>NC_134720.1:54648603-55304118 GCF_049634645.1 Pelodiscus sinensis
AGCCCTGATGGCTCTGTACACAAGGGTCTGCAGGGAGCGGAGCTTTTGCACTGCTGAGATCTGCAAACACGTCTCTTCTTTCCTGAACTTTATTTTTCTCACGCTCTCTGAAAAGACAAGATCAGGTGATATGTGTGGGCCTGGCCCTGTACAGGTGTGGATCAGGTACTGAGCAGTAGGAAAAACATTGCTGTGTGTACTTAAAAAAAAAAAAAAAAAGCCTTTGAATAGGCCAAGTCTAATTCTTGGCAGGGTGACTCAGGCTTAGCTGGCAGACTATGGGAATCAGAGTGTGAGAAAGTCAGTCAAGCGGAGGGGGAAAAAAGGCAAGTCCTTCAGCGATTTTTTTTAAACCAACCCCATGAAATATCCCAGCCAGATCAAGGACCGCAAAGGGACAAGAGCCCAGTATCAAAGCAGAGGGGCAGACCACTCTCCCAAAGTCTGCCTCTGCAGTTGCTGGTTTATGATTTGAAAGGAAACATTCCAAGGCATCGGAAGTAGCAAAGCCGCCAAATGAGCACTAGTTTGGGAGAGACGCTGCAGGAGGAAGACTTGCCTCATTCGCCTGCCTGTCAGGAGAGCAAGTTCCCTGAGCCAGGGGAATGCCAAAGGACCACAGCAGATCACCGCAAAAGCATCCTCCTCTCCCTCTTGACCTCGGCCCATCGAGGCCCAATGCTCCTCTGAGTTATGCGCTGGGGCTCTCGAGCTCATGGGAGTCATGCTCATGTAAGTGGCATTAATGTCCAGGCCTGAAATCACTTCACCGTCCCCCCTACCCAGAGAGGCACTTGCAACAGAAATGAGCGGAGCCCTCCTGGATTCGGCCGCTCACCAACCTTTGCTCAAACTGGGCGGCGTGTAGGGGACCCGTTTGCCACCCGCATCCAAGTTCTCCGCCCCTCCCCTGCATTGTTCGGCAACGACTGAGCCCCAGACAGGCCCAGGCTGCTTGCGGGGCGTGAAGGTTTCCCCCGGCTAGCCCGGGCGCAGCCCCAAGTGCACTCAGACCTCGTGTGAAATGCCACAGAGCTCTGGCTCCCCACCGCGCCCGCAGCCGAGCCCCCGGGGGACTGCGCAAAGCGCACGCGGGCAGCCACCGTGATCAGCCAGACTGTGCCCACAGGGCCTAGGCTCGGGGCCAACCAGCTCTCAAGCAGCCGCCGCGGCAGTGGCCGTAGCTCGAGAGAACTAGCCACGCTCAACGGCCCAACAGCCACACGTGGCTAGCGTGCTGGACACCAGGGCCTTAGGCCCTCTCCAGGAAAGGCCACGGATCGGATCGCTGGCTGGCTCGTTCCCTGCCCACAGGACCGGTTTAGAACCACTGCTCTGGCGGGGGCTGTGTGGGGCAGCAGGGCTGGGCCTGCCGGGGTACGGGAGCTGTCACTCTTCCAGGGCGGGTGCCGGGGGGTGCTTGCCCCCCCCCGGCAGGGCCCGACACACCCTGAGCCCCAGGGCCAGCGCGCTGCAGAGTGTAAAACCAGCCCCCCCCCCCGTGTCACCCCGGGGCGGGGCGCGCTGGGCGCACGGGCCACAGAGCTGAGCGCCAAGTTCGGAGGAGCCCGAGGCGCCAGCGCTGCCCGGGGTCCGGGGCCTCTCCCAGCGGCTTCGCCTCGCCCCGCCCGCTCCAGCCCCTTCGCCGCCTCTCCCGGGCTCCGACCCCGACCAGGCCGGCCGCTCGCCACGTGTCCGCCCCGCGGCGGCAGCTGCTCCGGCGCCGCCCCGCAGCTCCTGCCAGCGGCCGCCCGCCGCGCCCCGGCTGCAGCAGGCAGGGCGAGCGGCCGGGCGGGGTGCGCGGGGCGCCTCGCCCGCCGCCTGGTTTGCGTGGGGCCGCTCTGCGCCCGGCCCGGCCCGCTGCTGCCCCGCGCCGGGGGCGCTGCCAGCTCGGGGAGGCAGGGAGGGGTCGGGCCGCGAGCCCCCGCCGGCGGGGAGAACCGGGCAGCCGCCCCGCCCGCTCGCCAAGAGCCGGCCCCGCGCGGGGGAGGGCTTTTCCCAGGCTCCGGCGCAGCCTCCGCCGCCGCAATAAAACATCCTGGCACGTGCTCCGGCCCGGCCAGCGGCCCCCCCGCCCGCGCCTGGCTCCCCGCCGCCCGGCTCCCTCCCTCGAGCTCCGCACAGCGCCTGGCTCCCCGCCGCCCGGCTCCCTCCCTCGAGCTCCGCACAGCGCCTGGCTCCCCGCCGCCCGGCTCCCTCCCTCGAGCTCCGCACAGCGCCTGGCTCCCCGCCGCCCGGCTCCCTCCCTCGAGCTCCGCACAGCGCCTGGCTCCCCGCCGCCCGGCTCCCTCCCTCGAGCTCCGCACAGCGCCTGGCTCCCCGCCGCCCGGCTCCCTCCCTCGAGCTCCGCACAGCGCCTGGCTCCCTCCTGGGAGGCAGCCGCGCTGGGGCTCTGCCCCGTCCGCGTGAGGCCAGCAGCGGTCACGCTTGCAAGGGGGCGCAGGGGCAGGCCGGGGGCAGAGAGCCCCCCCCCCCCGGGAGATTTCTCAGGGACGAGCAGCCGCCCTGGGCTTAGTCGCTTCGCCGCTAGCCCCGCGCCCCGGCGGCCGGCGGAGTTCCTAGAGTCAGAGACGGAGCCTGCTCGGGTCTGGGTGGGGATGGAGAGAGGGGTCTGCGAGGGGCCTGCGGGTTCTTGTGCCTTGTCCCTGCGCCGCTTGACGTGGAGCAGGGCGCTTTGCAAACACTTCTCCCCAGGCTGGCTCCTGCTGGCTCCAAACACGCCGGTTGGGTGTCCAAGCAGAGGCCGCCTGGGATCAGCCCCCTTCGCCCCGTGTTCCTGGCCCCCTCCCCACTGGCACCTGGGATCCCTGTCCCTGACATACACGAGGAAGGGGACAGGTGGCTGACCCGGACTGCTTGGTGCGTGGTACAGTGAACGCCCTCCGGCAGCGGGGCGAGTCAGCCCCCTTCCAAGCTGCCGGGCTCTTCCAGCCCTGCCTCTCCGACTCCCACTCCCACTCCAGCTCATCTGAGGAATGGGCTTCGACCCACGAAAGCTGATGCCTGTTACATCGGTTAGGCTCTGCGCTGCCACTGCGCGCCTCGGTCCGCCCCCTCCCGCCAGACAGACCAGCCGCCATCCCTCCGGGAAACAGACTGAAAAACATCTGGGAACCGGCGGACTCTGGGCTCCCGCGTGAGCTTTAGGTGCCCAAAGGGGAGTCTCGGGCAGGCGCAGGGCGGTTCTCTGCCCTCTGCTTGGGACGCTGCGCCCAGCCCCGCAGAGCAGATGTTGGGAAACTGAGGCGTGTTCCCAGGAGAGCTGGGGAAATGAGTCAAGGAGCAGAAACCCGGCCGGCCAGGGAGAGACCCCGCGAGCCCAGGTGAACTCCCCAACCGCCCCAGCCTCCGCCTAGCCCGGAAAAGCCTAAGCAGACAGTCCCGCGGCTGGGCCGGACTGCAGGCCCCCGCGCTAGCAGGGCGAGTAGCTCCCCGGAACGAGGCCTGGGTGGATCCTCGCTCCCCCGGGGACTGGCGGTTTCGCTGGGAAGTGCAACAGGGGCTCAGGAGGCGGGTCCCAAGGGCCCGGTCTGGCCTCGGGAGCCACGAATCTATGCGCTCCCTGTGGCACCGGCGAGCCTGGCAGCGCCCGGGACACCAGGGCTGCTCCTGCGCCCACCCTCCGTGGCCTCGGGCCTAGGTGTGCAAGGTGCAGAGGAGGCGGGCGGCTCCGCGGCCAGAAGGGCCAGTCTAAGGGACCTCGCCCTCCCCCCGACCGCGGGGCCTGGCCGTGCCTCGTACAAGGGGAGGGCGAGGCCGCGCGGGGCTTTGCGGGACCCCCGGCCCGGCGGAGCCAGAGCGCCCCTGCCGCAGGGAGCCGTCTGGCAGGTCGCCCGCGGCCGGGCCCTCCGCACAGCAGGGGAAGGAGCCCCCCGCCCCGCCCCGCCGCCCGAGGGACACCGGCCCCAGCCGAGCACGCAGCAGCGCCGAGCGGGCGCAGGAAGGGTTAAACGCCTTTGATTGACACTGTAGCCTCCGGTGCCCCGGGCCCTGGCGTGCGCCATTGGCCGCCGGGCGCTGCGCCTGGCGGCCAATGGGTGGGCGCCCTCCACGAGCGGGGCCGCGTGTCCCCGGCGCCTATTGGCTGAAAGTTACTGTGGGAAAGAAAGTTTGGGAAGTTTCACACGAGCCGCTCGCGTGCAGCCCGGGCTATAAATAGCGGCGGCCAGGGGCTCCGGGGACTCGCTCCGCGGCAGCCGGCAGCGCGCCGCCTCCCTGCCCAGCCTGCCGGCCCGCGGGGCGCGCTGCCAGCCCGCGGCGGGGCGATGCCCGCGGACATGGTGGAGAAGAACTCCCCGGCGGCGGCCACCCCGGCCAGCGGCCACGCCACGCCCGACAAGCCCCGGACCGCCGCGGAGCACCGCAAGGTAAGGGGGGGCCGCGCCGGGGGGGGGGGGGGCCGCGCCGCCGGGGGGGGGCCGCTCTGGGCGCCTCCGCTCACCGCTCTGCGCTCTGCCCCTTGCAGTCCTCCAAGCCCATCATGGAGAAGCGGCGCCGGGCGCGCATCAACGAGAGCCTGGGCCAGCTCAAGACGCTCATCCTGGACGCGCTGAAGAAAGATGTGAGTGGGGGGTGCGGGGGGTTAGGAGCGAGGCGCTGCTGGGGGGGGTCTCGGAGTGGGGGGGGTTAGGAGCGAGGCGCTGCTGGGGGGTCTCGGAGTGGGGGGGGTTAGGAGCGAGGCGCTGCTGGGGGTCTCGGAGCGGGGGGGTGTAGGGAGCCAGAGATGGGAGGGGGAGGCAGGGGCTGCGGGGGGGCTGCCAGCCATGGATTTCTCCTGCGGGGCTCGCCGGTCCCGGCTCACGGCTCCCCCCTCCCGCAGAGCTCGCGGCACTCCAAGCTGGAGAAGGCCGACATCCTGGAGATGACGGTGAAGCACCTCCGGAGCCTGCAGCGCGCCCAGATGACCGGTGAGTGGGGGGGGCTGCTCGGGGGGGTCCCCTACATGCTTCCCACGCTCGGGTCGGTCACAGTGCTCCGGAGAAGGGGGGCACCCCCTTCTGGGCTCCAAAGGGAGCAGTCCCCAGCCCCTGGGGGGACACGAGCCTCCAGCTAAGGAGACCCTCCCAGGCCCCGGGGACAGAGGGATGCACATCAGGCTGTGAGGGGCTTGGTGGGTGCTGGGAGCCAACGTGCATGGGGGTCTCAGGCCGGTCCTGCGTCGGGGGGGCAGGCTGTGCCAGGCGCTGATCCATGTGTTTCCTCCTCACAGCTGCTCTGAGCACAGACCCCACGGTGCTGGGCAAGTACCGGGCTGGCTTCAGCGAGTGCATGAACGAGGTGACCCGCTTCCTCTCCACCTGCGAGGGGGTGAACACAGAAGTGCGCACACGGCTCCTGGGCCACCTGGCCAGCTGCATGACCCAGATCAACGCCATGAACTACCCGGTGCAGCCACCGCTGCCCCCAGCCGGTGCTCCGCACGCCTCCTACGGGCAGCCACTGGTGCCCATCCCGGCGGGGGCAGCGCCCCCCGGTGGCAGCGTGGTGCCGCTCAGCGGGATGCCTTGCAAGCTGGGGAGCCCGACGGGGGAGGCCACCAAGGTGTACGGCGGCTTCCAGCTGGTACCTGCCTCCGACGGCCAGTTCGCCTTCCTCATCCCCAACAGCTTTGCACCCGGTGGAGCTGTGGTCCCGCTGTACCCCAGCAGCGGGCCAGGTGCGGGGGGCCCCGCCGGGGGGCCCTCGCTCACAGCGGATTCTGTCTGGCGGCCCTGGTGAGCCAGCAGCAGGACTCCGGACTGCCCTGGTCAGAGCAGCTGGGCCGGGGGGCAGCCAGCAGGGGCCCATGTGCGGCGGGCTGCGCGTGGGGTCCCCCCGCCTTGGCTGTATTATTACCTGTTCATATTGGATTGTGCCTCTGTACTATAGCCCCTCCGCGGGGCGGGCTGCTCGTGTTTTCCACGAGGGCTCCCTTGCGCCCCTCCCCTTTTTTTAACGTGACACCAAAGATCCTGTCTGGACGCTCTTGCCGTACAATAAATGCCTCGCTTCCTCGGGGAAGTCTTGTCAGTAACAAACAGCTGGCTGGTGTCTCGGAGCCATCCCCCCTTCCCGCGTGCCAGGGGAGCCCAGGCCTTTCCCGGCCGCTTGCAGGGGCTGGCACGGTGGAGCCGGAGCAGCCCTCGCTGGCTGGAGCCGAGAGAACAAGGTGACTGGAGAGCCGCCTGCGGCGGGAGGCGCAGTTCTCGCTTCATTAGCAGCGGTTCAGTTCCTTGCCTGGTCCCTGTTGCTCTGTCACTGGGCCCAGCCAGGGCCGTGGAGATCGTCCGCCGTGCAGCCTGCCCGGCTGCTTCTCCGTCTGAGCCCGTGGGGGCGAGTCGGCTGTAGAGCTCCACTCAGCTGTGCAGCCTCTGCGCTGTTACAGCCCCCTGTCTTCCCCCACCGCGGAGGCGGTCTGTGTGCTGCCAGCGCTCGGCCGGGGCTGGACCCAGAGCTGCCCACCGGAGCCCCAGGCGCTCTGCAAGGGAGAGCACAGCCCGGCACAGCGACGGACGAGCCGGAAGCAAAGCAGGGTCTCAGCCTGGTAACGCAGGGGGGGGGGGGGGAGTTGCCTGAGCCCACAAACAGGCAGGGGAGTAGCACGGGAGCCGGGCAGCCCATCTTCCCTTACAGGCCCCTCCCTTGGACGTGGCAAGACAGGAGCCCCCGAGAGGCAAATGTCAGGCTCGGATTTCAGCTCCTGCAGCCCTCCTGCCTCTCAGCACACGGCTTTAAACGGTGCCAGGAGCGGCCGGGAATTCCTTCCAAATCCCACCGCAGACGTGTTGGATTTTGTCTGGATGGGCCAGGTGCTTGACTGCATCCAGGTGTGGAGGAAATGAAAGCCAGGAGCACGGCGAGACCAGACCAATCATGCCTGCTGTGGGTCTCCGGGCCCCCCTTCCCCCTGCACGCTGCAGCCTCGGCCCCCCCTCCGCCGGCTTGGAGCTGCTGCCGGGGGTGGGGGCAGGACCGCACAGTGGGTCAGTCTCGCAGGGCTTTGCTGCCCCTCCCCAAGGCCGCTGCACCCAAGGCTCTGGGATCCTGCAGCCCTGCTCCCACCCAGGCGGTAAGGGCGGCCGGGGGGGCTCGGTGAGCGCCAGCAGCATTGCTTGTCCCTTCCCCCCCCAGAAGTAGGTCCAAAGAGAATTCCCTCCCCCGGCTTGGTTCTCTGCAATACTAATCACCTGGCAGGCTACAGGTGTCCCGTGCCCAATGTGCACAACACTGACACGCCGCCTCTGCGCCGGGAGCAGGGCTGCTGCCCCGTTTCCTCCTCTGCACGCTAGCCCCCCCTCCGAGTGCAATGTGGAAAGCCAGGGGGGCAAGTGGGAGCGAGGGGCACTTCTGCATCCCTTACCCCCGGCACAAATCCAGGCCTCCGTGCGGCCCAGCGCTGCCAGAGAGCTGGGCCAGTTCTGCTAATGCACAGCCCCCGGCAGGGACACGCTGGGCCTGTTCTCGGTTCCAGCCCTGTACGAGTTAACGTGTCAATTACAAATTCTTCCCTCATGTACATGGCCTTCCGCCTCGCAGACAGCAAGGGGGAGCCACTCTGGGCAGAATTGTAACAAGTCTATAGTAGGCACTTTTTAATGCACATTTTCTATTTCTCTTTGCTAGCAATGACTGTAGCACGTCTATTGAAAGCCTGGCAGTGGCTTTCTTGCTCAGTTTTAGCAGCCTCTTCCTTCTGGTTTAAACCACACACACTGAATGGGGGGCTTGGACTCGGGTGTTCGGTAACAAAGCATCCAGAAATGAACAGCTGGCATGTGTAACTGGCCAGGGTGCGCATGGTTCTGGGCCTGGCTCTCAAGACATCAGGCTTTGGGGTCCGGGGCCCGTTGAAACACACTGGACTGATCCTGTTCACACTGACCGTGGTGTAACACCACTGACGGCCACCTGGTTTACACCCGGGCCAGTGAGAGGACGCTGGTCCATGTTCACTTTTACCCCTCCCTTACCCAGGAGCCACGGCCCGGCTCAGGCCCAGCTGGGCTGGACTGGACTTGTCCAAGCTCAGGGCGGGCTTGGTGTCAATAGCTCTGTCTCTGCAAGCGCGTGGAAGTGTCCGTGCATGATGGGAGCGATCGGAACCGTGTCGTTTCCCAGAGCCCGCACCGCTGGCTGTTTAATCAGGCAGCACATCATGGCCTGCAGTTAAAGCCCAGAGAAAACAGCCCAGAGAGTCGGGCAGCAGGAGCTTTGGGGGCAGATCCTGGAAGCCCTGCCCTGTCTGGCCGGCTCTGGGCCTGGAGACCTGAGAAGGGCGTTTTGGGGTTTGCTAGACCAAGCCCCTAAGATCTGTGTGATGGGCCAAATTCTCCAGTGGGCACTGCGCCCGGAGGCCGGGGGGGGGGGGTTACACGCAGCAGCCACGCAGGTTGGGCCCATAGGGGGTGAGCGGCAAGGGCCGTGGGCTCCCCTTTCTGCCCCCCCCAAGCGCAGCCGGGAGCGGCGACTGCCCACAGCCCAGTGGGAGCCTCAGCAGTGCAGGACCCCTGGGCGTTGGGGGCCCGGGAAGCAGAACAGCCCAGTCCTGCCGCCTGCCACGAGCCAAGCGTAAGGAGCTGTCCTAGGGCACAGGGACATAGAGCCGAACATACAGCCACGCACACCCCTCTCAGGGCCACACTGCCGAGAGCGGGAGCCCTGTCGCTGGGCCGCCCTACGCCCTGAGCCGGCCCGTTCCAGTGGCATGAAGCAGCCCTTGCAGAGCGGTGTGACCGGGCACAGCAAGCCAGGCGCTCCCCTTCCCTCCGGCGACAGCCCGGGAGTCCAGACAGACGGGGCCGGGCCGGCAGGAAGCACGAACGCCAGGCGCTCACCAGCAGGAGCCCCAATGAACTCTGCTCCAAGCAGCAGCTCTGCACGCTCAGCCCCGGGCGGGACCCACGCGCGCTAAGCCAGCAAATCACATTTGATCCAGTCACGTGAGAAGGGTCAAACCCAGAGATGGGCCAAAGCTGGAACTTCCACTCCGAGGCTGGAACCGTGCACTCGGGGAACTCATTGCTGGGTTTTCCCATGCACATGCAGCTGGACGACTTTCACTTCCGGCCCGGGAAAACAACACAGCAAGAAAGAACAAAAGTAAAGTCTCCCACAAACGCCAGCCAGGTGGGCACGTCTGCACTGCAACGCGCTATCAATGCTGCCTCCTAAAGCGGCAGCACTCCCCGCGCGGGCGAGCTGCGCCAGAGCTGCAAGGGGCCGTGCAGAGAAACGAGCAGCAGCACATTCAGCGTCCTCCTTTGGGATTTGGATTCCCGTCCTCGCCCAACATTTAAACCCGCAGCTCGGCGCCACGGCAGAGCCCAGACCCGCAGGAGAACATCCGAGCAGCCGGCGGGGGGAGACCAAAGGCCCCTCCTCCCGTCGGCCCACAGGGGCCAGGGCCAGGGGCCCCGGGGGAGGGAACAGAACCCGGAATCACCAAGTGAACCTTCCCCTGCCGCCCATTCCCAGCCCTGGCTACAGCCCCTGCTGGAGCTCACCTCCAGGGATGTGTCGAGCTCTTCTGTGAACTCGGGGCCTGTGCAGCATCCCAGCACGCGCCCTAGCCCTCGGCCCCGTGTCTCAGGGCAACGCACCCCCAGGCGGCCCCCTCGGGCGGGTAGCTCCATGGGAGCAGGACTTGCCCTGGGTGGGCTCTTATCCACTGGCGGGCGCGTTGGACAGACGCTGCTTTCCTCCCCTGGCCCACCCCCGCAGGACAACTGCTCCCCACCCCAGCCCGGGGGCATTGCCTCGAGCCGGGGGGCATTGCCTTGAGCCGGGGGGGCATTGCCTCGAGCCGGGGGGGCATTGCCTCGAGCCGGGGGGGCATTGCCTCGAGCCGGGGGGCATTGCCGCGGGTGCTCAGCTCCCACTACAGTCCGGGCCTGAGAGCCCCAGGGGCAGGGCCGTGCAGAGCAGGGAGGAGCCTCGGGGCAGGGCCCGGTGTGACCTCCCACCCCCCCAGAGATGGAGGAGAGGTACCAGACCTGGGCTGTTCCCTGTGGTGCTGCTGGCTGGGCAGTGGGAGCCGAGGAAGGAGGAGCCAAGGTCCCTGCCCACAGACCAGTCGCCTGGGCTGGAGATACCCCAAAGGCACGCGGGTCAGGGCGTGTCCCAGCGGGGCCCCATTCCACCTCGGCACCTGCAGGCCTCAGCTTGGCAGTTCCCTGGGGCTGCTGGGGGGCCTGTGCAGCATCCCTCAGTGGCCCAGGCAGGTGGGGCCAGGTACAGGCCAGCTCTGTCTTCTCAGCCTGATCTCTGCAGCAGAGGCAGCTTAGCAGCGGCTGGCGCTGGGCCAGGCAGGGCAGCCCCTCCTGTCCCTGCAGCAGGCTCCCCAGGGGCCTTTTCTCCCCTGCATCTGCCAGGCCCTGCTCCCCCACAGATCTCAGAGCCTCGTGAAGGGCCAGACCCCGCAGCCCAGTGTCAAGGGAATCCCCATCCACAGGCAGCAGCGCTGGGGCTATGTCCCACTGTGGAGAGAGCACTCACCTTCTACGCTCCGCCCTCCTTACTGGGGGCCGGTACCGCCGTTGCCTTCCTGCTCCTGAGGCCCCCGCGAGCCGTTTGCCCGCCTCCCGCCAGGCCACGCAGCTGACGCTCCCCCTCTCGGGGAGCAGAGCGCGTCCACCTGCCCACAGCCAGGCTGCAGGCCAGCGAAATCCGGCCCTTTGCTTCGGCTTCCAGACACGCCCTGCCCCCTGCTCGGGGCTGAGGTTGGCTTAGCCCCTGGGCTTTGCTTTGTGCCACGGTGTCAGTACGCGGGGAACTCGGGCCCACCTGCGACTGGGGCTCCCCACAACCCAGGGGCCCATGGACCCAGCCTCCACGTACAGCTCCCTTCACTTGCTGCAGCCACATTCCCGGGGACTCTGCCCACCTGGCCCCACCGCGGGGCGTGCCCCCACGACAGCATGAAAGCTCTGAAGCCTAGTGCAGGGCCCGCTTCCCCTAGAGCAGACGTGGGCCGTGGGCTCGGGTTACAACGGATGCCCCTCTCACTGGGTATATACGGCCCTAAGGCCTAGGCCCCAATAGTACCTGCCCCTCTGGCAGGGTATTTATGGCCCTAAGGCCTGGTTGAAAGTACCTTCCCCTCTGGCAGGGTATTTACAGCCCTAAGGCCTAGGCCCCAATAGTACCTTCCCCTCTGGCAGGGTATTTACGGCCCTAAGGCCTGGTCGAAAGTACCTGCCCCTCTGGCAGGGTATTTACGGCCCTAAGCTCCCCCTCCCGGCTGTGGGGTGGAGGGGTAGGGGACTGGGTTAGGGTCCCAGCCCAGGGCCCTGCGGGCAGAGGCGAGTTCTGCTGCCGGCTCGGCGGGGATTCCTACCGATCCAGCCGAACTCCCGCAGGCCCACCCCCCGCTGCTTCCCACCGCTCCCAGCGAGTCCCCCCGGGGGCTACTGGGCCGGTCGCACCCCGGTCGTCGGCCTCCTGGGACGGGGCTGTCGCTGGGGCTGGGGCCGTGGTTCCCGGGGTGCAGCTGCAGCTGGGGCTGCTTCAGGGGTTGTGCAGGCGCGCCAGCCCGTGCTCCTTCCCCTCCGGCCGTCAGCCCCATCTCAGGGGTCCCCCGGGAGCATGCCCAGCAGGGCTGGGGGAGGGGGGGCTTTTTCGGCCAGCTGGGCCGGGGCAACTCCTTGCCCTACAGCACAGGGTAGATTCACTCCGTCGCCCTCCCAAAGCTCTCCCTGCCGCTGTCCCTGCAAACCCCACCATGCCCTGCAAGCACTGGCTGCTTCCAGGCGCCCGCAGCCAGAGCCGGCCCCCACCGCGGCACTGCCCTGCCCGCGCCCCGCAGCACCTTTTATCTGCGCCTGCCAGGCTCTGATTGGCCCACGGAGGACCCCTTTCTAAGTGGCTGCTCTGGAAAAGCCTCTCTAGGCAGGTCTGGAGGACCCACCTCTACTGCTCCACGCCTGTGTGGGGCTGGCCTGGGAGCGGGTGTGTCTGGGGGCTGCGAGGACAGCCTGCCACACGCACACAGGCAGGGCGGTGGCTCCGGGTGTGCGGCAGGAGACAGCAGTCACGTCCCCACCAGCCGGCTCATCGCGGGATTCCCCCGGCCCACCACACGGTGCCTTCAGCCTGCAGCTTGCAGCCCTCGCGGCCCAGGAAACGCTGGCTAAAAGCAGCAAAGCTTGCAGGGGCTCGGCGCACACGTGGGGACTGAGTAATGAGCCCCTCCCCGGGCGCTGCCGAGGCCGCAGTGGGCCCAGCACGGCGCTGCCAGGGGCCTCCGGGCCTCTCCAGAGCCAAGGGGCAAACTGCAGCCCCTCCTCCCTCATCTGCAGGTGGCCACTTAGACCCACGTGGCACCACTCCAGGGCCTGCCGGGTCAGCGGGCTCACCCTGTGCCCCCGAGCCTGCCTTTGTCACCACGGGAGGTGAGCAGCCACGAGGGCCCCCGGGAGCGGGCGCCTAAGCAGGGAAGGGCCTTGGGAAAGTCTCCGGCCACCTGCCGCCACTCCTGCGGTCACTGGAGCTTGGCTCGGTTTGGGGTGCAGGCTTTGGCCTGCTGCTTTGCAGCTCCATGCCCCCGCAGGGAGCACACGCGTGTGCGTGTTCAGTGCACATGCACCATTCCGGACACGCCCACCCTGGGCCGATGGGCAGAGCTGCGACGATCCCATGAGCACCCCGGTGCCTGCAGTCTCTGCCGGGAACGTTGCGCAGGGGAGACCAGGCCACCCGGTGCCGTGTGGAGCTGCCAGGCCGGTCTCCCTGGCTCCAGCATGCAGCCCTGGGGACGCCTGCCGCTGCTCCGGGGGGGGTGGCCCCACTCACGAGCACTTGTGTCAGCTCCACACCAGCCACGCCGAGCAAGAGACTGGGCCGGACTCCGCTCCACTGCGAAGGGCAGGTGGGCTCCACTGGCCCATGTCTTCCTCATGGGCCGAGCCAGGGCCTCGCTCGGCCCCCTGCACACGCTGGCAGAGCCGTGGCAAGCGGCAGGGCGCTCGGAAGAGCCAGCGGGGCCGGGGCAGCCCAGGGCGCCTGCAGACACAGAGACGCCACCTGTGCCACGTGCAAAGGGAGAAAGCTCACAGAGCAGGAGCTGGGGGGCCAGGGCAGCAGGTACCCCCCTGCCTTGCTCCTCGCAGCTCTGCAGAGCCGGGCGGGGGAGTGCTGGCCCCGGGCTGACCCCTAGGACTCCTGCCGGGAGTCCCTCTGAGCTCCAGGATCCCCAGGGCCAGGCCGGGGGAGTTTCCAGCAGGCGGCTGTAAAAATCCCTCCCTGGGCTCCCAGCAGAGTTCATCAGGCGAGCTGGGGCAGATACCTCTGCAGGCTGTTTGCGGAGGGGGGCAGGGTCCGCGGAGGGGAGGGGCAGGGTCCTGGGAGCGGGGGAAGGGGCAGAGTCGGAAAGGGGAGGAGAGCGGAGGGGGAGGGTCCGGGGAATGGGGGCAGGGGCAAGGTTCAGGGAGGGGAGGGGCAGGGTCCGGGGAGCGGGGGAAGGGGCAGAGTCGGAAAGGGGAAGAGAGCGGAGGGGGAGGGGGAGGGTCCGGGGAACGGGGGCAGGGGCAAGGTTCAGGGAGGGGAGGGGCAGGGTCCGGGGAGCGGGGGAAGGGGCAGAGTCGGAAAGGGGAAGAGAGCGGAGGGGGAGGGGGAGGGTCCGGGGAACGGGGGCAGGGGCAAGGTTCAGGGAGGGGAGGGGCAGGGTCCGGGGAGCGGGGGCAGGGGCAAGGTTCAGGGAGGGGAGGGGCAGGGTCCGGGGAACGGGGGCAGGGGCAAGGTTCAGGGAGGGGAGGGGCAGGGTCCGGGGAGCGGGGGAAGGGGCAGAGTCGGAAAGGGGAGGAGAGCGGAGGGGGAGGGTCCGGGGAACGGGGGCAGGGGCAAGGTCCAGGGAGGGGAGGGGCAGGGTCCGGGGAGCGGGGGAAGGGGCAGAGTCGGAAAGGGGAGGAGAGCAGAGGGGGAGGGTCCGGGGAACGGGGGCAGGGGCAAGGTCCAGGGAGGGGAGGGGCAGGGTCCGGGGAGTGGGGGAAGGGGCAGAGTCGGAAAGGGGAGGAGAGCGGAGGGGGAGGGTCCGGGGAACGGGGGCAGGGGCAAGGTCCAGGGAGGGGAGGGGCAGGGTCCGGGGAGCGGGGGAAGGGGCAGAGTCGGAAAGGGGAAGAGAGCGGAGGGGGAGGGTCCGGGGAACGGGGGCAGGGGCAAGGTCCAGGGAGGGGAGGGGCAGGGTCCGGGGAGTGGGGGAAGGGGCAGAGTCGGAAAGGGGAGGAGAGCGGAGGGAGAGGGGGAGGGTCCGGGGAACGGGGGCAGGGGCAAGGTCCAGGGAGGGGAGGGGCAGGGTCCGGGGAGCGGGGGAAGGGGCAGAGTCGGAAAGGGGAAGAGAGCGGAGGGGGAGGGGGACGGTCCGGGGAGCGGGGGCAGGGGCAAGGTTCAGGGAGGGGAGGGGCAGGGTCCGGGGAGCGGGGGCAGGAGCAAGGTTCAGGGAGGGGAGGGGCAGGGTCCGGGGAACGGGGGCAGGGGCAAGGTTCAGGGAGGGGAGGGGCAGGGTCCGGGGAGCGGGGGAAGGGGCAGAGTCGGAAAGGGGAGGAGAGCGGAGGGGGATGGTCCGGGGAACGGGGGCAGGGGCAAGGTCCAGGGAGGGGAGGGGCAGGGTCCGGGGAGCGGGGGAAGGGGCAGAGTCGGAAAGGGGAAGAGAGCGGAGGGGGAGGGTCCGGGGAACGGGGGCAGGGGCAAGGTCCAGGGAGGGGAGGGGCAGGGTCCGGGGAGTGGGGGAAGGGGCAGAGTCGGAAAGGGGAGGAGAGCGGAGGGAGAGGGGGAGGGTCCGGGGAACGGGGGCAGGGGCAAGGTTCAGGGAGGGGAGGGGCAGGGTCCGGGGAGCGGGGGAAGGGACAGAGTCGGAAAGGGGAAGAGAGCGGAGGGGGAGGGGGACGGTCCGGGGAGCGGGGGCAGGGGCAAGGTTCAGGGAGGGGAGGGGCAGGGTCCGGGGAGCGGGGGCAGGAGCAAGGTTCAGGGAGGGGAGGGGCAGGGTCCGGGGAACGGGGGCAGGGGCAAGGTTCAGGGAGGGGAGGGGCAGGGTCCGGGGAGCGGGGGAAGGGGCAGAGTCGGAAAGGGGAGGAGAGCGGAGGGGGATGGTCCGGGGAACGGGGGCAGGGGCAAGGTCCAGGGAGGGGAGGGGCAGGGTCCGGGGAGCGGGGGAAGGGGCAGAGTCGGAAAGGGGAAGAGAGCGGAGGGGGAGGGTCCGGGGAACGGGGGCAGGGGCAAGGTCCAGGGAGGGGAGGGGCAGGGTCCGGGGAGTGGGGGAAGGGGCAGAGTCGGAAAGGGGAGGAGAGCGGAGGGAGAGGGGGAGGGTCCGGGGAACGGGGGCAGGGGCAAGGTTCAGGGAGGGGAGGGGCAGGGTCCGGGGAGCGGGGGAAGGGGCAGAGTCGGAAAGGGGAAGAGAGCGGAGGGGGAGGGGGACGGTCCGGGGAGCGGGGGCAGGGGCAAGGTTCAGGGAGGGGAGGGGCAGGGTCCGGGGAGCGGGGGCAGGAGCAAGGTTCAGGGAGGGGAGGGGCAGGGTCCGGGGAACGGGGGCAGGGGCAAGGTTCAGGGAGGGGAGGGGCAGGGTCCGGGGAGCGGGGGAAGGGGCAGAGTCGGAAAGGGGAGGAGAGCGGAGGGGGATGGTCCGGGGAACGGGGGCAGGGGCAAGGTCCAGGGAGGGGAGGGGCAGGGTCCGGGGAGCGGGGGAAGGGGCAGAGTCGGAAAGGGGAAGAGAGCGGAGGGGGAGGGTCCGGGGAACGGGGGCAGGGGCAAGGTCCAGGGAGGGGAGGGGCAGGGTCCGGGGAGTGGGGGAAGGGGCAGAGTCGGAAAGGGGAGGAGAGCGGAGGGGGAGGGTCCGGGGAACGGGGGCAGGGGCAAGGTCCAGGGAGGGGAGGGGCAGGGTCCGGGGAGCGGGGGAAGGGGCAGAGTCGGAAAGGGGAAGAGAGCGGAGGGGGAGGGTCCGGGGAACGGGGGCAGGGGCAAGGTTCAGGGATGGGAGGGGCAGGGTCCGGGGAGCGGGGGGAGGGGCAAGGTTCAGGGAGGGGAGGGGCAGGGTCCGGGGAACGGGGGTAGGGGCAAGGTTCAGGGAGGGGAGGGGCAGGGTCCGGGGAGCGGGGGAAGGGGCAGAGTCGGAAAGGGGAGGAGAGCGGAGGGGGAGGGTCCGGGGAACGGGGGCAGGGGCAAGGTCCAGGGAGGGGAGGGGCAGGGTCCGGGGAGCGGGGGTAGGGGCAGGGCCAGCGTCCCGCACACGCTCTCTGCGCCGGGAGCAAAGCGCGTGCCTGCCCGAGCGCAGCGCGAGGAAGTGAGAAAAGCCGGGTGGGCCCCGTTCCCTGCTCTGCACTAAGTGGGGCGTTGGGTTTTGTCCCCTCCCCAGGCCGGCTTCCTGCTGGAGAGCTGGGAACCCTCTCAGCCCAGCGGGACCTGGCTTGCCCTTGCGGACAAGAGCCGTGGCCGCCACAGGGCCCAACCTCCACCCTCTCCCATCGGCCCCTCGCCGACTCCCGTGCTCCGTGCTCGTGCCGAGCCAGAGGGGGCCGCAGCGGCGCCGGGGAGGGTCGTCTCCCTCGGAGCAAGGGATAAAGCAAGGCCTGTTTTCCGGGGCGCGGGGAGAGGCGCAGGGACCGGGCCGGGCCGCAGTCACACGGCAACCAGAGTAAAATAACGGGGGGCGTGTGGCCAGACTGCGCCGACTCCCGGCCCCCGGCTGGGCCTGGGCGAGAGGGAGTTCCCATTCCGTACAGGCGCTGCCCTGGTGCAACCCGGGCCCTGCCGGCCCTGTCAGCAGCGACCTGCCGCCTCTTGCGGGAGCCGCGCCCCAGGGCCCCTCTGGCTGGCCCCGGGGAGCAAAGGGGGGCAGCCACTGGGGCTCCAGCAGGCTGCCTTTGTGCTGTCCAGAGCCCAGCCCCCGTCACTGGCAAGCCCCACTGTGACGGCGCGTTGGGGTCCCCCGTCTCCTGCACCCCGAAATGGCACAAACAGACTGCACCAGCCGGTGGAATAGAGGGAGTTTATTGCCTCTCCAGGATACAGCACAGCACAGATGGAATCTGGTCACAGAGCTGGGCTAGGATGCCTCAGCCCCCCTTGAGATGGGGGAGACTGGGCCCCTAAACTCCAGCTCCTCTCCCTAGGCTCTCCTCCATCCTCACAGACAGCCACCAACCAACTAACTGACTTCCAGCCCTGCCCCCCAGCCAGGGCAGCATCCACCTTCCTTTGTTCCTCTCCATGGGGGGTGTCTGGTCACTGGTTTGCATAGTGACTCATCCTGTTTTGCTGGGTCGTGGTCCCCACGGCAGCCAGTGGGGGTTACCCCAGAGCCAGCAGCATAGAAACCAGCCAGGTACCCCCACTACGTCACACCCACCCTGCTGCACAGCGAACCCTAAAACGCGGCAGACGCTGGCCTTGGGCTGGGGGCCTGCGCGGGCGGCACCGGCACGTGCTGCTGGGACGGGCGAGGGTCGCCCTGCCGGTGCGGTTCTGCCGTGCACCACTGGGTGGTGGTGTCACCAACTGTTCCCCATGGCAGAGGCCAGGATAAGGGGCGAGGGGTGCGGGCAGCCTGGCTGCTGACTCGGCTCTGCAGGCCGTGGGGCCCCGCAGCTGGCCAGGAGCATGTCCTAGGTCACACTGGGATCTGACCGCAGCGTGCGCCTCCTTGCACGTCCCCCGTGCACGGCCCAGGAGTTGTGTGCATGCTGCCCAGTGAGCGTGCAGCGATGTGCAGCCCCACAGAGCCCTGCCATTCCCGCCCGACCCCATGGGAGCAAGAGCATCAGAGCGGCCAGACGGGGTCAGCCCCAAGGTCCCTCCAGCCCGGCGTCCTGTCGGCCCACAGGGCCAGTGCCAGGTGCCCCGAGGGAGTGATCACAGCCGGGAATCACTAACTGCTCCCCCCCGAGCTGTGGGCAGGGGCGGCCCTAGACTGGCTGCCAGCAACCAGGGCCCTAGGCGAGCCAGACAATCGGCGCCCCCCAGCCCCTCAGTGATATTGCACCACCGCTTGGCGCCCCATTTAACTTGGCGCCCGCCTCATTCGCCTCTATGGACGGGCTGCCCCTGGCTGTGGGAGGACCTAAGGTTGGGGGAGGCAGGGCCCCAGCCCCGACCCTGCCGCCCGACTGCCCCGTGGAGCTGAGCCGCCCGCCCTAGCGGCAGGCCCAGCCCCGGCCTCCCCCGAGCGGTTGGCATGCAGCCCCAGCCTCGGCGCGGCTGACGCTGGGAGCCTGGAGGGAGCGGGGCTGGAGGGGGTGCTGTGGACGGAGCATGGGCCAGGCCGGACTGGCAGCGCCTTCCCCTGCCTCCGACACCTGCGCCCAGGGTCCCCCGTCACCCAGCCCTGGCAAACGGGGGCCAGGGACCATCTCCACCCAGCCTGGCTAAGCCACCGAGGGCCCCGTCCTCCAGCAACCTGGACGTGGCGTCAGGGGAGGGCGGGTCGCTCCGTTTATGCTGCAGGCCCAGACCCCACAGTGATGGCAGCCGGGACATGCTCCTGGGCAGCTCTCTGGCTGGTGGCCGTGCGGGGAGGGAGTGGGGACCAGCAGCAGGGACACCCCAGGGCGAGCTGCCCCCAGGAGCAGCAGGCAGAGACAGGGAGAGGCGTGAGCCCCGTGTATGGGCCATCCCCCTTTGCCTGCTATCCCATGATGCAGAACAAGCCAGCAGGAACCTCACGAGCAAAACCCCTCAGACAGCCCAGCTCTCCCTGTGCCACCATCAGCCCCGGGCCTTACACAGGTGAGGGGCTGCAGAACCCGCTCTCACCTCCCCGAACGGGTCCTCCCGGTCCCAAAGAACCAGGCACAGTCCCCGGTCACACTCTGGATCTCACCCACAAGATCACGCTGGGCCAGTCCTTCAGCATCTACAATCTAAAGGTTTGTTGATAAAAGAGAGAAAAGGCGGCGAGGGAGGTTGCTGTGGAGAATACGTCACACGCACCAGTCCCCCAGTTCTCGCTGCCGGCTCCCAGCGGAGATGTTACAAAGTGCCAGCTTAGCCGTCTCTGGTGCCCCTCCTGTGTCAGGACGGGTCGGCCTCCTTCCCGGCTCCGTCCCTCGCAAGGCTGCATCTGGGATCCGGAGCAGAATTGAAGACAAGATGGAGTCGGCCGCATGGCACTGGTGTATCTCTGGTGTCTCCCAAACAGGAGCTGGTCAGGTGATCGAGTGGCCTGTCTCTGTTCCATGAGGCACTGGCCAGTCTGCGGGGTCCAGGCGCGTCCCTCAGGTGTGTTGGCCCCTCTGAGCCAGTGGCCATGGAGCAGGGCCAGGGAGCCCGGCCGGCCAGCAACCCTTCCTCACGACAGGCCGTTGCTCTCTCCCAGCAGGGACCACTCCCAGGAGCAGGCCAGCGCCCATGCCCGTAACTCCACACACATCAACCCGCACAGGAGTGTCGCACCCGGAATGAGGCGAACGCGCTTCCATTGGACACCTGGCACGGCCCCTTTGTGCAGCTTTGGGGCAACCGCCCCGCCCCCCAGGGTGAGGCAGTGATCTGGCTGCTCCCCCTCAAATCCAACAATGTGACGGGCCCACCCATTCTCTAAAGGGGCAGGGTCCTCGTCGCCCTGCTCAGGGCCCTGCGTCGCCTAGGTCTAAACAAAGACATGAATTACCTTACCCATACAAAGAGCTTCCCCAAGTAGCACCTCTAATACCATTAGCTCACAGACATCTACCTTCCCCCTCCCCCCCACCCCCTTCTGTTCTGGAATCTGGTTTGTCCTTTTCACAAGTTCATTTTTTGATTGTATCCTTTGGTATATATGGTTGTGACTATTTTCTTCCTCTATTTGATCTGAGGAAGTGGGTCTGGCCCACGAAAGCTCATCACCTAATAAACCATCTTGTTAGTCTTTAAAGTGCTACATGGTCCTGGGTTTTGTTTCAGCTACACCAGACTAACACGG
The DNA here is from genome assembly GCF_049634645.1 of Pelodiscus sinensis. Taxonomy (NCBI): domain Eukaryota; kingdom Metazoa; phylum Chordata; order Testudines; family Trionychidae; genus Pelodiscus; species Pelodiscus sinensis. Next base: position 54,668,468 of record NC_134720.1, read on the forward strand.
CTACATTTCTATCACCTCTAGGGTGGAGATTCCCCCCGTCCCCAGGGAACCCAGCCCAGCGCCTCCCCACCCTCCCAGGGAAAGAGTTTTTCCTAATATCCAACCTAGACCTCCCCCACTGCAACGTGAGCCCATTGCTCCTTGTTCTGTCACCTGCCACCACCGAGAACAGCCTCTCTCCAGCCTCTCTGGAACCCCCTGCAGGGAGATGAAGGCTGCTCTCAAATCCCCCCTCACTCTTCTCTCCTGCAGACTAAACAGACCCAACTCCCTCAGCCTCTCCTCATAGGTCATGTGCTCCAGCCCCCGAATCATTTTGGTCGCCCTCTGCTGGCCCCTCTCCAATGTGTCCACATCCTTTCTATCGGGGGGGGGGGGGAGAGGGGGGCAGAACTGGACACAATACTCCAGATGTGGCCTCACCAAAGCTGACTAAAGGGGAATAATGACATCTCTGGATCTGCCGGCAATGCTCCTCCTAATGCCCCTAATATGCCACTAGCCTTCTTGGCTACAAGGGCGCCCTGCTGACTCATCTCCAGCTTCTCCTCCACTGGAACCCCCAGGTCCTTTTCTGCAGAACTGCTTCTTAGCTGGTTGGTCCCCAGCCTCCGTGGGAATAGGCCCCCCTACGTCTGGTAGCCCAGCCTGTCCTGGTGCCATGGCCCAGGCGGTCCCACGGTGCACAGTGCCAGGGGAGAGGGCCAGGCTGGCTGGGCCGTGCTGCGCATGGACCCAGCAGACAGCGCTATTTCTAGTCATGGACAGGCCCCGAGAGCCGCTCCTGCCCAGCAAGGGCTGGGAAGCGCGTTACTGGGGCAACTGACTCCTCTGGCCAGCTGGCTTCTCCTTCCAGTCAACGTGCGGCCGGGCTGCCTGCAAGCCGGGCTCAGCGCGTCACGAACCAAGAGCCACGTAGCCGATCGCTGAGCACCCTGGCCGTCCAGGGGCTGCCCCCAGGAAATCGGCGCTCGGTCCCGTCCAGCGCCTGCCAGGAGACTCTGGCACTGAGAGCTACGCACGTCCCGTCACGGTTAACGATTGGAGTGAACCCGCCGGTACCTCGCAGCCCGGGCTCGGTGCGGAGCTCTCCGCCTGCCGTCTCCTGCGGGCCGGGGCAGCTGCCCCGTGCCGCCCCTGTCTGCAGAGAGGAGGGCTGGAAGGCGAGCGACCCGATCTCAGCCCCCGTCTCACCGCCCAGGACCTGTCTCCGGCTAACCGGGGCGAGCCAGGCCCCTGGACACTGACCTGCCTCTGCCCAAGCCCCGGGCCTGGCCCCGACCCACAAACCCTCACCCTCAGAGGTCTGCTGCTGCCAGCCAAAGCCAGCGGTGCCAGCCTGGGGCTCCCCGCGGGGCCTGCCGGCCTGTGGGACCTGCCCTGCCCCACAGCCTGTCTCTCCCTCCGTCTCCACGCTCCCACGGAGGCGGGGCTGTTCCCTTCCCCGCAGGCTGGCATCTCCGGAGTGCCAAGCCCTTCCCCGCCGCCCAGCGTCCTGGCACGAGGGCCCCGGCGCCCAGCTCCCCGTGGTGCCTGCAGGCGCAGGAATGGCCGGCTAGCTGCTTGGGAGGGGACCCGCCTGAGCCAGCGCCCAGCTGCCGTTTGCAGAGGGGCTGGGCGCGCCGCTTCCCCTCGCCCGCGGGCCTCTCCTGCCCTGCGCTGCCGGGGCCTTCGCACGCAGACACACGCAGTGCTCGGGGGGGCACCCTTCCCTGCGGGACACCGGACCGGGGGGCGCATCCGGCCCCTCCCTCATGGCGTTGGCCTGAGGCCCCAGCGTTGCTGCCCCCTGGACCTCTGCCCGAGGCCCCTGCCCCCGCCTGGACCCCTGCCGCTCGCACCCCGAGGTCCCGCCACCCAGTGACAAACCGGCTCCATCCCGTGGGACGGGGCTCACACGGGACTGGGCCGGCGGGTCGCCCGGGCGTTTGGCTGCAGTATCGAGCGGGCTGCCCCGGGACTCTGGGTCGCCCGGGCGTTTGGCTGCAGTATCGGGCGGGCTGCCCCGGGTCTCTGGGTCGCCCGGGCGTTTCGCTGCAGTATCGAGCGGGCTGTCCCGGGTCTCTGGGTCGCCCAGGCGTTTCACTGCAGTATCGGGCGGGCTGTCCTGGGTCTCTGGGTCGCCCGGGCGTTTCGCTGCAGTATCGGGCGGGCTGCCCCGGGTCTCTGGGTCGCCCGGGCGTTTCGCTGCAGTATCGAGCGGGCTGTCCCGGGTCTCTGGGTCGCCCGGGCGTTTGGCTGCAGTATCGGGCGGGCTGTCCCGGGTCTCTGGGTCGCCCGGGCGTTTGGCTGCAGTATCGGGCGGGCTGCCCCGGGTCTCTGGGTCGCCCGGGCGTTTGGCTGCAGTATCGGGCGGGCTGTCCCGGGTCTCTGGGTCGCCCGGGCGTTTGGCTGCAGTATCGAGCGGGCTGCCCCGGGTCTCTGGGTCGCCCGGGCGTTTCGCTGCAGTATCGGGCGGGCTGCCCCGGGTCTCTGGGTCGCCCGGGCGTTTCGCTGCAGTATCGGGCGGGCTGCCCCGGGACTCTGGGTCGCCCAGGTGTTTGGCTGCAGTATCGGACGGGCTGCCCCGGGTCTCTGGGTCGCCCGGGCGTTTCGCTGCAGTATCGGGCGGGCTGTCCTGGGTCTCCGGGTCGCCCGGGCGTTTCGCTGCAGTATCGGGCGGGCTGCCCTGGGTCTCTGGGTCGCCCGGGCATTTCGCTGCAGTATCGGGCGGGCTGCCCTGGGTCTCTGGGTCGCCCGGGCGTTTCGCTGCAGTATCGGGCGGGCTGTCCCGGGTCTCTGGGTCGCCCGGGCGTTTGGCTGCAGTATCGGGCGGGCTGCCCCGGGTCTCCGGGTCGCCCGGGCGTTTCGCTGCAGTATCGGGCGGGCTGCCCTGGGTCTCTGGGTCGCCCGGGCATTTCGCTGCAGTATCGGGCGGGCTGTCCTGGGTCTCTGGGTCGCCCGGGCGTTTCGCTGCAGTATCGGGCGGGCTGTCCTGGGTCTCTGGGTCGCCCGGGCGTTTCGCTGCAGTATCGGGCGGGCTGCCCTGGGTCTCTGGGTCGCCCGGGCATTTCGCTGCAGTATCGGGCGGGCTGCCCCGGGTCTGTGGGTCGCCCGGGCGTTTGGCTGCAGTATCGGGCGGGCTGCCCCGGGTCTCCGGGTCGCCCGGGCGTTTGGCTGCAGTATCGGGCGGGCTGTCCCGGGTCTCTGGGTCGCCCAGGCGTTTGGCTGCAGTATCGGGCGGGCTGTCCCGGGTCTCTGGGTCGCCCGGGCGTTTCGCTGCAGTATCGGGCGGGCTGCCCCGGGTCTCTGGGTCGCCCAGGCGTTTGGCTGCAGTATCGGGCGGGCTGTCCCGGGTCTCTGGGTCGCCCGGGCGTTTCGCTGCAGTATCGGGCGGGCTGTCCCGGGTCTCTGGGTCGCCCGGGCGTTTCGCTGCAGTATCGGGCGGGCTGTCCCGGGTCTCTGGGTCGCCCGGGCGTTTCGCTGCAGTATCGGGCGGGCTGTCCCGGGTCTGTGGGTCGCCCGGGCGTTTCGCTGCAGTATCGGGCGGGCTGCCCTGGGTCTGTGGGTCGCCCGGGCGTTTGGCTGCAGTATCGGGCGGGCTGCCCCGGGTCTCCGGGTCGCCCGGGCGTTTGGCTGCAGTATCGGGCGGGCTGTCCCGGGTCTCTGGGTCGCCCAGGCGTTTGGCTGCAGTATCGGGCGGGCTGTCCCGGGTCTCTGGGTCGCCCGGGCGTTTCGCTGCAGTATCGGGCGGGCTGCCCCGGGTCTCTGGGTCGCCCAGGCGTTTGGCTGCAGTATCGGGCGGGCTGTCCTGGGTCTCTGGGTCGCCCAGGCGTTTGGCTGCAGTATCAGGCGGGCTGCCCCGGGTCTCTGGGTCGCCCAGGCGTTTGGCTGCAGTATCGGGCGGGCTGTCCCGGGTCTCTGGGTCGCCCGGGCGTTTCGCTGCAGTATCGGGCGGGCTGTCCCGGGTCTCTGGGTCGCCCGGGCGTTTCGCTGCAGTATCGGGCGGGCTGTCCCGGGTCTCTGGGTCGCCCGGGCGTTTCGCTGCAGTATCGGGCGGGCTGCCCTGGGTCTGTGGGTCGCCCGGGCGTTTGGCTGCAGTATCGGGCGGGCTGCCCCGGGTCTCCGGGTCGCCCGGGCGTTTGGCTGCAGTATCGGGCGGGCTGTCCCGGGTCTCTGGGTCGCCCAGGCGTTTGGCTGCAGTATCGGGCGGGCTGTCCCGGGTCTCTGGGTCGCCCGGGCGTTTCGCTGCAGTATCGGGCGGGCTGTCCTGGGTCTCTGGGTCGCCCAGGCGTTTGGCTGCAGTATCAGGCGGGCTGCCCCGGGTCTCTGGGTCGCCCAGGCGTTTGGCTGCAGTATCGGGCGGGCTGTCCCGGGTCTCTGGGTCGCCCGGGCGTTTCGCTGCAGTATCGGGCGGGCTGTCCCGGGTCTCTGGGTCGCCCGGGCGTTTCGCTGCAGTATCGGGCGGGCTGTCCCGGGTCTCTGGGTCGCCCGGGCGTTTCGCTGCAGTATCGGGCGGGCTGCCCTGGGTCTGTGGGTCGCCCGGGCGTTTGGCTGCAGTATCGGGCGGGCTGCCCCGGGTCTCTGGGTCGCCCGGGCGTTTCGCTGCAGTATCGGGCGGGCTGTCCCGGGTCTGTGGGTCGCCCGGGCGTTTGGCTGCAGTATCGGGCGGGCTGCCCCGGGTCTCCGGATCGCCCGGGCGTTTCGCTGCAGTATCGGGCGGGCTGCCCCGGGTCTCTGGGTCGCCCGGGCGTTTGGCTGCAGTATCGGGCGGGCTGCCCCGGGTCTCTGGGTCGCCCGGGCATTTCGCTGCAGTATCGGGCGGGCTGCCCCGGGTCTCTGGGTCGCCCGGGCGTTTCGCTGCAGTATCGGGCGGGCTGTCCCGGGTCTCTGGGTCGCCCGGGCGTTTGGCTGCAGTATCGGGCGGGCTGTCCCGGGTCTGTGGGTCGCCCGGGCGTTTGGCTGCAGTATCGGGCGGGCTGCCCCGGGACTCTGGGTCGCCCGGGCATTTCGCTGCAGTATCGGGCGGGCTGTCCCGGGTCTCCGGGTCGCCCGGGCGTTTCGCTGCAGTATCGGGCGGGCTGCCCCGGGTCTCTGGGTCGCCCGGGCGTTTCGCTGCAGTATCGGGCGGGCTGCCCCGGGTCTCTGGGTCGCCCGGGCGTTTGGCTGCAGTATCGGGCGGGCTGCCCCGGGTCTCCGGGTCGCCCGGGCGTTTCGCTGCAGTATCGGGCGGGCTGCCCCGGGTCTCTGGGTCGCCCGGGCGTTTCGCTGCAGTATCGGGCGGGCTGCCCCGGGTCTCTGGGTCGCCCGGGCGTTTGGCTGCAGTATCGGGCGGGCTGCCCCGGGTCTCCGGGTCGCCCGGGCGTTTCGCTGCAGTATCGGGCGGGCTGTCCTGGGTCTCCGGGTCGCCCGGGCGTTTCGCTGCAGTATCGGGCGGGCTGCCCCGGGTCTGTGGGTCGCCCGGGCGTTTGGCTGCAGTATCGGGCGGGCTGTCCCGGGTCTCTGGGTCGCCCGGGCGTTTCGCTGCAGTATCGGGCGGGCTGTCCCGGGTCTTTGGGTCGCCCGGGCGTTTCGCTGCAGTATCGGGCGGGCTGTCCCGGGTCTCTGGGTCACCCGGGCGTTTCGCTGCAGTATCGGGCGGGCTGCCCCGGGTCTCTGGGTCGCCCGGGCGTTTGGCTGCAGTATCGGGCGGGCTGCCCCGGGTCTCCGGGTCGCCCGGGCGTTTCGCTGCAGTATCGGGCGGGCTGTCCCGGGTCTCTGGGTCGCCCGGGCGTTTCGCTGCAGTATCGGGCGGGCTGTCCTGGGTCTCTGGGTCGCCCGGGCGTTTCGCTGCAGTATCGGGCGGGCTGTCCTGGGTCTCTGGGTCGCCCGGGCGTTTCGCTGCAGTATCGGGCGGGCTGTCCTGGGTCTCTGGGTCGCCCGGGCGTTTCGCTGCAGTATCGGGCGGGCTGTCCTGGGTCTCTGGGTCGCCCGGGCGTTTCGCTGCAGTATCGAGCGGGCTGTCCCGGGTCTGTGGGTCGCCCGGGCGTTTCGCTGCAGTATCGGGCGGGCTGTCCCGGGTCTCTGGGTCGCCCGGGCGTTTCGCTGCAGTATCGGGCGGGCTGCCCCGGGTCTCTGGGTCGCCCGGGCGTTTCGCTGCAGTATCGGGCGGGCTGTCCCGGGTCTCTGGGTCGCCCGGGCGTTTCGCTGCAGTATCGAGCGGGCTGTCCCGGGTCTGTGGGTCGCCCGGGCGTTTCGCTGCAGTATCGGGCGGGCTGTCCCGGGTCTCTGGGTCGCCCGGGCGTTTCGCTGCAGTATCGGGCGGGCTGTCCCGGGTCTCTGGGTCGCCCGGGCGTTTGGCTGCAGTATCGGGCGGGCTGCCCCGGGTCTCTGGGTCGCCCGGGCGTTTCGCAGCAGTATCGGGCGGGCAGTCCCGGGTCTCTGGGTCGCCCGGGCGTTTGGCTGCAGTATCGGGAGGGCTGTCCCGGGTCTCTGGGTCGCCCGGGCGTTTCGCTGCAGTATCAGGCGGGCTGTCCCGGGTCTCTGGGTCGCCCGGGCGTTTCGCTGCAGTATCGGGCGGGCTGTCCTGGGTCTCTGGGTCGCCCGGGCGTTTGGCTGCAGTATCGGGCGGGCTGTCCCGGGTCTCTGGGTCGCCCGGGCGTTTCGCTGCAGTATCGGGCGGGCAGTCCCGGGTCTCTGGGTCGCCCGGGCGTTTGGCTGCAGTATCGGGAGGGCTGTCCCGGGTCTCTGGGTCGCCCGGGCGTTTCGCTGCAGTATCAGGCGGGCTGTCCCGGGTCTCTGGGTCGCCCGGGCGTTTCGCTGCAGTATCGGGCGGGCAGTCCCGGGTCTCTGGGTCGCCCGGGCGTTTGGCTGCAGTATCGGGTGGGCTGCCCCGGGTCTCTGGGTCGCCCGGGCGTTTCGCTGCAGTATCAGGCGGGCTGTCCCGGGTCTCTGGGTCGCCCGGGCGTTTCGCTGCAGTATCGGGCGGGCTGCCCTGGGTCTCTGGGTCGCCCGGGCGTTTCGCTGCAGTATCGGGCGGGCTGTCCCGGGTCTCTGGGTCGCCCGGGCGTTTCGCTGCAGTATCGGGCGGGCTGTCCCGGGTCTCTGGGTCGCCCGGGCGTTTCGCTGCAGTATCGGGCGGGCTGCCCCGGGTCTCTGGGTCGCCCGGGCGTTTGGCTGCCCCGGGTCACCCAGCCGGCTGGCCCTGCCTGGGAGGGGAAGGGCTCAGCTCTGGCAAGCCGGGGAGCCCGCTGGGACCGCGCCTGGCTCTGGCTCCCTGAGACGGGCCGGGGCTCAGGCCGCTCCCGCAGGAGCTAAGATTCCACCCCGCAGAGCCCGCAGCTGCAGGCGGAGGCCCTGCCCCGAGAAGAGCGGCCGGAGGAGCGGCTGCCAGCTCGGCACGGAGCCCGACGACTCGGTGTCTCCTCCAGGCCCTGGCCAAGCCCCGGAGGCCAAGTTCCGCCGTGGCCATCGTCCTCGGGGACCCAGGCAGCGCGCACTCGACGGCCCCGGCCCCTGGGCCCCGCAGGTGGCTGCACAGACCTGCTGCTGCACAAGCCGCTAGCAGGAAAAATCGCCCAGGGCTGCAGCGTCCCACCGAGCACTTGGCAGCGGCTGCAGGATGCGAGAGCCAAGCCGCACTCGCTGGCTCAGGGTCGCAGGCCACCTGCAGCCGCCTGGGGGAGGCTCTGCCGAGCCGGGGGGGGGGGGGGGGTCGAGCCACCCGGTTCCTGCTTGGCAGCCGGAGCGCGTCTGGCTTGTCTCCGGCCCAGAGAATCGGGGGGGGGGGCTGCTCCTTCCCCACCCCTCCTAGAGCAGGCCCGCGCCCAGGCCCTGTTCTCTGGCGCTTCCTCCGGCCCAGTGTGAACTTTCCCAGCCGCCCCGGGGAGGCTGCTCCGGCCCCGGTAGCCAGCCTCAGCGCGCCCCCAGAGCCGGTGCCCTGCTCGGCGAACGCACGGCCGGCCCCGGCGAGGCGCACAGCGCCCGCTCGGCTCTCTCCTGCCCGGCACCCTGGGCCCCGTCTGCGGTCTCCATTTGCCTCCTCGGCTCGGCGGCCAGGGGAAGCGGTTTCGCTGCTGGGCTGACACGCGGGCTAGCGCTGGGGGGTTGCTCGCCCCCTCGCCCAGGGCGCCTGCAGGGGCGGGTCCCGCGAGCCAGGGGACGAGCTCCGCGCTCGCAGCCGGGCAGTGCGCAATTCGTGCGGGCCTGGGGCTGCTGGAGGCTCCGGTTCTCGTGCGGCCGGCGGCTCCGTCCAGAGCAGCGCGCGGGGCAGGACGATCCGTTCCGAGCTTTGCCAGGAGCAGCGAGCCGAGCCCAGGCGAAGCCCCGGGCCCCGTGCGAGGGGGATGCAGAAGGGCCGGGGGGTCAGGGCAGGGCAGGAGGCCCCTGGCCAGAGTTCAGGGCAGCCCAGGATCCCTTTGCCTTGCAAGGGGCAGAGCCTCCGTGGGGCGCAGGGCGCGGGGGTTATGTTCCCATGGTCAGAAGGGCCAGGCCAGCGAGCGCAGAACACCCTGCTGGGCTCGGCGCCCACGTGGGGAGTGCAGGGGGCAACCCGGGGCCCTCCCCTCCATCAGATGGTTGGGGTGGCTGCGCAGGGGCTGGGGCGGCCGCCCCGATCCGTCGTACGGGCGAGCTGGCTCTCGGCACGGCCCCGGGAGCCTGCCCCATCCCTGTGCCAGAGGGAGCGCAGCACTGCTCAGCTCTGAGCCCGGGCCAGGAGTCTCCCTGTCCCCTGCACGGGGCCAGTTTATTTCATGGGGCCTTTCCCGGCCCCACCAGGGATGGGGGAGAAGCGCCCCGGGGGGAGACGCCGGAGCCTGCACGCTCTTGAACAGCCCTTCCCCTCGGCAAGAGGCCGCTCCCGGGGTCACTGGGGCCGACAGTGGGGAAGAGTCAGTCCCTGCCCTCATGGGGGCCCCCGTGGCAGGTCTCCGATCCAGACTCGTGATGTGGGGGGCCCGACTGAGTTCTAGTGCTCGGGGCTGGCCGTGCTGCTCTGGATTCTCTACATGCATTGCCCCTCTGTAACCTCAGCCGCTGCTCGGCACGTGGCCCTGCAGGTAGCGCCGGTTCACCGCGGGCCCCACTTAGCAAAGGATTGCTGCGCCCATTTTACAGAGGAAGCAGCTGAGGCACAGGGTGGGCAAAGTGGTTTAGCCTGGAACTGTGACTAGTGCGGGTACCTTGCTGGTTGCTAGGTTTGGGCTGTGGGTGACCCCCACTGGCTGCTGCCTGTACCACGGCCCAGCCAGGTAGCTGATGGGACAGGGAGGTAACCTGTCCCACCAGCTACCCCCCAGGGAGAGAAACAAAGGGAGGTGGGATGCCGCCCCTGGCTGGGGGCAGGGCTGGAAGGGACGGTTTTGGAGTTTCTGTTGGGGAAGCAGGGGAGAAGGAGCTAGGGAGGGGGGCTGGGATTGTAGGGCCCAGCCACCCCCCATCTCTATGGGGGGCACTGAGGCCTCCTAGCCCCAGTTCCTGTAACCAGATGACATCTGTGCTGGGCTGTACCCTGGAGAAGCAATAAACTCCCTCTGTTCTACTGGCTGGTGGAGTCTTTGTGCCACTACAAGGGTGCAGGAGGCGGGGGACCCCGACGCGCTGTCACACCTGGACTATGGCAGAGCTGGGAGTCCTGACCCCAGGGTCCTGCTCTAACTCTTAGGCACCGCTCCTGCCCAGCCGACGGGCGAGAGGGAGACATTCGGGGACTGCGGGGATGGGACTCTCCCAGCTTCAAGTCGCTTGCCTGGGCTGGCCCATGCTCTTTTCCCCGTTGCCTGTTACCCTCTCAACAGTCCATCAACCCCAGCGGGCTCCAGGGGATCCTTCTTTCCCTTCGGAAGGTCCCCGCTCCGGCATCTCGGCTGCTCCATGCCAGGGCCGGTTCGTCGCCCGGGGCCCTTCGGAGTGGCTCTGGTCGCTTAGCTCTGCCCCTAACCCGCCACGGGAGGCACTTGGGCGCAGGCCGCTGCACAGCATTTTGGGGGCCCAGCTCCTCTGCGCGGCGACAGAATGGCCACCCCGAGCCCTCGGCGCAAGGCCTGCCTTGTTCGTCTCGGAGGCCCTCTCATCGGCGGAGAAGGCCGGCCGGGGACTCCGGCTCCATTGTGGCGAGCAGCAGGCAGCGGTGGCAGGCCGAGTCATTGCTCTGTCCGGCTCCGGGCCCTTTGTGCTGACAGCTCGCTGCGGGTCTGCTTGCCGCTCCGAAAGGTCATCCCCCGCCGAGGCGCCGTACCTGAGCCTTTGTGTCCCGGTGCCAAGGAATCCGCAAAATTCAATTTATTTTCCCATTACAGCTGGAGGCTCTTTGTGCCGGGGGATCTTTAACTGTTGAGATTCCAGCACAATGCGGCAGGAGGCCTTTCTTGCAAGCCAAAAGCTGCCGTCTCCCCCCGCCCCTCCTCTCCGCCTTTCAAGGCTTTGTGGGAACTCGCGCCGAGAGCCCTTCTCTCCATCAAAAGCCAGCCCGCAGGGAGACGGAGCTCGCAAATCGGTATCCGTTTCGGATCCCACGTCTGAGTGGCAGAAGGGACCTGCTCGAGGGACCTCCGTCTTTTTCCTCCTCAGCCCCACGCCTAGCGTGCCCCGACTGGCATGGGCAAGGCCGTTTCGCACACGGCTGCGATGAGAGGGCTCCAGCCACGCCGCCCACCCGCCCCCCTCTTGTTCATTGGGCAAGCCAAGCAATTCGGAAAGGCAAATTATAAAGAAGGGGCAAATCTGCGCATTCTGAGATGAAGCCCACGGGCCTTTGCCTGAAATAAAGCTGGCGGCTCGAGCGACAGACCACAGGCCGGGCCCAAAGCCCGGTGCGGGGCAATGGACAGACTCCGCTGGGCCTGACTCCGGCACGGCGGCTCCGGGGTTCCTGCTCAGGCACTTCTGTCAAAGCGAATGGCAAAGTAGTCGCCCCGTCAGAGCCAGCGCTGGGGAGCGGGAGGGGGCCTGCGGCCAGGTCTGCGGGCCTCAAACGACGAGCCCCTAAGCCGCAATCTCCGGCACCCCACAGAGCCCGAGCAGCAGAGCAGAGCGCTAGTGACGGCCTCACGAAGCCTCGCGGTGTCTCTGCTCCGCCGCGCCCCTTTGCCGGCGCCCGACAGCCAGGGGACGCGGCCTGAGTCGCCCTCCTGCACAGCGTGAGCAACAGGAGTGAGGGCCGACCGAGGTCTCGCCCCTGTCGAAGGGCGCGGCTCTGGCGGTGGCTGGGAGCGCGGGCCGTGCGAGTGACAACGTGCCTGCCCAGCGGACGGCAGGACAGGCCTACTCAAAGGAGGGAAGCAGCGGGGCGCTCGCCGGAGGCGCTGTCCGCGGGAGGCCGCGCCGAGGTCACAGGCTCCGTTCAGCCAGCCAGGCAGGAGAGCTCCCACTTCCTGCTGCTAGAAATTTGTCTGCCAATTTCTCTCATTGAAAAGAGCGCCGGGCCCCGGGAGACGATAACTTGATTAAGGACGGGCCGATGACAAGGACCCGCAGAGCCGGCTCAAAGGAAGCTGCGCTCCCGGCCCTTAACCTCTCCTCAGGAGCCTGCAATTACGTCTGCTCCGCTGTCTGGTGCAGAGGCTGCCGGTCCCTCGCCGAGCAGCTTTGTTGCAGTCTTGCCCGGTTAATTTCTCTGTGCAATAAAACTGCCGCCCAGTGACTCCCGGGCCCGGAAGAGCCGGATTTCTCTGTCCAAGCTCAGGGCTGCCGGGCGGGGACAGGTACAGATCAGCCCACGAAGGCCTTTTGGAGAGCAGGGAGGACGGTTTTCTCCACTGCCCTGTGGAATGGAAAGTCCTGAGACCCTCATGCACAGCCCCCTGGAGGGGGATGTGAGCGCCGGGTTTGGCTGGGCTCCGTGCTACCAGCCGGCGGGGGCAGATCTCGGCCTGAGGAAGTTGGCGGCTGTGACAACGTGTTGGGGTCCCCCGCCTCCTGCACCCCCATAATGGTTCCAGGGCAGGCCTAAGATGCCTCAGCCCCCCCTTGATATGGGGGGGTCTCGGCTTCTAAACCCCCCAGCCTGTTTCTGAGGTTGCTTCCTCCATGCTCCCAGACAGAAACTATCTGACTCTCCTCCAGCCCTGCCCCCCAGCCAGGGCAGCATCCACCTTCCTTTGTCCCTCTCCATGGGGGTAGCTGGTCAGACAGGTTGAGACCCTCTTTGCATAATGTCTCACTCGCTGTCCTTCTGGGCCGTGGTACCGGCAGCAGCCAGTGGGGTTACCACAGAGCCAGCATAGAGAGCAGCCCGATACCCCCACTACGGCACAGCGGCTTTGGCAGAAGGTTCCAGTTTCCAGTTCTGAGCCACGGCAGCGTGACCTTGATGTAAGCGCCTGCTCCGCTCTCTGGAGACGCAGCCGCAGTGACGCCGCACGGAGCTTCAGGGTCAGGGCGAAATAGATCCTGGCTCCCCCACGCAGCCTGGCTCACCCCTCGCCCAGGCGGCCCCCTGCCACTCAGACCAATGCCCCCGCTGTGCTCACCCTCCCCTGTTCCAGCTCCTCCAGCCTGGAGCCTTCCCTGCCCCACCCACCCGGCCCATGCTCCCCTGCGCCTCCGAGTCTCAGCCGCTGCGTCTCCCCCAGGCCTCTCCCTTCCGGTCCCACGGGTCCGACTGAGCCACAGAGGGAGGCCAGGCAGGTATGGCCCAGGCAGGGCTGAGCCCGTCCCCCCTTGGGGGGCAGCCCCTCCCACCCCACACCAAACCCCAAAGGGCAGCAGCCACAGCCCAAGATGAGCACTCTCAGGGTGTGTCTAGCCTGCACCTCCCTGTCGACAGAGAGATGCAGACAAGGCACATGGAAATTGCTAATGAAGCGGGGATTTAACTATCCAGCGCTTCATTAGCATAAGCGTGGCCGCCGCTTTTTTCCAAAATGGAGTTTTTTCGGAAGAACCCAGCAGTCTAGACACGGATCTGTCGGAAATAAAGCCTTTTTCGACAGATGCTGTAAACCCCATTTTTTGAGGAATGCAGGATCTGTCGGAAAAGGATCCGCTTCAAGACTGCTGGGTTTTTTCAAAAAACCTCCCTAGTGGAAAAAAAGCGGAGGCCATGTTTATGCTAATGAGGCGTGGGATAGTTAAATCCCGGCTTCATTAGCAATTTCCATGTGCTTGATTTGCATCCCTCTGTCGACAGGGATGCAGTCTAGACGCAGCCTCGGAGTCCAGGCCCAGCCACCCACAGCCTGGCCCCTGGGGGGACTGTCTGGACCTCTGGGAACATGGGGCGGGGGGGGCTCCCCTTTCTCCTCCCTGCACAGCAAACGGGGGGTTGCACGTCGCTGTGCCAGAGGAGAGCGCGAGCGCACGTGAAGCCTCCCGCCGTTCCGCAGCGCAGGCACGTCCGGACTCAACTCGTCTTCCCCTGCTCCCAATCCGGTCACCGCTGCTGCTAGCACCTGCCCTCCCTGCCCCGGAACAGCCCCCCAGGGTCTCTTTGCGTCACCTCAGATCCAAGCAGGAAACACGATTGCTCTCTCCCTCCACCACAGGGCAGGATCCAAGAGCCCTGGGCCTTGTTCCCAGTTCTGCACCCAGGTAACCCACCGGACTGCTCTCTGCCTCAGTTTCCCCAACTGTCGTCACACTTCTGTGACTCTCACAGGGATTTCACTCTACAGTGTAGTAAAGGCATGGAAACCGCTGCAGCGCGGGCACTAGGGGCTGCAGCATCCTCGACGCTTTTCATCCTGGGGCAGAATGCATTTTGTTCTGCGCACTAAGGAATGTGCAGATGTGCACCACCACTAGAAACACGTGAGCTGATGTGGGCGCTCGGCTAATCAGCAGGGCAGCACCTCGAGCTCTGCTGGGTGGCCGCCCAAACGCTCTGCTTACAGGGAACAGCGGACAGCAGGGCACTGGCTGCCTCTGCGGAGCCTTTCTGAGCTGTGCTCTGCTTGACAGCCCCCGTGTTTAACACAGGCTGCACCTCGCCGGTCCGGCACCCTGGGGACCTGCCCGGCACCGAACCGGAGAACTGCCCGGCCCGGGGAGGTCCGTATCGCCTAGCAGCCGGAGCAGCACAGCCACTGTTTGCCGGGCTCGTAGAGGACCGAGGGGTGCGTTAGAGCTAATGCACAGCATGGAACCTGAGAGCCAGGCCTGGGGCTGCAAACAAACTGGATGTGACTGCGGGAACTTGGCCACCCCCTGCTAAGGGACACCCGGCTGCCTGAAATCCTGCCGGACCCGGCTTGCCGGAGCACAGGGTGCCGGGCTGGCGAGGGTCCGCCTGTAGGAGTCCTCCCATCATTCCTCAGCTGCGTGGCTGGCCCCGCCAGAGGGCTCTAAGGAAACCACTCGCCGAGATTTACCAAAGCCAAGTTTTATTGCCCCATACGCCGCTCTGGGCCAGGAATGATTTACAAAGTTCGCTCAGGAGTAGAGTCAATTAAGGTCACATTTCTGTGTTGCCAAACAACAGGCGGCTCCGGGCTCAGCCCCGCTGAAAAGCCTCCGAGACGCCCTTGGAAGGCGCCTTGGGAAGGGTCAAAGGAACACCACGGAAAGTCGGTCTTTGTGGGGTTTTCACGCTCCTCATTGTCCTCTTTCCGCCTCCGAGTGCCTTCCTGGAAAGAGAGACGGCGCTAATGTGGCAGGGGGAGTTTTTAATTGTCCCGCGCAAACAATGCGGGCCCATTTAGGCCGGCCTCATTACAGAGTCATCGGGGAGGCGAGCGAAGCGTTCCCACTGCTTAGCATAAATAGCAGAAAAACTCTTTCACAAACAGAGCAGGTTCCATCTGCCCTCGGCGTGTCCCCACCTCGACTTCAAACGGGGAGTCACTCCCCTCGCACAATGGCCGCTCAACCCCTCGGCGGGCGTCCGCCCCAATACCAACACGGGAGCCTGCATGGCCCCCCCAGCCTTCCCGTCGTGCGCACGTCGCCCCTCTGCAGGCTTAGCGCCCGCCGGAGCAGCCACGGCACCGGCTCCTTCAGGCTGGCTCCGGCGTCCCAGACGGGATTAGAGGCTCGTTAATCGCGGGCTCCCGCCACTGACCAGCCACCAGGCTCTGCAGGAGACCTCGGGTCCCGTCCCCTCGGAGCCGGGCCAGACCTGCCGAGGCGCGTCGGACAGAGCGACTCCAGCCGCAGCCTTTGGGTCCCAGTGTGAATCTGCCCCCGACACAGGGCGTTCTCCCCCCACTCACCGCAGCGTCCCGTGGGGAGCTCTGGGCCCCCGCTGCTCCGGACCCCGACCCCCGACCCCGGGCGGTTTACGCCCGTGCAGCATGGCTGCTCCTGCCTCACGCCAGGGACGAACAAGGGCGGGTCAGACCCGGCGTCCGCGGCAAATTCCATCCGCAGGCTCCCTCCTGGCCCCTCGACACATGACCACGCTGGGAACATTTGCACTCATGGCCCAGCACAGCGCTTAGCGCCACGCTTCCCTCCCCCGGCACGGTCCATCTCCGGCGGCCAGCCACGCGCTGGAGAGTTGATGGCTCTGCTCCGAGAGCCTGGCTGCCCCTCGCTCTCCTGCCCCATGCTGCTGCTAGCCCTACGCATGTGGGGCAGACACGCCGGCACCCCCCAACTGGTGTCTGCTTCCTGCTGGGCCCTGGGGCAGAGCCTGGCTCCTGGCAGCGCCTAACCCTGCAGCATGTGGTGGGAAACGTGTTTCCTGGGCAGCAAGCGCGAGGGGTGGGGGAGGCTTTGGCTACGGAAGCAGCAGCCCGTTGCACATGCACGACGCCGCTGCCTGCTGCCCTGCAGAGATGCACAGGCCACTGGCAGCAGGGCCCCGGGGGCTGGCGGTCCCCTGGCAGAGCCCGGCGTTGGGGTGGGCACGGCTGGGGCACTCCAGGCGCTGCTGCTAAGCTCAGAGAGCGCTGGGCCCCGTGGCGAGGGGCCACGCCAGCCCCAACCCTGACCCCACACAGGTGGGGCAGGGGGAGGGGCCGGCCCTGAGGGGGGTTCGCTCCTTCAGGCTGGGCCCACAGTGCAGGACGGATGCACCGGTGGCCTGGGCTGGGTTGCCCGGAGGTCTCGGGGGGGGGGGGGGGATCAGTCCTTGCCAGCCTTGGGCCACGTGGCCTCTGTGCGCAGAAGGAGCCAGGCCTCGGTGTCCCGGAGCCCTCTGCTCTTCCTGCTGACGGGGGCTGGACCCCTCACACAGCCCTGCAGGGAGTGAGCGACCGCTCCCTCGGGTCCCGGCGGGCACCCAGCCTCTCTCCTGGGACCCAGCGGTTCTTGGTGGGCCCGGAGCTGGCCGGGCTCCGAAGACATCCCTATGCCCCACCGCCTGACGGTGCTGTCAGCGCCTCTCCAGGGTTCCAGCCACCGAGGCGCCCCCTCCTCGCTCCGGCGGGTCCAAGGCGCTGCCCAGGTCCCTCAAGAGAGACCAGACAATGGTGCACTTGTCCAGATGCCTTCTGTTAACGGACGGCTCCTCTGGATTTCCGAGTGGAAACCTGGCAGAAACCCAGCATGGAAAAGGGAAAACTGTTGGAAAGCGAAGCGAAGCCCCAGGCTTTGATCAGGAGCCTGGCGATGAATTGTGGTGCCCGGGCACTTTCCTAGAGGTTAAACTCATCGGAAAGAAGGGGCGGGGCGGGCAGACTGGGACCAGCCTGTTGTCTATGGAGCGGAGCCATCCCACGAGAGGTTCGGCCGCGTCGCAGGGGAGAGCGGCCTGGCAGATTGCTCCCTTTCCGGGTTTCACTCCTGCAGCGCACATGGGACTCGCGCTGGGCAGGGTGAGGAGCACAGCCAGGAGCGTCCAAGCAGGCCAGCGAAGACAGGAAAATATTTGCAGCTGCAAGCCATTAACGGCAAAGCAGCATTGCTCTTCCACTTGAATTACCCTGCAGGATGTTTGCCTTGGTGCACCAGAGCTAGTCAGCTTCAAAACCCTTCTCATCTTAAAAGGGCAAGCCCCGTGTTCGCTGGTAGCGGGTCCCGCGAGGGCAATGCCCCAGCTCAGGGCTCCGTTTAAAGAGAGGAAGGTTTTCAGTCTGTTGTAACCGGTGTCTCCCCGCCCCCTCCCCCCCCAAGCGGCATTGAGACAGCGAGCGCATGGGAATGCAAGGCAGGTCCCAGGCGTGGCGCGGCCCAGGACAGAGGGGGACGTCACCATTGGCAGGCGCTTTCCGGGGTCGTGTCACCTGCTGGGGATCTTGCCTGTAAGGCTGTGGGGTCTCCTGTGAGTCGTGGCTACACGAGATGCACACACGGGGGCCCCCAGCACTGGAGAAGGGCTCCTCCAATCAGGTACCTTCTCCCTCGGGTCCAGCCCAGCCCCATCCCGCTGCCCCAGAAACGGGCAGAAGACCCGGCTGGCTGCGGCTATGGCTGCCGCGTTTCCTTCTCTGGTTTCCACCACGCCCGGGGACAGTCGGCCCTTCGGCGGGGCCGGCTGGGTCTCGTGCTCTCTGGCTGTGACACGGGCCAGCACTTTAGGTGGAGCAGCGGGCGTGCACCGGGCTGCGCCCGCGGGCTGGAGGGTAACAAGCCGTCTGGCGAGGGGAGACGTTTCCGTGAGCAAGCCGCCGGCCTCGAGAGATTGCGGCAGCGTCGCAGCTGACAGCGGGCCCCTCTCATCAGACTCCGGATCTGCCAGAGGCCACCGGGGGGCGAGCGGGATTCCACAGGGACCCAAGGCTTCCTGGCACTGTGGGGCGCAGGGCCCAAGACGGCAGGTTTGGACCCGTTACTCACAGAGACGATAATCGGAAACGAGGCTCCCCCCCGCTGGTGATGCAGCCCCTCCCGGAGCGCAGTGCGGCGCGGCGCGGCTAGCGGCACACGGCGCCAACGCCGTAACGCACGACGGGGAGGGCAAGTCGGCTCCGACGGTCACTTGCCTTTGGGCAGGTAGAATGGCAGATTCCGGATTGGCGTGGGACAAAGAGGACTTGGGCGCCATAAAGCCCAGCACCTTAGTACCCCCCGACGCGGGACGCCCCCGCCGGTCAATCGCGCACACAGGCGCTAGCGGGGGCGGAGGCGTCTCTAAAGTCCCTTGGCCAACGAATCGTTAACAAGTCGCTTGCAGCCCAACTCCTCGCTGCGTCCCCTCCCCCCGCTCCTTTCTTACTCACTTCCCTGTGCAGGCAGCCCCGGCTGTCCTCGGCAGCGACACGAGCTGTTATTGCAGGTGCAGCTCGCTGCGGCGCCTGGCCCCTGACACCGGAGGAGGCCGCTATTGGTGCGAGGGCCCTTTGCCAGGCGAGTGGCGGCTTCGGGCAGGGTCCCCCCGCCGGGAAGCTGAGAGAGGCTGGAAGGTTGTGCTGCGGGGCCAGGGTTCCACTTATCACCGTTAGGCGTGACCAGGGCACAGTCGCGGGCGTGTGGCAGGAGCACGGAGAGGCAGCGCGTCCGGCGTCGCCAGCAGCGCAGTGCCAAGGGCTCGTGGTGCAGGAGAGGGGCCGGCCAGCACTCGGCGCTCTCGCCAGCTCGGCCTCACGGTGCCACACGGGGGCCGTGCAGCAGGGCTGTAGCCCCCTGGGATGGCAGGGAACCCCGGGGAGTTAAACGCCACGTGTCTGGACGAGCGAGGCGCTAGAGACAGACGAGCACCGACGGGCAGGGTGGAGACGGACAGAGGGGGCAGCGTCCCCTTTCCAGCCGTGGCGAGGGGAGGGGCAGCTTGGGGGCTATAGTGCAGAGAGCAACCCGTATTTCTCTGCTGGTGCCTTCAGAGCTGGGCGCCCGGCCAGCAGCTGCCCGGGGTGAAGGTGGCGCCCTGCTGGCAGCAGCGCAGTGGGGGAGCCGGGAGGCCCAGGAACAGCCCCGCTCCTGCCCGAGGCCGTTGCTGCTCTCCGAGGGCCCCAGGGCCGGGCACCCTGTCTGAACGGCTCCGCGACGAGCAGGCGGCAGCAGCAAGAGGAGATGGGGAAGCGTTGCAGCCACCTGCACCCTGACACCAGCCGGCACGGCCACTTCCCCACACTGCCCCACTGCCGCTTCCACCCCGGCCGGGGCGGGGCCTTCGGAGAGGGGGCGGGGCCAGGGGCCAGCCCGTATCGGAGGCGGAGCAGGGGTGGGCTCACGGAGCGAGGCAGGGCCTCGTGGCGAGGGAGGTGCAGCCCCCATTTTCTGTCTAGCTCGCCTGGCGCCATCTCTTGTTAGTGGGAGGGCAGAGCCCCACCCTCTCCACCCTGCACATCACGTGTGGTCCGGCCTGAGGCTCGCTGCTGGGCCACCCTCGCTGGCGGTCCGAGGCCCCACAACCCTCCCGGCAGAACCACCTGGGGCATCTCTGACCGTGTCTGTCCAACCTGCTCCTAAATATCCCCAGGGATGGGGATTCCACCCCCCCCCCCCCCGCAGGCAACTTATTCCAGTGGCTAACCCCCCCGACAGGCAGGACGTTTTTCCTGATGTCCAACCTCCCTCGCTGCAGGGTCAGCCCATTGCTGCTTGTCCTGTCCCCAGAGGCCACAGAGAACAAGGTGTCTCCCTCCTCCTTGGAACATCCTTTTCGGCACTTGAAAACCACCCTCGTGTCCCTCTCCGTCTTCTCTTTTCCAAACTAAACAAGCCCAATTCCTTCAGCCTTCCCTCATAGCTCATGTTCTCTAGACCTTTCATCATTCTTGTTGCTCGTCTCTGGACCCTCTTCAATTTCTCCACCTTTCTTGAAATGTGGTGCCCAGAACTGGACACAATCCTCCAACTGAGGCCTAACTAGTGCAGAGTAGAGCGGAAGAGTAACTTCTTGTGTCTTGCTCACAACACACCTTGTGACGGACCGAGCCGGTCTGGGCACAGCTGAGGGCGTCCGCTCAGGGCGAATTGCTCAAACTAGGGGCTCCTTACAGCCCCCAGACTGGTGACCTCTCCAAACAGGCCTCTTAGCAAGCACTGGGAGAAATCAGGCCCGAGAAGCCGTGGGAAACGCTGCTGCCAGGAGGCCCCGGGACGAGCTGGCTCATGGAATCGCGGTCCCAGGGGCAGGCCTTGGGATGCACTCCAGCGCGGAGAGAGGTTTTAACGTCAAAGACAGACAGTCACAGCTCATGTGATACCTTGCCAGGGACACGTCTCAGCTCATAATTCATGCAGCACGAGTGTCGTGTTCCTTCCCGGCTCGAGAACGGGGCGCGGAGCCCTGACGAGGTGAATTCTTGGTCACAGTCTCATACGCTCTGGGATACGGCTTGGAAGATGCCCTAGAGCCCACGCCAGCACACCCGGCGCGGTACTGCTAACGCCATCCCGAGGCCCGCCCGGCGCGGTACTGGGAACGCCATCCCGAGGCCCGCCCGGCGCGCCCGCCGCGGAACTGCTAACGCCATCCCGAGGCCTGCCCGGCGCGCCCGCCGCGGTACTGCGAACGCAATCCCGAGGCCCGCCTGGCGCGCCCGGCGCGGTACTGCTAACGCCATCCCGAGGCCCGCCCGGATCGCCCGCCGCGGTACTGCTAACGCCATCCCGAGGCCCGCCCAGCGCACCCGCCGCGGTACTGCTAACGCCATCCCGAGGCCCGCCCGGCGTGCCCGGCGCGGTACTGCGAACGCCATCCCGAGGCCCGCCCGGCGCGCCCGCCGCGGAACTGCGAACGCCATCCCGAGGCCCGCCCGGATCGCCCTCCGCTGTACTGCTAACGCCATCCCGAGGCCCGCCCGGCGTGCCCGCCGTGGTACTGCTAACGCCATCCCGAGGCCCGGCTGGATCGCCCACCGCTGTACTGCTAACGCCATCCCGAGGCCCGCCCGGATCGCCCGCCGCTGTACTGCTAACGCCATCCCGAGGCCCGCCCGGATCGCCTGCCGCGGTACTGCTAACGCCATCCCAAGGCCCGCCCGGCGCGCCCGCCGCGGTACTGCTAACGCCATCCCGAGGCCCGCCCGGCGCGCCCGCCGCTGTACTGCTAACGCCATCCCGAGGCCCGCCCGGATCGCCCGCCGCGGTACTGCTAACGCCATCCCGAGGCCCGCCCGGATCGCCCGCCGTGGTACTGCTAACGCCATCCCGAGGCCCGCCCGGCGCGCCCGCCGCGGTACTGCTAACGCCATCCCGAGACCCGTCCGGATCGCCCGCCGCGGTACTGCTAACGCCATCCCAAGGCCCGCCCGGATCGCCCGCCGCGGTACTGCTAACGCCATCCCGAGGCCCGCCCGGCGTGCCCGCCGCTGTACTGCTAACGCCATCCCAAGGCCCGCCCGGATCGCCCGCCGCGGTACTGCTAACGCCATCCCAAGGCCCGCCCGGCGTGCCCGCCGCTGTACTGCTAACGCCATCCCAAGGCCCGCCCGGCGTGCCCACCGCTGTACTGCTAACGTCATCCCAAGGCCCGCCCGGATCGCCCGCCGCTGTACTGCTAACGCCATCCCGAGGCCCGCCCGGATCGCCCGCCGCGGTACTCCTAACGCCATCCCGAGGCCCGCCCAGATCGCCCTCCGCTGTACTGCTAACGCCATCCCGAGACCCGCCCGGATCGCCCGCCGCTGTACTGCTAACGCCATCCCGAGGCCCGCCCGGATCGCCCGCCGCGGTACTGCTAACGCCATCCCGAGGCCCGCCCGGCGCGCCCGCCGCTGTACTGCTAACGCCATCCCGAGGCCCGCCCAGATCGCCCTCCGCTGTACTGCTAACGCCATCCCGAGACCCGCCCGGATCGCCCGCCGCTGTACTGCTAACGCCATCCCGAGACCCGCCCGGATCGCCCGCCGGGAAAGCCGTTCCCATGGTCCCTGTGGTAGACTCATTCACAAGCAGGCAGGCAGGGCCAGGGCTTAGGGCCAGCCCCGACCCACCCCCGGGTTCAGAGACACGCGGCTACGACAGCGACTCACCTCCCATGCAGCCAGCCCGCTCCTGGCCCAGCCGAGCGCCTCCTCCTCTCAGGCCTCCCAGAGCTCGCCAGGGAAGGGGGATCCAGGCTCCAAGGAGGAGGACAGGAACTGTCTCTTCAGGTAAATGAATCCTTAAGACTGAGCCGGCTGTGTGGCTGCTGACCAAGGGGCCTTTCCAAACATGTGACTGGCTCTTTAGGACACCGCCTGGGGAGACACTGGGCGACCCTTGGGAAACGGAATGGAGACCCATACTCGGGTCCTGACCCCTAGGACACTGGACAGCCGCCTTCAGCTTCCTGCAGGGGGTTCCAGAGAGGCTGGCGAGAGGCTGGTCTCAGCGGGGGCAGAACAAGGAGCAATGGGCTCAAGCTGCAGTGCGGGAGGTTTAGGTTGGACATTAGGAAAAACTCTTTCCCTAGGCGGGTGGGAAGCGCTGGGCTGGGTTCCCGAGGGAGGGGAGGAATCTCCGTCCCTAGGGGTGTTCCAGTCCTGGATGGTTCATGCTCTGCGCTCCCCAGGAGAGACGCTGCCGCGCGCAAAGGACAATCCCTGCAGGACACGCCTCGTGCTCAGGAGCTGGGCAGTGGAGCGGCCACCAAAGGGCCAGGCTTAGAGCGGCAAGTGTTCCATGTAGCTCTGCAGTGGGCAGGACGGCCTGAGCCTGCCTGACCCCCGAAAACACCCTGGCTCCCCCCTCCTACAGGGAACACAACGCCCTCTTCAGCCTCCAGTCCCCCCCGCTCATGGCCCTAGGCGCGCACACTGCTCTCGGGGCGGGCGTTGGGGAGGCCAGTGGCTGAGGGAGGCTCTGAGCCGGTCTGTAGGCAGGGGAGTGACGCGCAGCCAGGCAAACGCTGCAAAGGCCCTTCCCCTTGTACGTGTCCCCCACGGCACCGTCTTCAGCACGCCGGGCGCCCAGCTCCACACCGCAGTGCCTGGCACGGCATGATAGGACCCAGGCAGCAGGGACATCGCCCATTAAATACACGACTGAGCTCTGCAAACCAACATAATCACACACACACACACACACACACACACACACACTATCTCACACATACTCTGTCACACACACACACTATCTCTCACACACACTATCACACTCAGACACTCACACTGTCTTTCTCTCACACACACACACACACTGTCACACACAAACACTCACACTGTCTTTCTCTCACACACACACACACACTCTCTCACACACACACACTGTCACACACACACACACACACACACACACACACACACACACACACACACACACTGTCTCTCAGACACACACACACAGTCGCCCTGGAGCTGTTCTCCAAGTACCGAGCGCCATGGAAGACGCCCCAGAGTAAGTGTCACCAGCCACGCCCCGTGGCGAGCACAGCTCCCTCCCTGGCTGGGCTCTCAGGGCACAGCTCCCCTGGGGTGGGGGTGTCATCTCCAGCGGCTCCCTTCCCGCTGTCAGCCCTCGCCGGCTGGCTCCGCGCAGGGCAGGCGTGGCCTCCAGCGCTCCCCAGCACAGCCAAGCGCCAGGACGAGCCCTGCTCGCAACACGCTTCCCCCCTTTGCCTCTCCCCTTCCCGTGCCGCGCACCGGTTCCTGGGCTCCGGGGCAGAGGGACGTTCTGTGCGGCAAGGCCTGGCTGGACCTGCCCGATGCCTCTCCTAAATAACGGCTTTTTCTCCGCCCCTCCACACTCCACCCGGCCCCGCACCCTGTGCAGCTCTCCTTATGGGGCCCAGGCAGCTGCCTGTCGCCTCTGTCAAGCACCATGAGACACAGCTACCGGCGGGGCCAATGGCAACAACCCCCCAGAGCCAAGCTCCTGAGCCTTCAGCTCCAGAGATGGGGTCTTCCTGGAAGATCCACGTTAGCTGAACACCCGTTTCTGGGCTCAGCCTGGGGCAGCCGGGCAGCCTGCGATGGGAGGTCGGCCTCAGTGGTCTCACGAGCTCGTCTGGCCTTGAACTCTCTTGGCTGTCGAAGCCCAGTGCAGGGTGGGCCGTAGGAACAGGCTGCACCTGGGACAGTCCCGGGGGAACGGCCTCCACTCACTTCAGCATCGCGCTGTCGCGGGGGAGGGGCGCGTTCATTCCTGAGTTCGGACACGCGGAGGAATCACTGTGTTGTCGTTAGCTCCGAGCTGTTCTCGCCGGTTTGCGGTCTGGAATCTCCGCGCTCCTCCCAGGAAATTCCGTCTCTCGCTTTTCATATTCTGGTCCCAGGGCTGGTGATTAAGCAGGGAAGGAGCATGAAGAATCAACCACATTAAGTCTTGTGTGCACACGGGTGGGCGTGAAATTTCAGTGGGCGGCTGGTGTTGGCGTAAACTCCCAGGGTCGTCCGTCCCAAGGGAAGTCTCGGTAGCCTGAGGGGACGGGAGCATAAACCTCCAGGCAGGGTTCATGAAAAGCCTTAAAAGCCAATGCTGAGACGTGCTCCCCGTGTCCGCACTGGGGGTCCCCTCCAGGCCCTGGAGCGAGCGGATTGTCCCAGAACCGCCAGTCAGGCCCAGGAGGGTCAGAGCTATGGAAGCACGAGGGCGGCCTGTGCCCATTCCCGGTGTCTCCAGACGGAGTCTCCACTCATTTCCCAGCCCCGGGGGCTCAGGGGCTTTGAAGTTGTCAGCGGTCGAACACGAGACGTAAATCGGGTTCGGCCCCAGCGCCGTCCATGAGGCAATGCCACGTTTGACACCAACCAGGCACACGGAGCAGCTTCCCAACACGCAGGGCGCGTTCTCCCAGGCAGCTTGAGGCGGAATCCTCCTCTACCCACAAACCTCCCCTAGGGTCCCCTGGCACGAGGCTGCCCGAGCGTTCCAGCGTGCCAGGCACCGATCCCACGAGACACTGGCCTAGAAACCCAGCTCCATCACAGCCGCAGACCCCTGCCAGTGCACGGCGTGGGGCAGTACCACGGGGACGGCGAACGCCAGCAGCCCTGTCCGTGACGTGTCGCCCAGCTCCAGGACTGAGCCAGTGAGTCTATCAGGAGGGTACTGGCTGGGTCCCTGGGGCTCGGAGATGGAGCGGGGTCCAGCTGCCATGGACACCAGTGCCCGAAGGGTCGCGGTAGCCGTGTGGAACGCAGGGCGCGGTGAGGAGAGCCCGGACTCGCCCCGCCCACACAGTGCCTGCTCGCAGGCCTGGCCCTGACCACGTGCTAGGAAGGGGATGGTGCTGCAGGAGCCAGTTGGGACCCAGGTCTGACCTGGGGCGCACAGGGGCCGCGCCACTCACATCGAGCTGCTGCCGAGGGAGATGCCGATTGGGCGGGAGGGGGTCTCGTGTCCAGGCCGGGTTTGGCGTTGCAGCCTGGGACAGGTCCCCATAGACAGGCCTTTCGATCTGATAAATCTAACTGGGGAGATACAGGAGGACGGCAGCTCAGCTCCGCGGCGGCTCCATCATCTCTTCCCTCCTGTGGAAAAGAGCCAATAAACGCACCTTTCCCAGCGGAGCCCGGCCAACTCCACGGCCGCAGTCTGCCAATGCCAGTGTTCCGGCCCCCTCGAGCGCCACCAGCTTCCTGCTGGATGCAGGCTCCTTTTCCTCCCTGCAGAGACCAGCCGGCTGCGCTCCTCAGGAAACGGCCTGGCCCGGGAGACAGGAGCCTGCAGCACAGCAGAAACAGCCGAGGTTTCCAGCTGTGTCCCCGAGACCGCGGCGAAGAGGCGGGGCAATTAATTCCCTTTGAAGTGACACGTGGCTCTCGGACTCCCGTGGGCTGCAGTGAATCGCTTGCTAGGTGAGAGGCACCGGAAGTGCTGGCCATCTCGTTCTGGAAGGTTCGGAGCCCACGCCCGGGGCCACGTCTATCCTCACCTGCCAATGGACGCTGCGGCGGTGGATCTAGCAGGTCTAGTAAAGACACACCCAGTCGAATGCGGAGGGCACCCCTGTCAGCGCCAGCACTCCTGCTCTGGGAGAGGAGTAAGGGGAGCCAACGGAGCAGTAACCCACCGCTCACGTCTAGTTACTGCAGGCTGCAAGACGTACTGAGTTTCTCTTGGAGGTAGGCGCCCAGCGCACGGACGGCCTCTTCCTCCCCGGCCCTGTCCCCGACGCAAACAGGGAGTAAGCTCAAAAAGCGAAGCAGGGCTCCAGCCCATAATACTCAGAGCCCCTTGGTTACCCCTCGTCTCTGAATCGAGGGCCCCGCGTGCTCCTTGAATCGCCTGGAGCACGTCTCCAGCTGGACGGCAGCCTCCCTCAGCTGTCAACCAACCCCCGGGTGGGGAAACGTCTCACGGGAGACCCCGAGTCAGGCACTCTGGGCCACACTTCATCCCCTCCTGGCCTTGGCCCCTGGGGTACCCCCACCCAAAGCTCCCGCCCGCAGCGCTGGGAGGCCCTGAGACGGACCCTCCACTCACTCATCGACGGGGAAAGCCCACGGTACCCCCGTCCAAGGAGAGAGCCCTGCCTCACCTTCCCTGGGGCCCATGGTGGCTGATGATCGCGCTGGGTATCAAAGAGATCGAGAAACCCTGCGGGAGAGCATGGTGCTCCAAGCTTTCTATAGGCAGCCGAGGGTGGTGTTCAGACCATCATGCGCGTGACGTGTCTATTTAGAAAGAGGATCCACTGCAGCCAAAGCCACCTTCCCTGTGTGGTTCCCCTCCTCTCTAGCCTTGTTTGCCAGAGGCCCAATCTTGCCACGAATTGCTGCCAGTCCTCGTTTTCTACCGAAAGCGTTCCGGTTGTCCCACTCGTTGGCGTTCAGTGCCCTCCCCCTCCCCCGTGGCTAGCTGTGTCTCTGATAGCGCGGCGGTGCTGTTGCGTACCGCCTGCCACGGGCCGGTCCTGGTGGGCGTGGCAAGGCCTCTTAGCCCAGGTGCATAAAGGCCAGTGTTTCAGGAGCAGCTGCAGGTGAACTGAGCCGCTGTACACAAGGCCGGGCACACGTCCTGCAGGGGCAGAGCGAGGCCGGCCTGCCCCTGACACGGCGCCGCTCTCGTGTGCGGAAGGGGCTCGGCAGCCTGTCCTCCGTGGCAACGTGCAACAGCCTTGGGAGGGGAAGGGCTCTCAGCACCCCGAGCCGGATGAAGGCAGGGTCCGTGCACTGGCCGCCATAGCGCTGACGGGGAAGGGAGTCAGCCGGGTCACCAGCAGGTTGATTTATTGGCTCGTTGGGGCCCTTAGGCTGGACAAGATCTAGGCCCCGTTCCACCGAACTTCCCCGCCACCGCCTGGTTGCCAGATGGTTTCAATAAAAATCCCGGACACACTTGACATGACATCACCATCGACATTCCATCGGAGTTAGAAAACACCCGGCAGTTCCATTGTCTCCGTTCCATTGTCTCCATTTGTTTCCCGCACACAAAGCTCAAACACTGGACTGTCCGGTTCCACACCGGACACCTGGTGACCCTACTCCCCGGGGAGCTGGGGCTGTGGAAGGGCAGCGGTCCAAGCAGCACAAAGACCAGGGAACGAGCCCCGCGTCTCCTGGATTCCTATGAGCAGGGCCTGGCAGCTTGCAGCATGCACAGGCGCCAGGAGAAAGAGCCACCAGGCCACACTGGGGTGCACGCGGCGCTGCCACCGGGGGGGCGGGCAGCAGGGAGCTCCTGGAAAGACAGACGCTGGGGGGAGGAGGGGTTCTGCAAACAGCCGCTCTGTACACAGCTCTTGGCAGCACCCAAAGGGCCAGGGGGCTGACGGGAGGGTAAATAACCGCCCCACTAGATGGGCTAAGGGCCCTTCGCAGAGGGCCACACCTTGTCAGGCCAGCCTGGCCATTCCTGGAGAGAGGGGCCGGGGTTCCCTCGGGTCCAGGCCGGCTAGGAGGTGAGGGGAGGTTGTATTTGCCCCGAGAGTGAGGCTGCAAATACTCCTCTCTTGGCACGCCAAAGGGGTCTTTGCCGGTGTGAGGCCAGCTGGCCAAGCCCCCGCAGGCCCGGTCTCCGTTGCTGCCTTAGCCTGGATGTGTGCGCTCCAGGGCTGGCCGTCAGCCCCGGGCAGAAGGGCTGTAACTCTAGGAAAGAGCAGACCGATCACACAGACCCAATCTGCGGAGCAAGAGTCTGCGAGGCTTTGGTCAAGGGAAATCTCGGCAGCCCCTCAGAATTCTTGCCCGCAAGCACGTGCACAAGGGTGATCCAGAGAGTACCGGGTACTGGAACCTGCGGGAAGCCTCTGAGGAGGCCCCTTGCCAAGGCTGCTATGGGACCAGAGGGGAGGTCTCTCCTGTTTCAGCAACTAGTTACAAGGTAGGAAACAAAACGTAGGACTAAATGCTCAGTTATCACCGTGGAGACCAGTAAATAGGGGTCCCCCGAGGGTTTGTGCAGGGATCAGGTGTGACGGCGCGTTGGGGTTTTCCCGTCTCCTGCACCCCCGTAATGGCACGGACAGACTCCACCAGCCAGTAGAACAGAGGGAGTTTATTGCTTCTCCAGGATACAGCACAGCACAGATGTAATCTGGTTCCAGGGCAGGCCTAGGATGCCTCAGCCCCCCTTGAGATGGGGGAGCCTGGGCCCCTAAATCCCAGCCCCCTTGCTTAGGCTGCCTCCTCCATGATCCCAGCCAGAAACCCAACTTACTCACTGCCAGCC
Source organism: Pelodiscus sinensis (assembly GCF_049634645.1). Lineage (NCBI taxonomy): Eukaryota > Metazoa > Chordata > Testudines > Trionychidae > Pelodiscus > Pelodiscus sinensis. The sequence continues at coordinate 54,696,731 of NC_134720.1, forward strand.
CTGCCCCCAGCCAGGGCTCCACTCCCTGTCTTCCCATTGTTCCGCTCCCTGGGAGATCACTGGTCAGACAGGTTCTTAGCCCCCTTGCATAATGACTCATCCCCTGCCCTGCTGGGCCGTGCTGCAGACAGCAACCAGTGGGGGTCACTCACAACCCAAGCCCAGCAACCAGCAAGGTACCCCCACTACGTCACACCTGTGCTGTACAATATATTCCTAGGGTACGTCTCCACTGCAACACTATTTTGAAATAGCTTAGTCCATGTCTACACAGCAGGACGTTATTTCAAAATAGTGTCAGAATACTGTCAAGCTGGAGGGCTTCTTACTCTGACTCCTGTAATCCCCATTGTACGAGGAGGAAGGGCAGTCGGAGGAAGAGCGCTCGATTTCGATATGAGTGCTGTGCAGATGCTCCCTATTTCAAAATAAGATGCGCAATTGACGTAACTCAATTTGCATAGCTTATTTCGAGATAAGTCCTGCCGTGTAGACGCACCCTAAATGATCTGGAAAAGGGGGGAGCGACGATGTGGCAAAATCTGCAGATGTCACAAAATCACTCCGAATAATTAAGTCCAAAGCTGACTGCAAAGAGCTACGAAGGAATCTCACTAAACCAGGTAATTGCTCAGCAGAATGGCAGATGAAATTCAGCGACGATAAACACAAAGCAATGCACATTGGAAAGCATAACCCTCATTAACCACACACAACGATGGGGTCTCGTTAGCTGTTACCATTCCAAGAGAGTCACTGCGGAGAGTTCTTTGCAGCAGCAGTCAAAAAAGGTCCCAATGTTAGGAGCCATTAGGAAAGGGTGAGCTAATGAGACAATGAATATCATAATCCCACACGAGAAATCCATGGTACACCCTGTATCTCGGCACCATTCTAGTCAGCCCGTCTCAAACAAGACACTTTGGAATTAGAAAAAGCACAGAGGGTATGTTAATTCAAACTAAGCTAATTCGAATTAGCGCATCTAGACTTAAAAACTAGTTCAAATTAGCGTTTTGCTAATTCGAACTAGTGCGTCCACACTGATTGGACGCTGGGTCGCATTTAAGGGCAGCTGAAACCAGTTCCGGCAGGGTATCAGGTCAGTAGTTGCTTTGTGTGGCTGCTGTCTGAAGCTATCTCAGGCTCGTGCTTAAAGGGACCCCCCTGGACAGCCGGTTCTCAGCTTTTCCACTTGCTTGCCAACCTCGCCGAGGGACAGCAAAGCGTTTTTCTCTCCGCCTGCCTGTGTCAGTGCTTCCCATTGGGGATGCCGCCGTAGTTGGCACCACGGAGCCAGAGCTCACCCTGGGCATGGTGCTCCAGTTTTTGGACCTGCTGCTGCAAGCCTGCCAGCAATGAGTAGAGGATGCCTTGCACCACCTAGTGCACATCAGCCCCCTGCCTCTCCCTCGGCTTCCCCGGGGGTTGTGGAGGAGCGGCAGCAGCGCCCAGATGCCAGCGTGCCCCGCCGCATCTGGCATCTGGACACCAGCAGTGACTGGTGGGACCACATCGTCCTGGAACGCTGGGGAGACAGACAGTGGACCCAGAACTTCAGGGTGAAGAAGGACTCCTTCCTGGAGCTCTGGGAGTGGCTCGCCCCTGCTCTGCGGCAACAGGACACTCGCATGAGGCCCGCCATCCCCCTCCAGAAGCGTGTGGCCATCATCCTGTGGAAGCTCTCCATGTCGAACAGCTACCAATCTGTCGGGAACCAGTTCGGCGTGGGGAGATCCACCGTCGGAGCAGTGCTCATGCAGGTACAGCATCCACCGGCCACTGGGGCGGGAGGGAGGGGGGCTGCAAGGAGGGGATGGGCCACCCCAAGGAAAACGTGGGGGGAGGAGGTGAAAGTGCCCAGCACTGGAGGGTTCAGTCTGTCCCGGCCGTACTACACGCCGCCCATGGGGGTTGCTTCTGGGAGTGGGGCACGAGGCAGTGCCAGGGAATGAACACTCCCAGCCACACGGGTGCCCCAGTGATTCGCGGTTTGCTGTGCCTCTCTGCAGGTGGTCAAGGCCATCAACCGGGTGCTGCTCCGCAGGGTGGTCCGCCTCGCCGACCCGGACACAGTCATCCGGGGATTTGATGCCCTCGGCTTCCCCAACTGCGGGAGGGCCATCAACGGGACGCACATCCCCATCCATGCCCCAGAACACCAGGCCTCCCAGTACATCAACAGGAAGGGGTACTTCTCCATGCTCCTGCAGGCCGTGTGTGACCACCGGGGCCAGTTCATGGACATTAATGTGGGCTGGTCCGGCAAGGCACACAACACCAGGATGTTCTGCAACTCCTCCGTGTGCCAAAGGCTGCAAGCCGGGACCTTCTTTCCCGACTGCCACATCAGGGTCGGGGACGTGGACATGCCCGTCTGCCTGGTGGGGGATGCGGCCTACCCCCTACAGCCCTGGCTAATGAAGCCCTACACAGGGCACCTCAACCCCTCCCACCAGGCCTTCAATGCCAGGCTCACCAGGGACCGCATCGTGGTCGAGGGGGCCTTCGGATGCCTGAAAGCCCGATTTAGGTGCCTCCTCACCCACCTCGACCTCGCCGAACACAATATCCCTCCCGTGGTGGCAGCATGTTGTGTGCTGCACAATTTGTGCAAGCGGAAGGGGGAGGCTTTCCTGCCAGCCTGGATGGCTGAGACTGACCGCATGGCTGGCCAGTACGCGCAGCCCCGCACCGCCGCCATCCTGGAAGCCCAGCGGGGGGCCGTCTGGATCCGGGAAGCCCTGAGGGAGAGCTTCCAGGTGGAGGAGGAGGACTGAACTCTCCCTGCATGCCCCACTGGGGCCTTCTTCCACCCTCCCCCCTTCCCCTCCCTAACCCCCTTTCCTAATGTCAAATAAAGACATCTGTTTTGCCAACAAAAATCTCTTTTTATTTTACATAACTGGGGTGGGGGGAGGGAGGAGTGAGGGTGGGAGAGGGGAGGGGGAAACCTAGGAGGAGGGAGCTGGAAGGGGGTGGAAGGGGAGGAAGGGAGGCGAAAGCTCAGGGTTGGGGGTCCTGCTGGCTCTCCCGTCTCGCAGCACTGCAGGTGTGGGGGTGTCGGGGGGGAGTGGGTGTGGAGGGTGGGGCAGGAGGAACGGGGGGTGTGGAGGAAGCGGGAGGGGGAGCAGGGTTGGGAGGAGGAGCAAGAGCTGGGGCGGCCGCAGGAGGAGGCAGGAACCTGTCCACCAGGGTCTGGAGATGACCTCTGAGGGCACAGCTCTGCTCCTCCAGCACCTCCAAGCTCCGCTGCCACAGCCGCAGGTCCTCCCGGACCCAGCGCTCCTGGATGCGGATCTGGTGCTCCAGTAGCTGCAAGTGCCGCCACTAGTACTCCTCCAGGTTCCTGGTGCACCTGCTGGCCCGGGTGCGGGTGGCTGTTGCAGGTGGGGTGGTGCACCCTGCAGTCCCAGGTGCTGCAGCTGTGGTGAAACAAGAACAGTGGTCAGTTCTCCCTGGGGACACGGTGGGTGAAACCCAGCCCCCCTCTGCAAGGTGAGGTCAGCATGTGGGGAACGGCCCAAGGCCCCTGCATGACACCCAGCTGCTGCTCCATGGTGGGCAAGGCCCAGGCGCACGGTCCCTGGGCTCCCTCTTCCCCCAAACCCCCCCATACACGTAAGGGGAGCATGATGGCACTCACATGTGGAACCCTCCTCGGCCTCGGATGACACAGCTGATGTGCTCTGTGGGGTGCCTCGGGGGTCCTGGGTCCTGGGCAGGCTCCCTGCAGGCTCCTGGCATCCTCCTCCTCCTCCTCTGTATCAGGGACGGGTCCCTCTGCCCCAGGGTTGATCACCACCCGGGGGGCATGGACGGCGTGAGCCCCCAGGATGCAGTCCAGGTCCTCAAAGTGGGGGCATGCCTCCGGGTCGGCCCCTGGCTGGGAGGCCCTGGAGTAGGACTGCCGCAGGTCCTTGATTTTGCAGCGGACCTGTCCCGGCTCCGCATGTGGCCTCTGGTGTCCAGGCTGGCAGCCATGCGGCTGTAGACGGCCACATTCCTGTGGCTAGTGCGGAGATCGTGGATGTTGGAGGCCTCCCCCCAAACCTCGATGAGGTCCACGATCTCCGCACTAGACCAGGCGGGCGCCTGCCTCTTGCGGCCCCGGGCAGGCTCCCGGGAGCCGCCAGCCTGGTCCTGGGAAGAGGTGGAGGGCTGGGTGGCAGCGGGTGGCTGGCTCATCCCGTGCCAGGTGCAGGGTCTGCTGGCTGGGTGCTGGCAGGCTTGCACCTGGCACGAGCACTGTAGCCAGACCATGCCCCTTTAAGGGCTCCAGGACCAGGAGGGGGGCAGACGAGTTTCCCTGGTGGTGCCCAGAGTGGCCACTAGGGAAAGCTGGGGAGGGCTAGCCTCCCACTAGTTCGAATTAAGTGGCTACACAGCTCTTAATTCGAACTGCTTAATTCGACCTACGCGTTAGTCCTTGTAAAATGAGGTTTACCTAGTTCCAATTAAGCGCTCCCCGAGTTGGAATTAAGTTCGAACTAGCGGTTTGTACTAACGGCTGTTAGTTCGAATTAACTTTGTCGTGTAGACACACCCAGAGAAGGGCAACAAAATGCTTAGCAAGTGTTCCCAACCCGCCTGCAGCTTCAGCCTATCTCCAGGGGCCAAGCCTGCACTGACGTCTGGGTGGACAGGGGCTTGGCGCCTCTCCGAGTCCTGCTCCCTCCAGGCCTCGCGTGGCACGCGGCAGAGCCAGCGCTGAGAAACGAGCCGCAGACGCACTTTCCAAGGGCAAAGGGAGTTTTCCACAAGACAGAATGTTTTGCAAACCAGCATCCGCTCCCCGCAGAAGGCATGAAGTTTCCATTTAAAGCCCATCTGGGTTTGGGCCAAACCGTGGGGAAGGGGGAGAGTTTGATCAATGTTCCGCAGGGAATTCAGAAGAAAACCCTGTTTTCTGCAAAGGCGCCGCCTGCCCCCTTTGGGGCCTGGGAGGGTGCTTGGGCAGACTGAGCGTGCAGGGCACACGCCAGGGCTTTGCTGGTGTCTGGCCGCTGCGGCGCTGCCTGACAAAACATTTGGCTTGGGCGTGTTCCCTGGAAAATCAAGCCACATCCTCACCACCCCACCGGCGGGCAGCTCTCATGGCTCTCCGCTCCCGCAGTGAGTGACGGGGAAGGCGCTCGTCCTCCTGCCCCTTCCCCACAAGCCCTCTGGCCCCTGCTGTGTGTGACGTGGGGCACCTCGTGCGCAGGGGACCGCTGTGCTGACTGGCTGCATTCGTGGTCCCTGCATGCCACCGTGGCAGGGCTCATGGCTGCCCAAACACCCTCCACTCTGCATGTCTGGCTGTCACACACATGCTGGCAGCCACGCTCTCGGGAACAGGCTCCAACTGGGCCCCATATTCAGTGAGCTGGCGGGTAGATGGTCCTGCCCATCACCTGGCCGAGCTGGGGGGGAGCCGTGCTCTGTGGCCATGAAGCCAGTCCTGCCAATCATGTGGCAGAGCTGGGGGGAGCCACAAGCAGTGGCAAAAAGCCAGTCCCCCCCAGCTCAGCCATACTCCGTGGCACGAAGCCGGTCCTGCCCATCTCCTGGCCAGGCTGGGGGGGATCCATGCTCCGTGGCACGAAGCCGGTCCTGCCCATCACCTGGCCAGGCTGGGGGGGATCCATGCTCCGTGGCACGAAGCCGGTCCTGCCCATCTCCTGACCAGGCTGGGGGGGGGGTCCATGCTCCGTGGCACGAAGCCAGTCCTGCCCATCTCCTGGCTGTCTCCTTGAGCACGTGACGTGCCAAACAATGCGCAGCGCATGTCACGTGTCGTGTGTTGCATGCCCAGAGCACAGGACTGGCCTGACCTCACAACCAGCCGCCTTCCTCTCCCCGTGGGGCGCCCCCAGCTTCACAGAGACCACAGAGCCTAGAGGAGGAGAGGCAGGACATGGGGGGCAGCAGCCACGTGTGGGGCAGAGTGGACCCCACTTTCCCTTTTCACAACCTCTGCAGCTGCCAGGGACAGGAGAGTGAGGCCTGGGGTTTCCAAGGGCGCTAACAAAGGCAGGTTTCAGTACAGAGCCGAGCCACGTCCGTCTCCCTGAAGCACCCGCGCCTGGCCCTCCTGCAGTCTGGGAGGAGGCCGCATGGGAGGGGCAGGATCTGTCACCCTGAGGACTGAGCTGCTCTGAGTGATGCCCCCCAGAACAAGAAACGCAAAGTGCTAACTCCACAGAGGAGCTGGGCTGCTTTACACCCGGCGGGATTTGGCCCTTTGTGTTCCTGCTGGCCTTAGGGACACAGCACAGCTAGCACTGCCCAAGGGACGTGCGATGCAAAGGACTGGGCGCGTCCCTCTGTCACATTGCTGGATTTGAAGGGCATCAGACAGGTGACGGCTGCACCCGTGGGGGGGGGGTTGCCCCAAAGTGGCTCCAAAGGGGCTCTGTGAGTCGGCACATGGAAGCTGCTGTTCTACTGGTTCTGTACGTGCTATTCGCGTACTTGTACGGTGTCTGTGCAGAGTTATGGACATGGACCCTGTGAGGATGCTGGCAGGTTCTCTGTCTGTCTGAGCAATGGGCCGGGAATGCTCAGCCAGTGGCTGTGCTAATTAGCAAGGAGACGATGAATCTCTCGGTGCCGATATACCCCTCAGGCATGTGACTGGTACCTGCAAACCATCCAGGGCCGAAGGGCTGCCAGCATGGGACACAGAGATAGGCTGTTGGACCATGTGACCTACAGTGACCTGTTCTGGCCAGGAGGATGCCAGGGGAGCTATATAAGGGCCATGTGGCACCTTCCGTCTGGTCTTGAGTTCAGCTCCTGATCCCAGATGCAGCCTTGCAGGGAACAGTGAACCGGGAAGAACCGCGGGCCCATCCTGACATAGGATGTGCACCAGAGACTGTTAAGATAGCAGTTATAACATCTCTGCTGAGAGCCTGCATCAAGGACTGGGAGATTCGATGCATGTAATGTATTCTCCTTAACAGCCTTACTCTCGTGCTTTTCTTTCTTTCAATAATAAACCTTTAGATGTTAGATGCTAAAGGACTGGCTCAGTGTGATTCGTGGGTAAGATCCAGAGGGTAAATTCATTGGGATCTGTGGCTGGTTCCTTGGGACCGGAAGAACCTGTTCAGGGGAGGTGGGATTGGGTTCTATAACCCTCCCCTGTGTGCAGGCCTAGGGCTGATTGGGGCACAGGGAGAGCTGGGATGTCTGAGGGGTTTTGCTCTGGAGGCTTCTGGCTGGCAAGATCAGCAGCTGGAGCACTCGGTGCGGCTGGTGTGTGGCCTGTTTGAAGGGCTCCAGTCTGGGGCTGTAAGGAGCCCCGAGTTTGAGCAATTCGCCCTGAGCAGTGCCCAGCCCCAGCCCGGCCCATCACACCCTCTGCACACGGTAGCCTGGCCCTGTGGCTGGGGTACTGGGAGGCCAAGTCCGGATAACAGGAGCCAATGGAAACTGGGGCCCCGCAGTCAGGAAGGGACGTGCAGCACATGCAGCGGTCATGGCTCACAGCAGCCCCGGCTGTGCCCGTAACCAGGGCCAGCACCCCCAGGCAGTGTGAGGAGCGAGGTAGCGACGCCTCCCCCCCAGGCCTGACCCGGGCGTGGGGGACAAGCCCTTGCGTGCCCTGATGCTCTGACCCTCTGGCGCATGCTCTGTGCCCATGCGAGCTTTGGTGGGTTTGGCACCACAGCACCTGGTCCCCATCGGTCTTAGGATAGTTCTTGGAGCGTTGGGACAACTTCAGGTGTCAGATGGTGGAGGAGGCAGCCAGCGGGGCAGCCTCTGGACTGTGACCAAGAGGGAGGAACTGGCAGCATATGCCAAGGTGGGAACAGACCCAGAGTGACTCACCAAACTGAGTGACTGGGCAACAACATGGCCAATGAAATTGAATGTGGATAAGTGTAAAGTAATGCACATTGGGAAAAATAACCCCAACTATGCACACAATGCGAGAGAGAGATCTTGGAGTCACAGTGGAGAGTTCTCCGAAAACATCCACTCAGTGCACAGTGCAGTCAAAAAAGCAAATGGAATGTTAGGAATCATTAAAAAAGGGACAAGAATAAGACAGAAAATATCTTATTGCCTCTGTATAAATCCATGGTACGCCCACATCTGGAATACTGAGGACAGATGTGATCGCCTCTTCTCAAAAAAGAGCTCTTGGCGTTGGAAAAGGTTCAGAGAAGGGCAACAAAAATGATTAGGGGTTTGGAACGGGTCCCGTATGAAGAGAGAGTAAAAAGACTGGAACTTTTCAGCTTAAAAAAGAGGAGACTAAGGGAGGATATGATAGAGGTCTATGAAATCATGACTGGTGTGGAAAAAGTAAATAAGGAAAAGTTATTTACTTATTCCTGCAGTATAAGAACTAAGGGTCACCAAATGAAATTAATAGGCAGCAGGTTTAAAACAAACAAAAGGAAGGTTTTCTTCACTCAGCGCACAGTCAACCTGTGGAACTCCTTGCCAGAGGATGTGGTGAAGACCAGGACTTTAACAGGATTCAAAAAAGAGCTAGATAGATCCATGGAGATTGGGTCCATCAATGGCTATTATCCAGGGTGGGTAGGAATGGTGTCCCTAGCCTCTGTTTGTCTGGAGGTGTGTGACAGGAGAGGGATCGCGTGACGATTCCCTGTTGTGTTCCCTCCCTCTGGGGCACCTGGCGCTGGCCACTGTGGGCAGACAGGACACTGGGCTGGAGGGACCTTTGGTCTGACCCCGTCTGGCCGCTCGGATGTTCTTCTGACAGTGACATGAAGTAGCTTGGTCAGGAAGGAAAGGAAGGAGTGAGAGTAGCAGAATAAGGACAAAAGCAGGCTCTGCCAAACTCAGAGAACTGGCAGGCAGGGCCCATGGGAAGACAGCCCTCGCTTACAGGCAGCCAGAGACCCCAGCCAGAGACAAACACTCACCACCTCCCCCCCCCCCCCAACAGACACACTAACCCAGGAACCGTCCCCAAAACAAACCCCGTTCCCAGCTCTGGCTACACCTCTGCACTAGTGACATCATCACAGCAGCTCCCCACACAACCACACCATCTGCACATGCGATCTGTGCCATCGCGCACCGGCAACGCCCCTCTGCCACGGACACACCGGGCTGGCTCTACCCAACAGGCTGAACCGACACGTGAACGTCGCCATCCTCAAGCAAAACAACTTCAAAAACCAACTTCAGCATGGAACTGCTGAGCTGGCATTCCTATGCACATGGGAATAGGTCTGACTAGGGACTGGAATGGCTCTCTCATGGCAGTGGATTTATTCTCACCTTAGCTACATCCACCGAGTGAATTGGTGCCAATGTAGCACTCCCATCTCTGTACCCAGTGGTCCCCAACCTTTCTGTGTGGCGGCGCCACACCGGGTGGGGACGTCATCTTGCTGCGTCACCCAGCCGGCCGGCCCCATGCCAAGTGCACCTGTGCTGGCGCCAGACCCCCCACCGTGGCCATTTCGCCGCTCCAGACCAGCCGCCCTGCTCCCACGGTTTCCCCACCGCGCTCCCCAGCGGGTTCTCCCGCCGCCGACACTTCCCCATGCCCTGTCATAGCACGTGCGGTCCGTCCTCCCCCGGCCAGCCCACGTCGCGACCCCGACTAGGCGGGTGCACATAAATGCCCCAGCGGGCGCCATGGCGCCCCGTTGGGAACCACTGCCTACCCCTACCATCCATTTCTTTTTTTTTCACGTCATGCAGCCAACGAAGTGAGTCACAACTCATGAAAGCTTATGCCCTAATACAATTGTTAGTCTTTAAGGCACCACGGGATGCACAGAGGACAGGGTAGGTCCCAGAGGACTGAGGAAGGTGCTATGATTGTCCTAGCTTGGAAAAGGGAAACAAAGAGGATCCAGGGAATTACAGCCAGGCCAGCCTAACTTCCATTTATGGACAGATACCGGAACAGATGGTTAAAGTATCAATTTATAAGCATCGAGAGACTAAGAGGGTACTAAGTCATAGCCAACAACAAATCACGCCAAACCAGCCTAACGTTCTTGTTTGCCAGGGCCACTGGCCTAGCGAATTGGGAGGAAGCAGTAGGCGTGATAGATCTTGGTTTTAGTAAGGCCTCTGACTCAGGCCCACGTGACAGTTACATAAGTAAACTAGGGCTCTGCAGTCTAGATGAAACTACTACACTGTGGGTGATGGGATGACTCACAGACGTCCCCTTAGGGTTGTCCTCTGATTTGCTGACCATGCCTCTGACGCCCACCTTACAACCACTGCGCATCTCTCTCTTGCACTGATAAAGTGGGCGGGCCTTGTGAGTTTTCACCGTGTAAAGCGTTTACAGGGGATGACATAGTTTTGTTTGGGGGGTTGTTTCCTGGGTGCTGAGCCCTGCCAGAGCCGCATTGGGTCAGTGTCTGTGTTGCTCTGCAGGTAACCCCAGCTCGTTGCCTTGTCTGGGAGAGACCAGAGCTGCTGGGCAGGCAGGGACAGGGTGGTGGGGAGCCCCAGAGGGCAGGAAGGTGGGTGTCAGTGGCATGATCAGCAAATCAGGGAGAGTTCATTGGCCCAGCCGGCCACCTTAGACCCTTCATTGCTTGCGTGGGGTGGGCACCCATCTCGGGTGCATTGCCTGGGGCTGTACGTGCCCTGCCTGCCCAGCGCTGGCGGGGCTGCCGCGGGAGGGTGGTGTTCAGCTCTGGGCAGCGCACTGTAGACACATGAGCACAGACTGGAGAGGCCAAAGGAGATTCTCTCCCCCGTTACATGGCCCAGACACACCCACTGAGGGCGCTGCCCTCGCAGAAATGTCCATTGGCCACTCTGGAAACACCCACTGCACTGACGGTTCCTCACCAGCACCCGTGAAAAGCCACGTCCCCCGCTGTGCTCCTGGGAACACCGCTGGGAATCCAGCCTGCCGACGGGGGGCGAAGGGGGTAACTGCCCCACAGGCCAGTGATTCAAAAGGGCCGTGAGCTTCCGACACCGTTGCCACCGCTACTACAGCAGCCATGGTGCCCGGCACCGGGCCCTTTAAATTGCTGCCGAGCACCATGCAGCGCGCCCCCCCCGAGCTACCCGGGACACGCTGTGGTCCAGGCTGCTCCAGCCCCGCCCCTTCCACCCGAGCCCCCACCCCCTTGCCCAGGAGTCCCGCCCCTTCCACCTGGGGCCCCGCCCCCTTGCCCAGGGGCCCGGCGAGGCTGTCAGCTCCCCTGCTGGGAATACACCCAAGCGGCAAGTAAAAACAGCCATGAAGCAAGTGACCCCGCATGGCTACTTTCCAGGTCGTCCTCCCTTGCATCACTGTAGGAAGAACCAGCAGGACCTGAGGAAAATGGCACCACCCAAGCCGCCGGCTGCCCCCCAAGCCACATCCCAGCAGTTCTGGGCAATGCCTGGGTCCCAGTCACTTCTCAGCCGGCCCCCCATCACACCCGCACTCTCCGACAGCTTCTAAGGCGGCTCCCGGCCAACGCTCTGCGCTTTAAGGACCCCGCTGACCAGCGAGCTCCGGCCCGGGAAGGTACGGCTCGCTACCTGGCTGCTCTGAGTTAGGATGCACATGGGGACGAGGGTTCCTATTTCAGGTACCTGCGCTTGTCGCTGTGTCTGCACCCGTGGGCCGAAAGCACACGAGACCCTGGGCCTGCTCCTCGTTCTGCTCACGCTCCTCACCACGGGCTCACTCCTGATCCACAGCGCGACAGGAACTCAACTCGCTGTTCCTCAGACGGCAGCTCGTGAAACAGCCTCAGAAGAGCGACTCTCCTGCTCTCTTCACCCCACAACCGGCTCCCGGTGGGATCAAGTGCACCACTGGGGAAAACCACATTATTAGATTTTAGGGGGAGCAGCCAGATCACTGCTGAGCCCACGGGGGGGGGGGGTTACCCTAAAGTCTGTACAAAGGGGCCGACTGAGGTGTCAAATGGAAAGCTCATGTTCTACAGACTCTGTGTCTGCTACTCACGTACTTCTGTGATGTCTGTGCGTGGAGTTAGGAATCAGGGCTTGTACTGGGAACGTTCTCTGCCTGAGACAGAGCAACGGCCTGAACCGCCTGTTGTACAGAAGGGTCGTTCAGTCAATGACTGTTAATTAGCAGGGCCCCAAGGACAATGGCTCTCAAGGTGCCCAATACACACCTGAGGGATGCGCCTGGAACCGGCAAACCAGCCAGTATCGTACGGCTGCTGGCAGGGGACACAGGGACAGGTCACTTGGCCACGTGACCCGCTCCGGCTTGGGAGGCACCAGGAATGGATAGGAAGTGCCATGAGGCCGACTCCATCTTGTCTTCAATTCTGCTCTGGATCCCAGATGCAGCCTTGCGAGGGACGGAGCCGGGAAGGAGGCCGACCCGTCCTGACACAGGAGGGGCACCAGAGACGGCTAAGCTGGCACTTTGTAACATCTCCGCTGAGAGCCGGCAGCGAGAACTGGGGGACTGGTGCGTGTGACGTATTCTCCACAGCAACCTCCCTCGCCGCCTTTTCTCTCTTTATTAATAAATCTTTATATTTTAAATTCTGAAGGACTGGCCCAGCGTGATCTTGTGGGTGAGATCCAGAGTGTAAACTGACCGGGGACTGTGCCTGGTTCTTTGGGACCGGAAAGACCCGTTCGGGGGAGGTGAGAGCGGGTTCTGTAACCCCTCACCTGTGTGCAGGCCTGGGGCTGATGGCGGCACAGGGAGCGCTGGGCTGTCTGAGGGTTTTGCTCGTGAGGTTCCTGCTGGCCGGATTGGCAGCTGAAGTGCTCGGTGGCTGGTTTGTGACCTGTTTGGAAGGTCTCCAGTCTGGGGCTGTAAGCAGCCCTGGTTTTGAGCAATTCACCCTGAGCTGGCACCTTTAGCAGTGCCCGGCCGCAGCCCAGTCCATCACAGCTGTGTGCAACTACAAGAGCTGGCAATCCAGGGGGAAAGTCTGACATTTTGAAATTCCCTTTTGTCTCAAACTGGGATGAGGAGTTGAAAACTCAAAGTTGACTGCAACGTGGAAATTTCAAAATATGTCAGCACAGCTGGGGCTGTAGGCGATGGGCGGTGGTGTCTTGTGATGAAGTAATTCCAAGATTTCTCACTCCAAATTTGTCTTGTAATTGACATGAACATTTTTTACTTCAGTGTAGCAACATATTCTGACAGAAAAACATCCAGTTGTCATTTTGTTTAACCAGCTGTGAGAACGATTCCCCCAAACGAGCAGTTCTGTCAGACAGGCTGGTCGCACGGTTTTTCAGATTTGCATTTGCAACATAAACCATCTTCTCAAAGCATGATTAAAGAGCGCCTAGGATAGCAGAAATGCCTCAGCATTAGATAAGAGCGCCTCTGCGTGTGTTTTGTTCAGAAGAATTTCCTTAGAGCTAAAACAGCGGCTGCTAAACCAGAGGCCTTTCCACTTCAAGGTCACAACTTTAGTTCAAATTTGTGAAAAAAACTGCTTAATTTTGCTGCATTTCCCTCAGAAAATGGGTCCATGTTCCTACTGAAAGTTCTGTTGTGATTGGTTTATACTTAGAATGTTAGTCAGAGTCATAATCTAGCTCTGTATTCGGCACAGCACCATGTGCGCAATATAACACTATGAATTTGAGAGGCTATGTGGGCGAAACCCCGCTGGTCGGTTAGAACACCAGGTCTAAAAACTCAGTGCATTGGCAGAGGATTCAATCAATATTTCCAGTTAGGGGGTAACACTAAATACTTCCTGTGCATGGAGAACAAAGACCAAAGAACCCCAAGAGAATAAAACTGCACGTGCATTCCCACCAAAAATGTGATTTGTTTATCAAACTTTCTCCTTAAGATCCCGGTTCAGAAATAATAGCTACGCAGTTGTAGTTCAGAAACCCCTGAGGCTGCATAAAGGCTTGTCTTCCTCGCCGATAGGCAGTGGGTTAATACAATAACCAAAGACTTTGCACAGCAGAGAGAATCTGGGAGGCTATTTTCTAATTTTCTTTCTTTTCTCCTCTTCTTTGTAAACAGGCTTCAGCGCAAACATCTGCTGCGCTCCAGCCCCGCGCTGGAGTTGAAGATCAAAATAAAGAACTTTTGTCTTTTTATTAAGTATTTTAGCAAAAGTGACTATTCCATTCATATTATATTTCCCTGTTTTGTACAAACACGTTTAAGTCGGTGCTAAGAGGATTACGTTTATTGGAACGCCAGTCTCTCTCCAAATGGGCTGTCTAAAGGAACTCTTGTTAAACAGTATTTTCTCTAATACCCTTTGCTTTTCTTCCTCGCCTCTATGTGCAGACATCTATGCAGGCTCCCGAAATCCACCCTGCTCATAAACTATCCAAGCAAGCTGCTGCTTTCTCTGCCCCCCCCCACCCCTCCGCCCCGGTCCCCCCCATTCTTTAATAAAGCTGAAGATGAACATTAGTGTTTGGTTCAACTCCAGTGGAAAGAAAAAGGGCAGATTCATCAAAATCTTTATGGCTCCTTAGAAAAATGTAGCCTTTTGCCTTTCCTCGAGTGAATGCCTTTTCTAGAGGGATTCATTAGGGGCTTGGTCTGGTTTTGCAGACAGCCCCACAGATGTTGACATTTTTTTCTTGGCTGGGTTAAGACGTCTTCTATAGGCTTTTATTCTTCATTTGTTACTTCTTTATTACCCGGGGCGGGGGGGGCTTCCCAAGGAGGTGGCTGGGTTCTCTGAAGAGAGCAGTGGTCGCCAGGCTCATTATGGTCTTAGGCCCTTTCTCATCTCCGCAGAAGGCAGGCCCCGGCCGTGGGCTCCATTGTGCGGAGCAGCAGGTAGCTGTGGCAAGGCAGGGTCACTGCCCCGGGCCGCCAGGGCCCCTTTGTGCTGCCTTCTCTTGCTTGCTGCACGTTTGGCCGGGAATGTGAAAGGTCAGGAGCTCGCCGAGGCGCCATACCTGAGCTTTTGTCTCGGGCCGCTGGCGAGGGCTCGGAGAATCATTGGCTGGAGCCCGAGAGCGGGAGAGGGAATGTGCCTCCCTCGGCCGCATGGCAGAGATCACCCGCCCGGCCAAGCCAGGCGCTTCCCACGGGGGCGGGGGAGCCTGCACGCTGAGGCAGAGGGAGCCGGCCCCCTGTGATCTCACAGAGCTTGGTTCTCCAGAGAGAGGAGGAGTCCCCTGCCGACGCCCGGCCCGACAGGTCCCCTCTCCGACTCCCTGCGGCCGTTCTCAGCCTCTCCGGCTCCCGGCCAGCCATAGCCTGCTGCCGGCCCCTGTGATCTCACAGAGCTTGTCCCCTGCCGACGCCCGGCCCGACAGGTCCCCTCTCCGACTCCCTGCGGCCGTTCTCAGCCTCTCTGGCTCCTGGCCAGCCATAGCCTGCTGCCGGCCCCTGTGATCTCACAGAGCTTGTCCCCTGCCGACGCCCGGCCCGACAGGTCCCCTCTCCGACTCCCCGCGGCCGTTCTCAGCCTCTCTGGCTCCCGGCCAGCCATAGCCTGCTGCCGGCCCCTGTGATCTCACAGAGCTTGTCCCCTGCCGACGCCCGGCCCGACAGGTCCCCTCTCCGACTCCCTGCGGCCGTTCTCAGCCTCTCCGGCTCCCGGCCAGCCATAGCCTGCTGCCGGCCCCTGTGATCTCACAGAGCTTGTCCCCTGCCGACTCCCGGCCCGACAGGTCCCCTCTCCGACTCCCCGCGGCCATTCCCAGCCTCTCTGGCTCCCAGCCAGCCATAGCCTGCTGCCGGCCCCTGTGATCTCACAGAGCTTGTCCCCTGCCGACGCCCGGCCCGACAGGTCCCCTCTCCGACTCCCCGCGGCCGTTCTCAGCCTCTCTGGCTCCCGGCCAGCCATAGCCTGCTGCCGGCCCCTGTGATCTCACAGAGCTTGTCCCCTGCCGACGCCCGTCCCGACAGGTCCCCTCTCCGACTCCCTGCGGCCGTTCTCAGCCTCTCCGGCTCCCGGCCAGCCATAGCCTGCTGCTGGCCCCTGTGATCTCACAGAGCTTGTCCCCTGCCGACGCCCGTCCCGACAGGTCCCCTCTCCGACTCCCTGCGGCCGTTCTCAGCCTCTCCGGCTCCCGGCCAGCCATAGCCTGCTGCCGGCCCCTGTGATCTCACAGAGCTTGTCCCCTGCCGACGCCCGGCCCGACAGGTCCCCTCTCCGACTCCCCGCGGCCGTTCCCAGCCTCTCCGGCTCCCGGCCAGCCATAGCCTGCTGCCGGCCCCTGTGATCTCACAGAGCTTGTCCCCTGCCGACGCCCGGCCCGACAGGTCCCCTCTCCGACTCCCTGCGGCCGTTCCCAGCCTCTCTGGCTCCCGGCCAGCCATAGCCTGCTGCCGGCCCCTGTGATCTCACAGAGCTTGTCCCCTGCCGACGCCCGGCCCGACAGGTCCCCTCTCCGACTCCCTGCGGCCGTTCTCAGCCTCTCCGGCTCCCGGCCAGCCATAGCCTGCTGCCGGCCCCTGTGATCTCACAGAGCTTGTCCCCTGCCGACGCCCGGCCCGACAGGTCCCCTCTCCGACTCCCTGCGGCCGTTCTCAGCCTCTCTGGCTCCTGGCCAGCCATAGCCTGCTGCCGGCCCCTGTGATCTCACAGAGCTTGTCCCCTGCCGACGCCCGGCCCGACAGGTCCCCTCTCCGACTCCCCGCGGCCGTTCTCAGCCTCTCTGGCTCCCGGCCAGCCATAGCCTGCTGCCGGCCCCTGTGATCTCACAGAGCTTGTCCCCTGCCGACGCCCGGCCCGACAGGTCCCCTCTCCGACTCCCTGCGGCCGTTCTCAGCCTCTCCGGCTCCCGGCCAGCCATAGCCTGCTGCCGGCCCCTGTGATCTCACAGAGCTTGTCCCCTGCCGACTCCCGGCCCGACAGGTCCCCTCTCCGACTCCCTGCGGCCGTTCTCAGCCTCTCCGGCTCCCGGCCAGCCATAGCCTGCTGCCGGCCCCTGTGATCTCACAGAGCTTGTCCCCTGCCGACGCCCGGCCCGACAGGTCCCCTCTCCGACTCCCCGCGGCCGTTCCCAGCCTCTCCGGCTCCCGGCCAGCCATAGCCTGCTGCCGGCCCCTGTGATCTCACAGAGCTTGTCCCCTGCCGACGCCCGGCCCGACAGGTCCCCTCTCCGACTCCCTGCGGCCGTTCCCAGCCTCTCTGGCTCCCGGCCAGCCATAGCCTGCTGCCGGCCCCTGTGATCTCACAGAGCTTGTCCCCTGCCGACGCCCGGCCCGACAGGTCCCCTCTCCGACTCCCTGCGGCCGTTCTCAGCCTCTCCGGCTCCCGGCCAGCCATAGCCTGCTGCCGGCCCCTGTGATCTCACAGAGCTTGTCCCCTGCCGACGCCCGGCCCGACAGGTCCCCTCTCCGACTCCCCGCGGCCGTTCTCAGCCTCTCTGGCTCCCGGCCAGCCATAGCCTGCTGCCGGCCCCTGTGATCTCACAGAGCTTGTCCCCTGCCGACTCCCGGCCCGACAGGTCCCCTCTCCGACTCCCTGCGGCCGTTCTCAGCCTCTCTGGCTCCCGGCCAGCCATAGCCTGCTGCCGGCCCCTGTGATCTCACAGAGCTTGTCCCCTGCCGACGCCCGGCCCGACAGGTCCCCTCTCCGACTCCCTGCGGCCGTTCTCAGCCTCTCTGGCTCCCGGCCAGCCATAGCCTGCTGCCGGCCCCTGTGATCTCACAGAGCTTGTCCCCTGCCGACGCCCGGCCCGACAGGTCCCCTCTCCGACTCCCTGCGGCCGTTCCCAGCCTCTCCGGCTCCCGGCCAGCCATAGCCTGCTGCTGGCCTCCTGGAAATGCTGCAAGGTGCCTCCTCTCAGCAGAGCCGCTGCTGGAGGGATCTGGCCAGCGCTCCGCCACCCTGAGGGGCTAGCACACGCCTCCTCCCTACTCCTGCAGCGACTAGTGACCCCGGCAGCCCCCCCCCCCCACGGGGCCAGGCTGGTTCCCTGCCCAAACGGCAGCCGTCTCTGCAGCACTGCCTGGAGGCTCTCCGGGATCGCCCTCCGCAGC
Source organism: Pelodiscus sinensis (assembly GCF_049634645.1). Taxonomy (NCBI): domain Eukaryota; kingdom Metazoa; phylum Chordata; order Testudines; family Trionychidae; genus Pelodiscus; species Pelodiscus sinensis. Next base: position 54,714,609 of record NC_134720.1, read on the forward strand.
GGCGGCGAAAAGGCCGCGTTTCAGACGGCTCGGACGCAGCCCCGCGAATGCCTGCAGCATGTTTCCAGTGCTCCGGACGTGGCGGGAGCTTGGGCAGACCCGTAGGGCAAAATTCACACGCGGGCTCTGCACGGGCCGCGTCCAGAATTCGGGTTGTTAGAGACACGACTGCGCAGGGCCCTGCCCCACCCCCACGTGCATAGCGAGGGCGTCATGCACCCGGGGGCAAAGGCAAAGTTTGCGTCTGCTCCGGCCCCATCGTGTGGCAGGGCCCCGAACCTGGTGCATGGCTGAGCCTGACTCTGGGGGGGGGAGCTTGTACCACGTCTTCCCCCGCCCCCTCCAGTTTGGGGCTGGGCCCCCGCACGCTAGCGGAGATGGAGGAGGTTGGGCTGGGGGCGGAGAGGTGGGGAGGAGGCTCCAGTGGTGGCAGGCGGAGGAGGAGCAGGCGAGCCGAGGGATGACAGGGGAATGGAGGGGGAGTAAATAGGTGCCCCCCCAGCATAGCACCTGGGGACAACTTCCCCTCCACCGCCCTCGCTACGCCCGACTCACCCACCAGCCTCCCCAGGCCCCGCCAGTTCAGCGCCGATCAAAGGGAGCCTCTCGCACACCCCCCGACGGGCTCGCGGAAATGGCGCTGCCACTGGGCCGCGCCGCAGCGTGGGCACCCCGACTTCAGAGGGGCTGCAGCACTGCCCACACGCAGCCCTGAGGCGCCAGCTCCAGCCTAGCCACAGACGGTCACATTGTGCTGCTGCGTTGCCACTGCAGCCCGTGTATTCACAAGGAGACTATAACGGCCGCCCCCCCCAGGGTCTCCCCAGCCCGTCCCCCGCTCGCCCTGACGGCCGCCCCCCCCCAAGGGTCTCCCCAGCCCGTCCCCCGCTCGCCCTGACGGCCGCCCCCCCCAGGGTCTCCCCAGCCCGTCCCCCGCTCGCCCTAACGGCCGCCCCCCCCAAGGGTCTCCCCAGCCCGTCCCCCGCTCGCCCTGACGGCCGCCCCCCCCAGGGTCTCCCCAGCCCGTCCCCCGCTCGCCCTAACGGCCGCCCCCCCCCAAGGGTCTCCCCAGCCCGTCCCCCGCTCGCCCTAACGGCCGCCCCCCCCCAAGGGTCTCCCCAGCCCGTCCCCCGCTCGCCCTAACGGCCGCCCCCCCAAGGGTCTCCCCAGCCCGTCCCCCGCTCGCCCTAACGGCCGCCCCCCCCAAGGGTCTCCTCAGCCCGTCCCCCGCTCGCCCTAAGGGCCGGGCTCCCAAGCCAGCGGGGCGCTCGCCGGAGGCGCTGTCCGCAGGAGGCTGCGCCGAGGTCACAGGCACTGTTCAGCCAGCCAGGCAGGAGAGCTCCCACTTCCTGCTGCTAGAAATTTGTCTGCAAATTTCTCTCATTGAGAAGAGCGACGGGCCCCGCTGGCCCGGACAGCGGCTGAGACGATAACTTGATTAAGGACGGGCCGAGGACATGGAGCCGCAGAGCCGGCTCAAAGGAAGCTGCGCTCCCAGCCCTTAACCTCTCCTCAGGAGCCTGCGCATTTTATGGAGTAATTGGTCCATTGTGCTCCAGCCGATGAGTTCCCAGAAGCAGAGAAATAGCAGCCAGAGCAGCATCAATGTTCCTCATTTTCAAGTATTTCCAGGCACGGTCCGGTCCGCTCATCATGGAGACAGCGTCTGTGCGATGCAGAGCATGGCACGGTTTTTAATGGCCCCCAACTGGTGTAATCCGACTAGTTTACGTGTAACCCCCATTGGGAAGGGAAAAGACCCTTATTTTACAAAGCTCGGCTCTGACGTTTCCGTAGCGCTCTCAGCGTGGGCTCTCCGGACGCCCCGCAGTCTGGGCTTGGATACTAGCAGGGTGACCCAAACGTCTCAGCGTTTTCAGAGCGTGGCGAACAGCTGTCATGTCTCAGGCATTTCATTGCGCGATGGAACGATTCCAGTGTCCTGGAGCGTGCGCTGGGCGCGGTAGCAAAGGGGCGTTCTCAGCAGCAGGGAAACGACCCCGACACGAGAGACACGTGCAGGAGCAACTGACCCTCGGATGCTTTTGTTTTCTAGAATCGATCACCATGATGACGGAGCAATTTCCGCTGGGCCAAAGGTCAACTCCATTTTGGGTGTGGGCGCCCATTTTGGCTTAGGTGATGAAGGCCTTGTCCCAGGCTGGTTATCACAATGCTTTCCAGACAAGCGCCTAGCCCAGGAAGCAAGAACGACCGAGAGCCACCCCAAAGCACCCGGAGCCACCCACGTTGCTTGGCTCGCCCTCGTGGAACAAGGGCCTGTCTACACAGAAGCTGCGGGGAGGCGGGGGCCTGTCTCAGCCATTTTAGGTGCTTCTCTGTCCCATTGCTCTGACAGCCTGCTCCTGCGGCGGGCAGAGCCGGGACCCTGCTGCAGACCGGGAGCCGAGGCCCAGAGAGACCTAGACCCTCCCCCCCAGGAGAATTTAGGCCCCATTGAAATCTGTGGGAGTCGGGCACCTAAATCCTTTGGAGTCTGGGCCTGCGTGGCTTGCCCCGTTTGCACAGGGCGTGTCTGGCCCAGCTAGGCCAGCGCCCCACTCACTGGACACGGCAGCGCTGTGGGGCCGCTGTGGCGTGGGGCTGGGCTGCTTGCCAGGAGAGCGGGGTGCAGAGAGAGCAGGCAGGGGGGCCCTGCCCAGCGTGACCTCTGACCCGACCTCCGCCTCGCAAGGGCAGAGCGCAGCCCCGAGATCTGCACCGTGACTGCGTGTCTGGCTGAGCGATCCCGGGGCTGACCCTGCACCTCACCTGCAGCCCCGCTGCTCCCAGCAGCGTTAACCTGGCAGCCCCACGTGCCCCTCGCCAGCGGCCGCACTTTGGGGCGAAGGGCGGAGACTCTGGTCCCGGGGCTGTGGGCAGCTGCTCTGCAGAGTCCCACACCCAAGGGAGAGGCTCGGAAAAGGGTTGCGAGCCTGGGAGTGAGCCCCAGAGCACGGCAGACTGAGCCGGTACTGCCCCCCAGGTACAGAGCCGTGTGGGGACCACTGGCTGGGTCCACTCCCAAGACCCCTGGTGTCCCAGAGGAGGGCTGGGCCCGGTAGCGACACATTAACCAAGGGGCTGGGCCACCAGGCTGAGCTCGCTGTGGGTTTCCAACACCCAGCGTCTGGGGCGGTTTGGACCCTGGCTCTAATGCAGGCTTTGTTCCCTTTTCCCCTCCCCGTCTCCCAATGCCTTATCCTCCTGCCCCTGCAGTCCTGAAGACATGTCCCCTTTGCAGCCTCCCCGGAAGGAGCCCAGCCCTTCCCGGATACCAGTTACAGCCACTGCAAAAACCCTGCTTGTCAAGATCAACCTGGAGCATCTCGCTAAAAGTGCCTGGCGTTTCCCCCTCGTCGGCGCGTTAGTGGGGCTTCCCACGTTGCCTTGGGACACCAGCTCTACGGCCAGGTCCGTGAGAACTGGCTCACATCACGGAGACGCACAGTCCTTTGATCATTTACGCGAGAGAATAATCCCTCCGCTAAAGAAACGAGTCGGCCAGCTCTGACTCCCCAGGGGTGACCAAACCCGCGTGGCACATGGTCACTCCACTACAGAGAGAAAGCGTCTCCCCTCCTCAGGCACATACGTCCCTAATCTACTCCAGCCCCAGTGGGACTAGCCGAGAGCAAAGGGCTATTGGACATGGGCAAGCAGGCCCGGAAAGCAATGAACGATTTAACCCTTCTCAAAGAATTTCCTTGGGCGCTGACTTTGTATTTCCACCTGCTCGGACACGGAATTCTGCCGCGTTCCTGCAGTCTGACTCCAGGCGTGGCCCTGCCTGCGTCTGCCCAGCACGGCCGCTTTCAGAAAAGCACCTTTTGCCAAAGCTGAGTGATGGCATTTTACATCACGTCCGCGCTGTTTAATTTCTTTTACATTCGGTCTTTTGTTTTCACACCTTAGACATGTTAATACACACACACACACACACACACGGTGCCAAATAACCTTAGTAACAGGATGCTGATGTGTTCACACGAACGTTAGGAGCACGGAGGGTTATAACCCAGAAAATCTCCGCTCTAAAGGTCTCTGTATAGCGGGGGGGGAAGGGGCGTTCCACGCTGCCCAGAGTTACTTTTATTCCATTGTGCCTTTTCAGCGCTGCATTAACGAAGCGAATGAAGGGGGATTTTTAATGGTTCCCAAGGAACAAAGCCGGAACATTCTGCCCGGCTTCATTACAGAATCATCTGAAACGCTCGAGGAACGTTTCCCACTAATTATCATAAATAGCCGAAAAAACTCTCTCTCTCCGAAAGCCATTCCATCTGCCCTTCTGTGTTTTCTCATCTCCGCGGCAAACCCGGCGACCCCCGCGCACGGCGCAGGGCCTTGATGGACTCCCTGGCACAGGCTCATTCCACAGCAATACAAACAGGCCGCAGGCCGTCGCCGGCACCTTAAACAAACAGGCCACTTCCGCCGTGAGGCGCGCTGCCGAGGGCGGGGTAGAGCGAGGCCTGGCAACGGGTCTGGAGCTGCACGGCCGTGGTGACACCCCCAGGCGTGAGCACTCAGCTCTGCCGCGCCGGTGCGGTCTCCAGCAGGCACGTCGCCTGCCGCCAGGTGCCCCCCACCTCCCCGTTCACGCCGGCGAGATACTGTCAGCTCCAGGGGGGCCACTTCTACTTCCCACTGGTGGGACCGGGGCCGGCGGGAGGCGCATGCACGTGGCCCTGCCTGCACATCCAACCAGAGCTGCGTCCCCTACCTGGTGGGGCCCTTGCCCGCAGGAGGAGGCAGCTGCTGGTGGTGAGGGCAGCCCAGCTCCCTGCGCTGTAGGCCTAGGCGCACCTCACACCATGGGGGAGCAGCCACCAGAGCCCCAGGCCTGGTGTGCCCCATTTGGACTAGCCCCGCAAATAATCAGGCCAGCCCTGGGCAGGACCGAGCCGGATGGGCCCCCTGTCACATTGCTGGATCTTGAGGGGAACAGCCAGATCACTGCTGCACCCATAGGTGGGGGTGTTGGCCCCAAAAATGGTATAAAAGGGGCCATGTGGGGTATTGAATAGAAGCTCACTGTCTGCTAATCCTATGTACGCTGTTCATGTGTTTGTATAATGTCTGTGTGTGCAATTATTAGAATGTACTTGTATGAATACTGAAGATTTCCCTGCATGTGGAGCATTGGGCAGGGCCGAGCCTGTGGACATGCTAATTACCGTGGCCCTGTGGAACAATGGCTCTCAATGGGCCAAGGACACACCTAAAGAATGGGGGCTGTCACCTGAGAGCAGCCAGCAGGGAACACAGAGATTGGCCGCTGGCCAGGTGACCTGCTGCATACAAGAAGAGGCCAGGAAGGAGGTATAAAGAGGCCATGTGGTCGATGCCATTTTGTTCTCAGCTCAGCAATTCATCCCAGAGGCAGCATTGCAGGGATCGAAGAGCCCGGAAGACCTGTGAACCCATCCTAATGCTAGGATGTGCAACAAGAACTTTTAAACCAGCAGCTGTAACATCTCTGCTAGAGCCTGCATCGAGGACTGGGAGATTCGGTGCATGTAACGTACTGTACTTTAACCACCTTACTCTCAGGCTTTTCTTTCTTGTGATAATAAACCTTTAGATATAGATGCTAAAGGATTGGCCCAGCGTGATTTGTGGGTAAGGTCCGGAGGATAAATTGACCAGGGATCTGTGGCTGGTTTCTTGGAACCGGGCAGAACTTGTTCGGGGTAGGTGGGATTGGGTGCTAGGACCCCCCACCTGTGTATGAGGACCGGGGCCATCTGGGGCACGGATATTGCTGGGGTGTCGGAGGGGTTTTGCTCGTGAGGCTTCAGGCAGGCAGCTGAAGCGCTCTGTGGGACTGGTTTGTGGCCTGTTTGGAGAGGTCACCAGTCTGGGGGCTGTAAGGAGCCCCGGATTTGAGCAATTCACCCTGAGCGGACGCCCTCAGCTGTGCCCAGACACAGCCCGGTCCGTCACCCCCCCCCCCCATTTGTATCAAGTCAGGGTGAGAAGGGACCGTCCTGTCCTCCTGCATCGCCCAGGGCACAGCCCCTGCAGCCACCCCTGGCCGAGCAGGACCCGCCGCCAGACCCAGCCCACACAGGCAGGGGGCTGGGCGCGGCACGGGAGTGGAGTCGCGTCTCCAGACCCGAGCAGCGAGCCAGGCAGAGCCGGGCAATGCCTGGGGCATCAGCACAGACCGCAGAGCTGAAAGCCTGCACCAGCACCAGCCAGTAGCTCCCCCACGAAGCCCACAAGCGAGGCAGGCCGGTGCCGAGAGACCGGAAGGGCCACGTCCCTGCACGGACAGGAAGGCGGCCTCTGTGGGAAGCCAGGAGGTTTGCTCTGGCCAGGCGGGACTGGAGAGAGGGCAAAGGAGATGGCCCCTGGACATGTAAAATGCCTGCTATTTTCAGTATTTCTTGGACATCTGGCGGGGGTGGGGGGGCGCAGAGCATGGCAATTTAAAGATGCAGTAACCCTGTTTTTTTTTTTTTTGCTCAACCAATTTTTTCTCCCACCATGTTCGGGATTTTTTGTGAAAGTATCTGGCAACCCTCCGGGCCAGACCTGCGGGTAACGCCTTCCCTGATCTCTGCCCGGAGCAGGCAGCCAGGCCCCCGCTGGCTGGAGCCGCCAAGGGGCGTGAGGAGCGGGTAGGGTGGCTGGGCAGGCCGGCCGTGCACAAGCCGCCAGGCAGCGCGAGGCTGCCCGCGGGGCCCCCGTCCCGTCGCCACGCAGCCAGCACAGCCGAGTTTCTCTCGTAAACACCCGCCCCGCGCTGCAGCATGGCGGGGGTCACGGGGTCAGGGGAGCAGCAGCACAACCACATCAGGCAGGCGGGGAGACGGCGCCTGCCAGCAGCCAGGCACAGCAGAAGCTCGCAGACAGCGCGCTCGGTGAGGGGAGGGCCAGCACAGCGGGGGCCGTGCCTGCTCGCTAGGGGCCCGGGGTTGCAAGCCGCCCGGGGCCTCCGAGTTATTTTAAAATCTCTCTGCAGGTGTTCAACCCGCCCCTTGCAGCCACAAGAAAGGCCTGTTACTTCCTAGCCCCCAGTGCAGGCGGGGACCCTGACGCCAGGCGCTCCAGCAGGTTCCTGTGTGGCAGGAAACAGCCAGCAGGCAGGTGGCAAGGCCCGTCTGTCTCCACCCACAGGGTCTGGGGTGCACTGGCCAGGGGCTGGATCCAGAAGCAGCCCAGCCCGGAGCAGCATGGAGCTGCAGCTTGGGACGGAAGAATCCAAGCGCTGTTCCAGGCTGGGGACCGACTGGCTGAGCAGCAGTTCTGCAGAAAAGGACCTGGGGATTCCAGTGGATGAGAAGCTGGAGATGAGCCAACCGTGTGCCCTGGTAGCCAAGAAGGCTAATGGCATATTAGGTGCATTCGGAGGAGCATTGCCAGCAGATCCAGAGATGTCATTATTCCCCTTTAGTCGGCTTTGGTGAGGCCACATCTGGAGTATTGTGTCCAGTTCTGGGCCCCCACCACAGAAAGGATGTGGACGCATTGGAGAGGGTCCAGCGGAGGGCAACCAAAATGCTTCGGGGGCTGGAGCATATGACCTATGCGGAGAGGCTGAGGGACTTGGGTCTGTTTAGTCTGCAGAAGAGAAGAGCGAGGGGGGATTTGAGAGCAGCCTGCAACTCCCTGAAGGGAGGTTCCAAAGAGGCTGGAGAGAGGCTGTTCTCAGTGGGGGCAGATGCAGAACAAGGAGCAATGGGCTCAAGTTGTGGTGGGAGAGGTCCAGGTTGGATATTGGGAAAAACTCTTTCCCTAGGCGGGTGGTGAAGCACTGGAATGGGTTCCCTAGGGAAGTAGTGGAGTCTCCATCCCTAGAGGTGTTTACGTCTCAGCTTGACGAAGCCCTGGCCGGGTTGGTTTAGTTGGGATTGGTCCTGCCTAGAGCAGGGGGCTGGACTTGATGCCTCCTGAGGTCTCTTCCAGCTCTGTGGTTCTATGGTTCTATGAGCACGGGAACCTGTGTGCACGTCTGGGGGCAAAGGGGCTGCTCTCCCCCTTCTCCCCCCCGTATGGGGCTGGCCCTCAGCCAGGTCACCCCGCACAGCTCAGAGCCAGGCATGGTGAATATCGGTGAACCGACTAGTCGAGTCATCTCAGGAATTCCTCTTGGTTGCTCGACTACTCTATAGTCCCCAGGGTGGGAGGGGCAGCGGCCAGTGCGCTCCGGCCCCACTCCCGCGGAGCCCCCTGCCTGTATCAGAGACAGCAGCGCCGGGGGCCGGGCGGGAGTTGGTCCTCGAGGGAGACAGGTTAGAAACCCGCTGCCCTCGCCCCGATACCGAGGCAGCACCGCGGGGTGGCAGCAGCCCCTGTCTAGGGGGCAGGCCTGAGCTCTCGGACCTGGCGCGAGCCAGGACTGAGCCGGGCTACCGGCCAGCCTGCTAAAACATTGCCTGGGGGTGGTACCCTACAGCACTGCCCTATGGGCTAGTCGACTGCGCTCTTACCTCCGCGCCAGCTCGGGAGCGGGGGGCGCTTGAGGGCCCAGGAAGAACGGCCCCGTGCTGCTGCCCGGCCCGCGCGGCGCTCCCCAGCGATTGCCCCGGGCCGTACCGACTGCGCTGCAGCCTGCTGGGACGAAGGAGGAAAGACCCGCCTGGCCGGAGCGAGACGGGCAGCCCAGGCGTGCAGGGCTCTGCGCCCACGGCCAGTCCCGAGTGGGAAACGTGGCGGAACGCGCCTCAGAGGGACCCTGGCAGAGCAAGGCCTTGCCCCTTCCCAGCGGCAAAGGCCCCGCAGCGGCGTCGCTTGTGCACTGGGGCCGCCGTGACGTGCTGTGGGACCAGGCCTGCCTCCGCCATCCCTGCCCATCTGCACGGGGCCCTGGTGACGCACGGCTGGGCCAGCCACAGCTCTGCTAAAGGGGAAGCCCCTGTTCTGTGGCTGGGGCGCTAGCAGCTGCACCCAAGCGGAGCCGCCTGCCCAGATGGCTTTGCCCTGGCTGCTGGGCCTCCCACGGTGCCCGCCAAGGGCGAGTCAGCCACAGCCTTCCCCTGACTCCCCCAGCCGCCGGGAGGCCCGGACTGAGCCTAGAAACAGAGACCAAAACTAATGGCTCTGAGCAGTGAGACTGGCTCCTTCCGAGGCTCCTAAACATGGCTCCGCCTGGCGGGGCCGTGGGAACCCACAAGCAGCCGAGCCAGCGTGCAGGAGCGGGTGGGCTCCCACTCCCGGCGTCTCCGGGACCGCTGGCTCTCAGCACTCTGGGCCGGGCCGGCTGAGCCAGGAGCTCTGCTCCCTGTTAGCCGGCCTGGCAGAAGAGCCAGCAGGGCGAGGCCCGCAAGGGGCTGTCAGGCCTTCCCCGGATCAAACCTTCTCTGGGAAGTGCTCCGGGTTCAGGCAACCCGCGTCCCCGCACAGAAAACAGCTCGCACCAGCTCCCAGGGCAGCGAGGAAAACTCAGCTGCCTCCAGGACCGCTCAGCCCCCGAGAGGCTGCTAACCGCGGCCAGAGCCGATTGCAGCACCAGCCCATTGCCAGAGCATGACCCCCCCCCCCCCCCCCAGCAGACTCTGCCATGAGAGAACTGATCCCAGCACGGACATCAGAGCGGCCACACGGGGCCAGACCAACGGCTCATCCAGCCCAGGGTCCTGTCGGCCAGCGCCCGGTGCCCCAGAGGGTCGCCCGTTTCCAGAGACCGGGGACACCCACCATCCCTACCCACCCTGGCCAATGGCCATCGATGGACCCGACCCCCAGGAATCTAGCTAGCTCCTTTGGACCCTGTTCAAGTTCCAGCTACCTGTGCGCGGAGTGAAGAAACTCTCCCTTGGGCTGGTTTGGAACCGGCTGCCTATTAATTAATGTCATGGGGGACTCCTAGTTCCTGCGCTGGGCGTGTGCTGCGGGGCCTGGCACGTCTTCTGCCCGTGCTCCGTACTCACCGCTGCCCAGGGCGCACCTCGGGCAGGCCCTCCCGCTTGCTCACCGTCACTGTGACCGTTTGCACGTTGTGCCTGCTCACCAGGCCTCACAATGGGCCCTGTGCTCCCTGACGGACCCAACGCCTTGCAGCCAGGCACGGCCCTTCCCTGCTGGGGATTAGCCAGCCCCGAGCCGACAAGCTTTTCGAAATGGCGGGAGCGGCTATGCCCCGGCCTGCCCAGCTCCCAGCAGTGGGAGGACAGAGTGGTCGTGAGCGGGAGGAAGGGACGTTACCGGACGTGGCTCCCACGGGTGTGGAATGGCTTCTCTGCATTTCATCACCGGGTGCACCCCCTGCTCTGGGGGGCTTGGCGGCCTCACGCTCCGGCCACGGCAACGGGGGTTCTGCTTGGGCTTCCCATAAGGAAGCGCCGCGCAGGGACTTGCCTGGCTCCGCAGAACTCAGGCGGCAATCCTGGGCCCTGCGGGATTCCCCGCACGCCGGGGGGTCACAGCGCGGCTCCATGCCCCGCTCCCGGCAAATGCCTGCAGAGGCCCCTCTGGCTGCAGAGCTCCGCTCGCTGCTGAGCCGCGCCGAGGTGGAGAAAGCCGCAGTCCAGCTGCCGAGCGGAGCCCCGCCGCAGGGGAGAGCGGGCAGCGCAGGAGTCACAGGCGCAGCCCTTTGCGGCCAAGGAGCCCACCGCTCTTTGCAACAGGCCTAGGCCAAGCCCCCAGCGCCCGAGAGCTCGGTGTCGCTGTTCCCGTTGTGCAGCCGGTGGGAGCGGGGCGGGGGCAGTAATGTGCCCCCGGCAGACTGGAACCGGAACTGCTGTGTGCGGCGTCCCGGGGCTGGCTGGGAATGCCTTGGCGATCGGCATGTGCTGGGCGCCTGAGCGAACCCGCAGCCCGGAGCCAGGCCTCTCGGAGCAGGACCAAGAAATGCTGGGCCTGCGGCCGGGCCACGGTCGGAAGAGGCTCTCGGGGGCAGCGTGAGCAAACTCAGCAATGGTTCTGCTCAGTGCAGTGGGGGAGGGCCCCCCGGCTCTTCGGCGAGCTCCCTGCGGCCTCAGCCGGATCCTGCTGGAGCCGCACCCCAGGGCGCTCGCTGCCTGCCCCAGCTCAGTTGCCAAAGTGCCCCAGGGGGTGGCACGTGGCTCTGACGAGCACAGAGCTGCACACCAGGGCGGCCCAGGGCCACCGCCAGCCGCAGCCAGGCCAGGCAAGCGGGACGCACCTCGAAGCGGGCGCGCTGTGCCGCTCCAGCGCCCACGGGGCAGTTGTGTTGCGCTGCTCAGCCCCTCCCCTGAGCACTGCCCTGCGGGAAGTGCTGGGCCAGCCACCAGTGCAGACCCCAGCCAGCCCCCAACCCTGGGAAAGGCCCAATCCCAGCGTGTGGCTGCCAGGATCCGTCTCATCCCCCTGCGGGGCGGCCAGGCAGGCCCAGGCCCAGCTCCCTGAGCCCCGGGCCCCCGCAGGGCTCCGGCGAGCCGCGGCCTGCCCTGGCACACAGCGCAAAGCGTCACCGGGCAGCGAGCCCCCTGCTCTGAGAGCGTGTGCTGCCCCGGGCCCTTGCCAGCTGGAACCCCACAGCTGCCTGTCAGCGGCGCTGCCACGGCCCCAGCAAGGCACGGCAGAGGCGAAGTCTAGCCCAGGCGTCCGGCCAGGGTACAGGCGGCTGCTGCTCCGGGCTGGCGCACACTGAACCCCGAGGGTGCCAGCAGCCGGCCAGGTGCCCCCACGGGAGACCAGCCCTGTGGGCACCGCGGCCGCTCAGCCATGCGATGATCTCTCCCCTGCGCGCCGCAGCGCCGAGGGGCAAGCGGATGCCCCGGCTCTGCACAGGTCACAGCGCTCGGAGCGCTGCAGGGCGATTGGCGGCCCAGGGAGGCACCGCACGTAATGCCCAGAGGTGTCACATCTCCGAGCCCGGGGCAGCCGCGGGACCGGAGGTCTCGGGAACAATTTGCAGCACCTGGCTAGGCCAGGACGGCCGCGGCCAGACTCTTACTGCAGCGTGGCCCCGGGGCCGGGGACCCAGGTCCTCAGGGGGCCAGTGCTGCTGTTCTGGGCTGCCAAGGAGCGCTGGCGTGAGTGGGGGCTGGGGGCAGCTCAGGTCAGTCTCTGCAACCGAACACACTGGCCTGTCTCCGGCCAAGCTCTGCGGCTCCAGGGCCTCGGCACTTCCAGAGCGGGGGGTTTGTGGTTTGCTTTGGGGCGGTCGCTTCAGTCTCCCCTCTCACTCTCCCTTCCCTTCTCTGAGGCAGTTTCCTGCCAGCCCCCGGTCTCGGCCCCCCTCGCGCAGAGCACGCGGAACGGGGTCCCCCGAGGAGGTCACCGGGACAGAGGGCCTGGGATAAAGGCCGGGAGGGGCCCGTCTATCAGGCGATGTTACGGCACGAGGGGGACTCGGACCGATCCGTCGCGCGGCGCAGGCAGGGAAGCCGGGCAGGACGCGGAGGCCCGTGGGCTGTGCCGGGCAGGAGAGCGGCCCTGGGGCCCGGCTCCGTCCATAGGCCGCACTTCCAGGCTACTGGGATAAGAAAAGCAAGACGACGAGCCCGAGCTGCCAAGGCCAAGGGGAGCAGGGTCAGCCTCCGTGGGCCAGGCCGGGGCGGCTCAGATCCACGCACCAGGCAGGCGCCCGCCCCCCCTCAGGGGCTGCCTCGGGCCAGCGCCCCTCACAAGGGCAGGGGAGGAAGAGGATCCCAGCAGAGCCCCTGGGAACGCCCTCGCTCGCAGCGGGGCAGTGAGCTGAACCCCCTGCGGGCGGCAGGCAGTCCCAGGGACCCACGGCGCGTCTCCTCGCACTGCCCGTCATTGCGCCCTCCGGGCTGGGGGCTGCCGCCGGGTCCCACTGCTGCCGGGGCAGGCGCTGCCAGTCGCCGCGGTGGAGCAGTCACCGGCTCGCTTTTGGTGCCATCTAGCGACGCTCCGCAGAACGGCCTGTCGGGAGTCCCAGGCCTGCCGTCGGGCCTGGCCGCCCCACTGTGTCTCCGGAGATGTGGGGAGGAGGGTGCACGTGCTCTATGGGGCAGAGAGCCCTTCTCCCCCACAAGCTTCCTCGCCCCTCCCGCCCGCCATTCCCCGGGGCTCTGGAGTCTTGCCCCAGGCTTCTCACTCCGCGCTTTGGCTTCTCTGCAGCTCACCACGCTGCTCTCAGCCTCTGGCGCAAAAGCCTGTGCCCCGGGCAGCATCTCGCTGTTGTCTTCGGTCCCCGCCAGCCCCCCACACTGCCCCATGCCGGGAGGAACCCGCCGGGTGCTGCTGCGGGAGAACACGGCGTCCCTGGAGCCGCCTGGCTGCCGTCGGGAAGGGCGGCAGAGCGAACGCAGAGCTGTGCCCACTCCTCTGCGGGGCGGCGGGCCGGGGAATGCCGCGCCCAGGGGCTGGCCAACGGGGCAGTTCGGGGTCCATGCCAGCAGGCCAAGCAGCGGGAGCAGCCTCGCGTTGCACTGGTGTTCCTGTGAAAGGGGCCTCACGCTGCCTCACCCTGCGGCCCCGCCATTGGGGGGGGAGGAGAGCGGAGCACCGTGCAGCTGCGCGGCGAGTCGGGTGCTCGAGGAGCCCTGGTGCGGAGGGGTCACTCCGACGCCTGACGTGGCGCTCGGGCCTGGCTCCGAACTCCCTCCACAGCCAGCGGCGCCTGGCCCAGCCCCACTCCCTGCCGCGCCGGCGTTTCCTGCCCCTCACAGGCGGATTCAGGAGGGGCTGGCCGGCTGCAGACAGCGTCTCTCTCCGGGCGACACCTTCACCAGCTCTCCAGGTGCCGAGGCCGGCCTGTCCAGCGTGCGGCTCCCCAGGAGAGAGGGGCAGGCACCCGCTGCAGCATGAGCACAGCGCCAGGGGGAGCCGCCAGGCCCCTCGCAGGAGCGCAGCGGGGAAGGGGGTGAGTCCGGGCAGGGCTGGCGCAGGCACTTAGGGTTAGGGTTAGCAGGGCACGCAGCGGGGCTCCCTTGTGGCTCAGCAGACAGACAAGCAGGCTGTGAGCCCAGAACGACCCGTGTGCGCAGGCCGTGCTGGTGTAAGACGCAGGATCAGGGGCAGCTCGGGCCCCCGGGGGCCGCTCACTAGCAGCGGCTCCGAACGCCGTGTCCCGGTGCTCAGCGGCTGGACCATTTGTCCTATCCCAGGCAGCAGATTTCTCCCTGTGGCTGCCCCTGGTGCTGTCCTTGGGCTGGTGTGGTGGGGGGCAGAGCATGGGCCGTGCCTGCCGGCAGCCTGGCGTGACATCCCTGCGCAGGGACGGCTGGTGGTGGCCCCTGGTACCGTGGCTGGCGCTGGCCTCGTGAGGGTGTCCCAGCCTCTGCGTGTCAGGCTAGGAATGGGAGGGATCGCTTGGTGAGTCCTGGTTCTGTTCCCTCCTCTGGGGCACTTGGCGTTGGCCACTGTCGGCCGACAGGACACGGGGCTGGAGGGACCTTGGGTCTGGCCCCGTCTGGCCACTCTTACGGTCTGATCAGGAAAGCAGTCAACTCATTAAAAACCGCAATCACTTTGCTTAACCACCACGCCCACGTCACTGCCGTCCTCCTTCGCCTCCCCGGCCGCCATTGCTACGTCGTGAACCACAACGTCCCTAACGGGCCCGGGGGCGCCAACCACCCAACTGATGACCAGCATCAGCCACTGCACCGCCAGGCCAGCACCAGCCACAGCGCCAGAGGCCACCGCCGCCGCTAGGCCAACGCCAGCCACGGCCCCAGGGGCCACCACCGCTGCCAGGCCAATGCCAGCCACAGCGCCAAGGGCCACCACCGCCGCCAGGCCAATGCCGACCACAGCACCAGAGGCCGCCACCACCGCCAGGCCAACACCAGCCACGGCACCAGAGGCCACCACCACCGCCAGGCCAACACCAGCCACGGCACCAGAGGCCACCACCACCGCCAGGCCAACACCAGCCACGGCACCAGAGGCCACCACCACCGCCAGGCCAACGTCAGCCACAGCGCCAAGGGCCACCACCGCCACCAGGCCAACGCCAGCCACGGCCCCAGGGGCCACCACCGCCACCAGGCCAACGCCAGCCACGGCCCCAGGGGCCACCACCGCCACTAGGCCAATGCCAGCCACGGCACCAGGGGTCACCACAACCTCCAGGCCAACGCCAGACACGGCCCCAGAGGACACCTCCACCCTTGGGGGCTTCTCCCACTGGCTCCACTGCTCTCTTGGGGGCTCCTCCCGCCGGCTCCCCTGCACCCTCGGGGGCTGCTCCCGCCGGCCCCCCTCCATCCTTGGGGGCTCCTCCCGCCAGCTCCCCTGCACCCTCGGGTGAGGGCAGCAGCGCAACAGGAGTGCCTCTCGGGTGCTGGGCTGGGGAATCCCCCTGTAGGCCGCACAGCCTGTTGGGGTCTCTGCCCTGAGGTGTGTGCAGTCACGAGCCGCCCCACCCAGCATGGCAACCCGACTCCTTTGGGGGCTGGAGATCGGGGCCCGAGTTCCAGAAGTGCTGAGATGAGGAGGCTCATTTATTGACACCCCCCCAACTCTGCCCCCTTGCTCCGTCGTTACTCCCTGCTGGGCTACAGCTGCTGTTGTCCATGGAGCAGGGCCAGGCCAGGCCAGGCCATTCAGCAAGTCCCCCTCCTGGCACCAGATGCCGACCCTGCCCGCTGGATGTCCGAGTATGCCCAGAAAGCTGCCCCTGCATGCACTTGGGGTGAGGCTGAGGGGCACCCTTGCACGGGCGTGCGCCAGGAACACACGGGGCAGAGTTGCACCATGGAGCGGCTGCACTCACTCCCCGGGGGGAACTGGGAGAAGCGTTTGGGTAATTAAACGAGAGACGCCGCCAATCGGTACCAGGGCGCCGGGGGCCAGACGTGCCCAGAGCAGGGGCCAATGAGCTGAAAACAAACCGTCCTTCTGGTTGTGACTTTTATTGGCACCAGCCCCCGGGAGACTCCCGACTAGGGCTCAGAAGGGGGGCCGTGAGAAACAGCCTCCACCGCCGCCCCCCCGGGCTCCACGCGGATGCTGACCCAGAGCCTCACTGGGCCACAGCTGGAATTCAGGACCCAGCTGTTTTCGTACGCCAGGCCCCGGGCTGGCGCCTCCCCTGCGGGGGGGAGACGAACGGTTAAGCGGTGGCACGCGGCTGTGTCGCAGGCGAGCTGCACGGAGCCTTCGGGGTCATGGTAGGTGCACGGGGCCTGGGCTGCCCCTGCCTCTCCCAGGGTCGAGGGGTCGGTGGGGGCGGGCGCAGCCCGACACACCAGCTGCTCCGGCGGCACAGCCGGCAGCGCCCATCCCCGTAGGTGCTCAGGGCTTGCACACAGGGTCTGCGCGTTCAGGGGCGCGGCCCAGGCCCGCACCCAGCTGGCGAGAGAGGCCACGTGGCAGTCGCACGCCCAGGGGTTGTCTTTCAGGGCCAGGCTGATCAGGGAGTCGCTGGTGTCAAAGATCCCCTGAGGCAGCGCCTGCAGGCGGTTCCCCACCAGGTCCAGCACCTGCAGGCTGAAGAGGTCGTGGAAGGCCTCGGGCGCCAGGGTGCTCAGGTGGTTGTGGGCCAGCTGCAGCGTGGTGAGGCTGGAGAGGCCGGCGAAGAGCCCGGCGGGCAGGCGCGCGAGCCGGTTGTGCGAGAGCGCCAGGGTCTGCACGTGGGCCAGGCCGCGGAACAGCCGCTCCGGGAGGGTCTCCAGCCGGTTGGAGGCGGCGAGGAGCTGGCGGAGCTGGGGCGTGCCCTGCAGCAGGCCGGCCGGCAGCGCCGAGAGCCGGTTGCCCTCCAGGTTGAGGGAGTCCAGGTGCGGCAGGGAGCAGAAGGCGGAGGGGCGCAGGCTGGTGAGCGCGTTGTGCTGGAGCTGCAGCCGCTGGAGGCGGACGAGCCCCCGGAAGGCGTCGGGGGGCAGCTCCGCCAGCGCGTTCCCGTCCAGGGACAGCTCCTGGAGGCTGCTCAGGGGCCGGAAGGCGCCGAGCGGCAGGCGGGGGAGGCTGACGTTGCTCAGCTTCAGCACGCGCAGGCCGGCGAGCGGGGCGAGCAGCCGGGGGGGCACCTGGCCCAGGGGGTTGTGCGACAGGTCCAGCACCTGCAGCGCCCGCAGCGGGGAGAAGAGGGCGGGGGGCAGGGCGGCGAGCGCGTTCCCTTGCAGGTGAAGCGTCTCCAGGCAGGGTGTGGGGGCGAAGAGCCCCGGCGCCAGGGCCCGCAGGCCGGCGAAGGTGAGGAGCAGCCTGCGGAGCCCGGGCAGGCTGCACAAGGCCTCGCTGCTCAGGGCCGACAGGTTGCTGCCGGAGACCTCGAGCTCGGTGAGCCCGGCCAGCTCCCCCAAGGCGCCCGGCTCCAGGGCCTGCGCCGGGTTGTTGAGGAAAACCAGCCTGGCCAGGCGGGGGCAGTGGGCGAAGGCCCCGCGCCGCACGGTGCTCAGGGCAGTCTCCACGAAGAAGAGCTGAGTGGTGTTGCCTGGCAGCCCCGCGGGGATGTCCCGGATCTCTGGCCCGGCACAGAACACCTTGGTTTCCTCGTAGCACTGGCAGGGGGGCGGGCAGGCCTGGGCGAGCCGGCCCAGCAGCAGGGCCAGCAGCAGGGGGCCGGCCAGCAGCATCCTAGGCCGGAGACAAGCATGCAGATCAGTCGCCCCGCGCCCAGCCCGCGGACCGGATCAGTCGCCCCGCGCCCAGCCCACGGACCGGATCCCTCGCCCCGCGCCCAGCCCGGATCACTCGCCCCGCGCCCAGCCCGCAGACCGGATCCCTCGCCCCGCGCCCAGCCCACGGACCGGATCCCTCGCCCCGCGCCCAGCCCGCAGACCGGATCCCTCGCCCCGCGCCCAGCCCACGGACCGGATCCCTCGCCCCCTGCCCAGCCCGGATCGCTCGCCCAGCGCCCAGCCCGCGGACCGGATCAGTCGCCCCACGCCCAGCCCGCGGACCGGATCCCTCGCCCCCTGCCCAGCCCACGGACCGGATCCCTCGCCCCGCGCCCAGCCCACGGACCGGATCCGTCGCCCCGCGCCCAGCCCGCGGACCGGATCAGTCGCCCCGCGCCCAGCCCACGGACCGGATCCCTCGCCCCGCGCCCAGCCCACGGACCGGATCCCTCGCCCCCTGCCCAGCCCGCAGATCGGATCAGTCGCCCCGCGCCCAGCCCGCAGACCGGATCCCTCGCCCCCTGCCCAGCCCGCGGACCGGATCAGTCGCCCCGCGCCCAGCCCGCGGACCGGATCAGTCGCCCCGCGCCCAGCCCGCAGACCGGATCCCTCGCCCCCTGCCCAGCCCGCGGATCGGATCCCTCGCCCCGCGCCCAGCCCACGGACCGGATCCCTCGCCCCCTGCCCAGCCCGCGGACCGGATCGCTCGCCCCGCGCCCAGCCCGCAGATCGGATCCCTCGCCCCACGCCCAGCCCGGATCCCTCGCCCCGCGCCCAGCCCGCGGACCGGATCCCTCGCCCCGCGCCCAGCCCGCGGACCGGATCCCTCGCCCCGCGCCCAGCCCGCGGACCGGATCCCTCGCCCCGCGCCCAGCCCGCGGACCGGTTCCTTCGCCCCGCGCCCAGCCCGCGGACCGGATCCCGCACCCAGCCCGCAGATCGGATCCCTCGCCCCGCACCCAGCCCGCAGATCGGATCCCGCGCCCAGCCCGCAGATTGGATCCCGCGCCCAGCCCGCAGATCGGATCCCTCTCCCCGCGCCCAGCCCGCAGACCGGATCCCTCGCCCTGCGCCCAGCCCGCAGACCGGATCCCTCGCCCCCTGCCCAGCCCGCGAACCGGATCCCTCGCCCCCTGCCCAGCCCGCAGACCGGATCCCTCGCCCCCTGCCCAGCCCGCAGACCGGATCCCTCGCCCCCTGCCCAGCCCGCAGACCGGATCCCTCGCCCCGCGCCCAGCCCACAGACCGGATCCCTCGCCCCACGCCCAGCCCGGATCCCTCGCCCCGTGCCCAGCCCAGCCCGCAGACCGGATCCCTCGCCCCGCGCCCAGCCCGGATCACTCACCCCGCTCCCAGCCCAGAAACCGGATCCCTCACCCCGCGCCCAGCCCGGATCCCTCGCCCCACGCCCAGCCCGCAGACCGGATCCCTCGCCCCACGCCCAGCCCGCGGATGGGGCCTGGCTGGAAAAGCCCCAGAAAGCGGAGGCTCGCTGGAGGCTGCAGCGCTCACATGGCTGGGTGCCAGGCCGGCACTCTGCCCTGAGCCCTCGGCCTCTCTCCCCTCCGCAGGCGGCCATGGCAACGCCTCTCCCTGCCATCCCCGCCTCAAGCCATCTGGGACGGGGATCTACTGGCCGCACCCCAAAACAGCTCCCCGCCAGCAACCACTGGGTGCCCAGCCCGGCATGCAGCCCCCGGGCAGGATCCTGCACCCGCCACGGGGCAGCTCCCTCCAGCGCGGGGACAGGCAGGAACCCCGACAGAAGTTACAAGCATGCGGGGAAGTGGCGCAAGGGGCCACGCAGCAGTGAGCCCCGGCTGGGGCAAGGGCGGCTGCGGGCCTAGGCACCCTCGCCACAGCACCGTGGCCAGGCCTGTCCCGAAGGACGGGGGCTGCAGCTAGCGGAGGGGCGCAGAGCTGGGCGGGTGAGCCCAGAGGCCTGCAGCCGAGGAAGGGGCCAGTTCTCAGCCGTGGGAGGCAGGCCCAGGCTCCGGCTGCCATAGAAACCAGGGCAGGCTCCGGTCCCCGTGTGTCTGCAAAGGGCTGCAAGCCAGCTCAGGCCTAGGCCTGCCCCTTCCTCTGCGCTGGGGTGTCTGCCCCGGCCCCATGCCTGCCGGCTGGGCTATGTGCCGAGGGGGGAACGGACCTCGGGCCAGGGGCTGCGCCTGGGGCACCAGTGCTCTGACCGGGGGGATGCGGAGCCGGCGGCCCCACAGGGGCTCGCCACGGACACGTGAAAGCAGGAGGAGCGGCTGGGGAGCAGGAGGGACTCGGGGGGAGAGTACGGGCCAAGCTGGGGGCTAACACGACAGGAGAGGAGGACACAGAGACACGTGATGCGACTGTGGCCCACACACCTGCTGGGGGCTGCACTGTCCCATGCAGGGGCCCCGAGACACGGCCAGAGAGGCTGAGCTCCCCCGGGGCGTTCCACCCCCACGACCTGTCCTGCTCTGGGACAGGTACCTGGCGCCGGACGCAGGTCGCCTCCTGACCCAGCTGGTCTATGCTGGCGCGTGCAATGGATCGGGGGGCAGCGCGCCA
The DNA here is from genome assembly GCF_049634645.1 of Pelodiscus sinensis. Taxonomy (NCBI): domain Eukaryota; kingdom Metazoa; phylum Chordata; order Testudines; family Trionychidae; genus Pelodiscus; species Pelodiscus sinensis. The sequence goes on from NC_134720.1 coordinate 54,734,603, forward strand.
GGTCCCCGAGTGGTGAAACTGAACCCAGCGCCACTGGTGCTAAGGACAGACGTAGGCCCAGGCTGTCGAACACTTGCCCCTTTACGCCTGCACGTATGAGAACGGGTCACCACCCACCACGCAGTCGGCCATGCACCGGCATGAGGCCCACCCCATTCCGGTTTGCGAGGCACAAACCAGGGAGTTCGCACTCCCGCGTGGGAGCCCAGTTCTGCACGCAGGTTGGCAGGTACGAACCTGAAAATGAGGCCCAGGCAGAATCGGGAAGGTCGGTCTCCGAAGCGAAATACTTGGCGGATTCGTGCAAACCTTCTATTTGCACGTCCCACGGCACCGACCTGCAGGGAGATCGCAGGGCGGCATTTGAGCACAGGCAAAGCAGCCCAGCTTCGTATGTGCGCTGCCCAGAGAGCAAGTGCAGGAAGAACCAACCGGGGACACTTCTGGAGCTTGGTGCACGAGCCTCTATCGCCCGAGCAAAAAGCCAGCTGGCTTAGAGCAGACTCATCAGTCTCTCTCTGCATGGTGTCAGTGCCACTAGCTCATCAGTGCAACCCCCAGCAGGTGTGTGCGTTACACTATCATAGTGCAATCTGCACTGCACTGTGCCCCGACCTGCACTATGTCCTGATCTGCACTGCACTGCGCCCCAAGCTACACTGCATGATGCCGACCTGCACTGCACCGCGCCCCAATCTACACTGCGCTATGCCGACCTGCACTGCATCCCGGCCTGCACTGCACTGCACTGCGCCCCCAATCTACACTGCGCCATGCCGACCTGCACTGCATCCCGGCCTGCACTGCACTGCCCCCCCAATCTACACGGTGCCATGCCGACCTGCACTGCACTGCCCCCCAATCTACACTGCGCCATGCCGACCTGCACTGCATCCCAGCCTGCACTGCACTGCCCCCCAATCTACACTGCACCATGCCGACCTGCACTGCATCCCGGCCTGCACTGCACTGCCCCCCAATCTACACTGCGCTATGCCGACCTGCACTGCATCCCGGCCTGCACTGCACTGCACTGCGCCCCAATCTACACTGTGCCATGCCGACCTGCACTGCATCCCGGCCTGCACTACACTGCCCCCCAATCTACACTGCGCCATGCCGACCTGCACTGCACTGCCCCCCCCAATCTACACTGCGCCATGCCGACCTGCACTGCATCCCAGCCTGCACTGCACTGCCCCCCCAATCTACACTGCGCCATGCCGACCTGCACTGCATCCAAGCCTGCACTGCACTGCCCCCCCAATCTACACTGCGCCATGCCGACCTGCACTGCATCCCGGCCTGCACTGCACTGCCCCCCCAATCTACACTGCGCCATGCCGACCTGCACTGCATCCCGGCCTGCACTGCACTGCCCCCCCAATCTACACTGCGCCATGCCGACCTGCACTGCATCCCAGCCTGCACTGCACTGCCCCCCCAATCTACACTGCGCCATGCCGACCTGCACTGCATCCCGGCCTGCACTGCACTGCCCCCCAATCTACACTGCACCATGCCGACCTGCACTGCATCCCGGCCTGCACTGCACTGCCCCCCAATCTACACTGCGCTATGCCGACCTGCACTGCCCCCCAATCTACACTACGCTATGCCGACCTGCACTGCATCCCGGCCTGCAATGCACTGCCCCTCAATCTACACTGTGCCATGCCGACCTGCACTGCATCCCGGCCTGCACTGCACTGCCCCCCCAATCTACACTGCGCTATGCCGACCTGCACTGCATCCCGGCCTGCACTGCACTGCCCCCCAATCTACACTGCACCATGCCGACCTGCACTGCATCCCGGCCTGCACTGCACTGCCCCCCAATCTACACTGCGCTATGCCGACCTGCACTGCATCCCGGCCTGCACTGCACTGCACTGCGCCCCAATCTACACTGTGCCATGCCGACCTGCACTGCATCCTGGCCTGCACTACACTGCCCCCCAATCTACACTGCGCCATGCCGACCTGCACTGCATCCCGGCCTGCACTGCACTGCCCCCCCAATCTACACTGCGCCATGCCGACCTGCACTGCATCCCGGCCTACACTGCACTGCGCCCCAATCTACACTGCGCCATGCTAACCTGCACTGCATCCCGGCCTGCACTGCACTGCCCCCCAATCTACACTGCGCCATGCTAACCAGCACTGCATCCCGGCCTGCACTGCACTGCCCCCCAATCTACACTGCGCCATGCTGACCTGCACTGCATCCCGGCCTGCACTGCACCGCTCCCCAACCTACCCACACATCTGCCTGGTTACCTAGCAGTGTACACACCCAACATATGAACACAGCCCTGCACTCTGACGGCTCCCAAGCCCACGGGGTCACAATGCCCAGCCAGGAGGGCTGCTCACACCAGCCCTAGGATGTGCCTGTCCCATTTCAGACATGCACCCCGACCCTGCGAACACTCGGTGGCCTTTGAGTCTGGCACAGCCCCTGCTAGCAGCCGGGCCTCTCCTCCCCCGAGCGCCCTGGGGGCCGCAGAGCCGCACTCCAGTCTGGTGAGATTGTCCCTTCCCACAGCCCCGTCCTGGCTGTGTAGATCAGCCCCCCATGCAGCGAGCGGCTGCCAGGATCCAGCTGTTACCGCGCACTAGTCACGCAGACCAGCCCTCCAGCCAAGCCCTTTCCCTCGGCGCTGCCGCCGGCCGGGAGCGGTGCCACCGTCTGGTGAGGGACCCGTCCCGCTTCGCTCTACTCCCAGGCCGTTTCCTGCAAGGCCCAGAGCAGCTGCGAAAGCTCCCGGCCCTGCCCACAGACCCACGAGCCCAAGACCTGCGCAGTCACGGTGCAGCCACCTCCCGTGGCCCAGGCGCGGCTCTGCCGTCCCTCGCCGGGCGGGTTCACGTCCGAGCAGCCCCTTCAAGCGGCACCCTGCTTCCTGGAACGTAACAGCTGGCCCAGCACGTGCTGAGGGGTGGGGCCATGCCCAGGCGGGGCCTCCAGGGGCCTGGGGAGCAGGGGTGCAAGACACTGAGCGGCGCCGTCGTGACGCGCTGCCCAGCCCCCCAAAACAAAGGCACTTTGGGGGGCAGCTGGAACCCCAGCCTGCGGCCCGCTAAGGAGAGGCAGTGCGGCCAGTTCTCTCTCACGCCGCTAAGGAAGCAGGCGCAGGCCGGGCTGAGCACCACGGGCAGGGCAGGAAGAGCGGGTGTTTCCGACGCCCCAGGAGGCCCCGGCAGCTTCCACAAGCTGCCTGCGCAGGGCAGGGCCCACATCCACCCGCCTCCCCCAGCAGGGCTGCAGAGCTGCAGCTGCGTGACCCGGCGCTCCCCGCTCAGGAGGGGCCGGCCACTTCTGCTGCTGCTGCCAGAGGGGGAAGCGGCAGAAACCCTGGTGCAAAGGGCCCCTCCCCCTCCCCTTGGGGCAGCTCCGGTCCAGCCCCGCGCCCAGTTTCAGGAACTGTGCAGCTCAGCCCTCGCCCTGCCGCCGCCGGCCCCTCTGCAGCCCGGGCCAGGCCTGCACTGATGATCTTGCAGAAACGGGATTCGTAATCCACCGCAAGGGCTCGGTTTCACATCTCATCCCAAAGGCATCCCGCTTCCAGCAGCGTGGGCTGGGCCGGCCGCCAGGGCTCAGACACAGCACCGCTTCCTGCCCCCGCCCCCGTCCCGGAGAGCTCGGCCAGCGTGGGACGGCCCGAGACACGCCCTGCTCCCCAGGCCTGCCCGGAGTCCTCGCGTAGAGGCCCCGGCCAGGGCCGAGCTGCGCTCAGTCACCCGGGGGTCGCGCGGGGAAAGGCCCAGGCCCAGGACACTGTCTGGTCAGGGAGGGGCTGGCTCGCCTGGACCAAGCGTGTCCACTGCCGTCTCGCCCGCCACAGCCACAGCCGGCTCTGGAAAGTCGGCCGAGGCCACGGCTGCGCAGGGCGTGTTTAAGGGCCCCGGGCTCGCTTCCTCCGCAGGGTGGGGCCGGCCCGGGTGGTGGGAGCAGGAGCAGGAAGGGAAAATCCCAAGTCAGCGCTTCACCAGTGCGTTACCGGGATCCGCCGCCTCTCTCGGCTGGGCGGGCGCACTGATTCTGCCCCCGGCGGATCTCTCGCCCCGGCTCCGTGCCGCACTCGGGCCAGTGTTCGGCTCCCGGCTCTCACAAGACGTCCCAGAGCAGTGCACGGAGTCCCTGCTCGCTCACGCTGGTGTGAAACAGCAGTAGCACCACCGACGGCCAGGGCCCTACGCCAGTGCAACCCTGGTGCAAAGGGCCCTACGCCAGTGCAACCCTGGTGCAAAGGGCCCTACGCCAGTGCAACCCTGGTGCAAAGGGCCCTACGCCAGTGCAATGTAGTGGGGGGGGTGTCTGCTCTGTAACCCGGGGTCCCCCTGTGCTGTGCGATTCCCACTGACTCACCCACATGGGGATTGGCCCAGACACCCAGGCCCATCCTGAGCAGATAACAAGGCTCTTCCCCGGGGGAGAGACAAAGGGGGGAGGCGGAGACGGCACCTGGCTGGGGGCTGGGCAGTTGCTGGATGGGAAACGTGAAGGGAACAGCCTAAGCTGGGGACTGAGGGCCTAGGGGGGGATGGACCCCCACCCCAAGGGGGCTGAGGCTGCCTGGCCCTGACTCCTGCAGCCACCCAGGGCTGTGCTGGGCTGTGTCCGGCGGGGTCTGTTCTTGCTGCTCCGGGGTGCAGGGCGGGGACCCGCCGCGCCGTCACAGCCAGTGCAGCCCTGGTGGAAGGGACACTGGTGGGGACACGGGCGATGGCCGTACGGACTGGGGGCGGGGCGGGGCAGGGATCGGGCTGGAGCTGGCAGCGCCAGGGGCGAGTGCAGGGTGTCCTGGGGCCTGCTGGTCCGTCGCTCCAGCCAGCCACTGGAAAGCCGCTTCGACTGCGTCCCCGGCCGGTTCTCTGCGCGGGGCTGAGCTGCGGGAGCCTCGGCAGGTTCACGCTCCCCCGACCGTGCCACAGCGAAGTGACGTGCAAGCCCGGGGAGCCCAGCGGGTTCTGCCCCCGGAGCCAGCGGCTGTGGCCTCCCGGGAGGGGACGGGCGCTGCAGAGAGCGGGACCTGGGCTCGCTGAACGGGCCCCCCAGTCCAGGGGGGCAGAGGCCCCAGGCGTTTGCAGCTGCAGGGGGCGAGGGGCGTGCGGGGGCTGCCGCGCGGGCGCCGTCCCGGCAAAGCTCACCTCACCGAGGCAGAGAGGTGACCCGCTAGCTTACGGGCTCGGGGGCGCTCACAGGGCATCGCCCCTGCCCTGGGCACAGGGGGAGACCAGGCCCCTGGCACCCGGCTCCCTGCCCCCCGGGCCCCTGCCCCCCAGACTCCGGGCCCCCTGCGCCCCAGATTCCTGGCCCCCAGACCCCTGGCCCCCCGGCCCTCTGCCCCCCAGACCCCTGGCCCCCCGGCTCCCTACCCCCCAGACCCCTGGCCCCCCGGCTCCCTACCCCCCAGACCCCTGCTCCCCTGGCTCCCTGCCCCTGCTTCCCCACAAGCAGCCCCCTGCCTGCCAGAATGGGAGCCCCACTGGGCCTGGGATGGCCAGTGGGGAGGGAAGCCAGCTCCACACCCTGGAGGGTTCCTGTCCCGTTCACACCAGTCCGCCCGTCTCCTGGGAACCTCAGGCAGCAGAGGCGGCTCCGAGCTGCAGGGCAGGCGCGTGGGGGGCGCAGACAGCGGGGGGCCCTGGGGAGGCGGCTCTCAGAGCTGTGCGTGGGGCAGGGTGTTAGTGACTTGCGCCGGCCACAGACAGAAGAGCGGTGGGGTGGGTCAGGGATACTTTATTGGTATTGTTCATGCTGCTGGGGAGCTAAGAACCACGGTCCCGAGCCAGACTCCCACTGTGCAAGGCGCTGTACAAAGGCTGAGCAAACCGAGGTCCCTGCCCCGTGGGGCGCACACGCTAAGTATTCACTGAGACACACCGTGGGTGCAGACGGCACGGGGCCACGAGGAGACCCTACTGGGGGAGGGGTCGGCTCTGGCCCCCGAGAGGGGAGATGGCTCTGGAAGCGGTAGGTGAGGGGTCCAGCCAGACTGGCAGTGGGGGGCGCGGTCCCATAGCCACGTGGGGAGAGGCAGACACTGGGCACTGCTGGGAGGGTTAGAGACGGGGGTGGCGAGAGGGGAAGAAATAGGAAGGTCTCTGCTCCACAATGAACAGCATGTAGTGCTGGAATGGGGGCCCCTCCCCTGCCCACCCCGTACTGCACTGCAGACACGCACCAACCCAGCCCAGCCCTCCGACCACAGCCGCTCCAGCGCCCAGCATCTGCGCTTTTCCTGAGTGGCCAAGCAGTGCCGTGAGTGGCCACGTGGTGCCGTGGTATCCACGCAGTGCCATGAGTGGCCACGCAGTGCCGAGGGTGGCCACGATACCCACGCAGTGCCGAGGGTGGCCACAATACCCACACAGGGCCATGGTATCCACGCAGTGCCGAGGGTGGCCACAATACCCACGCAGTGCCATGAGTGGCCACGCAGTGCCGAGGGTGGCCACGATACCCACGCAGTGCCATGGTATCCACGCAGTGCCGAGGGTGGCCACGATACCCACGCAGTGCCATGAGTGGCCACGCAGTGCCGAGGGTGGCCACAATACCCACGCAGTGCCATGAGTGGCCACGCAGTGCCATGGTATCCACGCAGTGCCGAGGGTGGCCACGATACCCACGCAGTGCCATGGTATCCACGCAGTGCCGAGGGTGGCCACGATACCCACACAGTGCCATGAGTGGCCACGCAGTGCCGAGGGTGGCCACAATACCCACACAGTGCCATGAGTGGCCACGCAGTGCCGAGGGTGGCCACGATACCCACGCAGTGCCATGGTACCCACGCAGTGCCGAGGGTGGCCACGATACCCACACAGTGCCATGAGTGGCCACGCAGTGCCGAGGGTGGCCACAATACCCACGCAGTGCCGTGGTATCCACACAGTGCCGAGGGTGGCCACAATACCCACGCAGTGCCATGGTATCCACGCAGTGCCGAGGGTGGCCACAATACCCACACAGTGCCATGGTATCCACGCAGTGCCGAGGGTGGCCACAATACCCACGCAGTGCCATGGTATCAACGCAGTGCCGAGGGTGGCCACAATACCCACGCAGTGCCGTGGTATCCACGCAGTGCCCCCCATAGTTGCCCTGCAGGGCTCTGGTTTGTCTGAATTGGGCTGATTTCGCGCCCCCAGCCTGGGAGCAGGGAGCGCAGAGACCCGGGCTGTTCCCTGCCACGAGGGCGATGGAGCTGGGCTAGTGAGCGGGATGACGGGCCAGGGGCCAAGGGCACAAACGCCCCCTCAAGCGCCCAGGGCTCTACCTCAGCCTTTGGTGCCTCCAGCGTGCCAAGGCCGGGCCCATGGGGTGCCCGAGGGGCAAGGGTGATGCCGTGGGGCAGGCCTCAGGCTCCAGGCCACAGGAGGGGAGAGGAGTCTGGGTCTGCGAGGAAGGCAATTTAGCTCAGTCCTTGTGTGCGCTGTAAGGCCTGCTGGGACCATAGGACCGACCCCCATCTCCCAGCCCCACATGCTGGGGGGAATGAGGGGCCCTGCAGCGCCAGTGCAATCCGCACAGAGCTTCACGCCCCGGCCTAGGCCTTGTTCTGGCCCTTCCTTCGCCTCCGCCCCCCCCGGCCCCTCCTCTTACAGCCGAACGCGCCCAGCGCCACCAGCGTGCACAGCACCGCCAAGCAGCCCAGCGTGATGACAGCCACCACCACCGCGCTCTGGGTGCGAGTCAGGCCCCACAGCCCCTTCTCCTGGGCCCCGGGGGGCCCAGCCGGGGGCCTGCTCGGGGACCCGCTCGCCGTCCCTGCGTCCCCGGGCCCGGAGGCCGTGGGCGGCACTTTCTCGGGAGCGAGACGGCCGGAGGGGGACGTTTCGGGGTGACCAGGGGAGGTGGCGTCCGGCCCGTCCGTCGGGGCCCCGGAAGGGGTCTCCGGGGAGGAGGGCCCCTCCTCAAAGCCCACGACAGGGGCCCCCCTCACGAGCAGCGGCAGGGCGCACACAGGCGGGCTGTCCCCCACCTTCTGCCCGTTGGCTCGGAGCCAGCCCCGGAGCGCCAGGATGCCGGAGTCGCAGCGCCAGGGGTTGTCGTGCAGCCCCACCTGGCGCAGCCGGGCCAGCGGCTCCAGGAGGCCGGCGGGCAGGCTCTCCAGGGAGTTGTTCTGCAGCTGGAGGTTCAGCAGCTCCGGGGCGTGGCGGAAGAGGCCCCCCGGCAGGGCGCGCAGCTGGTTGCTGTGCAGGGAGAGGTTCTGCAGCTTGGGCAGGCCCCGGAGCAGCTCCCCGTCCAGGGTGTGCAGGGCGTTGGAGTGCAGGGACAGCTCCAGCAGCTCGCCCAGGCCCTGGAAGGCTGCGGGGGCGACGCTGCCCAGCTGGTTGCTGCTCAGGACCAGCACCTGCAGCTGGGTGAGGTTGCTGAAGAGCAGGTCGGGCAGGGTGGCGAGCTGGTTGTCGTAGAGCCAGAGCTCCCGCAGCTGGGGCATGGGCCCGAAGGTCCCCGGGGCGAGGTCCCGCAGCGCGTTCCGGTGCAGCGTCAGCTTGGAGAGCTCGGGCAGCCGCAGGAGCAGCCCCGGGGGCAGAGCCGCCAGGAGGTTGTTGGACAGGAAGAGCTTCTGCAGGCGGGCATTGTGCGCCAAGAGCCCGGGCGAGAGGCTCCGGAGCCGGTTCTGGTGCAGCCCCAGCTCCTGCAGCTCCCGCAGCCGGTCCAAGGCGCCGGCCGGGATCTCCTGCAGCTGGTTCTCGTACAGCCGCAGCACCTGAAGCCGGGGCAGGCGCCGGAAGGCCTTGGCGGGCAGGGCGGCGATGCTGTTCTTCGCCAGGTTGAGCTTGGTGAGGCTGGCGAGCCGGTCGAAGACGCCCTCGGGCAGGGCCTGCAGGCTGTTCCCATGCAGCTGCAGCTCCTTCAGGAGGCCGAGCGGGGCGAAGTGGGCGGGCTGGAGCTCCCGGATCTGGTTGCCCGAGAGCAGCAGGGACTCGAGTTTGCCCAGGGGCTGGAAGAGCTCCGGGGGCAGGTCCTGCAGCCGGTTGCTGGCCAGGCTGAGGTAGCGCAGGGCGGCCAGGCCCTGGAAGGCGCCGGGGCTGAGGCGGGACAGGTCGTTCTTCTCGATCCGCAGGGCGATCAGCTGGGAGACGTTGCCGAAGGCCGCAGGGCCCAGCTCCGCCAGGCGGGTGTTGATGATCTGCAGGCTCATGGCGTTGCTGGGGAGGGGGCTGGGCAGCTGCGTGATGCCGGCTCCAGCGCATTGCACCTGGGCGGACTTGGAGCACTGGCACGGCTCGGGGCACTGCGCCAGCGCCACGCGCAGCCCCTGCAGCAGGACGAGCAGCAGGACGCAGCCTCTCAGCGCCATGGCCTGGAACACAACACAGAGCGTCAGCGTCAGCGCCCGCCCGGCCGTGAGCCCCTCACCGCAGCCAGCCTGGCCAGGGACCCGCAGGGCGCTGGGGCGCTAGCCGAGGCAGGCCCAGAGACATTCCTGCTAGCGAAGGGCGACCCTCCGGGTCTGCCGGGCTCTAGGGACAGGGCCTAGTTACTCCCGCTCTGCCGTGGGGAGGTCTGCAGAGCACTGGGGCAAGGGCCCAGGTGCCCAGTCCTGGCTCTAACCTTTAGGAGATGCTACTGCTCTGATGAGCATCTGAGGGCTCCGTCACAGCTGCTCTGGCCTGCCCGGGGCGCGGGGCCGACGGGTCACGGCCGCAGGGATCTCCCACTCCTGCCCCGGCTGGAACGGCCTCTGGGGCGCGGACGTGCCAGATTCCCCGCTCCCGGGGAGCCCCCGGCCCGGGCGCACACATTCCCGCCTTGGGCAGATGCCAGTAGCCCCGGGGGGGGGGGGGACACGGGCAGGGGGCCATAGCCCGGAGCTTCTGGCCGTGGCCAATTGCCGACACTTGCACAGGGAGCACCACATCCCGCGGGCTGAGCCCCGCTGCAGCCGTCAGCAAGGCGCGTGCGGGGCTGGCTGCAGGGAGGGGCAGCGCTCGGCTGGGCTCTGCGCCAGACTGTGCACGCCCGCCCCGCCCCCGAGCAGATCCCAGCCGGAGGCCTCGGCACCCTGCTGAGGATGCAGACAGGCTGGGAACGGGCTCTGTGCCGGGCTGGGGTCGCCAAGATCAGCCTGGACAAACACGGGCAAATCTGGAACAGGCTGGGAGCAAAGCCAACGGGAGCGTCTCCCACGCCGCCCAGCAGCCCCCGCGCCCGCCGCTCCGAGGAGCCTTCCCAGAGTCTGGGTGGCCAGCAAGGTTTCCGGTGCTCCCGCTGGAGCCAGCGTGGGAACGGCGCCAAAGCAGAACCCGAGGGGATCTCAGCGCGACAGGGCAGGAGACAAAGCAGAACCCGAGGGGATCTCAGCGCGACAGGGCAGGAGACAAAGCAGAACCCGAGGGGATCTCAGCGCGCTGGGCGTGGGAAGGAGACAAAGCAGAACCCGAGGGGATCTCAGCACGACAGGGAAGGAGACAAAGCAGAACCCGAGGGGATCTCAGCGCGACAGGGAAGGAGACAAAGCAGAACCCGAGGGGATCTCAGCGCGACAGGGCAGGAGACAAAGCAGAACCCGAGGGGATCTCAGCGCGACAGGGAAGGAGACAAAGCAGAACCCGAGGGGATCTCAGCGCGACAGGGAAGGACACAAAGCAGAACCCAAGGGGATCTCAGCGCGACAGGGAAGGAGACAAAGCAGAACCCGAGGGGATCTCAGCGCGACAGGGAAGGAGACAAAGCAGAACCCGAGGGGATCTCAGCGCGACAGGGAAGGAGACAAAGCAGAACCCGAGGGGATCTCAGCGCGACAGGGAAGGACACAAAGCAGAACCCAAGGGGATCTCAGCGCGACAGGGAAGGACACAAAGCAGAACCCAAGGGGATCTCAGCGCGACAGGGAAGGAGACAAAGCAGAACCCGAGGGGATCTCAGCGCGACAGGGAAGGAGACAAAGCAGAACCCGAGGGGATCTCAGCGCGACAGGGCAGGAGACAAAGCAGAACCCGAGGGGATCTCAGCGCGACAGGGCAGGAGACAAAGCAGAACCCGAGGGGATCTCAGCGCGACAGGGCAGGAGACAAAGCAGAACCCGAGGGGATCTCAGCGCGACAGGGAAGGAGACAAAGCAGAACCCGAGGGGATCTCAGCGCGACAGGGAAGGAGACAAAGCAGAACCCGAGGGGATCTCAGCGCGACAGGGAAGGAGACAAAGCAGAACCCGAGGGGATCTCAGCGCGACAGGGAAGGAGACAAAGCAGAACCCGAGGGGATCTCAGCGCGACAGGGCAGGAGACAAAGCAGAACCCGAGGGGATCTCAGCGCGACAGGGAAGGAGACAAAGCAGAACCCGAGGGGATCTCAGCGCGACAGGGCAGGAGACAAAGCAGAACCCGAGGGGATCTCAGCGCGCTGGGCGTGGGAAGGAGACAAAGCAGAACCCGAGGGGATCTCAGCGCGACAGGGAAGGAGACAAAGCAGAACCCGAGGGGATCTCAGCGCGACAGGGAAGGAGACAAAGCAGAACCCGAGGGGATCTCAGCGCGACAGCGGCCGGCCTGCGCGCCGGGCGTGGGAAGGAGACAAAGCCAGGCCAACAGGGCTACGTCTACACTGGTTTGATTTTCCAGAAATTCTTTTAACAGAAAAGTTTTCCGTTAAAAGCATTTTCGGAACAGAGTGTCTGGATTGGCAGGACGCTTTTCCACAAAAGCACTTTTTGCCAATCTAGACGCGCTTTTCCGCAAAAAAGCCCCAATCGCCATTTTCACCATCGGGACTTTTTTGCGGAAAACAAATCTGAGCTGTCTACACTGGCCCTTTTGTGCAAAAGTTTTGTGCAAAAGGACTTTTGCCCGAACGGGAGCAGCACAGTATTTCCGCAGGAAGCGCTGATTTCTTACAGTAGGAAGTCAGTGCTTTTGCGGAAATTCAAGCGGCCAGTGTAGACAGCTGGCAAGTTTTTCCGGAAAAGCGGCTGATTTTCTGGAAAAACTGGCCAGTCTAGACACAGCCCAGGAGCGCACAGCCATGGAGGAGCACAGCGCCCGCCCTCGGCACAGCTCTGCCCATCCTACCCGCGCGCACACGGCACCCAGAGTTCATCGCCCTGGCGGCAGGCTCCTGCCCGGAACGAGCCGCCTCGCCCCAGAGAGAGGAGCTGCGGACAGCCAGGCCAGGTACTAGGCCAGGTGGCGAGGCCAGGGCCTGGGAACGCAGAGCCCTGGGCCGAGCCTCAGGCTCTCCAGCGATTCCGCCCTCGCACGCTCACGGCTCGCTCGGCAGCCCCGGGACACCCAGTGCCACTTCCGCAGCCTGGGCCGGACCCGCCAAGCCCTGGGCACTTTGGCTTGGTGAGCTCGAGGGGCCGGCCGGCAGCACAGGCCAGGGAAAGCCTCCCACATGCGGCTGCTGGTGGCCCGGAGCCCAGTCCCAACGAGCCGGGCTGAGCACAAGGTGCAGGAGGGCAGCCAACAGCTGTGCTTCGGAGGGCCGGGCCAGCCCTGGCTCCCAAGGGCCCGGCAGCTCGCCCAGGCTCTGGTGCATCGAGGCGCCTGCAGCTGGACAGGCAAAGTGCCAGGCTCTGCAACCCCCAGAGTCAAGCAATCAAAGGCGGCAGCTCCCCTCCCCCCCCCCCCACACACCTGCCCCAGCGAGGCCGCAGCCGTGGGCCCGGCACCCAGGCAGCCTTTGCTCCCGGGCTCCCGGGCAGGGGCCATGCTGAGTCCGGGCAGCTGGGGATGGCAGGGGCTGCAGCTGCCCGGTTTGCGACCGAGTGCCCTCTGGCGGCTCAGGCCAGCGCCTGCGACCAGGCGGCGGGGGGCTCAGGCCAGTCCCTGCCTGTCCTGGCTCCATGCTGCACCCCAGGAGCAACCGGCAGGTCCGGGTCCTAGGCGGGAGCTGGGGCTTTGCTCCCGCCCCAAGCACCAGCTCCACCATCCATTGGCCAGGAGCTGCAGCCAATGGGAGCTGCAGGGACGGTGTCTGCAGGCCAGGGCAGCGCATGGAGCCTCCTGCCCCCTGCCTAGGAGCCGGACTTGTTTGGCCTCAGCCCCTCTGCGACTGGCTGGCATTGCCCATGGTAAGCACAAGTCACAGCCTCCTGCCCTGGCCCCTCCCCCGAGCCTGCACCCCCATCTGGAGCCCTTGTCCCCTCCTGCACCCTGAGCCCCTGCCCCAGCCTAGAACCCCCTCCTGACCCCAAAGCTCACCCCATCCTGCAGCCCCCGCACCCCAAACCCTTCTCCAGCCTGCACCCCCAGCCCGAGCCCTCACCCCAGCCCAGAATCCCCTTCTCTACCCAAACCCTTCATTTCTGGCCCCACCCCAGAGCCTGCACCCCCAGTTAGAGCTCTCACCCCATCCTGCACCCCGGCTCCTGCCCCAGCTTAGGGAAAGTGAGCCATTGGGAGTGGGGGAATGCAGCAAGTGGGGGCGGGGCCACCGGAAGGGGCGGGGCTATGGCGTGGCTTTGTGCCACCAGACACTTGGCAGCCCTGCCCGGAGGGGCCGGGTCTCTCGGACGGCTCGGCCCGATGGCCAGGTGCCAGCGTAGGGGCTCCCCCGGATGGTGCGTGGGTGTGAGCACTACGTAATAATGGTGCTCTTTGCACCATCCTCGTGCGCCCTGAGCCCAGGCTCTTTGTGTGGCTCCGAAGGCCCTTGGCCGACGTGCCCCGGGGCGAGGCTCCGAGCAGCCTGGCCAGGGGCTGGGGGAGACAGAGCCAGACCCCCTTGGGAGCCCAGCCACTCAGCCTTGGGGGAGCACCGCCGAGCCCCAGGCCCCGTCCAGAGCTCCTGGGCCCCCCAACACCATAACCAGCCCCCAGCCACCAGAGCTCCGCTTGGAAGGGAAGTCGCGGCTCCCGCCCCTCGCCGGCCGGCCCTTGGCAGCCTCCAGAGCACTGACCCCCACCCGGGGCACACACCCCGCTACCTGCCCGCGGGCCGGCTGCCCTCCCTCCCTGGCCTCTGCGCAGCACAGCCCCCGGAACCATTCGCTGGCAAGAGGGAAAATTCCCCTCCAGCCTCCCACCTTTGTGTGGTTTGCATCTGGAAACGGTTTGCATCGAGACCGATTCTGTTTACATTGAGCATCTTATACTTAACCGAGCCCTCGGCACATCAAACGGCTCTTCCTGCCGCCGCCTTTCCCACCAGCTGGGAGCATGCGAGCACCAGTTAATGAAAGGCAGCCGAAAACTGTTCTACTCCTTTGTCGGTCAGGGCAAGAATGTACCACCCTACAAAGGAAGTGCCCCAGAGAGAGAGACAGAGAGAGAGAGAGACAGACACACACACAGTCACACACACACACACCCTTTAACAATCAACACACACACACCCTTTAACAATCAACACACACACACACACAGTCACACCCTTAAACAATCAACACACACACACACAGTCACACACACACACACACCCTTTAACAATCAACACACACAGTCACACCCTTTATCAACACACACACACACAGTCACACCCTTAAACAATCAACACACACACACACAGTCACACCCTTAAACAATCAACACACACACACACACACAGTCACACCCTTTAACACACACACAGACACACCCTTTAACAATCACACACACACACACACAGACACACCCTTTAACACACACACACACACACACAGTCACACCCTTTAACACACACACACACACACACAGTCACACCCTTTAACACACACACACAGTCACACCCTTTAACAATCACACACACACACACACACACCCTTTAACAATCACACACACACACTCTTTAACACACACACACACACACACACAGCCACACCCTTTAACAATCAACACACACACACAGTCAGTCACACACACACACACACACACACACACACACACACAGTCACACACACACACCCTTTAACAATCAACCCATCTGAAACTTTTACTTCCCCCTTCTCCCCGGTCTCTCTGGGCGGCACTTGGAGTTCTGCTCCTCTTACCTACATATTTCTGCTCCCACAGTTCTCGGCTGGAATCCGTGTGCCGGAGCAACACAAGCCGGAGCCAGGCAAACCCGGAGCTCCTGGGAGAACTGGGGCAGGACGAGCGCTGCCAGCACAGAAAATGAAAAGAGACTCACCAGCCGGGGTCTTGCTGCTGGGCCGGGTCAGGGCCGGGGAAGCGGAGCAGCCCAAGCCCGGTGCAGCTGTGGGAGCAGAGTGGGGCTGCTCGGTCCCTCCCAGTATTTAAGCTGCTGACTCAATGAATCAGCAGAGGGGCAGTGTCAGAGGCTGGAGCAATCACTGGAACAGAAAACCCCGGGGCCGGCTCCCCCCGGGCTTGCAAGGGGAGCAGGAGGCTTCTCCCGAGAGCCGGAACGCCGTTCCCACCCACCAGCCCTGCGGCGGGTTTGGAGGAAGCGGAGCGCTGAGAACCGGCTGCTACAGCTGCAGAGATGTCCCCTGGGCAGAGCCCCCGCCCGCCCGGCTCACAGCCAGCCCGCCGGTGCCAGGCTGAGCCACCCTGCTGCCACACGCGGACTAGCCATCTCGGAGCCGGCAGAGCTGGGAAGAGGGGCGGCTGGCTGAGGTTTGGCAGCACCTCATGCTGCTCAGACTGCGCCTTTCCCCACCAGCCTCAGCAAGCTGGACCACAGTGGGGGAGGGGGGGGCTGCACTTCTCAGATGGGGAAACTGAGGCACAGGGAAGTTAAGTGTCTTGCCCAAGGCCACAGAGAGAACAGAGCACAGGGCTGCTGAAGCCCCCCCCCCCAGCACTGCCCCCCCACTGGTGGCTTGGACACAGCTCGGGCCTCTCTGGAGCAGCCCCATGGCAGCCTACGAGCGCAGCAGCAGCACAGGGCCGAGGGGGCGCCGCATGCCCAGGGCAGCTCCCTGCAGCGGGCCCCTCGGGCAGCGACCTGCTCGGGCCCCCAATGCCGGCCTCATGCCGCTCCCAGGGGAGCCTGCACAGACACCCGGGGCAGGCCTGGCCCCACCACACTGCCCACAGCTCCATAGCCTAGGGCACCCCGCTGCTCCCCTGCACCCGTGCGACCCGGGCAGAGCGGGGCCATGCCCAGGCGAGGAGCTAACCACAAAGCGCAGGCCGGTCAGGGCGCGGCCCAAGGCAGCGCGCTAGGCCGCTCCGGCTCCCCCAGGGCTGAGCAGTGGCCCCGCCGAGGCGCTGGGGGCCCGGGCCCATGAGCTGAGCATCAGCCCTGGAGCCCTGCCCTGCTGCTTCGCCTCGCCATGGGACCAGAGCCTGCTGAGCCCGGACCCCCCGCGCCACCGGCAGCTCTGCGCTCCGCGCCCCGTCTCTGGCAGAGGCGCCCCCGGCTGACAGGCACAGGCCTAGCACGGCCGGGACGGAGCCGTCCTTCCCGTGGGATGCTCTGGGACGCCCCCCGGCAGCCACCTCAACAGCCCGTGTGCGCGGGAGCGCGGGGCTCCGGGGGGCTCGGCGCAGGGCCCCCCCCACCGCCCAAGGCAGAGGAGTCGTCCCAGGCGCTGCGTCTCCCTAGCGATGGCTCTGGCCTGGGACGTGTTTCCCCTTTTCCAATGGCGGCCCAGCTTCCATCAGCCCCTGGACCGGCTCTGGCGCCTCTGGCCCCTTGGGGACAATAACCCCCCGGCTACCGGGGCCACGCGCAGCCTGTGGCAGCACCGCCACCCTCAGCACGGGCACTGGCCGAAGCTCCGGGAGAGGAGCTGGCCCCAGGCCAGGGGCCCGCCCGCAGAGCGGCAGGGAAGCGCTTCCCAGCCCGGAGGACACAGCCCTGCAGCCGGTCACCCCGACCATGCGCCAGGGAACCAGCGCAGTGTCCCTGAGCCCCGCCCGGCTGGCGAGCAGCAGGGCCGCCGAGCTGGTCAGGGAGGGTGGCGAGGGCTCTCTGCAGAGGTCACCCGGGGAGCCCCTCAAGGCTGCCTGGAATCTCGGGGTCACTGCTCCCCTCGCCTGAGGGGGAGCCCCGGGGCCTGTCTGGCCGGGCGCCACGACCTCTGGGCGACCGGGAACCGCCCATTTCCCCCATCCCGTCTGAGCCGGGGGTGCCAGGCCGGCCAGCGGGCGAGAGCCCCCCGGGGCCGGCAGCTGCTCCCTGATCCGCACCCCGAGGCCTCGCCGGGCAGCGGGTGGTTCCGGAGCCGCCCCACGCGGAAGACGCTGGCTCGGGGGCTGCGCGGGTCCGTTCCTGGGCCCTGGCTCAGGCAGGCCTCGTTAGCAACGCCGGGAGCTGAGCTTCATTGCACTTCCCAAGCCGAGACTCCAGCCGGGGGGTGTGAAACTCAGCAGCCGCCTCACCCGGCACCTGCCTGCACCACCCTGCCCAAGCCCTTCAAAGGCGCCTCTGCCAGGCCTGGCTCTGGGCGCCCGGCCCCCAGGCCGAATCCAAGGGCACGTGAGGAACCTGCCAGGCACCAGCGAGTGTGCATCAGTGCGCACACGCTCACACAGGCACACGCTCACACAGTGCGCACATGCTCTCACAGGCACACGCTCACACACGCTCACACAGTGCGCACACGCTCACACAGTGCACACACGCTCACACAGTGCACACACGCTCTCACAGGCACACGCTCACACACGCTCACACAGTGCGCACACGCTCTCACAGGCACACGCTCACACGCTCACACAGTGCGCACACGCTCTCAGAGGCACACTCTCACACGCTCACACAGTGCACACACGCTCACACAGTGCGCACACGCTCTCACAGGCACACGCTCACACACGCTCACACAGTGCGCACACGCTCTCAGAGGCACACTCTCACACGCTCACACAGTGCACACACGCTCACACAGTGCACACACGCTCACACAGGCACACGCTCTCACAGTGCACACGCTCTCACAGTGCACACACGCTCACACAGGCACACGCTCACACAGTGCGCACATGCTCTCACAGGCACACGCTCACACACGCTCACACAATGCGCACACGCTCACACAATGCGCACACGCTCACACGCTCACACAGTGCGCACACGCTCACGCAGTGCACACGCTCACGCAGTGCACACACACGCTCACAATGCGCACACGCTCACACAGGCACACGCTCACCCCCCAGGGCATCGCATCCCCCTTCCTGCCTGCTGCAGCTGCTCAGCCCCGCGCTCCCAAGCACAGCTCAAGCTGTTTCCCCATCGGACACTGCTGGATTCAGGGCTTCTTCCATCCACAAGCCCCCCCCCCGCAGTAGAGCCATAGCCCCCCCACACAGTACAGCCATAGCCCCCCGCCCCCGCAGTAGAGCCATAGCCCCCCGCCACAGTGACCCATAGCCCCCCCCCCCCGCAGTACAGCCATAGCCCCTCTCCCCCCGCGGTAGAGCCATAGCCCCTCTCCCCCCGCGGTAGAGCCATAGCCCCTCTCCCCCGCAGTACAGCCATAGCCCCTCTCCCCCCGCGGTAGAGCCATAGCCCCCCCCCCGCAGTAGAGCCATAGCCCCCTCCCCCGCGGTAGAGCCATAGACCCCCCCCCACAGTAGAGCCATAGCCCCTCTCCCCCCCACGGTAGAGCCATAGCCCCCCCCCCGCGGTAGAGCCATAGCCCCCCCCCCGCAGTAGAGCCATAGCCCCTCTCCCCCCCACAGTAGAGCCATAGCCCCCCCCCGCAGTAGAGCCATAACCCCCCATTAACCCTTTTAGTAGGAGGAGAGGTCAGAGCGACTCATGCGGAGTCACGGGGCCCAGCCGACACAGGGCTACTCACCCTTGGCTGGCCCAGGATCTGCCGGGCACGTCCCTGTGACACACTTGTGGGTCATGCCCCATCAGCTGAGATCTGCTGCTTGACACACACGCTGCAGGCAGAGGTGAGGCCTGAAACGTGACCCAGCCCCCTTTGGCCCAGGCCAGGTGTCAGGTCCTGGCGCACGGGGTCTGGCTCAGCCCCACACGACGGAGCCGGGGGGAGGTTTTCCGCTCTCTTCTCTGTCGCTTTTGACAGGAAGGAAGGTGGGGAGCAGGGGGGGTCCATAGCTCCTGGGCGTGTCCCTCCCACAGCCTGGGACCAGCCCCAGCAAACACCGTCTCTCGCACACGGAGGAGCTGGACCAGGCTGCAGAGAGCCCCCCGGGCCAGAGGTGCAGAGCGCTGGCCTGGCTCCTCCCCAGGGCTTTCGCTCAGGTTCCTAGGACGCAGGCCCTGGCGGAGAGGGGCTGGTGCCCTGAGCCGGCTGTGCGAAGACGGTGGAGAGCGGGGCGCGGGCGGGAAGCCAGGCTACAGGGATGACTATTAACAGCCAGCTCAAGCATGTAGGGACGCAACTGGAACGCTCCATCTGTGCCAGCCATCGCCTTGTGGAGGGGGGAGCGGGACCCTTGGCTTTAGGAAGGGATTTGCTACTCTCCCATGTAAAGCAGCTAGGGAGACGGAGCCAGAAGAACCTACAGCAAGGGAGGCGCACGCTGGCTGGAAACGCGGTCCCGGGAGGTAGTGGGGGAAGGGCATTGCAAGCGGGTCCTGCCGGGATCTGTCCTGGATCCAGTTCCATTAACTGGATTTCCATACTGGCACAGGCAGTGCTCTTCTTGTGTTTGCAGAGGGCACCAGGCTGGGAGGGGTGGCGAGCGCCCTGCAGGACGGGGCCGTGACACGCGCGGGTCTGGACAAACTGGGGGAACGGCCGGAGGTCAAGGGGATGACATTCAAGGACAAACGCAAAGTGCTGCACTTGGGAAGGAACGAGCAATCGCACGAACATGAAACGGGAACTGACGCCGAGGAAGAGCTGCGGAAAAGGATCTGGGGGCAGAGTGAATCACAAAGAGAACGAGAGTCAATAACATGACACTGCTGCAAAAAATCCAACATCACTCTGGGCTGTAGGAAGAGGAGTGTCGCAAGCAGGACACGCAGGGTCATTCTTCCTCTGCTCGGCGCTGGGGAAACGTGCCCGGCTCTAGGCACCACCCTCGAAACGTGGGCACAGACCGGACAAACACGAGCTGGGGGGGAAAGGGAAGGAACGGGGCTTGTTGAGCCGGAGGGGCCAGAGCAGTCGCTCCCTGGGTACAGTTTGTTATACAAGGAGGGTGACGAGTTGCTCTATGAGCCACTAAGGACGCGGCTGGGGAGTCGCGCTGCGGCGTCCGGACCGGCTGCAGTTACCTGGGCACTGACGGCTCCTGCTCTGTCCCACACAGGCCATCAGACTGGATGAGCCAGTGGGCCGGGCTGGCCGCAAGCCTCGAAGCAGGTGGGACCCTTGGGAAGGGAAGCGCAGATGTTCCAGCGCCCCCACCCCCCACCGGAGCCAGTCCGAGCCACGTGTGCAGACCACGAGCCGCCATGAATGGGGGTTGATGGAGCAGCCACAGCCCCCCCGGCTCTGCTCCCGTGAGCTGGCGGGCTGCCCAGACTCTGCATCCAGGCCCCCCGGCGCTGTCCCCTCACAAGCACTGTGCGCCCCATAACGAGCCAGACACCAGCCCCCCGCTCCGCCCAGGCCTGGCCCTCACTGGCTGGCTGCTCCGTGAGTTTGGCACCAGTCTCTGCGCCCCCTGCACATGCCACTCCAGGCAGAGGTCACAGCTGCTCTAGCCTGCGTCCGGGGGATGCCGGGGGACACGGCCTGAGCTCCCTGGGGCCCTCTGTGCCCCCCAAGGCACGCCCCGCCCCCACCCGGCACGGGGATAAATCCCCACTGTGCTTCCGGTCCCCTCAGATGCTGCGGCTGCTGCTTCCAGCCCCCAAGGCCCCCCTCGTGGGCCAGCAGAGGCCCGGCCCCATTCGGCAGGCCCCGCGGCGATCCTGGAGCCCGGCACAGGGCGCTGTGTCTCGCCTGAGGCGCTGCCCCGGGGCCGAGCGCCCGGCTGGGGGAGACGCAGCGGCCGAGGGGCACCGGGGAGCCCCCAGGGAGCTGACAGAAGGAGCGTGAGTCTCGGAGCACGTCCCGCCCGTTTGGAAGGGAGGAATGTGACCGTTGGCTGCACCGGGCCCGGCCGCTCCGGCAGGAAATGCCTCGGCGTGAAGTAACGGCACCGGGAGACCGAGCGTCAGCTGGGCTGCTCCGGAGCCTTCCCGCCTCCCTCAGCCTCAGCACTGGCCAAGGCCTCGCAGCTGCTGCCCTCGCAGGGCCTGGCCGGCGCCGCCTCAGCCTTGCAGGGGAGGCAGCCCAACCCACCGCCCGGGGCTCCTGCGGGGGGGAGAAGCATCGTCGGCCCCACCAGGCTGCCGGGAGAGCTCAGCCAGAGACCTGCCGGTCAGCTGGGGGGGCTGGAATGGAGGAAGAGGGGGGGCTGGCACGGTGCCCTACAAGGTGCCTCATCCCAGGGCAGCCTGGCGCAGCAGGGATGGGTGTGGAACAGTCACAGTTAGTTAGAGCTGCTCTCTGGGTCGCCACGGAGCCGGAACGTTTCAGTGCCCAGGGGAACAGAGCAGCCGCTGATTACACAGTGCTGCACCACACACTGCACCACCCCCAGCACACTGCACCACGCCCTGCACCCCCAGCACACTGCACCACGCTGCACCACACACTGCACCACCCCCAGCACACTGCACCACGCCCTGCACCCCCAGCACACTGCACCACGCTGCACCACACACTGCACCACGCTGCACCACACACTGCACAACCCCCAGCACACTGCACCACGCCCTGCACCACACACTGCACCACGCTGCACCACACACTGCACCACTCCCAGCACACTGCACCACGCCCTGCATCCCCAGCACACTGCACCACGCTGCACCACACACTGCACCACCCCCAGCACACTGCACCACGCCCTGCACCACACACTGCACCACGCTGCACCACACACTGCACCACCCCAGCACACTGCACCACGCCCTGCACCCCCAGCACACTGCACCACGCTGCACCACACACTGCACCACCCCCAGCACACTGCACCACGCCCTGCACCACACACTGCACCACGCTGCACCACACACTGCACAACCCCCAGCACACTGCACCACGCCCTGCACCACACACTGCACCACGCTGCACCACACACTGCACCACCCCCAGCACACTGCACCACGCTGCACCACACACTGCACAACCCCCAGCACACTGCACCATGCCCTGCACCACACACTGCACCACCCCCAGCACACTGCACCACGCTGCACCACACACTGCACCACCCCCAGCACACTGCACCACGCCCTGCACCCCCAGCACACTGCACCACGCTGCACCACACACTGCACAACCCCCAGCACACTGCACCACGCCCTGCACCACACACTGCACCACGCTGCACCACACACTGCACCACCCCCAGCACACTGCACCACGCTGCACCACACACTGCACCACCCCCAGCACACTGCACCACCCCCAGCACACTGCACCACGCTGCACAACCCCCAGCACACTGCACCACCCCCAGCACACTGCACCACGCTGCACCACACACTGCACCACGCCCTGCACCCCCAGCACACTGCACCACGCCCTGCACCCCCAGCACCACACTGCACAATGCCCTGCACCACCCCCAGCACACTGCACCACGCCCTGCACCCCCAGCACACTGCACCACGCCCTGCACCCCCAGCACCACACTGCACAACGCCCTGCACCACCCCCAGCACACTGCACCACGCCCTGCACCACACACTGCACAACCCCCAGCACACTGCACCCCCCAGCACACTGCACCACGCTGCACCACATACTGCACCACCCCCAGCACACTGCACCATGCTGCACACCCAGCACCACACTGCACCACACCCTGCACACTGCACAGCACACTGTACCGTGCTCTGCGCACTGCACACCCAGCACACTGCACCACGCTGCACAATGCTGCACCATGCTGCACGACATACTGCACCACGCCCTGCACACTGCACCACACTGCACGCCCAGCACCATGCTGCACGCCCAGCACCACACGGCATGCCCTGCACCATGCCCTGCACACTGCACCACGCTGCATGCCCAGCACCACGCTGCACCACGCCCTGCACACTGCACCACGCTGCACGCCCAGCACCACGCCCTGCACACTGCACCACGTTGCACACCCAGCACCACGCTGCACCACGCCCTGCGCACTGCACCACGCTGCACGCCCAGCACCACGCTTCACCACACCCTGCACACTGCACCATGCTGCACCACACCCAGCACCACGCTGCAGCACGCCCTGCACACTGCACCATGCTGCACCACACCCTGCACACTGCACCACGTTGCACACCCAGCACCACGCTGCACCACACCCTGCACACTGCACCATGCTGCACCACACCCAGCACCACGCTGCAGCACGCCCTGCACACTGCACCATGCTGCACCACACCCTGCACACTGCACCACGCTGCACGCCCAGCACACCAGTGCAACTTTCCAGCACGACTTCTCCAGCTGTGCCAGCTTAGTGCCAGGCTGAACAGGGGGCAGCCAAGGGCAGGAGGCGGGAGGGTCGGGCCAGAGGGGAGATGTCAGGTACCGTCCTAGTGCAACCGGGCATCGTCCGAGGAGCCATTTCCCACTTCCTGCTCTACCTCACTCCTCTCACACGGGGGACGAATGTCTCCAGGCGGGGGAGGTGCCCGACTGGTCTCTCCGCTGAAGAGAAAAGTGCTTTACCTCAGCACGGGGACCCGGCTGCGAGCGCGGCCCAGGCACGACGGCCGTGTCACCCCGCAGGCGTGAACCCGCCAGGCCAGAGGGGCACCCCGAACCCTGCGGAGGATTTGTAACGCGAAATATTGTGAGTGCAAAGGGAGCTGGTAGAGCGAGGGGGGCCTGGGGCAGGTTACGTTACTCGCCTGCTGCCTGCGTGGGGCGCTGCTGCAGGGAAACCAGAGCAGCGAGGCCTCCGTGTCCCTGGCTTCTTCCCTTGCTTCATGGGCTAGAGCTGCGCTCCCCGCCTGCCCCCCCACCCCCGGGCCCTGTGCAGCCATGGGGCTGGCATGGCCGCCAGTCGCTCCCCGGGGAGCGGACACCCCAGCGCCCGAGGCGACGTGCTGGGAACAAGCTGCCACCTTGACACGGGCCCCCAGGCGCGTCTGTGGCAGGGCGAGCAGCACGGGGGAGGGGCTGGTAGTGCCCCTCAGAGCCCCGTGGAGCCCCCAGGTCCCCGTGCTGGGGCAACCTGACAAAGAAGCGACTTTCCCGGGGCCCTGACCAGCCTTCGCTCTGCAGGAGCCAGGCTGGCCTGTCCGAGCCACGGCAGGGCCCTGCCCTGGAGACCTGGGGGAGCCGCGCCGACCCTCGCGCCCTGGGCAGGGCAGCGAGTCAGAGCCCGAAAGCAGCAGAGCGGCGTGGGCACGGGAGGGGAGGCGGGGGCCCCCTCCCAGCTTCTATTCTTATCTCGCCACCGCCAGCAGGCCTGGCACCAGGCTTCCTGTTGTGCAACCCAGGAAGCCGGCTGTGGAAGGAGCTCACGCTGCTCGTGCGAACGCCTTGCACGCTGCATTGCGGAACGAGGTCGTTACGAATGAACTTGGATTCAGGCCTGGATCGGGGGAGGCCAAACTAGGCCCATTTCCTCACACCGCTGGTCCCAGAAGACGTCTGGTAGTTGGGCCAAAATCTTGCCCGAGTTGTTTTTGCAGCTTTCCCACGCCTGGGGAGACAGCTCCCGCCAGCTTCCAAAGCCCACGGCCCTGAGACTGAACGGCAAGGTAGCAGAGCGGGTGTGAGCCCACGTCCCACACAGGCCTGCACAGGCAGGGACCCGCCCCGTGGGGCAGCCTGCGATGCCTCAGTCTGGAAACAACTGGGAAACGCTTTCCCGCTGTCTTCCTGCTTCCTCACATGCGGGAGATGGGGGACTCTTACCTGGATCTGTGGCCCTGCCACACTTTGGCCCCGCCCCTACTGCTCCCATTGGCTACGATTCCGGCCAATGGGAGCAGCTGGGAAAGCCTCCAGTGAGCCGTTTCCTGCGCTGCCGTTCCCCCGAGGAGGGGGAGGGGGAGGGGGAGCAGCAGCGCCCGGAGCCACTTCCTAACCTCGTGAGCCGGATCCCTTCCCCCCAGTGGGAAGCTAGACCTGACACTCCAACCTCATGGGGTGGGGTCGGGGCTGGAGCACCAGCGCATGCTCCCCAGCAGGGGGCAGCAAGCCCCAAGCCTGGGCCCATCTGCAAGATCACTAGTGGTCCATGGAGCACACTGAGAACCGCTGCTGCAGTGCTCAGTAACGGGATAGAGGCTGGGAAACACAGGGTCAGTTTCCACAGCGGAGAGGGGCAAACAGCAGGGTCTGTGCCGGGACCCCGGCTGGTCGACAGTCACGAGTCATCTGGAAAGGGGAGGTGGCAAAACTTGCAGAAGATACAAAATGACTCCTGCTAGCGACGTGGGTTGGGAAGGCCTGCAGGGGGTCGCACTAACCTGGGAGACAACTGGGTAAATTAGCTGTTACCACTCAAGAAAGATCTCGGAGACACTGTGGACAATTCTCTGAAAACATCTGCTCCAGGCGCAGTCAGTCGGAAAAGCGAGCAGAAGGGTAGGGACCTTTTGCAAAGAGAGGGGTGAGACAAACGACCATAATGCCACTGTATGGATTCACGGCACGCCCACACCTTAAACATGGGATGCTGTGCTGGCCACCCTGTTCCATTAGCACAGAGAAGGGCAACAAAAGTGGTCAGAGGTTTGGAGCAGTTTCCATCCAAGGCAATATTAAAAAGACTGAGACTCTCTAGCTGAGAAAAGGGTAAGTGTGGAGGGCTACAATAGGTCTACACAATTGTGAATGGTGTAAAAAAAATATTATTTACCCCTTCAAATAACACAAACGCCAGAGGCAGCAGGTTTTAAAGAAACAAAAGGAAGTGCTTCTGCACACAACACACAGTTGACCTGTGGAACTCCTTGCCAGGGGATATGGTGAAGGCCAAAAGTATATCTGGGTTAAAACAAACAACTCCTAAGTTCTAGGAGGCCAGGTCCATCGCTGGCTATTAGCCAGGGTGGTCAGGGAAGCAGCCCTACACTCTGGGTGTCTCTAAGCCTCGGGCTGGGTAACAATGAATTGCTCTGCTCTGTCCATTCCCTCCGGGGCTCCGGGCACTGGCCACTGTTGGAACAGGACACTGGCTAGATGGTGGCCTGAGCCAGGGTGGCCGCTCCTACGTTCTTAGGCATTGCAGCGGGTGCAAATCCGTGGCACTAGACAATAAACCCCACTAGAAGCACAGGAGAGAGACATTTATCGCCCAAGCAGAGCGATGGCCGAAAGGGGGTAAGTGAGGAGCACGGAGGGAGGGGTTACACATTTGCCGTCTTTAATCACGTGACGTCCAGCGAGGAGCCAGACAGTCTGGGAACGGCCAGCGAGTCCTTGCTGGACACTCGTAATTTCAGGCCAGGCCAGGCCATTCTGAGGATCCAATCTGAGCCAGTGAGCCAGACTGTGACTCCAGCATCTGATGGAAGCCACAAGCGGCTGCAATTGCTACTTCAAGCCGCGAGGTCCCGTCTCGTCCGCGGCACCCGACTTCCCGCACGTCTGCACCGCACAGGTCACAACCCCCCCGGCCATTCCCGCTTCAAGCCTGAACGTCTGATGGATCGAGAGCGGCAGCACAACCCGAACAGCTGAATGAGCAGCAGGTGAGCGCGGAGCAGTATCACAGCTGGGACCTCCCTGGGCCGGCACTCTCAGGACCTGACTGGTCTCGGACGAGGGATTTTGCCAGACCAGGGGAGGTCATTTCTGGCCCCGCTGCTGCCAGCCCCGCCCCACGCCCCGTCTCTCCCCCACCCAACTGAGCCACACGCTGCCCTCCTCCTGCATTGCACCAGATCCTGGGTCTCCCTGCCCCTCGCTGCGCGCCAGAACGCTGTGATCCTGAAACAGCCACGGGCTGGACCAGAGGGTCCCGGTTCATAGCGGTGCAACATGGAGTCAAGTGCCATGGCCAAACCAGACGAAGTCTCCATCTAGCCGGTTTGTCACTGCCTAACAGCACTTGCGAAGGCCTGGAAATGGGCGGACGCTGGGGTGATCGCTCCAGGGAACGGCTGTAAAATGCACGTAACACGTGCCTGGTCAATACACAATGCTGCGCAGAGGAGACGCAAACACAGCTGCTGCCCACTGTGCGAGAGCTGCAAGCTGGCATCTGCAATGGGCGAACTGGGGGGCTGTGCCCAGCCGGCCGGTTCCTTCCTGGACTACATGCGCGCTGAGCTCCCCTCTGCGTTCCCGCCCGTGTACAAGTCTCACCAGTACAACGGCCTGAGCAGGGCTGCAAGGCGCAAGCTGCCCAACTTTACACCGCCCAGCCGCCGCCCAGCCAGACAAGTATCCGACCCCAAGGAATGTCCGAGAGAGGCCGAGAACGTCGAGAGTCTCGTGACAGCCAGGAGGGTGTGGCAGTGGTGGAGCGGTCGCTCCTGCGCGGTTTCTCTCGCTAGTCCAGGGGCGCTTGGGCAGAAGTCTGGGGGCGTGATGCGGTCGCAGGCAAGGGCACGGCAGTGGGAACGACAGGCCAGGCGCGGCGGGGTCTTCCAAGGGTCGGCCAGGGCTCAGCTGTAGGAGAAGACGGCGCGAGGGAGGGTGGAGCTCTCAAGTGGGGGCGAGGAAGGGCTGTGGCAGGGGGCAGAAAACGATCATCCGGCCGAGACGAAGGGACTGGGACGTGGCAGGAATGTGGGTTCAGGATGTTTACGTTCTGCGGGAGCCGCCTGTTGAATCCAGTCACACTGCGCAGGGCGGGCCAAGCACAAACTCCGGCAGCCTGGGGTGAAGTCTCCAGAGACAAGCTGCGGCCTGGCCCGAGTTAGCAAATTGCCTGGAGATTGTGGCGCTCGCTGAAGAGGTTTGTAGGAAGAACGTTCATCTTGTTATTGAACGGGGAAGCCCCTGGCGTTTCTGCAGCCTATGGAAGATGCCCCCCCGGAGAGCAGAGAGGTTACTCGAATGTACAACAAGCTCGGAAGTCCACTGAGACCACTGGCCACGTACACTGACATCTGGACTGAGGCCTCACCAGTAGCTCGACAGCTGTCAATCACAGGACACAAAAGCTGGAGGAGTTGCAAGTTTGGTGTCTCACCCACAGACTCCGGAGATTGCTCGTGTCCCCAAATGGGATCTCCGGGAGGGATTTCCCCGATTCCCGCACAAGCGCAATTTAGTTGAGCTGGGCAAATGCAGACGGCGCCCAGGAGGGCACCAAGGCAGGGTGTTCTGAGAGCGTTAAATGTCTCGCCCAAGCAGGCTGTGGGCTGCGCCCGGGCAATGGACTGGATGCCATCTGGACGCAGACGGAGCGAGCGCCTGCAGGTCTCAGACTATCCTGCTCGCCCGTCTATTGAGCAGAGCCTGTTCACACAGCGCGAGCGTCTCAAGTTCGGTTCATGTGCTAAATAAAGCTCTTGGCAAGGCTGCCAAATAGTTTCTGGATAAGTTCAGTCGTTTAAGCTTGGCCGGGTTCCCGAGTGCTCCACCAGGAAGCTCCAAGCGATGGCCTTTGTTCAAAAGAGCTCCAGCGAGCTGACCAGTTTGTCCGAGAGGCTGTGCCCAGTGCCTTTCAGCACATGGCTGTCCAGGATCAGTGGCGGAAGGCCCCCCCGCTCCTCCAGCGGGAAGCTGAGTTAACTTGCTGCCAAGCAGCTTACGGGTCTTTAGCTTTCTCAAGCCTGGAAAAGCCACTGGGAAAACGAAGGCAATCTGGCTTGAAGGCGACAGAGGCCGTAGCCCCCCCCTTCCAATTGGCCGCACTAGTGCTTGTTGCCGGAATACACGGCAGGCAGACCTAACCGTGCCAGGCCTTGGATACCGGGACCAGAGCGACCGGCGGCAGCTTTCAGAAACCACGCGCATTTCTGAGGGCAAACCGAAGGAAAATATGGATGGTTGCAGCTAACCGAAAAACCAGCCTCCTGGCTGAGGTGCCTGGACTACGAGCAGCTTTAAATTAGTACCACAGGGTCCGGTTTCCATCTCGTAATAACGGTGTGAATCACAAACTCGACTGTACGAACGACTGTAGCAAAACACAAACTGAACCGAGAGCTCCCAGACTCCGCACTGCTGTGCGATTACACGGGTTTGACAGTGCTCCAGGGCTGCCACCTTTCCAACCCTTCCCCCAAACCCCACCCCCTTCTTCCCTTGGCCCCACCCCTTCCTGCCTCTTCTCTCTGGGCCCCGCCCCTCCCCCAATGCTTGTTGGATCGACTCCACTTCCTCTGCTCCAGGACGGGGTCAGTGTGAGTCCCAGCTGAGCAGAGGCTGGTGTGGGTTACTGACCCGGTGCCGCCCTGCCCCGGGGTGCCCACGGGTCCCCTCAAACCAGAGCTTGTGGTCAAACACCAGGCAGCTGGGAACTGTAAACGGCCCGCGGACAAAGAGCGTCCGGGTAGGACCCAGATGGTGCAGCCCCGGTGCTGTCCCTAAGTTCTGAGCACTCACGATTTAGAATCTTTCATTTCTCATATTTGTATCAGCCACAATAAAATCCTCAGAAGAACACGGAGCAGCTGGACGGGGTCAGACCAGGGGTCCCTCCGGCCCAGGGTCCTGTCTGCCCACAGCAGCCAGGGCCAGATGCCCCAGAGGCAGGGAACAGAGCAGGGAATCCTCCCGTCTCACCTCCAAAGAAACAGGCCAGGGACATCCCTACCCATCCTGCAGAAAGGCAACGACGTCCTCAGTGTTCTGGGGTCACTGTTGATGCTGTAACCCCCTTAGACACACGCTCCCGTTGTCATCCAGACCAAGCACGCGTCCGGCTCCGGCCACCCCCGCCGCTACGGGGCTCCCTCTCCCCGCTGCGTGGAAATCCACTTGGCAGCTGGGTTTTAAGAGACGCGCGCCAGGCTCCAGCCATCGTAGCTTGAGTTAAACTGCCTGGAGAGCTCCGAGGCAGCACAATCTAACACAGCCCCTTGCACATGGGCCAGCGCTCTGCCAAGGACCACGGCCGGGGGCTGTCACTGCCAGCAGACAGTGCGTCCGGATCCCCTCCTCCAGAAGGCAGCGGCCACACAGCTGCAAGGGGCTTGTCACCGGCCAGAGGCAAAGCCCCGCCCAGGCCAGCACTCAGGGTGTGTCTAGACCAGTGGTTCCCAATGCGATGTCGCACCTGCCAAGTGATCAGGCTTTGGGGAACAAGACCCTCCAGTTTCTGCATCAGAGCTAGGATCCTGGCAGCACCAGCAGGGAGCGGGCACCTTTCTGCTCCAGACGTGGCTCGGCGTTTCTTACCTCCTTTCCGTGTCTCTCCCATTTCATGCCCTGGCCTCCACGAACAGCCTGTAACAAAACCCAAGGCTGGAAGAACCTTGGCAAAAGGTTCGTGTTGGTTCCAGGCTTGGGGCTGGGTTTCAAAAGAACCCGTCAAGCACATTCTACCGTAACCTTCCTTAAACAAACATCTTTGTCCGGGACTATGGAAGTGCAGTTCAGCGTGGAAAGGGTCTCAGCCTCGCTCATGATGTGATGTTTCCAGGCTCACCCCAGGTCTATACTAGACCCGGAGGGTTGGCTTCAGCCACTCAACTCCAGCAATGTAAATAACGTAGCTGGAGCCAATATACCTTAAGCAGAGCTTGGTGCCGTCTCCACAGCAGGAGGTTGATGGGAACAAACGTTCCCGTTGGCTTCCCTTACTCGTGAATCAAGGAATACGAGCGCCAATGGGGCGCCCTCAGCATTCAACTGAGTGGGTCCTTACTAGACCTGCTAAATCGAACGCCAGAAGATTGATCTCCAGCAAAGCAAGTGGAGACATGACCTTAGAGCAGGAGAGAGATGGTAGTTGCAAAGCAACAGTATTGGCAGGCAGATGTCACCCTGGAGGAAGAGCTATCGGCACAGCACGATGCAAGGAAGCTACACTGGAAGATCTCAATGATGAAACAGAAATGCCTCACTGCTCTTAGTAAGGTAAAAGTTACAGCCTCAGCATGGCCTTCATCAATGCATGATGCAGACACAGGCCACTAGCAGTGTTCCCTCTAAGATTTTCCATCCTTGGACGGGCTGAATTTTCTTATCTGCAACACCGATATTGAGGTTGTGTGTGGATGTGCATCCACCAGAACAAACAAAAAGCATAGCGATAAATATATATTGAAATAGTCCATAGACGTGGAAGAAAATGTATTAAAACAAGGGATAAATAACAGAGCAATGCTTATGATCAGGGTTCCTCAAATCGCTGTTTCTGCTCGCCCGTGGTGAGTAGATTTCAGCCGGTCGCCCCGTTGACCGGCGCTGCAAGCATGCGCAGTACCGGTCTGGCGCACACGCGGGGCGGGGCTGGTGAGTAGATCTCGCCGTGGCTTGTCGAGCCCTGCTTATGTTTAATATGAAATCAAAAAGAAAATTCACACTGCCCTTGGCTGTAGCAGCGGGTTGTGCCCATAACAGCTCATGATACTATTTATATATTTTTGTTAACCTAAAGGTGCGAAGGACCATAGTTGTTTTTAGTTAGACTAACACGGCACCTTTCGGAGACCTTGAAGCACACGGGTCATTGGCCTTTCGAGCAGACAGGCGCATGGTAAAAGATCTTGCAAATACGGTTTCACCCTACGAAACAGCCAGTGTCACACCTAGTACTCGCTACTTCTGACTCTCGAGAGCCAGAACTCTACCACGTAGCAAAGATCTGGCCCTAATGCAACAGGTTCCCATGGAGTAATTAGTAACAGAGGAGTTAAAAAACCAAGATGAAAGGTTTAGATGATCTGCAACAACCCACAAACGGTTAAAAGAATCATCTTCTTTCTTAACACAGGGGTGGGCAATAATTTCTGATGGGGGGGCCACTCCAAGAATTTGGTACGTGGTCGAGGGCCACACACTTCCATGAGGGGCGGGGGGCTGGGGTGGAGGTTGGGCGCAGAAGGGAGCTCGGGGAGGTGGAATCTGGGAGGGAGTTTGGGTGAAGTAGGGGATCATGACCTGGGGCAACGACTGGGGTGCGGAGGAGTTGCTGGGGCAGGGATTTGGACTGTGACCAGGGACAGCGGATTGGGGTGCAGGGTCTGGGAGGGGGTTGTGACCTGAGGAGGGGATGTAGTTTCTGGGGGCTGGAGCAGGGTGCAGGTTTGGGTTACATGGGGTAGGAGGGAGGAAGGAAGGGGCTGGGAGACCTTACGTGGCTCTCAGCCAGCAGGTTTCTTAGCCAGGGTCCCTGCCTTCCAGCCCCTCTGCCTGCTATGGGAAGCTGCAGGAGCCCTGTGTATTGCACTAACACGAACACTGTGAGCCCGAGGGATGGGGGAGGAGGGCACTTCACATGCTGCCTGTCCTGCAAACATGCAACTGCGACTGGTGGAAATTGGCCAATGGGAGCTACTGGGGACGGGGGCAGAACGAGCAGCCTGGCTCCCCTCCCTCCAGGCTCTCAGCCTTCACACACACGTGGCCCTGCACCCAGCTCTCCGGAGTGCCAAGCCCCCGGGGGCGGGGCAGGCAGGGACCTGGCTGAGGCTCTCGTGGCCAGATCCAGCCTGCAGATCATCTTTTGCCCAGCCCTGGAGCAGAGGCTGGAGCCAATGTCTCCATTTAGAGCAGGCACCAGCAGCTGCTGCTTCTGCTGGTCCGAGAGGGCAAGTACCCCGCCCCCGCCTTCCCCAGCCAATCAGCTGAGCTCCCTGCCTCTGCACAGGGCTCAGGAAAGGGAGCCTTGGTCACTAGCATTGTTTCCAGATCAACCTTGTGCGTGGATGTACACGCCCATGCACACGTGTGGGAGCGAGAGTGTGTGCACAAGGGACTAAGCCACCGCCCTCTGAGCCATTCTGTCCGTTTCAGCCAGCTCTGAATCAAGCCCTAACCGCGCGCGGGGGGGAGCCAGAGGAACAGTCCCAAACACTGAGCACAGCAAAGGTGAGGAACGTGCACGTGGTTCATTTGCATTTTATTTCAAATAGCTTCAATCAGAAAAATGATTCGACAAGGCTCGTTACAATGATGTACAGTTCTGCACGTGTGCCTCTGACAGCCGGGTACCACGCTACAGCAGCATGACATGCTCTGAAATAGAAAGACACAGTGGCGCTCTGATTAGAACTAGCTTTTGGAAAGAGGAAGGGAGCTTCCAGAGGATGCTGAAATCACGAGTCTTCTATTTTTGTTAGTTTCAAGGAAGCACACCGAAACCAAGAGTAATTTCCAGTTCACAATTATCAAACAAGCTGTAATTTATTGAAAATAGCTGTAAAAAACCAAAGCTGTGCTGTATAAAATTAACATATTCAGGACTCTAAAAACTGTCAGAAAACCACCCCTTTCACTCAGACATATAAAAATCTAGTTTTGTAATTCAAAATTTCATGGAAGAAATTCTAAAGCACTTTCTAATTACTGAATGTTGTGATAACCAAGGAAAATGCTAAAAAACTTGCAGCATAAAAACGCATCCTGCATGTGTTTAATGTTAACATAATATATACATAATACAGTAGATGATTATTTACCCAATTTCAGATTAACTGGTTCAGCACAATCTTCATAAACACAGAACAAGGAATAAAATAAATAGAATAAAAAATTGTGACCATTTTAAAAATAAAAGTGCAATTGTAAAAGTCCCCAATTTAAAGTTTACAAATTTGGCGTAGCCACTTTTACCCAAACCTTATTTGCAGCCTATTTTACAGCAGATTTAGTTGTATAATGTGTGAAATCTAGTTACCACTAATTATATCTGAAGGGAAGGAGATTTTTAAAAATAACCCTGAGGGATACACATTTTAAAGATCTGGTTGCTTATTTTTTAAAAAATTAAGTTACATTTATTATTTAACACTCGCTTTCCTGGGTAGACCATTCCTTAAAGTATGTGCATAAATAATATTTAAATCAGCAATATTTACAAATCCTAGGACACTGAAGTAAGACATATACAGATTTAAATTTAGGTCTGTATACATTCAAATAATTTAATATGAAAAACTGAATCAAACTCTTCAGTGCGAGGCTGAATTATACAATAGAAAGAAAAAAGTCCATCAAGAGTAATTAGTAGGGCCCACTAAATAGTTGTTAATTTGAATTCATTAGTTTTCAAGAAAAAATTACACAAGGATTCTTTTATGCCTAAACTCTGAAGTCCAACACACTTCAATGTAGGAAACTAACTTGCTAATTTGGCTCTTTCTGTGCACCTGAACAACCGTCTCTCCCTTTCAAAGTGACACAAGCGTGCAGACGGAGCCCGGCCCTCGGGTCAGAAGGTGCAATTCCCAGGCACGTCAGTAGGAGTCGGGCTACTTGCATGGCTGCATTTGAACCCCAAGAGCTATAAACCCTTGTAACAAAAAGCAAAAGGAAACCGAGACAGCTGACCTGTGTCCTCAGCAGTAACGAGTGGTTCTGGGCCAAAGACACTAGCCAGTCCGTCCGCGATGGCAACAGCCCCACTCATCTTGGCTCCCAACTTGAAGAGCAGAGAGCCTGACCCTAGAGGCGCTGAGCTCCTACAACTCCACTGCCGTCAGACCAATGAAAATCGTGCTCTAGTTTTCACAAGCCGTGCGCCCAGACTTAAAGGGCACACTTGGCAATTCTGGGAATTCGCTAAACAAACTCACTACTGGCCACGCGGCTGACTCCTCACTGCCTGGGCATTTCGAGCGGGTGGAACACGGCCGCTTATCGCCGGGCAGGACAGGCTGGGCGAGGGCAGGCGGGGCAGTGGCTCGGGAGATGAGCACCACGCCAGGAAAGAGGCCGTGTGCACACTTGTCACTGACCAGGCAAGCTACAATGAGGGACGCTGACTCAGAAACCCCGGTGAGTTACTTGTAAGCAGAGGGGGGTGGTCGGAGGTCACAGCTCCATGGTCTGAGGTGCATGGCTTCACACAGAAAGGGGCGAGAACATTCCTCAGCCGGCAGGCCCCCAGTGAGCGAAGATCCAGACTCCGCAGCGGCAGCCTCGGACAGCGACCGGGTTCATGCGTCTAAGGTTACAACCAGGGCTTGAAGTGGAACCGCATAACAAGGCAGCACAAGGGCAATTCTGCTCCACACGGAGGATGGGACTGCAGGTGAGGCCTCCTGGTTCCCGTTAACCGGGGGGCCGGAGCAGCTCCCTGCCCCCGCTGACAGGAGGCTGCTCCAGCCTCGTGGGGCCCGCCACAGGTGAGGGAGGAGAGTGTCCCAGCTGGCCGCGGCCGTGCACCCCCCGTTGGTTAACTGGCTAAACAATTACACAGGGTTTTGCATCCCTGTTCCACACCTGCCCAAAAGGAAGCCAGGCGAGGGCGGTTAGTCGGCAGGGGCACAGAGCGCCCCAAGCGCATTAGCAAGGCCTGAGGAGTCACTGGTGCTGGCACTGCCGGGCCTCCCAGCCCTAAAGGAGCCTCCCACGTGCAGCGCCCAGAACTCCTTCCCGCAGCAGTGCGGCAGACTCAGCAGCGAGGGGGTTACTAGGCACTGCCTTGTGACACACGGGAAACAGGCCTGAGCTGCAAACCCCCTTCCGACAGAGCCCTCGAGCCCTCCCTCGCTAACCCCCGCGAGCTGCCTGCCTGGGTCAGTGCAGGGATCACTCGGCCTGGCACGGAAGGGCCCAGTGTCCTCCCCACAGCCCAGAGTGGCTTAGATTGGTCAATGTCACCGAGTTCCAAAAGGCAACCCGAACTGGAGCTTTTCAACTCTCTCCCACGAGCAGTGAGAACTGGCTGGAGCTTTCCCTCCGGGTTTTACTGCTTCATTAGGGTGCCGAAGGGTTTGCATTTTACCACCATTTTTATAGGCTTCTAAATGCAATGGGTTTGAAGAAGTTGCTGCTGCTCTGCTGTCTCGTATTTACAAGTTCCCACCCTCGTGGGGAGTCTGCGCCGTAGGCTCCCGTTTCCACCCTAACATAGCTGCACACAACTGCCTGCTGATTAAGACATTGGTAGGCCAACCCTTTGGCATTTACAAGCCCTTGGTGCCCAGAACTACTATTGGCTAATGCTACGGGCTGGTGAAAAGCACGTTCTGCCCCCCAGCAGCAGTTCTGGCCTCGCTGGTGCAAAGGGGCTGCCATCACTCAACTGACACAGAAAACCGGGTCTGGAAGTGAAACCGAACCCCGGGGCCACCGGCGTGGTGAATGCAGGAGCAATGACGTGGCCCCACCTCAGAGGCCCTAACAACGCGTCCTCCTGCAGCCCGGGACAATTCAGGATTAGCTGAGGAGGACCAATGTGCTTCCTTCCTCCCAGGGAGGCAGCGCCCTGCTCTGCTGCATCCCCCAGGCCGGCAGGGTCAGACGCAGTCCCCTCGTACCGCACCACAGCTGGGCAGGCTCGGGCGCTACTAGGGATGCTGTCCGTGTGAAACAGACACGCAGTCACGGCGCTTTCCGAGAAAGGGGAAGGAGAAATGACTGCCCGCCCGCTCCAGGCTGTTTCTCCAAAGGAGCAGGCAAGGCCGCCAGACAGCGTGCTGTGCCCAGCGGTGTTGGGGCCCAGGACCGAACCAACACCCCAGAGAGTCAGAGGCCCTGCTGAACTGCCCTGCACTTTACACACAGCTCACTTTGGCTAAGCGAGGTTCAAAATTAAAAAAATAGATATTCTGCTGTACACGCTCTCGCTCGTTTTTAATGGAGCCGCTGGGGGATGCCCAGCTCCGGCTGCCGTCAGCGACCGTGCGACGGCACCGCCCGAGCCAGGCTCACGCCGCCAGAGCCCTGATCGCTCTGAGCACGGCCACAGACGCGCCACGGCTACGTTACAGTGACGACTTGGCAGGAGCCATTCTCCGGGGGGGCCGCCTTCGCTTCGGTGGTTGTTCTAGGTTTGGGGGGCCATTCCGGATCGACCAACAGTTCCTGAGCTAGGTGCATGTACTTGGCTTTGGGGATCTTCCCTCTGCAGCCAAACAGGGACGAAAGGAAGCAGCCTCGCCAGCGATCCAGAGCCTCCTGCAGAGGGAACAGGGAAACAAACAGGTATAGAAACGAGACACCACACGCCAGAAACCTGACAGTGAGAGCCCAGAGCGAATCGGACGTTCCTTAGCAATGGGCTGGGCTTGGGTTTTATCACAACGTGTCACGGTCGCACGCACCTCGCTTGCGTTGTGGCAGCAAGGAGATTTTTAAAAGGTACAAAGGTGAGGGGGAAAAAAATCAGACTTTGCATCCTAGTATCCAGCTCGCACACTTCCCCGGCATTTCCCAGCAAGCAGAGTCCTGCCTGGAGTCTCCCATTGCAGGTAACAGCCTTAAACCACGTGTCTAATAGAGCTGTGTCTGCCTGATGCCCAGATGGGGAGGAAGGGGGGACACCCAAACCCTCTACCCTGACACGCGTTTGCTCAGCTGTCTCCAAACAACAAGCATAAGCAATTTAAACGAACAGTGCCGATCTCACAGCGTGTGCTGTTAAAAAGCATGCAAAGCAATGAACTGTAAGTAACCTGCTAGTATGTGTGTGTCAAATTACTGATCACACAGAGCAGGGGTCTCAAACTCCCGGCCCGCAGGCCAGCCACAGGTTCAGGGGGAGCGGGCTGGTGGGAAGGGGAGGAACTTGGGGGCCAGTGTCCGATTCTGCAATCACTACGATCAGGGACCGCCCCTGGCCGGGAGTTTGAGACCCTTGACCGAGAGGACAATTTAACATCCTTTGAAGTCAACACAATTCATTTCACTGGGAGCTGGATCAAATCCCCCGACCCCTGATTTCATAAGAATCAAGTATTTCTAGTCCGACTCTACCGATCTGCTGACATGCAGACTACTACTACGGGTCTGCAATGGGCAGTGGAGACACTGCATGTTAGTCTCTGAAAATTTAATTGTGCCATTTGGGGGTGAAAACACATGTCAAAAGAAAAATGAGAGGCCTCAAAAGTGACAGGCACTCTCTCTCTCAAGACCTGTAAGTGCAGCTACACATCTCCATGTACACATGTAATGTGTAACGGCGCTTCGGTTACAGTCCTTTTTAACTGTAAAGCTACAGACATCAGACACGATTTCAAAACAGACTTTATAAGGGCAGCAAGCACACATGCATGCCACTATAAAATGCATGGGAGAAAACCAAATTAATCTGCAGACATTTGTAGGATTGACAGCAAAATACTGGTCTCCAACCTGAGGTGGCGGGGGCGTGGCGAAGCGATATTCTCCTTGCCTGTCTCGACTGAACACAGCCTTCCCAAGGATCATGTCCAGGAAGACATTCTGCAGGAAGGATGAAAAAGACTAATGATCATTTGTTGTTAGTGTGCATGTGAACACACAGTCTGATCAGCAAGGCAGGCACAATTAACTCAGGGCAAAACTAAACCCAGCTTTCCTTTGACAACGTTGATTTGGATCTGCACTGAAGAGAGAAAGCAGCCCGGCGTGCATGTGCTTCCCGAGGTTTCAGGAGCAGGACGCATGCTTCACGTGAACTGCACTGATTATGACAACGGCATTTACACGAAAAGGCGTTTTTAAAAGGCGCTTGGAGCCTGCCATTCGGCACGTTCTAAGGACGCGGAGAATTGCGACTTCTCCAATGATCTGCCGCCTTCTGGTCAGTCTGATGTGCCGGGTATTTATTCAGCAGTGCTGATCGCAGTGCCAAGCCCGGTACTGGGCAAGGCGGAGCGGCAGGCTGCTCGGGGACACAGACACGGCACTCGGAGGCTTGCTGAGTGTGCGTCCGGTCGGGCTGCTCTCAGGACACTGCAGGGGCTGTGGGTCCCTGCCCAAGCCATGAGAGTCACAGCGAGGGCCGTGTGACACACATCACCTCCGCACTGCGCACACAGCAAGACTCATTCCCCGAATGGACAGCCTGTGGCAGGTGGGCTCCAGGGGCTCGGCCTGTAGGACGGGGCTCCGGGCTCTGGGGCTCCAGCTGGGGGCAGAAGGTCTGGGTGTGGGGAAGGGGAGGGCTCTGGCTGGGGTTTTGGGTGCAGGCTGACTGAGGGCTATGCAGGGAGAGGACTCCTCCCACCGCCTCTCACTGCCGCAGCTCAAAGCCCAGGGAGAGGCGCCTGCCCAGCTGCAGCAGCTGCGGTGTGGCTGAGCCAGGGCGGTGATGCCAGTGCCCTCCCCCCAGAGCCGGCCCTCCAGGGGACAGTGCAGTGGTACAGTCAGGGCTTGGGGAGAGGCAGCTCTTCCTGCCACTGCCCTATGTGGGGCCTAATAAGCAGCCAGGCAGCTCAGTGGTAACGTAGCTTGAGAGCTCCTGCAGCTAGTCACAAAAACATCCGAGCGGCCAGATGGGGTCAGGCCAAAGGCCCCTCCAGCCCAGTGTCTGGCTGCCCACAGCGGCCACTGCCAGGTGCCCGGAGGGAGGGATCACAGCTGGGAATCCTCACACGATCCCTCCCGTCACCCACTGCCAGGCAAACAGAGGCCGGGGCCACCATTCCTACCCGTCCTGCCTAACGGCCATCGATAGACCTAACCTCCATGAATCTAGCTAGCTCTTTTCTGAACCCTGGTAAAGTCCTGCTTGCAGAACACACGTTGGTTTCTAAAAACGATAGATGACCATTTCCTAACACAAAAGGTGATGCACGCAATGAAGTAACGCTTTCGGACTTTGTGATGACAGAACTAGGAATGAATTACTGGACTGGAAGTTGGTGGTTGCTTGGCAACCAGTGTTCATGGCTTAATTACATTTAATAGTAGTAAACAGAGAACAGTCCCAACCAGAAACGTACATTCTTGGTGCTTCAAAAAAAGCTAATTTCCCAAAGCTGAGGACTATTATGAGCAAAACTGATTGAGAAGAAAATTTCAGATAGAAAAATGTGACTGAAAACTGGGAAGTTCTTAAAGAAGAGTTTAATAGGTGGCCAAAAAGTCATGATACCACAAACAAGATATACGACAGCTGTGATTGAAACCCCATCCTGGTTCAGTGACAAAGTACATCACCAAGTCAAAATAAAAATGCAATAAACAACAAATGAGGAAGCAGATAGCAAGTGATAAAAATGAGAAGTTATGAAGTACAGGAAATTGATACAGGAAGCTAAAGATGTCAGGGAAAACTCAGTGACAAGCAGCATTAAGGACAATAAGGAGTTTAGAAAACTAGGAGCTAAAAAAATTCTAGCAATTTTACTGGCCTACTATTGATTAAATGGATGCAGAAAAAAGAAATATTCCATATTTTTTCTATTCTATTCTGAATTTGCAAAAGGAAGAAGTTGCTGTGTCACATGCGAATGGAGAAGTCCTTTCAAACAAAGAAGGATGTTGACAATGTATTAGAAATAAATAATTTTAAAATCAGCAGGTCTGGAGAACTTCCTGAGCAGGGTTGCCAACCCACAGAAATTTCGTTTACAGACAAAATGGGAAAAAATTTACAGACACATTTTTTATTGAGATAATATAATATAAAAATTAAGACGACATAAATGGCCCAAAGTGAAGAGTAATCGTTGTCATTCATACATCACAAGAACAATATGCTATTTAACACACTTTCATTTAGTCAGACATGGTCCTAAATAAACAATTAAAACCTCCAATTTCTGCTGCTCCACAGTAAAATGGCTGAAGCAGCACAGAAGAAATGTAATCGCTAGAGAATAATTGCTGCTTTTTGAAATTTTACGAAATATATGGACACCTACATTTTTTTTTTTTTTACGGACTTTATAGACAGGTCCAATTTCGGCTAATTTTTTACAGACTGTTCGTAAATTTACTGATGGTTGACAACCCTGTTCCTGAGTTGCTAAAAGAGCTGGCTGGGCAGACCCTTTGCCCACAGATATAAAATGTTAAGTGTTTGAACCCCAGAGACATTCCCGGTGACAGGAAACCCTGATCTCCTTCTTGGAATGAAATACAAGTGTAGTTGATAAAGGCAGCTGTGCAGATGTAACACACTCGGGGCCTTTGATTTACACACTAGGACATTCTGATTTAAAAACCGGCACCCTGAGATAGCTATAAACTCACCCCACATGAATTAAGAAGCGGCTAACTGACAGATCTTTACAGTAGTCCTCAATGGGAAATAGCCACTGAATGGGATGTTTCAAGTGGCATTCCAGGGGGATCCCATGTGTCCGACATTCCCATCAATGGCCTGGGATACACAGTCACTGCTGAGAACATTTGCAGATGGCAAAGATCAGGAGAGTGGCAAACACTGAGGATGAGACGGTCCTAGAGAGCAACCTGGATCACTGGAAACAGGGCCCATCCAAGCTACACACATTTCACTGCAGTGATTGGTCTAGGAATAGCGAGCAGAGGCCAGCTTTCAGAAGAGGGGACTGGATCCCAGGAAGCAGAAACCCAAAGGATCTGGGGGCGCTAGTGGACAAGCGGCTGAATGTGAGCTCCTCGAGCGATGCTTTGGAAGACAGTGCCAAGGGGGTGCCTGAATGTACAAACGGGGGAGCAGTAAGCAGCAGCGAGGAGGAGATTTTACCCTGTTCACAGCACAGCTGAGACCTAGTGTCCACATTTTTAAAAGGCCTTGAAAATGGAGGCTGCGGAAAGGAACCACAAAGGTGAGCCAAGAAAACGCCTTCCAAGGCAGTGGCAGAGCCCGGTCTGTTCAGCTAGTCCAGCCGCAGAGGGGTGACAATGACAAGGTATAATTCCTTCGGGGGGCGTCTCAGCTATGCAAGGGCCTGACTCTAGCAGCGAATGGCGAGGCAAGAGCCAGCGCCTAGAAAGGGAAGCCAGGCAAGCACCAAGTAGGAGTCAGACATTTTTAACAGAGGACGATCGACCCCTGGGGAACAAACCAACCAGGGAGTGGGGGATTCTCCATCTCTTGATTTCTTCCAATCAAGACGGAAGCTGAGCCAAACCCAACTGACTGCGCTTCAGTCCCTGGCTGAAAGGGGGCGTGAGATACGGGAGGTCAGACTAGAGCAGTGGCTCTCAAGCTGTGGGGCAGGACCCCAAAGTGGGGTGTGACCTCATTTGCATGGGGTCGCCAGGGCTGGCTCCGACTTGCCAGGGCCAAAGCTAAAGCCCAACCAAAACCAAAGATGATGTCTCAGACTTCAGCCTGGCAGGGTGGGCTCAGTTACAGGCCTCCTGCCTGGGGCCCTCCTACCTAGGCAGTGGGGAGTGGGTGGGGTCTGGCTTTGGTCCCTGCCTGGGGCCCTCCTACCTAGGCAGTGGGGAGTGGGTGGGGTCTGGCTTTGGTCCCTGCCTGGGGTCACGTGGGAATTTCTGTTCTCAGAAAGGGGTCACAGTGCAGTGAAGTCCGAGAACCCCCGACTAGAGGATCTAGTGGCTCTTCCTGCCAGGCCCCTTCTACTGTTAAAGTGATGCACACTTCTGATCCAGCATAAGGCCAGAGATACATGCTGGAGTCGCTTGGACCGAACTCCGTACCAATGCGTAGGTCAGGTTAGATATTAATGATCTGTGTTATGAGACATTCTGGCCTGAAAATACACCAGCAGTACAAACACAACGGTACTCCATCAGCATTCAGACAGGGCGTCCTAACACCCAGGAAAGGGCTCCATGGAGAACCCCCTTGTACATCTGAACTACTTACCTCTACCAAGACGGATACAATTGCATTGATGATGACAATGATGAGAATTGTTATACGCCACTGATACGGTACACACACTAACTGCAAGACAAAGATGCCACAGGTGAGCAATGCGCGCTACGCATTGAGCAGTTACACACTAAAACAGTGTATCTGTGAAATAAAGCAAATTTGAAACAAGCTTGGTTGTAAATCTCGACTTTTAACGCCTCTGTTATTGCCTAAACATGAGTCTCTGCGACAGGGAAGATAAGGCTTATCGACAGAGGGCCAGTAGACAAGATTTTTTTTTAATTAAAGATTAAAAAACGGTGAAACTAAATGTATTTTTGGTTTTCAGTATGCCAGATTTTCATCTTCTGGTAGAACCTGTACTCTAGCTTTCAAAGGGTCAGTCTAGCCATTGGGAACTTTAGACAGGAAGAGAAGCCAGCCAACTTATTTCATGAGGTGTGACATTCACACACGTGCTTGTTGACTCTTACCTCAAGAAGGCTGTCAACGGATTCAAGTGGATACAACATGATGAAAAATGTGAGGATGTACAGAACTATCACAGATACAACAAATAGAGCTGTAAACAGAAAGAGAGAAATAGAACTTCAAGCATATTGTCCCTCTTGATTGTTGCATCTCTATCACAATAAACCCTGAACAATAATTCACAAAATGTATTCTGCATCGGTAGCCCATATACAAGTACATATTGATTAAATGGCTTTGGATTTCTTTCCTGAGAAATTATACTGCAATGATTTTATTGCATAAGTGAAAAAGTCACCTTAACAAACATCTGGTAACTTCTCATAAACTCATGAAAAAATGCAACGTATTTGACACTTCATATACAAAGAGTGTTCCCTTTCATAACAGAGCACAAATCTCAGATTACTTCGAAATCTGAATTATATTTATCCACCATTTCACTTTAGCATGTGTGCACACATGTAAAGCTGTCTCCACTAACCTTCTAAAATAATACCATAAATTAGCGAATATAACCCGTGGGTTATACACGTGTTTACCAACCACGCCCCCCACAGCCCCCCGTGGGGTATACATGTCTGCGTCTTATACAAGTTGATTTTCACTCCTTGGAGTCCCCCCGGGAGCATCAGTTCCCCTAAGTGGCTCTGCCCCCCTCCCCGCCCAAGCTTGCTGCAGGGGGACAGAGAGGGCCTGACGAGCTTCCAGGGCCTGCACTATGCTCTCCATTCCCCCTGCCCGGAGGAGGGTGGGTGGCACCTGGCTGCGGCTGCACGGGGTGGGCCTGGGCATGAGCGCGGCTCCCCTCACGCAGGCCGGCCGGCTCGCTGGCAGCAGGATGGCCGTCGCCTTGTGTCTGCTCGCTACGCTAGGCGGCTACCTCCTCACCTCGGCACTGCTGCTCAAGTGCCCGGGGTGCTGCCACATCTCCCACTGTGGCATCACAGACCACCTTTTACAAAGGCAGCAGAAGTGTCTGCGGGTTATATACGTCCGTGGGTAATCCAAATTTTTTTAAACACGATAGAAAACCCATGGGTAATACACGAGTGCGTGTTATACATGGATGCAGGTTATATTCGCTAATTTACGGTATATACGGTATATACATATAATTTGATATAAATACAAAATGACTAAATTGCAGGAGTTCAGATGAATCACTGCCCTAGCAACAAAACACTGCAGATTTTACATTGCACTTTTCTGAACTCCTGAAAGACCATTTTAAATATACATTCTGAGGCCTACAATAGAGACCAGAATCTTTCAGAATTCTGAAAAACATTAAAGCAACAATCTAAAACTAAAAAAAAATCTGCATGTGAGAGCTCTAGACACACAAAACTATCTTAAGAATATCAGCAAGCTGATTTCTGTGTATGCAGCAAACACACTGTCCCAACAGAGTTAGAAGTGAAAAATGTAACTAGCATTTAGAGGAGAGAAAGGTGATCTGGAATAATCAACATGGATTCACCAAGGGCAATCATGCCTGACCAACCTAATTAGTTTCTGTGATGAGGTACCTGGCCCTGTGGACATGGGAAAGTCAGTGGATGTGACAGACCTTGACTTTAGCAAAGCCTTTGATACGGTCTCCCACAGGATTGGATAAATGGACTGCGAGGTGGCTGGAAAGCTGGTGAGATTGTTGGGCCCAACGGGTAGTGATCAATGGCTCGATGTCTGGCTAGTGGTCGGTATCAAGTGCACCTCGGCAGTCGGTTCTGGGTCAAGTTTTGTTCAAAGTCTTTATCAATGACCTGGCTGAGGGGATGGATTGCACCCTCAGCAAGTTTGCAGATGACACTAAGCTGGGGGGAGAGATAGATACACTGGAGGGCAGGGATTGGGTCCAGAGTGAACTAGACAGATTAGAGGATGGGGCCAAAAGAAATCTGAGGAGGTTCAACAAGGACAAGTGCAGAGTCCTGCCCTTGGGATGGAAGAATCCCAAGCATTGGTACAGGCTGGGGACCGACTGGCTAAGCAGCAGTTCGGCAGAAAAGGACCTGGGGGTTACAGTGGATGAGAAGCTGGAGATGAGTCAGCAGGG
Source organism: Pelodiscus sinensis (assembly GCF_049634645.1). Lineage (NCBI taxonomy): Eukaryota > Metazoa > Chordata > Testudines > Trionychidae > Pelodiscus > Pelodiscus sinensis. The sequence continues at coordinate 54,779,493 of NC_134720.1, forward strand.
CGCCCTTGTAGCCAAGAGGACTAATGGCGTATTAGGGTGCATTGGGAGGAGCATTGCCAGCGGATCCAGAGATGTCATCATTCCCCTTTAGTCAGCTCTGGTGAGGTCACATCTGGAGTGTTGAGTCCAGTTCTGGAACCCCCATTACAGAGAGAATGGGGTCAAACTGCAGCGAGTCTAGTGGAGGACAACAAAAATGACCAGGGGGCCACAGCACATGACCTTTGAGGAGAGGCTGAGGGATTTGGGCCTATTTAATTTAGAGGACAGGAGAGGAGAAAAGAAGATTTGAGAGCCGCCTTCAGCTTCCTGAAGGGAGGTTCCAGAGAGGATGGAGAGAGGCTGTTCTCAGTGGGGGCAGATGGCAGAACGAGGAGCAATGGGCTCAAGTTGCAGTGGGGGAGGTCTAGGTTGGAGATTAGGAAAAGCTATTTCCCTAGGCGGGTGGGGAAGCGCTGGGAGGGGAGGGGATGGAGTCTCCATCCCTACAGGTGTTTCAGTCCCCGCTTGACAAAGCCCTGGCTGGGTTGATTGAGTTGGGTCGGTCCTGCTTTGGGTGGGGGGCTGGACTCGATGACTCCTGAGGTCTCTGCCCGCCCTGGGGTTCTAGGATTATTCAGCATCTTAAACAAATCAGCAATGGGATGCAGGAGTATCCTGCGCCCAAAGCCACTGAGTCCAGGAGAAATGTCACTCAGTACCGCGGCAATGATGGGATCTCGGGGGCTTTCCCAGGCGGGCGTGCCATTCAAACATCTTGTTGAAATGTGTAGTGAGAGAATATTTGCACTCGTTTTCCCAGCTCTGCCCCATCTAGTGACACCTGCAAAACCCTCTCCTGCTTCTTCTCCGGGTGGAGCCCCACATTCCTGCCACAGCAGATCTGTTCCTGCAAAAGCAGCACCACACGCACCCAAAAGGATGTGCTGCCTGAGTGGACCATGCCTCGTGCTCTGGAATACTCACCCCGAAAACCAGCGGGATTGTCTGTGCTGAGAAGAGACTTACCGTTTTTGTAGGAAGGCTGCCTGAAGGGCTTCCCTTTAGAAAAGACAATTGCCACTATGAGGTACTGAAAGCAGGAGATGAAAAACACCGTTGTGTTCTCATAGTTTTTGATATTGTGCTCATCGTGCTCCGTGTCATTCCCGTGTGGGGAGGCACTGGCATTTGCAGCTGCTGCTGGGTCACATGCACTGCAACAAGGAGAATATTCGACAGTCAAAATAAAGGGTACAGCATGCTTCAGCCTGCTCTTCACTGTGGCCACCATCCAGCAGCGCTTGCTAAGAGGCTCTGGTGGGAACAGTTCAGATCCGTGGTGCCCGGCACGCTAGGCACTGGCCACGTGGGGCTGTTTGGCTAGTTCACTTCAGAACTGGCTGGACACGTGGGTTTCCACATTTTGCTGTGGTGACTGACGTCAAGCAGAAAGGCCGCTGTGTGGGGTGCCTGAGCTCATAGGCTGGAGTGTCCCGTGGGGCCCTGGGAGCTGTGAATCCCAGTGCGTTCCCTGGCAATATGAACGGCCCAGGACTCACTGCTGCCATGCCCTTACCCTCTCCCATGAGGGCAGATCCTCTCTCGCTCTGCTCGCCCTGGTACATCCTCAGCCCTTCATTCCCGCCACGCACCCTGAGCATCTGCCACAAGCTCCCCTTTCCGGAGCGCTCCAACAGAGCCTTACAGGCAACGGCACAGAGCAGGGCTACTCAACGCGCGGCCCGCGGGGGGGACCCTTTGAACAAGGCCTCCACTGGGAACACGCTCCACAGCGGCGAGGCAGCTCCCAGGCGAGGCGAGCACTGACAGACGCCAGTGGATGGGCTGGCTGGAACAGACGGGTGCGGGGTGTCGGCGTTTCTAGCCCCCAGGGAGGAGGTGCCAGGAGCACCGGGGCATTGTGGGACGTGCTGGCTGCTTAGCCTGGCGGGCAGAGCCTGAGAGGTGCTGACTGGCTCACACTGGCCGCGTCCGGGTCCGGTGCCCTGGTTTAAGGCTTAATCTTGGTATTCATGCCCGTCAGTGTGAAAGCAGCTATTTGCATAGATTTGCATGTCTATGCAACCGCACAATTAGCAGCCCTCAGCATGTGCGGTGAGTGCCATTGTGGGCCCCGGGGCTTCCACAGTTGAGTAGCCCTGGGACGGAGGGAACTGCCAGTCCTGTGCAGGAGGCGGCAGGCCCGTTCAAGGCAAGAACCCTGTTGTAGTTTGCTTCTAAGAAGCCCTTCCCCAAGGCAAGGCCCCCGGGCCAGCTCTGCGCACTCGCCAGTTGCCACATGAAATGTTTTCACGCCGCCCCCGTTCCCAGACTGCAGTTACCAAGGCTCCACGTACTCTGACTGTGCGGTCCAGGGCTCATACCAGGGCTGCTGTTTGACCCAAAGAAATCCCACAGTTTGGAAACCAAGGCAGATGAGAATCTGAGACAGAACTGAGCAGAGAAGTTGACCTGAGATGAGACCTGACGGCGGCCTTTGTGCCACAAGCTGCTTCCAAGCAGGATTTAAACTCACTGTGCGGAGAGAAAGAAAAGGAGGGGAGGTTAGAATCTGCCCGGGGCCGAGCACGAACCCGTCTGACTTTTCTGGGCTAAGCTATGTGAGCGCAATTCCCCTGCTCCTGTGCCAGCAGCGGGCCAGCTCTCCTGGAGCCTGCACGGGAATAAGTAGCCACAGTAGCACAAGTACCCGCCTGAAATTTGGGAGGCGGCGGGAGCGCTTGGCCTGGCTCAGCTGGCTACACAGCTGTTCATACTCCCGCTAGCTGGAGGAGAGCTAGCTCAAGGGTGTGTAAGGATGCATTCGCAAGCGGGGACTCGCAAACCCACTCACAGCCTAGAAAATGCTGCAGAGTGTTTGACTTGTGACTAGACTATCAAGCAATTTACCAAATGAACTGCAGCTAATGGCACTGGTAACAGTGGAACCCCATTTGGTTCAATATTTGTGGAGGGCTTCTACAGTCTCAAATGCACTGATTTCAATTGCAACACAAGCCCCAAGCGTACACAGCTCGCTTCAGATTTCTTTTCTCCTGCTTCCTGTGCTCTCGCCTACAGGTACGTGGCAGGTGGGGGTGGGGAAGGTCAAGCCTTCCCTACTCACCCGCAGTGCAGAGGCCGGGGGAGCAGCCAGCCATGAAACAGTAAGAGAGCATCCCCTGGTACTGGCTGAAAGCAGAGTCGCCGAGGCCAGCAGAGACCTGCGGCTGCACAAGGAGAACCAGGGACATACCCGCTCACGTGGTATGTCACAGAACTAGCAATGATCAGTTTGGCCTTTTACATGAACAAAGGGATTCCAAACACAGTGACAGGTTTACTGAACCCTCCCATGCCACTGCCACACGCAGAACTGCAGGGCAACACCTCGGGGCACTTTGTCAGGTCATTTACTCAGAGCGTTGAGCTGGCTCCTTTACAGGTATCAAAATACAGAAGTCAGCTGACAGCAGCAGGGCTATTTAACGAGATGCTAAAAAGTAAACGTGTGCCTGAGACCCGCAGTTGGTTTTGGTTTTTTCCACAGCTGACGGCTAATTCAGTACAATACTCACTAGTGAAGACAACCACCAAAATGATTGCCAGATCGATGAAGAGAAACTGGAAGTCTCCTAAATTGCTCAGGATCTGTGCAGAAAACACAAGGGCAGTATTACTCACTCCTTCACAGTAAGAAACACTGGGCAGCTCTAACACCTGCACCGAAACTTGCTAAAAGCACGCCCAGCCAGCAGTGGGCTGTGTCCAGTGTGGAAGTCAGGAGCACCATGCACCCTGCAGGACCAAGCCCTGTGTTAGCACTGGACTGTATGACTGCCGCATGCAGACTCAAATACGCTTTTAGGTAGTTTAGGTGCAAGTTGCTCTCTGGCCAAATCAGTAAAACAAGGCCACCTATACCCAGGAAATGCAGGCTCTCAGACCCCAGAGCTCCCCAAGTATTGGACACAAGAAAATCCCATGAGTTTAATCACACAGCGGCTGCCACTCCCTTACTATATTAGGAATGGTGACAAGCACCAGAGGGGGAGCCGTGTTCATCTGAATCTGCATAAACAACGAGGAGTCCTGTGGCACCTTACAGACCAACAGATTCATTGGCATCTGACCAAGTGGGTCTTTGCCCACGAAAGCTCATGCTCCAATACATGTGTTAGTCTATACGTGCCAAGGACTCCTCGTCGTTTATGAATTCCGAATGGAAGTCACACAGGTGAATTAACCAGCAGCTAGAGTGGAGGGAGTTTCCACGGAGAGACGAAGTTCAGTCATTTAGTCATTTCTGCCCAAACACGCACAACTCGGCACCTTCCAGGTGTTCTCTCTCAAGCTGTCACTACTGACTTTTACAGCCCTCTTCCTTTCCTGGTAGTTGGTAACACGGCACGGTAACCAATACAAACCAGGCCTTCGTTCTACCCATTCTGCTAGGCCAGTGGTCACCAACCAGGAGATCTGGATCTATCGCAGATCTTGGAGCCTCTGACAGGATCCTGACTGGTTGGGCCGGGAAGCTCTCAAGCATTGGCACTTCGGTTGCCCCTCCACCCTGCCTTGGAGCTGCCCCCCGGGAGCCTCCTGCTTGCTGTGCAGGGTGTGGGGGGGAGAGAAGGGGGGGCTGATGGCAGAGTGCCCCACCCCCTTCCCCCACTCCTGTAGCCTATCTCCACACAGAGGGAACTTGGCAGTGCACATCTCTGTGACTCTCACAAACACAGACCGTCCTTCCCTCTCCTCTCCCGACCCAACTCACACGTGGGGGTTCTTGTTACTTCTGTTATCTGGGTTTTGACAGGTCTGCGTTTCAGTGTTTGCATTTCTCTCTGACGTTTACGTGTACGCCTGTGAGCAGTGAGTTCTCCAACGCCGAGCTGGAGTAACTATCCCTGTGGGAACTGCTCCTGGAAGTGGCCGGCATGACCCTGCGGCCCTGAGCAAGGTGGGAGGGGGAACCGTGGCCAGGAGACACTGTGGGCTCAGTGCTGGTGGATGAGGGGCAGCACATGGCGCCACTGCTGTATGTGCCAGCTGCTTTGGAGCGGTGCAGGGCCAGCGCAGGAGTGGGCCTGTCTTACCCTGCTGCTCCAACAACCAGAATCCGTCTCAGTTAAATGGTGCCCAGCCAAGGCCTGCTTCCTAAACCCGCCCCAGCCCTGAACCCCCTCCTACACCCAACCTCCTGCCCACCCCCGCACCCAGATGCCTTCCCAGAGCTTGCACCCTGAAACCCCTTCTGGACCCCAATCCCCTGCCCTGGGTTAAGCCCGGCACCCCTCCCACACTCCAAACCCCTTGGCCAAGACTACCCCAGCCTGGTGAGAGTGAGTGAGGATGGGGGAGGAAGGGCGATGGAGTGAGCAGGGTGAGGCCTCGGAGAAAGGGTGGAGGAGGGGCAGGGCCTCAAAGAAGGGGCGGGAAGGAAGTGGGGCCAGGGTATTTGGGTTTGAGGTAGATCTTACATTGAGAAAGTGATCCTGTCGTTAGAAAGGTTGGAGAGCCCTGTGCTAGGTGTTTGCATTGTATTGCTCTGTGGCTACACACCTCCATCACAGCTCTTCTGTGAGCCATTTCAACCTGACTGTGGGGTTTGCCGCCTTTCATAAACAGAAAATCTTACCACAGTATTCCCTATACGAACTACAGAGCAGGAGATGAAATACTATGAACGCGGTGACCACGTTAGCTCGTTATCAAAAGCGAAGTAGTAACATTTTAGATGATCATTTTATACATGATCTAGAAAATGAAAGGAAGATGAATCTTACAATCACCAAGCTCCCCAAGAAACGTACAGAACCAGCCAGGCATTAACTGGCTCATCTGAACCCTCACGTAAGAGCTTTGGAGTGCTGTATTGTCGACCACTCACCGAGTACAGGAGAGTGACGCTGAAATACTGGATAATGCTGTACAAAGCCATAAACTTAAACACGCAAAAGGAAGTTAGTAAAGCAGCACGGCCTTCCCTGTAAAAACAAAAACAGACATAACGAAAGCCATAAACTTAAACACCCTGGCTGGCGAGACAGCTAACGCTGAGCTGAAGAGCAAATGCAGTGAGACATTTTCTGCTAAAGACAGAAAAGTCAAAAAAGGGGGGGGAGGAGGGAGAATACATTTGATAGCTAATCACAATTCTGAACATACCATCTACCAAGAATCATCAGATTTCGGCTTGCTGCTGTTTCATTTTAAAAAGCTGTATTGGAAAATCAATCAATCAATCCGCTGAGACGCCCCTCTGCTCTGAAAGCATGCGTGGCGACACAGTCAGCAGCCGTCTGGCGCTCCCTGTGTGCACTCAGGACCAGATCCGCGGGCTCAAGGGACACAAACCGCTCGGCAGGACTTCTCACAGAGCTCACGCCGCTGATTTAGACCAAACTGGATTCCCGGGCACCAGCCAAGTTCAAGTTGCTGGGACAAAAATCAGTTCCCAGCCACCCCATTTGAAATTCCAGTGGGACTCCCCCAAAGTTATCACTAAGGGCAATTTTTAGTGCTGGTGATTATGCCCAAGCAGGAAAGAACATCACTTGCCTCTCAGGTCCCAGGGTAAGTTTGTAGGGACTGACAACACCTAGAAAGAGACATTTTTATAAATGGAAACAGAGTAACCCTGGCCCAGCAATCCTGGAGAGAAACATGGAACCCAAGCGCCATCCTTCACGGTCTCCCTTCAGAGCCAGGCTGAACTTCAGGGCATGAACAGAAGCTGTAGCCCACAACGGCGTTTTCTGCCTTGAATGGTCTCTTTCCAACAGCACAGATATTAGAATTCTTGTTCATTTAAAGCTTCCTACAAACTCCAAAAAATATTCCTGGTTTCTAATGGCAACACATCAATTTGTTGCTAGGAAATTTAATGCCCCTTCCGACAACTTCGGATGGCTATCGACACTCCCCTACCTTAACGGGCAGTTAATTTTATGTGGCCAAAAGTAGTAGTAAAACCCTGGCTCATGCTCTGGAAAGACATTACTCTCAGAGAGCCTCTGCCAAAGGCAAAAACTATCAAGGTGTATGTCTCATCCTCGGGAGCTCTCGGATCAAACAGCAAGTCGCACGGCGTATGGAGAGAGCCAGGCCTGCACTGCATTGGTTTCCCGTTGCTGGCATGCAAGATATTGGCTTGCACCCTGCATCCCCAAGGGGACCTGTCTGCTGAGCACCCGGAGCCTTACCTGATAAGGTCTGGCACACAGGAAATACTGGGAGATTTTGAGGTGAATGGGGATGCCACGGAAGCCTCAAGTTCAGACAGCGATATCCCACCATGGGCCTTCTTCAGTGCCTGCCAGGTATCAGGAGGAGAGAGAGATTGGTAATAACCCTTCAGCTCTTACACTCTCAGGAACGTGAGAGTAGCTCCTTCAAGCCAAACAAACAGAAGTGTACTTACACCACAGTCATTTGCACCATCTCCACACATGCCAACATAGTAACTAGAAAAACCAGACAAGTTTCAGTGTTGTGTTTCACTGTAAGACTCACTCCATTCTACACACCCCATGCCTCCCAAGAGCTGCACAGACCGTAGCGAATCATCAGCATCATGGGTTATTGCAATCTTCATTATGCAGACGGGAAAACAGGCAGAGCTGCTGAGTGACTGGCCCCAGGAGAAGCAGCAAGTAAACGCCAGAGTCAAGGTTGGAACTCAGAAGTCTGTGACCACCTTTCCCACACGTAATCTACAACCCCCACACTGCGCTGCCGCCATCGCTGGGAAAGGGGCACCTTGCAAGATTTTCTTACATATTTTTCCAACAAATTATTTCTAAGGTATCAGGTGGAAACTATCACGAAGACTAGAAACACCTCCACCGGGGGGAAACAGCTGCAAAGGTAAACCAGCCATTACACTAATCCCTCCAGTGTTCAGTTGTGCCAAGACAATAGGATGTGGGTGGAATTTGATTGTTTCTCATCAAATGGAAAGGGGAGGTCTGCTAGGAGGGAGTTACATTGCAGAATGACGGGGGGAGGGGGACAGAGATGGGGGGAGGGATAGCTGTAACCCCATTGTGCCAGGAGGGGGCAGGGTGGAGAAAGGGAGAGCTATCTGCTCTATATTTCAGAGAGTTTATCTGTGTGTGTCTGTCTGTCCCCCAGCCAGGGAACATGCACCTCTCCCCCGGCTGTGCCTGCTACAGCGGCAGCAGCCATGGACAGGCATGTCTCCCCTGGCCACAAGCTGTTGCAGTGAGAGAGGCCGGGGAAGCCAGCAGACTGACCCTTCCTCCCCAGCCCACGCAAGCAAGGTTCCAATGAAGACAAACACCACGCACTGGAGTTACTGACCCGAGCAGCGCTGGGTAAATATTCTAGTGACTGACTAAAGCAGAATTCATCCCATAATATTTGCTTGCTTAACAAGTAGAAATTAACTGGGGTATGGAACTTTTAATCAGACAGGGCAAGTCCGTGTTGCTTTAGTCTAATGACTGCTGCACCATTAAATACTTCAGCTGCAACCTCCGGAAAACGCAGCTGGTTAAAAACCCGTCTCAAAGTCCTCCATAAATCACACTGCTTATGAAACTGCTCTTTGAACTGTCCAGTTCACCAGCTCAGAAGCTTTTCCAGTCCAGCCTTTTTCCAGGCTAACCATAAGCAATTCAAGCAGTACAGTGCTCGGTGCTCCCCTAAGCACACTGTTGTAACGCACTAAACACACGACATTTTCACAAACACACACCACATAAATACTCACTCTACATTTTGTAAAGCTTCCACTAGCTGGGTTTTCTGATCAGGCGCCATGCGGGCAAAGACAGTGCCATGCAACACCAGCTGAAAGACAACAGATTTCTTACCAGCATTAGTCACTGGAAACCTGCACAGCACCAGAAAAGCCAAACACCAGTCACGTTACCAACCTTGGGCACAAGGTCCTGAAAATGCTCCAGTATCACTGCAAATGACTTCCCATTCATTGCAAAATGGAATTTAGTCAGCGGGGGGTCCTCGAGGTTTTCATCGACCAATTTAACCGGAATATCCTGTATCAAAACAAGGAGCTTTGGTTACATTAGTTACCCAGTTTCTTTATAGCCACTACACAAAGGAGCAACAGAACATGGGATCTTGGTTGTGAGAATTGTACTTTGAGCTGCAGGAAACCCTGTAAGGTTAAATCACACTTATTCATAAGCACAACTTCTATGGTTTATTACCCGGTTAATTATAAAGAAATATTTTGGAATAATAAAAAATAATAAAACCGGGTTGATGAAAGAGTCGGTTGCAGCTGCAGCTCCAAACTACAGTTGATGGGATTTTGCTGCTGGTTGGTGTTTTACGACTGACCGCAGTAAACTGAACTAGAGCATGCAGAATGCAGGGCCTCTGGATGTAACTGACAGCAACCCACTGGCCGCCTATGTGTCTGGGGCCAGTCTCTGCCAATGGGCAGGACTTTGCTGCTTCAGAGAGGACTCGAACCTGTGACCCTGTCCCCCCCAGGTGAGCGCCCTATCCCTTAGGCCATGCAGGAACCCACCCCACCACCTTACCGCGGCGGGAAGGCCCTTTATCCTGCCTGCCCCAGGGCCACCCGGCTGTTCCCCAGACCCGTCCCATCCCGACCCAACCCCGGGGAAGTCGGGACTCACACCACCCTGCGCACTGTGGGGGCAACATGACACGGTGTAATATACCCTGGGGCAGTTCCGTTATGCAGGCCAATACTCAGGAGAGGTCTTGTCTCTCAGAGACAGGTTTCAATATATTTATTTTTTTCCAAAAGACAAAACCCAGCACGAAGTAAATCCCGAGCAGAGCTCCGTTCCAGTGTACTGTCATTATTTTAACGTTAATGGTGTTTCGATGAGAACAGCTGGACACACATTCCTGCTGTCACATCTAGCTGATGGCTAACCAATTACAGCCCTGGTTAGGAACTTGGGGTGCTGCCCAATGGACAGCTTCCGCAACAGAACAGCACCCCCTGCTGGCCAGCTGAGTGCGTCTGACCCAGACTGCCTCAAATGGCCTCAAACTATTTTTCCAGACTGAAAATGAATCCACTTAGTTGTTAATTAGATCAGAGTCCAACGAACGAGCGACTCATAGGCATTTCTTCCTCCCAGCAGCCCATGGTTCCAAGCCAGCCCTATACTGAATGGCAGCATTGTGCTATTGCATTGCCCGCTGTCCGTGAAGGAGCGCATGTAGCACTCTACAACTACACACTAGAACAACGTAAACACACCTGGCAGTAAATCTCACACTAACTCTTGCCCACAGCAATGCAGAATTACCTGGGAGTTAATGGCTGGCGCTGAGTTAGTGCATTTTGTGAGGGTATCTGCATAATGCCAGTTTATCCTGGCAGCCTGCCCATCCTTTGGAGGTAGCGCGTCAGCAATAATGACCTTCTCCTGAGGTAGAATCATTCCACAATCTCTAGCCACAGAGATAGCAGTTAACATGTTATCACCTATGGGGCGAGTAAAGAAAAAAGGGTTGTATTAAAGAAATGGCAACAGAAATGAGCAACACGCTCAAGTAAACCTGCTTTAAAATAGCAGCAGGCCTGTCTGACTAGCATCCACGACCTGAGTGACCCACTTTGCTATTTCACAGACAAATCTTTTTTTCCCTTTTCCAGGATGGTAATGCCTTTTCACTGGGTGTCTGCTGTGCCCGAGCATCATTTCTGCAAGACATTCACCACCCCAGAGCTGCTCAGGAGATGTGGGGCAGGGGCAGTGTGGGGGCCAGCCGCAGCCCCACGGGCCCAGCTGGCTTCCGGCGTCACTCGGGAAAGGGGGGCTCATGTTTGCGGCTATGGATGTGGATACAGATCTTGTAGCTGCACAGGGCTCTACATACTTCCTCTCCTCAGATACCAAAAGCAAAAATGCTATTGCCCCTTTCTCGTCTCCTTCCTGTGCAATACCAGCCCTTTTCCGGATGAGAGAGAGAAAACCTGGACCAGAGATGCTAAATACCACACAGCTTTACATGCTGGAGAGTCACTGATGGTAAATATAACAACCCACACAGACTGGACATTCATTTGTCCCCAAAATGCTGGATTAAGCACATTCTAACCTGTAACCATGACAGTGCGAATGTTGGCTTTATGCAAGTCTTCAAGTACAGCAGGGGTTTCTTGCTTGAGTTTGTTTTGCATTACGATTAACCCCATAAAATCCATGTTGCTTTCAATCGCATCTCTGTAACAACAGGGGGAAACATTCTCAGGGAACGACAGACACGGTGTTATTTGGGGGGGAGGGGTTAAACAACGTGCCTCTGCTTTTCTGGCAAAGCAAAGAGAAATTCATAATTAAAAATACAATCTCTCTTTCAGTTAGTTTATTTCTTTAAGAAAAACCAAATGTGCTGAATCACGAAGGCCCAGAGAAGCCACTTGCTTGGTGCAGTAACTGGATTTCTTTGAGACGTGGGTGCTCAGCCCAGGCAGGCAGCACACGAGAACACACAGTGCTGTGGGGACGAACTGGCTCCCTCCTGGTGTCCACAGGACACAGACGCCAAAGAACCAGTCACTTCAGGAGAGGAGTCACCTCTTCTGCGGCAGAGCCCTGGGAGCAATCCCTCCGCGGGGAGGAGGAAGCTTTGAAATCAGGCCAGGACTGAAGACAGTACAAAGAGCCACGTGTCACATCCCATCTGACGCGGTTAGAAAAGGCAAGCACGGAGCCCCAGTCTCTCCCAGGAGCAGCTCCTGGGAGGTTAGGGAGGAGCGCGGGAGAAGTGGCCGGCGACCTGGGGGAGCGCCCCGTTATCATTTCAGGAGGTGAAGTACCAGCTGACTTGCAGCAAGCAGCGTTCCACCCAGCGCTCCACCTCATGTCTCTGAAGAAATCATGGACCCCGTGGATCCTGCTGCCAGGTGAGTCCCTGAGTTGCCTGGTCCTAGCCAAATAAAAAAGCCAATGTCTCTCTCAACTAACTTACGAAAGAAGGGTTCATGTGAAGAGTTCTGTGGGTTAGGGAAACACCAGGAAAGGAAAGGACCAGTTAATACAGAAGTCCAACAGCATCTTAGGTAAAAATTTGAGTGTGGCCATAAGGAAACCTTGTCCTTGGAGGAAAAATACTATAAATGGAGGAATCAGCCATCGAGGCCCCACTATCCCCAGCCTTGTGGACTGATTTGATAGCTACTGAAAAGGCCATTTCCACAGAGAAGAGAAACAAGGAACAGGGTCACACAGAGGTCCCGCGAGGTACCAGGTTGAGATGCCAAGTCAGAGCGGACTCTTTAATCTGGTTTCCCCAAACCCTTAATAAATCCAGAGAACCTCGGAAGGGCAAACACTGAACCATTTAGTGTTAGGCTGTCGCAGCCAGATGAGCCTTAACAGAGCTAACTGATGACCCTGATTTCTTCGCATGCAGCAGGAAACCCAACATGGCAGAGAGCAGAGCTGATCCATGCACAAGTGGTGGAACCTTTTCCATTTCTGAAGTGAAGTAACTGGAGCTGACCCCTTTCCCACCTGTTCTCCTGTCGAGCAAGTGGATTCGAGAACCACTGAGGAGCCAAGCTTGGCCTTGGAGGGCCCCTAGCTTGGGGTGAGGAACACACCCTGAGTTCTGGGAGAGGAGATGAGGGAGGTGAGAAATGTGAGTGCAGGAGAAGCAGATAAGATACCAGGCTGGGATGACTAGATTAACCCTTGCCTGGCCCTGTTCTCCGAAAGCTAAAGGGGGAGGAGCTGGCGGGAATGGGGAAAACAAGCACCTTTGTCCATGGAAGCAGAAAGGCATCTCCCAAAGCACGGTGAACTTTTTTGAGACTACAAATGTGTTCGATCATCTTACAGTCTGACCCCTCTGTCCGCCTTTGGCATGAGAAAATAAAACCCTTTGCCCTACGAGGAGAGGGACCAGTTCTGATGCTCCTAAATGACAGATAGTGTCCTCTCGACTCAGTCTAGTCTTGTGTGAGTGGTCCGCTGAAGAGAGCTGGGAAAGAGGGAGGGAGATGAGGTGGAAGATGTTATATCTTCCATGACCCACCTTTCTGGTGTAATATACTGCCAGGCCTGTTGGAAATGGAAAAGGTGGTGTCCAAAAGCAGTGGGCAAAAGTTTGCAGCTTGCAAAACTAGACATGAAAAAGTCAACCCTCAACCAGGACATCAGATCTATGTTTCAATAACTGGGTACTAACGAAGGGCGTGAGAAGCTCTTGCCCTCTGGAATTCCTCTCCCGGTAGGTTCAGGGATTCTGTGAAATCCAGTGCTCTTTATGCATCTGTGGAAGATGTTGTCTGGAGACTAAAAATGTGTAGCTTGCATAGTCGCCCTTGGCCATGATCATCTGACACTCTGAGATCCGAAATTGGAGAGTTACGGAGGAGTAGGCCTTTTGGTCAAAAAGGTCCAGTCTTTTCTGGTCTTCATCACGTTTGGCTGTTGTGAACACCACACCCGGTGACACTTTTCATGGACACGTTAGTTTCTGTTTCACAAATCTACTCACATCAGAATGAAGAGAGTGGGGGTTGTCATGCTGACCTGTATCAGACACCACCACACAATCACTCTGGAACTCTGCAGGGCCTGGGATGCTCCAGACCATGCCCTTTATTACTAAAAGGTATTTGCTTGCCTTAGGATTCTGTCTAATGTCCAGGATATCAACATCACTGCACTGTAGTGCAGGTGGGTAGACACAAATGAAAGAGATGGACAGGAGAGGTCATTTAGATAAGAACAAAATAAGCAGCCTTCAGCCAATCAAGGAGTACAAAGAATGTAAACAGTGCAGGTTCAACTGTACTAAATGTGTTAGTTCTAAATTCAAAGTAGCTCCTCTTACCTGTTAATATTCTGGACTTTGTGCCATGTAAGTTTTGATTCCAATTTTCTGTGAGCAAGAGCGATAACTCTGAAGCCCTGCTTAGTGTATTCTTCCAAAATCGTTTCAAAATCAACGGGAACTTGAAAAAAGTCAATTACAGAATCATTAGAACTTCTCATCTCACAGTTGAGTTCTACGAGAAAAGTCAGTTTAGTCCTTTACCTGTCTCCTGTTTGCACAAACTGGCAATCACCTCTGGAGCCCCTTTCATGAACGCATCCATCCTTTTCTCCCCCAGCACTCTTGTCACCACACACATGCGTTGCAAAGCAGAAGAAAATGGAAACTGACGCACAATTCCAATCTCATAACTGGCCTGTGTAAATGATCAGAGACAACAAAGGGGAGGGTTGCTGGGCAAATGTATCCCCTGAATAATGGTTTTAAAAGCCAGTTCCTTAGGAAGAGGAGAAATATTCACACTTACCGACAGCTCAAAGAGTTCCTAAGGGGAAAAAAAAGAAAAGTTTCTAAGTATCGTTTACAAATCTCCATTTCAAAGCAATGTTTTCAGTGCGCTTATCTGATCTGTATCATGCCAGGAATCCATCTGAGTGATATGATATGGCAGGTGCATCCACAAGATAGAATTTCAATTTAAACTGCACTGAATTGTAATTAGGCTTAGGAAGTTTGATATGAATGTCGTTCATTAATACAGTGCATCCGACCCCAAATGACCCCGAAGCACTTCCCAGCCTTGTGTACTAGTGAAAGCACAAGAATGGCATCAGTAGATCAGACTGATTCTCCATGTGGCCGCAGAGATGCTGTGGGCCCTCCCCACTCCATTCTTCTACCAGCAGAGGAGAGACATAACCCAGGTTTGAAAAGCACTGAGGATATGTTTACGCAGCACAGAACACGGCAGCTGGCCACGCCAGCCAACTCAGGCTCGCAGGACTCAGGCTGCAGCTTGGGCTCTGGGACCTTCCTGTAGACCCTTCGACGTACCCTTGGAGACGCAGGGATAGCGGGTGCTAGAGAACTGCTAAGTAGTACTCCTTACTGTTATACATTCAGCCCATTATAGAAATTCACATGCAGCTAACAGCGCACTGCAAGTCTGCTCAACAGCTAAGGACAGGAAGTAAAGAGAACATTGCTATCGTGCTCCTCATGCAGTAGCTGCAAACTACTTAGGAGGGTAAGGATACCTAATTGTCTAAAAAAACATCCTAATATGTTCAACACTACCTAGGTGGTCAGAGCGTCAGAATACTGACACATTCATTTGGTGCCACAGGGAGCAGTGCCACCAACTCCCGCAACACCTGAGGGGACCAAGTGCTGATCAGTCCTGACCCATTCAGGATCAGAGCCACAGGACCACAATTCAGAGGATTCCCAGGCATTCTAACGTGCTACAGAATAAAATGCAGGCAGAGCAGAGGGAAATTCTGTACCATTTCCTGATCTGTGGCAGGCTTGGATTCTGGAAGAAGCTGTTTCGGAGGCCGAACCACAGTTGGCATTATTTGATTATGGAGAGCGGTTTCCTCTTCAGTTGCTTCTTCAAGAATCTAAATGAAAACAACACTCGAGTCACGCCTTCCATTAACTAACTATACACCAGACAATTATATTTCTGCAAACAACAACTCAGGTACTCGACAGCAAGAGGGCTGATCTTTCTTGATAGCTCTTAACAGAAATCCAAACAAGAATAAAAACCAGCAAAAGACCAGATAGACCACGGTCCCTTAAAAAACTTTAGCTAAAAGAAGATGAGTGGTTTATGCCAGAAACTGACGCCACACTGCCAAGATTAGGGAAAAAGTAAATCGCACTTCAAGAACTCTCTCAGCTTACTAAATGTAGGTTTTGTATGAGACCGAAGGTTTAAGACCTGAGTGTTGGTGTTGACACTCTCCTTTTAGAGCAGCAGTGGGCAGCCTAGGCTAGCGAGTGACCTCAAGGCTGTTCTACCCAAGCCAGTCTCTCAGAATAGGACAGTTTTACTAACTGCACTTGCAAAGCTAGAATGTGTCGAGTGCCAGGTGAACTGCGGCAGCACTTTGATAAGGTGCCAAGGGGACGCCCGCCTCTCTCGATGGTGTGTGCCATACGCATGCACCTCACTCGACATGCCCTTGGCTCATGCCCATGCCACTTTGGTAATATCTGTAGGGAAAAACCACGCAGGCGAAAACCAGCAGAATCTGGTAAGAAAGGGGCTGTGGACCACACACAGAACCCGCTAGGCCGCAGGCTGCCCATCACTGCCTGTCACGTTGCTGGATCTTGAGGGGAGCAGCCAGATCCCTGATGCACCCATAGTTGGGGGTGCTGGCCCCAACAATGATATAGAAGGGGGCCATGTGGGGTATTGAATGGGAGCTTGTTGTTTGCTGATCCTGTGTACACTGTTTATGTGAGTGTATAATGTCTGTGTGTGTAGATAGGAATCTGTAATCTGTGTGGAAGCTGAATATTTCTCTGAATGTGGTTAAGCATTGCTATGGACGGGCTGAGTAGCGAAGCCCTGTGGGACAATGGCCCTTGATGGGCCAAAGACACACCTAAAGCAGGAGGGCGGAGACCCAAGAGCTGCCAGTAGAGAGAGGGTGAGGACCAGGTGACCGGCTGAGACCAGAAGAGGCCAGGAAGGGGGTATAAAGAGGCCATGTGGTCGATGCCATTTTGTTCTCAGCTCAGCACTTCATCCCAGAGGCAGCAGTGCAGGGATCGAGGAGCCCGGAAGACCTGTGAACCCATCCTGATCATAGGATGTGCAATAAGAACTTTTAAACCAGCAGCTGTAACATCTCTGCTAGAGCCTGCATCGAGGACTGGGAGATTCGGTGCATGTAACGTAATATTCCTTAACAACCTTACTCTCATGCTTTTCTTTCTTGTGTTAATAAACCTTTAGTTTTAGATTCTAAAGGATTGGCCCAGCGTGATTTGTGGGTAAGATCCAGAGGGTAAATTGACCAGGGATCTGTGGCTGGTTTCTTGGAACCGGACAGGACTTGTTCGGGGTAGGTGGGATTGGGTGCTAGGACCCCCACCTGTGTATGAGGCCCGGGGCCATCTGGGGCACGGATATTGCTGGGGTGTCGGAGGGGTTTTGCTCGGGAGGCTTCAGGCAGGCAGCTGAAGCGCTCTGTGAGACTGGTTTGTGGCCTGTTTGGAGAGGTCACCAGTCTGGGGGCTGTAAGGAGCCCCGGATTTGAGCAATTCACCCTGAGCGGACGCCCTCAGCTGTGCCCAGACACAGCCCGGTCCGTCACACTGCCCTAGAGCACATCTCCAGCACGGAGGCCCGTCTAGGAGCTGAAATCTTGCCGTCTGAGGAAGCGCAGCACCATGCACCCGAGTACTAGCTGCAGTTCGGGTTCCTGCACTCCGAGAGAACGGACTTACCCATCGAATGGCTTCAAACATCTTCAGATCAAGCGGGTCCCCAGAAAGCGCGCCTTCAATGTTCGTGAGTGAATGACACGTTGCCATGCAAGCAACAAACTGAGACTTCACCAGGCTCTCGCTGCAGGCGCTCTCTTCTGGCAAAAGGAACCTAGCACAGAACACAGTAACGCCAATGGTTTACTCTGAGCTAGGTGAGCAGCGGAACACTGCCTTCCAGCACTTCCCAAGCTTATCCCTTCCACTCTGCCCAGAGGACGGATTAGGACCGCAGGCTGAGATTTTTCGTAGAGCCCAAGGGAATTAGGCAACCTGCTCCCACTGAATTACAGCATGATATGGGCATGTACCTCCTGCAGGCTCCTCTGCAATCCCCATCTCCACTAGGGGAGTAGTCAGACACAGCTGGTTCGATCATTTGTAACTTCACTTGGATCTCGTCCAGACAAGAACTAAAGCTGGCTTGCCTGAATCCAGTCCCTGGTAACTCAGACGAAACACCCTGACCAGGCTGCAACGAGTGCACAGACCAGGCTCAAAATCCCTTTGCCTTGTTCTGTGCCCTGCTCCTAACTCCCAACCCACATTTTACAGCTGTGAGAACAGGTCGTGGACTTTCCACCAAGTCGTGCTCACATGCGATGTGTAACCCTTTCCAGGCATGCTGTTGTGCACATTCAGGAACACAAAGGATCAAAAATTCTTTTCTGCTTTATGCAGGCTCTTGGATGCTCATGACCATAGTGTCTGAGTACCAGTTACATATTTGCTCTCATATCAATCCCACGGTGCCAAACCAAACCTCCCTCTCATGAAAATACTGTGGTACGCTTGTACTCACCGACCATTCTCCACTCTCTGGATCCCCCAAAGATCTAAGCCATCTTCAGTCAGAGTGCCAGTCTATCAAAAAGCAAAACAAAAAGCCAATCAGTCGCCAAAGAGAAAAACTCCCTTGCCAAGATGGGCTCTGAAAAGTGCCGGTGGACAAATGACCAGAGCTACACTTGAGCAGGGACACGACAGCATTTTCACATCCAGCCACAATGCAGATATGATTTTTGTTAGCTGTCCCTTGCAGAATACGTCTCCGTGCAGGTTCCGCAGGGCCCTGCCCACGGTACAGCAGCATCATAAGACTGTGTCACTTCCCCGTGCCATGCATTCACTGCTCTCCACAGTCTGCGCTCACGGGACTGGAGGGAACACCCACTCCTCAGCCCTCACTACTGTGAGCTCACAAAGCCTGTGGTTTTGGGCGAGGAATTTCCTAACCTTGCACATGGAATTCCGAGTGAAAAGACAACAGATGACTGAAGAGCAACAGCTCGAGAGCTGGGCGCTAAGCTACTGCCCCAACAAACAGGTATTTGGAGAACTGTTCACACACCAGTTTGAATCCATCAGCCATACAGAGAAACCTCACAGCCGTGCAGAGAGTTTAAGGCCGTGGCGGCCAACCGGTTCTGAAGCAGTAGCCGCTATAGCAGCAGTAGCTACAGCAAACTAGCCACACTCAACCAGCCAAATAGCTACATTTGACGAGGGCTAGTGTGCTGCACACCACAGGTTTAAGGAGTTAGACAAAAATGTAGAGGGGAGAGAAGTCTGGATGAAGCGCTAGCTCAGTGTTTCTCAAACTGTGCTCCGTGGCGCCCCAGGGCTCCGAGAGACCTCTCCAGGGACTCCGCGAGGTTGACAAACTGGAAATGTCGATAGGTACAACACGTACAGTCAGCGGACGGCTGGGGCGCCGCATAAGTACAACACGTACAGTCAGCGGACGGCTGGGGCGCCGCATAAGTACAACACGTACAGTCAGCGGACGGCTGGGGCGCCGCATAAGTACAACACGTACAGTCCGCGGGCCGCTGGGGCGCCGCATAAGTACAACACGTACAGTCCGGGGACCGCTGGGGCGCCGCATAAGTACAACACGTACAGTCCGCGGGCCGCTGGGGCGCCGCATAAGTACAACACATACAGTCCGCGGGCCGCTGGGGCGCCGCATAAGTACAACACATACAGTCCGCGGGCCGCTGGGGCGCCGCATAAGTACAACACATACAGTCCGGGGACCGCTGGGGCGCCGCATAAGTACAACACATACAGTCAGCGGACGGCTGGGGCTCCGCATAAGTACAACACATACAGTCCGCGGGCCGCTGGGGCTCCGCATAAGTACAACACATACAGTCAGTGGACCGTTGGGGCTCCGCATAAGTACAACACATACAGTCAGGGGACCGCTGGGGCGCCGCATAAGTACAACACATACAGTCAGCGGACGGCTGGGGCTCCGCATAAGTACAACACATACAGTCCGCGGGCCGCTGGGGCTCCGCATAAGTACAACACATACAGTCCGCGGGCCGCTGGGGCGCCGCATAAGTACAACACATACAGTCAGGGGACCGCTGGGGCGCCGCATAAGTACAACACATACAGTCCGCGGGCCGCTGGGGCTCCACATAAGTACAACACGTACAGTCAGCGGGCCGCTGGGGCTCCGCATAAGTACAACACGTACAGTCCGCGGGCCGCTGGGGCGCCGCATAAGTACAACACGTACAGTCCGCGGGCCGCTGGGGCGCCGCATAAGTACAACACGTACAGTCCGCGGGCCGCTGGGGCGCCGCATAAGTACAACACATACAGTCCGCGGGCCGCTGGGGCGCCGCATAAGTACAACACATACAGTCCGCGGGCCGCTGGGGCGCCGCATAAGTACAACACATACAGTCCGCGGGCCGCTGGGGCGCCGCATAAGTACAACACATACAGTCCGCGGGCCGCTGGGGCTCCGCATAAGTACAACACATACAGTCAGCGGGCCGCTGGGGCGCCGCATAAGTACAACACATACAGTCCGCGGGCCGCTGGGGCGCCGCATAAGTACAACACATACAGTCCGCGGGCCGCTGGGGCGCCGCATAAGTACAACACGTACAGTCAGCGGGCCGCTGGGGCGCCGCATAAGTACAACACGTACAGTCAGCGGACCGCTGGGGCGCCGCATAAGTACAACACGTACAGTCAGCGGACCGCTGGGGCGCCGCATAAGTACAACACGTACAGTCAGCGGACCGCTGGGGCGCCGCATAAGTACAACACGTACAGTCCGCGGACCGCTGGGGCGCCGCATAAGTACAACACATACAGTCCGCGGGCCGCTGGGGCTCCGCATAAGTACAACACATACAGTCCGCGGGCCGCTGGGGCGTCGCATAAGTACAACACATACAGTCAGTGGACCGCTGGGGCGCCGCATAAGTACAACACATACAGTCAGTGGACCGCTGGGGCGCCGCATAAGTACAACACGTACAGTCAGTGGACCGCTGGGGCGCCGCATAAGTACAACACGTACAGTCAGCGGACCGCTGGGGCGCCGCATAAGTACAACACATACAGTCCGCGGGCCGCTGGGGCTCCGCATAAGTACAACACGTACAGTCAGTGGACCGCTGGGGCTCCGCATAAGTACAACACGTACAGTCCGCGGGCCGCTGGGGCTCCGCATAAGTACAACACGTACAGTCAGTGGACCGCTGGGGCGCCGCATAAGTACAACACGTACAGTCAGTGGACCGCTGGGGCGCCGCATAAGTACAACACATACAGTCCGCGGGCCGCTGGGGCTCCGCATAAGTACAACACGTACAGTCAGTGGACCGCTGGGGCTCCGCATAAGTACAACACGTACAGTCAGTGGACCGCTGGGGCGCCGCATAAGTACAACACATACAGTCAGTGGACCGCTGGGGCGCCGCATAAGTACAACACATACAGTCCGCGGGCCGCTGGGGCTCCGCATAAGTACAACACATACAGTCCGCGGGCCGCTGGGGCGCCGCATAAGTACAACACATACAGTCCGCGGGCCGCTGGGGCGCCGCATAAGTACAACACATACAGTCAACGGACCGCTGGGGCGCCGCATAAGTACAACACATACAGTCCGCGGGCCGCTGGGGCTCCGCATAAGTACAACACATACAGTCAGCGGGCCGTTGGGGCGCCGCATAAGTACAACACATACAGTCCGCGGGCCGCTGGGGCGCCGCATAAGTACAACACATACAGTCCGCGGGCCGCTGGGGCGCCGCATAAGTACAACACGTACAGTCAGCGGACCGCTGGGGCGCCGCATAAGTACAACACGTACAGTCAGCGGACCGCTGGGGCGCCGCATAAGTACAACACGTACAGTCCGCGGACCGCTGGGGCGCCGCATAAGTACAACACATACAGTCCGCGGGCCGCTGGGGCTCCGCATAAGTACAACACATACAGTCCGCGGGCCGCTGGGGCGTCGCATAAGTACAACACATACAGTCAGTGGACCGCTGGGGCGCCGCATAAGTACAACACGTACAGTCAGTGGACCGCTGGGGCGCCGCATAAGTACAACACGTACAGTCAGCGGACCGCTGGGGCGCCGCATAAGTACAACACATACAGTCCGCGGGCCGCTGGGGCTCCGCATAAGTACAACACGTACAGTCAGTGGACCGCTGGGGCTCCGCATAAGTACAACACGTACAGTCCGCGGGCCGCTGGGGCTCCGCATAAGTACAACACATACAGTCCGCGGGCCGCTGGGGCTCCGCATAAGTACAACACATACAGTCAGCGGGCCGCTGGGGCTCCGCATAAGTACAACACGTACAGTCCGCGGGCCGCTGGGGCGCCGCATAAGTACAACACGTACAGTCCGCGGGCCGCTGGGGCGCCGCATAAGTACAACACGTACAGTCCGCGGGCCGCTGGGGCGCCGCATAAGTACAACACATACAGTCCGCGGGCCGCTGGGGCGTCGCATAAGTACAACACATACAGTCCGCGGGCCGCTGGGGCGTCGCATAAGTACAACACATACAGTCAGTGGACCGCTGGGGCGCCGCATAAGTACAACACGTACAGTCAGTGGACCGCTGGGGCGCCGCATAAGTACAACACGTACAGTCAGTGGACCGCTGGGGCGCCGCATAAGTACAACACATACAGTCCGCGGGCCGCTGGGGCTCCGCATAAGTACAACACATACAGTCAGTGGACCGCTGGGGCGCCGCATAAGTACAACACGTACAGTCAGTGGACCGCTGGGGCGCCGCATAAGTACAACACGTACAGTCAGTGGACCGCTGGGGCGCCGCATAAGTACAACACGTACAGTCAGTGGACCGCTGGGGCGCCGCATAAGTACAACACGTACAGTCAGCGGGCCGCTGGGGCTCCGCATAAGTACAACACGTACAGTCCGCGGGCCGCTGGGGCTCCGCATAAGTACAACACGTACAGTCCGCGGGCCGCTGGGGCTCCGCATAAGTACAACACATACAGTCCGCGGGCCGCTGGGGCGCCGCATAAGTACAACACATACAGTCAGCGGACCGCTGGGGCGCCGCATAAGTACAACACATACAGTCCGCGGGCCGCTGGGGCGCCGCATAAGTACAACACATACAGTCCGCGGGCCGCTGGGGCGCCGCATAAGTACAACACATACAGTCCGCGGGCCGCTGGGGCGCCGCATAAGTACAACACATACAGTCCGCGGGCCGCTGGGGCGCCGCATAAGTACAACACATACAGTCAGGGGACCGCTGGGGCGCCGCATAAGTACAACACATACAGTCAGCGGGCCGCTGGGGCGCCGCATAAGTACAACACATACAGTCAACGGACCGCTGGGGCGCCGCATAAGTACAACACATACAGTCAGTGGACCGCTGGGGCTCCGCATACATTTTTATGCATGTAAGGGGCTCCGGAGCCCAAAAAGTTTCAGAAGCACTGCGCGAGCTGAAAGGAGGAGACAGACGGGCTGTGTTTACTTGCGCTATTTCTGACTTTTAATTCTCCCTGGTCCCACATAACAGTTTGGCCTTTCATTTGAAATTAAATTAAAAGAGAAAGGAGCCGAAGCCACAAAGTCTGAATCCCAAATTTTCCTAAGAGGTGTGGTGTGGGCCTTCATTCCAGTTTGATAATACTTACACCTCTTGGGTCTCTTGGCAAAGTAGCATCTGGAGTTTTGAGATTCCACTTACATTTTAAAGCACAGGCTGGACATCTCTTCCCCAGCGCCCCCGGGAACGGACCGGTCTCGAACCGGGGAGATTGCCAGACTAGCGATGGTTCCCTGCCACAGGCCAGAGCTGCTGACTCTGCCAGCGGGAGGGGCCAGGGGCAGAGGCAGAGGAATTCCCTCCAGCACCTGGCAGGCTGCCTGCCGGGTCACTGACCCTGCTGCTGCTGCCCCGCCCAGATTGCCTGCCAGACTCCAGCAGCCCACGCTGCCACAGGCTGTCTGGGGCTCTGCAGCCCCAGACCCGGTTCCTCTGCCACAGGCTCTAGCCCCCCTTCCACAGGCTGCCTGGGGCCCTGGCTCTGCAGGGCCACAGGCTGGTGCTGGCCCAATTCTGCGCTGCGGGGGCTTCCCTGACCTGGCCCCAGTGCTGCAGGCTGTCGGCGGCTGCTGCCAACTCCTGCCCTGTCCCACTGCTTCAACCCTCCTGGATCACCCTCCTGCCACTAGACTACCGGGGTTCTCAGCTGCAGGAGCCAGAGAACTCCGGTTGGGGAGGGACGAGCTGTGTTTGTTTATTGTCTACCACCCAGGAATGCACCAAGGGCCTGTAGCTACTGGAACAGAGCTCAGGTTCACAAGTTCTCCCGTAAATAATTATTACTAATGCCCTTCTAGCCACTGCTGTTACTGCGACTTTCAGTAACTAGCGCCGATTCCTAAACGTCACCTTATCGAAGCACACGAGATTCAACTGGCCACAGATATTTATCCTCTGAGGGCTGATGCAGAAGATACCAATCTTTTTTAACCGTCTCTGGGCATAAACGATCCCAGCCGTCATGGCAGCAGGAAGTGCAGGAGGTACAGTGATGGTTATGATATCCAGGGACTCGATGATTATAGTGTGAGCAGGAACCTAGAGTTAAAGAATGTACAATCTTAAGTGAATAAAATTCAGTCTCCCCTTAATACACAAGTTCAATGTAGCTTTGGAGCACAGCTTTCAGAGAGGACGTTCCTTTCCACCTCTTCCTGGGCTATCACAGGTTGCCGCCGCTCTTGCGCTCAGGAAGTTAAAGCTGCGGTAAGCTGCAATGCTAGCCATCCGATCCTGACAGTTTTACACCTGTAAGCAGCCTTCCCTCCAGGGTGCCTGGCAGCCCAGCCTCACAGCTGATTAATCAGCCTCGCTAGGAGCTGACTCACTGGGCGGGCTGAATAATTGGAGGGAATTGGAGGGAACACAGCTTGTAAACCCCCAATCTCTTGGGTGATACGTTAGTTAAAAGTCAAAGGTGAGTGACTCATGTGCAACAAATCTGATATATTGACATTTTCTATATCTCACCAAAAAACTTCTGTGAATGACCCTTGGTATGGAGCTCATTTCTACACATTTTAGCAATATCTAATTTGGTTTGATTGGCTATGAAAGTCACATGGTATCCTATTTCTCCTTTGCATCACAGTAACCTCTAGAATCAGGTTTCTGGTGCAAATGCTTGTGATTGTAAATTCAGATTTCACTTTCCTTCAACATGAGAACAGCCAGACTGGGTCAGACCAAAGGTCCATCCAGCCCAGTATCCTGTCTGCCCACAGTGGCCAATGCCTGGTGCCCCAGAGGGTACTGATCAAGCGATCTCTCTCCTGCCATCCATCTCCACCCTCTGACAGACAGAGGCTAGGGACACCATTCCTACCCAGCCTGGCTAATAGCCATTAATGGACTTAACCTCCATGAATATATCTAGTTCACTTTTAAACCTAGCCTAAACAACCTCCTCAGGCAAGGAGTTCCACAGATTGACATGCACTGTGTGAAGAACTTCCTTTTATTTGTTTTAAACCTGCTGCCCATTAGTTTCATTTAGTGGCCCCTAGTTCTTATATTATGGGAACAAGTAAATAACTTTTCCTTCTTCACTTTCTCCACACCACTCATGATTTTATAGACCTCTATCATATCCCCCCTTAGGCTCCTCTTTTCCAAGATGAAAAGTCCCGGTCTCTTTAACCTCTCCTCATAGGGGATCCGTTCCAAACCCCTAATCATTTTAGTTGCTCTTCTCTGAACCTTTTCTAATGCCAGTATATCTTTTTTGAGATGAGGAGACCACATCTGTACGCAGTATTCCAGATGTGGGCGTACCATGGATTTATATAAGGGCAATAAGATATTCTCCATCTTATTATCTATCCCTTTTTTAAGGATTCCTCACATCCTGTTTGCTTTTCTGACTGCCGCTGCATACTGTGTGGACGTCTTCAGAGAACTATCCATGATGACTCCAAGATCTCTTTTCTGATTAGTTGTAGCTAAATTAGCCCCCATCGTAATATATGTATAGCTGGGGGGGTTTTCCCCCCCATGTGCATTACTTTACATTTATCCACATTAAATTTTATTTGCCATTTTGTTGCCAGTCACTTAGTTTGGTGAGATGTTTTTGAAGTTCTTCACAGTCTGCTTTGGTCTTACGTTCTTCTATGTGTCTGACAATTTTATTCTTTACTATTGTTTCAACTAATTTGCCCGGAATTGACGTTAGACTTACCGGTCTGTAATTGCCGGGATCGCCTCTAGGGCCCTTTTTAAATATTGGCGTTACATTAGCTATCTTCCAGTCATTGGGTACAGAGGCTGATTTAAAGGATCGGTTACAAACCACAGTTAATAGTTCTGCAATTTCTCATTTGGGTTCTTTCAGAACTCGGGTGAATGCCATCTGGTCCCGGTGACTTGTTACTGTTAAGTTTATCAATTTGTTCCAAAACCTCCTCTGACACCTCAATCTGGGACAAGTCCTCAGATTTGTCACCTATAAAGGACGGGTCGGGTTTGGGAATCTTCCTAAAAGCCTCAGCCATGAAGACTGAAGCAAAGAATTCATTTAGTTTCTACGCAATGACTTTATCATCTTTAAGTGTCCTTTTGTATCCCGATCGTCCAGGGGCCCCACTGGTTGTTTAGCAGGCTTCCTGCTTCTGATGGACTTAAAAACATTTTGTTATTACCTTTGGAGTTTTTGGCTAGCTGTTCTTCAAACTCCTTTTTGGCTTTTCTTACAACATTTTTACACTTAATTTGGCAGTGTTTATGCTCCTTTCTATTTACCTCACTAGGATTTGACTTCCATTTTTTAAAAGATGCCTTTTTATCTCTCACTGCTTCTTTTACATGGTTGTTAAGCCACGGTGGCTCTTTTTTAGTTCTTCTACTTCGTTTTTTAATTTGGGGTATACATTTAAATTGGGCCTCTATTATGGTGTATTTGAAAAGTACGGTCCCTTAAATTTTGCTTTCTTGCTGAACATTCCTGTCAATACATGTGCCTGCTACACCCTTAATGGAAAGCAATAACAGCCACAAAGGTTCCATTTAAAAATCAAGACAAATATTGGCAGAAAGGACTAGTAATAATAATAGGACTAGTAAGCAAATACAAAACACCAATCAGCCTCTACTTTTAAAATACAAGAGTAGGGCGACAGAGGGGCGGTAACCTTACCTTGTTTAGTATGCTATTGACAACCGTGTAAAGAAAGCCAGCACCTGCCACCACCACAAGACACAGCAGAAACATGAAGGCATCTCTGTAGAGCTTGAAGTCAGTTGGCTTTGGATATAGTATAGAACGAACAAGCTGTCCTTTCGACGTACTAAAGCCTATAATGAGATTTCAATGTATCAGATTAAAAGTGCAAACAGCAGCAGCGACACAGTCTCATAGAACAGGAAGGGACCTTGATAGGTCATTGAGTCCAGTCCCCTGCCCTCTTGGCAGGACCAAGTACCATCCCTGACAGATCTGCCCCAGATCCCTAAATGGCCCCCTCAAGGACTGAACTCACAACCCTGGGTTTAGCAATGCTCAAAGCACTGAGCTCTCCCCTTCCTCCCACAATGCACCAAAAGCCTTTGAAAGAGTAAAATCCTGAGCTAGTCTTTTGATTCTCAGGTTTTGCAAGTGCTAACCCTATTTAGCATGCTGTATCTGCAAACTCTGACTTCCATCAAATCATCAGGGGAAATCATCAGACAGGGGAAATTCCAGAAGACTGGAAAAGGGCAAATATTGTGCCCATCTATAAAAAGGGGAATAAGAACAACCCAGGAAACTACAGACCGGTCAGTTTAACGTCTGTCCCAGGGAAGATAATGGAGCAGGTAATTAAGGAAATCATATGCAAACACTTGGAAGGTAATAAAGTGATAGGGAATAGCCAGCATGGGTTTGTGAAGAACAAGTCATGCCAAACTAATCTGATAGCTTTCTTTGATAAGATAACAAGCCTTGTGGATAAGGGAGAAGCGGTGGATGTCATATACCTAGACTTTAGTAAGGCATTTGATACGGTCTCGCATGATATTCTTATTGATAAACTAGGCAAATAAAACTTAGATAGGGCCACGATAAGGTGGGTGCATAATTGGCTGGATAACCGTAGTCAGAGAGTTGTTGTTAACGGTTCTAAATCCTGCTGGAAAGGGATAACAAGTGGAGTTCCTCAAGGGTCTGTTTTGGGACCCGTACTGTTCAATAGCTTCATCAATGATGTAGATATTGGGATAGAGAGTACGCTTATTAAGTTTGCAGATGATACCAAACTGGGTGGGGTTGCAACTTCTTTGGAGGATAGGGACATAATTCAAAATGACCTTAGCAAGTTAGAGAAATGGTCAGAGGTAAACAGGATGAGGTTTAATAAGGAGAAATGCAAAGTGCTCCACTTAGGAAGGAACAATCAGTTCCATACATACAAGATGGGAAGCGACTGTCTAGGAAGGAGCATGGCGGAAAGGGATCTAGGGGTCATAGTGGACCACAAGTTGAATATGAGCCAACAGTGTGATGCTGTTGCAAAAAAAGCAAATATGATTCTAGGTTGTATCAACAGGTGTGTTGTAAGCAAAACTCGTGAAGTCATTCTGCCGCTCTACTCTGCACTAGTTAGGCCTCAGCTGGAGTACTGTGTCCAGTTCTGGGCGCCACATTTCAAGAAAGATGTGGAGAAATTGGAAAGGGTACAGAGAAGAGCGACAAGAATGATTAAAGGTTTAGAGAACATGACCTATGAAGCCAGGCTTCATGAACTGGGCTTGTTTAGTTTGGAAAAAAGAAGATTAAGGGGGGACATGATAGCGGTTTTCAAATATCTAAAAGGGTGTCACAAGGAGGAAGGAGAAAATTTGTTCCTCTTGGTTTCTGAGGACAGGACAAGGAGTAATGGGCTTAAAGTGCAGCAGGGGAGGTTTAGATTGGACATTAGGAAAAAATTCCTAACTGTCAGGGTGGTCAAATATTGGAATAAATTGCCAAGGGAGGTGGTGGAATCTCCCTCTCTGGAGATATTTAAGAACAGGTTAGACAGACATCTGTCAGGGATGGTGTAGACGGAGCTTGATCCTGCCTTGAGGGCGGGGGGCTGGACTCGATGACCTCTCGAGGTCCCTTCCAGTCCTATTATTCTATGATCAAGAAGATGAAGAGCAAATGTAGTTATCAGTGTTACTCGCAGACATTCTTTATATCCTAGCTGCAACCCGGCACAGCATGGCTATCTACCCTACAGTGACAGGTTCTCCCAGATACATTGTGCACCCAAACGCCACTCTGGGTGTGCATGGGCTGTAAGCACAAGCGACTGGATTCTTTTTAAAGAGCAGTACCTGTTGGAGCCATGTCTACACCCCAATACTCGAGACCACTGTAGCTGCAGGGTGGCCTTAACAGCCACGCAGTTCCTTCAGCGAGAAGGGCTCTGGATTAGTGGGGAAGGAGGGGACCATGGACTCAGCACGAACAACGCATCTCAGAGGAGCCCACTTACTGCACGGCGAGTCACTGGTCTCTTTCCAAGAGACTGCCCAGAGAGCGCCCGCTCCGAGTACCAAGCAGTTCTCTCCAAGCGGGGGATGGAAGAGGAGTCCTTCCCGAGGGATTTATGGAAACCCCATCACACACTCTGGCCATCCATTATCCACACGGGGTCTCAACAACTCGCTGCGTACCAGCGGGTGGATGCGGCTCTTTTTCTGGCACCCGGTCCCTGGCCTGAATTGGGAGCTCAACATGCCCCTCGCTGCCCCCTGCTGGCGCCTGACATGAGAAAAATCCCTTCAAACTTTGACGCTCAAGTCAGCACGTGACTGGAGAACCCAGAACGTGACCTAGACCTGCGGCAACAGATGTGCTACGGTGAGAGGTGGAGGATGAAAGGACGCCTGGGTGCCTGAAACAGGTTTGTGCAGGAGATAAGTATTCTTAATAGGCTTCTAGTGGGCCTGGGTTTTTGTTTTCTGTGACACCACCTGGTTTCCTTTATGGCCATTTTCATCTTGCGTTAACGTTCTTTTAAGAGGAGACCTAGGCACCGGCCTGCGACAGACTCCATAACACCACAGGTCACCAGCCCTAGGTACTCCCAAACTTACAGCACTGTTTTACTTGTCTGCAAACAGAAAAACTGTCCAGGAAGAGTTTCAATGTCAAGTCCCTTCTCCAAAGTCACATATAACTGCCACCCTGGCCCTGGGCAAGACGCTGGGAGCACGTCCCAGATTATTAATGGGTGGAGTGGAAAGAAGGAGGTTGCCACGCGCACACAAAGGAAGGGACGTCTGTGGGATGGTGAAGCGAGGGTGTGAAGCTCAGCCTCTCAGGCGTGTATTCAGATGCTCTGCTTAGCCCCGGTTCTTATCCCAACCAACGTAAGGAAAGGAGTATTGCTCTGATCTGAACTTGGCGATCAATAACTTCATCCACAGTCTGGCCTTTCTATGGCTTACTTGAGACTGAGAATGGGATAAAGCTGGATGTCGCTTGAATAACATGGCGAGCTTTCTAAAGGAGTTTAAAGTCACTGAATGCCTCACAACTTTTCACCAGTACCAGGGTAAGATGCATGGATAGATGATTTTGGATGAAAAGTTGGATGTGCCCTTGTAGCCAAGAAGGCAAATGGCATATTGGGCTGCATTGGGAGGAGCATTGCCAGCAGATCCAGAGAAGTGATTATTCCCCTTTATTCGGCTTTGGTGAGGCCACATCTGGAGCACTGCAGCCAGTTCTGGGACCCCCCACTACAGAAAGGATGTGGACGCATTGGAGAGACTCCAGCGAGGGGCAATGAAAATGATTCGGGGGCTGGAGCACATGACCTACGGAGGAGAGGCTGAGGGAGTTGGGTCTGTTTAGTCTGCAGAAGAGAAGAGCGAGGGGGGATTTGAGAGCAGCCTTCAACTTCCTGAAGGGAGGTTCCAAAGAGGCTGGAGAGAGGCTGTTCTCAGTGGGGGCAGGTGGCAGAACAAGGAGCAATGGGCTCACGTTGCAGAGGGGGAGGTCCAGGTTGGATATGAGGAAAAACTATTTCCCTAGAAGGGTGGGGAGGCGCTGGGGTTCTAAGTTTTCTCTCTCTGATTATGGTCCATGCACAGGTCTGTATCTAAAAATAGGCTTGCAAGACACGTAGGAGGAATCCTGGGCAGTTTTAAAATGCTATTTCACAATAGTCTGGGTTACAGAGCTATTAAACTATTGATGTGGTGGAACACAGGGTTATAAATAAAGCTAATAACTATATAAGAAGGTGACTGCCACTTGTGGGCACACACTGCCATTTAAATATATTTACTTCAACGTTAGAGACAGGTTTTCTCCATAGTCAAGTGAAGCCAAAAGGAAAACCAATACCAAAGATACAGGCAGGACACACTCTTCCGGAAAAACACCACAAATTGGGTTTAATGCTACACTCTGAACCTCTCTAGTCCAGCACACTCTGGTCCAGCAGAATCTGGCAGGTTTTTAGTCAGTCAGATGTCCACTTCACACGGGTGCAGCCAAGTTTCCCACGGTCCCTTAACATTTCTTTACAACCACCAGCCCTGGCTCTCCATGTTCTGTGCTGCTATTTAGCTCTAATTTACCCCACTATGTCTTCTAAGAGCCCAGTCAGCAGTGGAAGTGTTGGTCATGCTGCTGGACAATATTGAACTTACGTGGTTTGGCAAAATTCTCTGGTTCGGCACCAGGCAGGTCCCAAGGGTGCCGGACTAGAGAGGTTCAATCTGTACTGCAAATGTTTCTGGGCATGTTTTCAATCCCTTGACTTTAATGGTTAATAGTGCTGAAAAATTAATAGCCAGCGAGGAAATCTCAAGTACCATCGTCCTAAAAGTTTTCAGAGTAATTTTGTGAAATGTTTTAGGGAATATCTGTTTAATACAACTAAACTGACAAAAAGGTAGGAAGCAGCAGACAGCTCTACTTTTGAAATCAAATGGTTTATATGAATGAGAAAACTTAAAATGTGTACCTGTTCTCACTACTATGGCTTTGACGAGTTCTCCAGTATAAAAACGGGTTTGAATGACATTGGTCCCACAGAACAAAGTGTGTCGCTTATGTGCTTCTGGACTGTATATTTCATCTCCCGCTGATTTGGGGTGTTCTGCAGGATTTGGGAGATTAGTCTTTGTTACAGGAACACTTTCACCTTAAACAAAAAAAAAGCCTCTTCAGTTCATGAAAGTCAAATACAAACAATAAGCACTTTTCACCCCTTTTCTAGAATCATGTTATCCTAACGGATGTGGAAACAGAGTCAGGGTATGTCTACACTACCACCCTAGTTCGAACTAGGGTGGTAATGTAGGCAACCGGAGTTGCAAATGAAGCCCGGGATTTGAATTTCCCGGGCTTCATTTGCATAAAGCTGGGCACCGCCATTTTTAAATGTCCGCTAGTGCGGACTCCATGCCGCACAGCTACATGCGGCACGGAGTCCGCACTAGCAGACATTTAAAAATGGTGGCGCCCGGTGAGATGCAAATGAAGCCCAGGAAATTCAAATCCCGGGCTTCATTTGCAACTCCGGTTGCCTACATTACTACCCTAGTTCGAACTAGGGTGGTAGTGTAGACATACCCTCAGAGAGCAGTGATTTGTGTAAAGTTAACTCACGCCAGGTCTATGCATGCAACTTCAGTTGTGTGAATAGTTTAGCTGGAGTTGACTCACTTGGTTCGAGTTACCATTGTGTCTCAACCTGAGACATGCTCCCGTCGGCTCCCCTTACTGTTCCCGCTCTGGTGGAATACCGGAGTCGACTGGAGCGCGATCAGCGTTCGATTCAGCAGGTCTTATCGACCCCTGCAGTGCCAATCTCCCCGTAAGTGTGGACCAGGGTTGAGCGAGGCAGCAGCAAAGCCAGGAAAAGAAACCAGGACTCCTAGTTCCCATTAGCTCATTCTTTAACCTTCTTGACCTCCCACAGAACCCAAGAGTCTTGACTGCCGACCTTCTCGCATCAAAATCACCACACCAATTAGTGAAACACGAACATGCTGCTGCTTGTAGTACAGAGGGTAAAACACAAAAACTTACCAAAAACATTGCTGTAAAGACCCATTTGATAGAGGCAAGTCTACCTCTAGCAAGCTTTGTTAGCATGTGCCCCACTCCCTACACGCACCTTTATCCAGTTGTGACTTGCTAAGAATTCATGCAGTAATTTCAACACTTAAAACACACAATTAAAATACTATAGTGTCTTCTAAGCAATTAAACATGACCTCGGCCAAAAGCAAGACTCATCTTGCCTAACAGAAAGTCAATCCAAAAGGCTTTGTATGAATGAATGAGTCTTTTAGTGCAGTTCACATTTTAGGCAGATTCCTTTCTTAACAGAAATGTTTATTTTAATGAACATAGTGAAAAATAAAAGAGAGGAAAATACAAACAGCGTGATGAAGACACACCTCTTCCTTAGACCTTTCATTATAAAAATATATAGACTAGCATCTTGCACAATGACCAAGGTTTGGATAAATACTAACAACACTATCTTGAGTAAATTATAAAAGTGGACATTTCAGGGTGTGTAAACAAAGTCCTTTGGATAAGGTAAGGTGCAGCTCAAAAGAAGAACACCGACATAACGTTTTAGCCTCATAGCTCGGCCATCCAGAACGTAAGCTGTATTTCACCTGTTAACATGCTTTCATTGACGATGCAGGTACCACTGACAAGCACTGCATCACAGGGCATGATTGTCCCATTAGATGGGATCACCATGACGTCTCCAGGCACAAGGTCGGTGGAAAGGATCTCTTCTATTTCTGAAAGTAAAATTTTAGAACAAGCTCTTTTTCTGCAACAGTAAATGAAGTCTTGCAAATCAGCAGTTCCAACAGACCCCTCCATGAATATAACAGCCATGACCCAAACTGTAACAATTATGCTGCTGTTTCCATTATTAATTGTATAACTTAAAATGGTTAAACCAATGATTCCTCCTGCATGAACCCTTGGTTTTACACTGACGGGTGCTTCAGAAAAAACCAATATAATAAACAATTTGCCTCACAAAGAACCTAAGGCAGCTCAACTCTTGTTCCCCACACAAGAACGGCCAGACTGGGCCAGACCAAAGGTCCATCTAGCCCAGTGTCCTGTCTGCCCACAGCGGCCAATGCCAGGTGCCCCAGAGGGAATAATTAGAACAGGGAATCATTAGGTGATCCCTCCCCTCTCATCCATTGCCAGCTTCTGACAAACAAAGGCCAAGGACACCCTCCCTACCCAGCCTCGCTAATAGCCATTGATTGACATAACCTTCATGTATTTTGTGGAATCCTGTTATATTCTTGGCCTTCACACAACATGCTCTGACAAGGAGTTCCACAGGTTAACTGTGCACCATGTGCAAAAATACTTCCTTTTGTGTGTTTTAAACCTGCTACCTATTAATTTCATTTGGTGATCCCTAGTTCTTAGGTGAATCACACCAGCAGAACCTGAACCACCGGGAGATACGACCGCCAAAGGTTACAGCACTGCTCAGATTCACTGAAAGGTACTTAAAAAAAAGTCTCCCCTTGGAGTTTCTAACTGTATCCCTTCAGCCATCAGTAGCCTATTGCAATGGTAGTTGTATTCATAGAGAGGGACATAAGAGAAAACGGAGGAGGGACACGAAGGGCCAGTCTATATCTGCTCCAACATAAATCTTGAGCTGATCATCTGTGAGCGACACTCAAGTAGATTATCTTCCCCCCTTGAATGTCACACCTAACCCCTTGGCCCAGCAATGCTGCTAAGAGGTCACAAGGCCCGGTTACGTTAAGCACATGGAGCGGGGCCAGTTTGTGTGTCTCTCTTCAGCCAGGCAGCCAGAGCAACTTACCTTGGTTCGCTCGACCAACAGACACTCTGACAATGCTGTGAGCTGCCACCATGTCATGTAACAATATATATTGCTGGAGGGGGAAAGAACAAGGCGTTAATCAGCGGCAGCAACAGCCCTCTAGCGCTAGTACCGCCTGGCACTCACACAGGCACCCTCCAGCTCCACGGAGCTCCGGCTCAGCTCTGGGACTGTTCTCCGGAGGGGCACGGCTGCACTCCTGGGGGTGAGCTCCAGGAGTTAGCACGTATCCCAAGGTGCATTCGAGCTGAAGTGGCCCTTTCACTCATCTCCAGTCACAGGAGGAAAAGGAAGGGGAGGGGCAGAGGGTTATGGGTTGCTGTAATAAGCCCCAAGCCCAGTGTTTCTATTCGGTCCATGACTGGTAATGTCTAGCGGAGCAACTAAGCTCCCAGGCTCCACGTCTGAAAGCGTCACGCAGGTTTCTCTGGCCGCTCAGACAGAGGGCCGGCTTTGTGAAGAGGGCTTGCCCACAGGAGTGACAGGGTGGCTTTGCCTTTTATCATTTCTCTGTGTTCATTCGGGAGCAGTTTTACCCACGTAGTTGTTACTGGGGCCTGGGATTAGCTATACATGGCATCCTGGGCATATGTAGACCCCTGGGTCTGGAGAGGTGTGTTGTGCGTGTGGTGGGGGAGGAGGTGGTTGGCTGTCTCACAGGAGAGATTTATCTGCAGGATCTGGCGCAACTTTTGAGTTGGTGGGTCCATGTCTGTGGGGAGCCGGCTTCTGAGGATGTGCTGGGAGGGGTAGGAGTTTGTTTAGAGGCTAAAAGAGGTGGGTTCAAGTATGGCCTGTAGTTGTTGAGGATACGTCACTCACATAGCTTTCAGTGCGTGGGGGGAGGTGCCAGCTAACAGCGTTCGAGAGGAGGGGTTTTATTTCTACACTGAAGCAGGCTCACTGGGCGGCCCAGGCAATAATGTGGTCTACCTCTCTTGTGGAGTGCCCATGTTTAGCGAAAGCGGCTCTGAGTGGATTACGGTGCATACTCTGAACTGTCTCCTCAGAGCACAGGCCACGGTGTCTGAGCACCTTGCTGTGTGGAACACAGTGCCTGCTGTTTGATCTGTGAAGGCAGGTGCACAGCTGTCGACAGGGTTCCAGGACTGAGGCTGATTATGGGGGCCAGGACGTTAATGCTAGTTGAGAGTGTTCCGGAAAGCGTTTATTGGATGGGTGGTGGCTGTTGAAGCTGTGGTGAAATCTATGAGGGAGTTTCAAGTCACTCCCAAGAAGATGAAAATATCCGTCTCTCTCAGGCAGCAACGGTTTCATGGTCCATTTGTCCAAAAATTCTCCTTTAAGGTGGCCCATGAAGAGGGTGGCTGACTGGGGACCATGCTCGTACCCCTGGCTGTTCCCATGGTTTGGACAAGGGGTTGGTTGTTGAGTGTAAAATTGCTATGGAGGAGTATGAAAGACGACTCTGGCCATGAAATATCTGAGGGTTAGCCACTGCCTTGGAAATATTTGAGGCCAGCTGCCGTACCGTCATTTTGAGAGACACTGGTGTTTAGGGAAGTAGCATCCGTGGTGGCAAGGAGGCTTTCTAAGGGAGTTTGTGGAGGAAGCTGGTTGTACCCTTGGAGAAGCCAGCCGTTTGTGTGATCAGTGTTTTGAGGAAGGTTTAGTCCGTGCTGACATTCCTTCAGCAAGAGTGGTGTGGCCAGACATGCTGTGTTTGCCTGGATTCTCTTGTTTATGTAACTTGGGAAGCATGCAGAAGTTCCCCGGGGCAGGCTCTCGTGGAAAGAGTTTGTAGAGTTTCTCAGAGTCATTTGGCAAAAGATCTGATCACTTAAAATTCCTGAGTAAACTGTAGTGTGGGGTCTTCTTTATAGTCTGTGGTGGCAGAATTGGTTGACACTGTATATTCTAGATCCATACTCCACCATCCATACCATAGAATAAGATTCTTTAAATGACTTTGAATTGCATTGCACTATGGGAACCCTGTTATACAGAATGTATCAGAATACGGAGTTGGGCCAAAAAAGCTGCAATGTGGAGTACTCTTTAAGGAGTACTGCAAGGTCCATATATTTACCCAGACTTCTAGAGAGGTAGTGAAAACTCACTGAATATATTCTAATTAAAGTTGATCAAGTTTTCCAGTGAAACTTTGATTCCTCAGAAACCGTCGATTTGTTGAGCCCAATATATTTTGGGTTCACTGACGTTTCAGTGAATCCAAGGCAGTGTTTCCACACCGGGGAGCTAGTGACTCCAGTTCTGCCAGGTTCACAGCTCCAGGACAGACACACCTAGGAACTGAGATACAAACGTTGGCATTTCTAGGATGAAGGGTTCAGGGCAGACTATTTTGGGGCAGTTTCTTGTTTCAGTGAGAAATTTAAAAGTGTCAGTTTTGATTTGATCCAACTGATTTTTTTAATTATCATATTTTTTGACTTAGCTCTCAAACCAAAAAATGAATTATTCTCTCTGCTCTAATCTAATGCAATCATAGTCACTAATGCACACACATCCAGAGAAATGCAGGTTGATTGTGAATGTTAATTGCTGCTCTTTTAAAAACCCCAAAAAGTCTTCTCTAACCTTGAGCATGGCTTTGAAATGGTTCCAAGGTTGCTCTGTCTTTAAAACCCCACAAACTGTTCTCTGACCTTCAGTAACCACAACCCCCTTCTGTGCTCTGAAAGCAGATCTCCAAGGAAGAGTCACTCATGCAGGGTGGAGCAAGCAGTATCAGCAAACAACCTTCTTTTGTAGGTGTTGTAATCAATAGAGAGACTGAACTAGGAGTTGCAGGGTCACTCCTCCCTATGGTCAACAGGAGGCAGAACATCCTCCATGACCAACCCCAAAGCCACGTTTCCAGTTTGACTTTTCTATATCTGCTTATAGGGGTCAAACTGAGAAACCAAATCCAAGCTTCCAGGAACTCTAGATCAGACTGCACCCAATTTTCATACTTTGGACCGTTCACTTCCCCGCATTAACTCACATACAACAAATTTTTGCAGATGTAAAGAGCATCTCCATCAAACAACAGGCAAAGGATTCTCAGGCCTTGTCCACTTTTGAACACACCAGGAAGTTTGAAGTAGGGTTTTCAGGGAATGATTCTGAAATGGATACTCTAGTAAAAATAGAATTTGTGATGATGGCCACCAAGGTAATGTGAACTTACCTTTCTGATGGTGTACAGTGAGCTAACAATAGATATCACAGACATAATCACAATTGCAAATGCATAGTAGTAATATTCATCGGTGACCCACACTATCACGCTGAACAGTTGGAAAATGTAAAATGGGTTTAGAACCTGAGAGAGAAAGAACATACTAAGGTTACATCAAATGTAACATGTCTCCTAGAAAAGCCTGAAATAAATTAAACTTATTCGCAGTGAGAAAAAGTT
Source organism: Pelodiscus sinensis (assembly GCF_049634645.1). Classification (NCBI taxonomy): domain Eukaryota; kingdom Metazoa; phylum Chordata; order Testudines; family Trionychidae; genus Pelodiscus; species Pelodiscus sinensis. Next base: position 54,817,355 of record NC_134720.1, read on the forward strand.
AGGTTTTTCAGTTCCTTATGCCTAGGTCCTTTCATTTTTGGTTTTATTTTCTTTAATTTTTCCTGCATATTTATTGGTCTTTATCACCACCACCAAAAACAGGTGAAAAAAAAAAATCAGTGAAAAAAACAATTTTCAGAATTAAAAAACCCAGTTATCCGTAAAAACAGAATGCTAGTCATTTGTGTGTACCGCCAAAGAAAATAGAAAGATAATGGAATAGGCTTAACATGCAATTTAGATCCACTTCTCTGATGGATAGTCTCGGTGTCTTTAATGTGTTTACAGTTTGAGAAAAGCATATTTAATGCCAAGAGTGGAGAAATGGCAGGAGCCACCATGGCATGGGGTTTTGATGTGTAACTCTCCACAGAGAGCCCTCACATGATCTGTAATGCTCTTGTTCTTCGACTCAGATTTGGACTCTGGACCCATAGAGTTGGTTCCCCCAACCTGTAGATCTAAGAAATATTCTCACTTGTAAAGAAAAGGGCTAAAATTTACTTTATACATAATAGCCCCCTTTGAAATCCGACACACATTCAGTGCCACTCTAACTCCAAATATTCATTAATTCTAGATACGGCTTTTTTAATTTAAAAGAGTTCTTACCTCCTTAATCAGAAGCTTAAAAATTGAAGGCACTTTCACACCAATTTCATTTACTCCATAGAATACTTTTCTGTATGGAGGGAGAGACAAAAAGTTAGTTGTATTCTGGTTGTAGATAATCTATACCACAATACCTTCCATTATTTTAAAGCACTTTATATCTTCCCATTTATTTGAGTGTGTCAGATTGTCTTTCACACAGTCGCTACAGCCTTTTAAATGCTAGCTAAGGATGTAGCAGCAGTAAATAGAAAAAATACATCTGGATGAGATGCTGCAGGCCTTGAACATGAAAATATTTATGAACTAGATATAAATTGAACCACAATCAAATATTCTGGAAATGTGAAAAAAAATCAGAGAGGTACTAAACATACAACAGAAAAAAACCCTAAACAAAGTGACCTAAAGAGATTAAAACTGAGATATGTGATGTTCCACATAAACACAGAATATTGAGAAGAAAAACACATACAAAACCAAGGAAATAGAGAGTAAGAGAAAGATATAGAGAAAATAGTGAACAGCAAACCACGTGTACAGGCCTTGTTTGGACACAGACTGGCTAACCTTGTGAGGAGGGCTTTAAACTAGGTTTGTCGGGGGCAGGTGAGCAAAGCCCACAGATAAGTGCTGAATGTGCGGGACTGGGAGATGGGTTGGAAATGGGGGGGACTACGGCCTATAATGGCAAGGAGAAAGGAGGGTCAGGGCACAACAGGGAGGCAAGATCAAATCAGTATCTTAGATGCCTATATACAAATGCGAGAAGTATGGGTAATAAGCAGGAAGAACTGGAATTGCTAACCAATAAATACAACTATGATATCATTGGTATTACAGAAACCTGGTGGGATGGGACGCATGATTGGAATATTGGTATGGAAGGGTACGGCTTGCTCAGGAAGGACAGACAGGGAAAAAAGGGAGGAGGGGTTGCCTTGTATATTAAAAATGTACACACTTGGACTGAAGTGGAGATGAACGTAGGAGATCGCTGTGTAGAGAGTCTCTGGGTTAAGCTAAAAGGGGTAAAAAACGAGGGTGATATCATGCTAGGAGTCTACTACAGGCCACCTAGCCAGGTGGAAGAGGTGGATGAGGCCTTTTTTAAACAATTAACAAAACTATCCAAAGCCCAAGATTTGGTGGTGATGGGGGACTTCAACTATCCAGACATATGTTGGGAAACTAACACAGCGAGGCACAGCTTATCCAATAAGTTTCTGGACTGCATTGGAGACAACTTTCTGTTTCAGAAGGTTGAAAAAGCTACCAGAGGAGAAGCTGTTCTGGATTTGGTTTTAACAAATAGGGAGGAACTAGTTGAGAACTTGAAAGTGGAAGACAGTATAGGGGACAGTGATCACGAAATAATAGAGTTCATGATCTTAAGGAAAGGTAGAAGGGAGACCAGCACAATTGAGGTTATGGATTTCAGGAAGGCAGATTTTGATAAGCTCAGAGAACTTGTAGGTAAGGTCCCATGGGAAGCAAGACTGAAGGGAAAAACAACTGAGGAGAGTTGGAAGTATTTCAAAGGGACGTTGTTAAGGGCCCAAAAGCAAACAATTCCGCTGTGTAGGAAAGATAGAAAATATGGCAAAAGACCAGCTTGGCTTAACAAGGAGATCTTGCATGATCTCAAAATTAAAAAGGAGTCATATAAAAAATGGAAACTAGGACAACTAACAAAGGATGAATATAGGCAAGCAACACGGGAATGCAGGGGCAAGATTAGAAAGGCAAAGGCACAAAATGAGATCAAACTAGCTACAGGCATAAAGGGAAACAAGAAGACCTTTTATAAATACATTAAAAGCAAGAGGAAGACCAAGGACAGGGTAGGCCCACTGCTTAGCGAGAAGGGAGAAGCAGTAACAGGGAACTTGGAAATGGCGGAGATGCTCAATGACTTCTTTGTTTCGGTCTTCACCGAGAAGTCTGGAGGTGTGCCTAACGTAGTGAATACAAGCAGAGAGAGGGTAAGTTTAGAAGATAGGATACACAAAGAACAAGTTAAAAATCACTTAGGAAAGTTAGATGTCAGCAAGTCACCAGGTCCTGATGAAATGCATCCCAGGATACTCAAGGAGCTGATAGAGGAGGTATCTGAGCCTTTAGCTATGATCTTTGAAAAATCATGGCAGACAGGGGAGATTCCAGAAGACTGGAAAAGGGCAAATATTGTGCCCATCTATAAAAAGGGGAATAAGAACAACCCAGGAAATTATAGACCGGTCAGTTTAACGTCTGTCCCAGGGAAGATAATGGAGCAGGTAATTAAGGAAATCGTATGCAAACACTTGGAAAGTAATAAAGTGATAGGGAATAGCCAGCATGGGTTTGTGAAGAACAAGTCATGTCAAACTAATCTGATAGCTTTCTTTGATAAGATAACGAGCCTTGTGGATAAGGGAGAAGCGGTGGATGTCATATACCTAGACTTTAGTAAGGCATTTGATACGGTCTCGCATGATATTCTTATTGATAAACTAGGCAAATATAACTTAGATAGGGCCACGATAAGGTGGGTGCATAATTGGCTGGATAACCGTAGTCAGAGAGTTGTTGTTAACGGTTCTAAATCCTGCTGGAAAGGGATAACAAGTGGAGTTCCTCAAGGGTCTGTTTTGGGACCCGTACTGTTCAATATCTTCATCAATGATGTAGATATTGGGATAGAGAGTACTCTTATTAAGTTTGCAGATGATACCAAACTGGGTGGGGTTGCAACTTCTTTGGAGGATAGGGACATAATTCAAAATGACCTTAGCAAGTTAGAGAAATGGTCAGAGGTAAACAGGATGAGGTTTAATAAAGAGAAATGCAAAGTGCTCCTCTTATGTATGGAACTGATTGTTCCTTCCTACAAGATGGGAAGCGACTGTCTAGGAAGGAGCATGGCAGAAAGGGATCTAGGGGTCATAGTGGACCACAAGTTGAATATGAGTCAACAGTGTGATGCTGTTGCAAAAAAAGCAAATATGATTCTAGGTTGTATCAACAGGTGTGTTGTAAGCAAAACTCGTGAAGTCATTCTGCCGCTCTACTCTGCACTAGTTAGGCCTCAGCTGGAGTACTGTGTCCAGTTCTGGGCGCCACATTTCAAGAAAGATGTGGAGAAATTGGAAAGGGTACAGAGAAGAGCGACAAGAATGATTAAAGGTCTAGAGAACATGACCTATGAAGCCAGGCTTCATGAACTGGGCTTGTTTAGTTTGGAAAAAAGAAGATTAAGGGGGGACATGATAGCGGTTTTCAAATATCTAAAAGGGTGTCACAAGGAGGAAGGCGAAAATTTGTTCCTCTTGGTTTCTGAGGACAGGACAAGGAGTAATGGGCTTAAAGTGCAGCAGGGGAGGTTTAGATTGGACATTAGGAAAAAATTCCTAACTGTCAGGGTGGTCAAATATTGGAATAAATTGCCAAGGGAGGTGGTGGAATCTCCCTCTCTGGAGATATTTAAGAACAGGTTAGATAGACATCTGTCAGGGATGGTGTAGACGGCGCTTGATCCTGCCTTGAGGGCGGGGGGCTGGACTCGATGACCTCTCGAGGTCCCTTCCAGTCCTATTATTCTATGATTCTAAGTGTGAGGTTGTTGCCAACATCCCAAGATGCCCTTAAGCAAATCAATAGTAACTACTGGACGCTGAGAATGAGGAGCTCAGGCGGTGCTGTCATCTACCCTGCCAGCTGAAGGTAGGCCCCAGGGAGGGACCCACATCTGGAAGACAAATGCATGACCACAAAGATTACGGTGCCTGGAGGGCTTTGGTGTCCTCGGCCACAGGATGGTTCTCCATGAAGGACGACTGCCTTGTCCACTTGACACAGAAATGGAAGAGCCTTTTGGGACATCAATTTGCCAGGGAGGATGACTTGAAACGAGCTGCAAAAGGGGCCAGGTAACAAAAACCCATAGGCAGGAAATAAAAAAGGTGACCCTGAAGAGGGCTGGAAGCAGGGAAGGAGGAGGAGACACGGAAATTTACAGTAGGGTTACAGGAGTAACAAGAGGGAAATCTGTAATGGAATCAGCTCTCCTCAGACATTTATACACAAATGCAAAAAAATATGGAAAATAAATATGAAGAACTGGAAGTCTCAGTAGACTGGCTTAACCGGCATCTAGGGAGTGGATGGGATCGATCTCGCAACCAGAATATTGGAGTTTGCTTGTTCAGAAAGGCAGGCGAGGAGACAAGGGAGGCGGCACTGCATCATGCCTCAGGAACGTATCTACTTGTTCTGAGGCCCACAAGGAATGGAGTTGAAAGGCTCTGGGTGAAGATAAAAGGGGTCAGCAGCAGGAGACGGTCCTGCTAAATCAGGAGGAGCAGATGGAGGAGGCATTTCTAGAACAACAGTAAAATATTCAATACACAAGACCTGGTGGTAATGGCCCTTTTACCTCCCAGGCAAGTTCTGGAGAAGTGATGTGGTGAAACAGCATATCCAGTAAGTGCCTGGAATGCACTAGGGACTGCTCCCTTCAGATGGAGCAACTCACTGGGGGACTTCCATTTTCCACTCGATTCTAACTGACAGGGAGGAAATGGTTGCAAATCTAAGGTGGAAGAGAACTTGGCTGCAATGTGTTCTCTAGTCTTTTCAATCCATATGTGGATTTTTTCCAGCCATGTGTGGAACAAATGTTGAATGTGCACTGAGGCATGTATGAATGTGCACCACTAGTAGAAACCTAACTGTGGGCGCACTGCTGATAAGCTGGGCAGCGTCTGAATCTCTCCTGAGCTGCTGTACAAGCGCTCGGCTTACAGGGAACACTGCTTGCCTGAAAGGATCATGAACTGATAGATTCACGAGCCTAAGGAAAGGAAGGAGTGACAGCCGACACTGAAACTCACAGGACTGGAAGATAGGTCCCACGGGGGAAAAGGAGTTCAAAAGAGCTGGCATTTCTCAAAGAAACAATATTAAAGACAACAGCTAGCTAACTCAATGCAAAGACAAGACAGAAAAAAGAGTCAAGGGGCAAGAGGAGCTCTTTAATGAGCTGAACAGCAAAAGGGACCCTAGGCATACCAGAAGCATGGACACAATGCTCTGGAGGAGTACAAAAGAACAGTGCAAATGCATAAGGAGGAGAATCAGAAAGGCTAAAGCATAGAATGAGTTACACTCAGGAAGGGCCATAAGAAGAGGCTCTGTAAACGCATTAGGAGTTTACTCAATACGGTTTGGTCCAACACATGCTGCAAAGAATTCCACGAGAATATCACAAAACGTGAAGGGGCAAGAAAATGTCAGATGAAAGTCCATGTTAAGAAATGCAAAGTAACGCACAACAGGAACCAGAACCCCAGCTCCACATATCAAATGAGGGGATCTAAATGTAGTTGCTTCCCTTCAAGAAAGATCTTGGAGCCATTGCGGATACTGCTCTGAAAGCATCCCCTTGGTGTGCCTGAGCAGTCCAAAACCAACCAGAATGCTAAGAACCATTAGGACGGGGATAGAGAACGAGACAGAAAATATCATATTGCCTCTAGAGCAGAGTATGGTAGGCTCATACCAGGAACACTGCATGCTGGGGTGGCTGCCCTGTCTCCAACAAGATACATTTAGAATTCAAAAAAGTACAGAGAAGAGCAACACAAATTCCTTGGGGTATGGAATAGCTTCCAGATGAGGAGACATTGAAAAGCCTGGGACCGTTCAACCGTGGAAAAAAGACAAGTGATAGAGGTCTATACAATCATGACTGGTGTGAAGAAATGAATAGGGAGGTTTTATTTACCCTTTCATATTACACATGAACCCAATGAAATTAGCAGGCAACAAGCTGAAAACAAACAGAAGAAAGTGCTTCTTCATACAGCACAAGGCTCCTTGCCAGAGGACGCTCGGATAGCTAAAAATATAACTGGGCTCAAAAAAGAGTGAGTTAAGTTCCTGGAGAATAAGCCCTCGGTGGCTATTAGCTAACGTGGTCAGGGATGCAACCCCTGCCCTGGATATCCCTCCACCTCCAACTGCTAATAGCGGGATTGGACAACAGGACAACGCTCAAAGGATCCTGTTCTGTAGTCTAGAACGAGCCCTTGCTCTGACCCAATATGGCTGTTCTTATGTACATTGGGTGTACCACACCCCGTCTCTTCCCAGCCCTGCCCCCGCTCACCCACCTTCCGGCACACGTGACTGAGTTCTGACTCCTTTTGGACAATTTGTGAACGGGAAAAGATTATTAAGCATCACAAGAAGAATTAAGCAATTAAAGCCTTTATTTTTCAAAGACAACTGCCATTGCCGATTCCATTGTTAATAGCAATGCTATCTCTGAAAAACCAGTCTCAGAGAGAAAATATAGTTCTAGCCATATTCAATGAGGATGTAAGCAGTCCCAAAGGAGATCCCTCACATTTAGTATATCTCCTCAGTTCAAGGCTACACATTGTCAAGTCTTCTTCTGAAAGGAAGTTTAATGCCCAAACAACACACACTGATCACACTTTAATTCATTATGAGAAATATTCCAGAAACACAGCTGTCCATCCAGTAACCATGTGCCTTTCTGACATCTCTTTAACGCATATGCGAGTCTGAATATTGTACGATTACCTGTGCTCATGCACCCACTTAGTCAGTCCAGTACTATGTTCATTGTGAATTGAAGAGCAGGAAGTAAACTCATCCAGTCCCCTAAAATAATGGTAGAAATTAAACAAGTTCTCAGTAACAAGCTTCTTAGGCTAATGTTCTTATTAAAAACAAACCATTAAAATGCTTAGGAATTGTTGTAAAGATGTTACATTTATAGCAGACGTTCAAGTTGCCTTATATAAGAATATTAAAAAGCAGTCAGCTAGGATTGTCATTTCCCTCATTTTTGCCTAGTTATTGCAAATATCAGAGAGCAGAAGACCACTGAATTCATTGTTTGGTTAGGCCAAGACTGCCCTGTTCACATCACTTATGTTTTTAAATGTAAATGCTTATTTCAAACACCGACTGGTGTAACTAGAACTGGAAGCTGCCACAAAGAAACAGGCGAGAATTCGGATTTAACAAAATGGATATGATATGGATTAGCTTTGGCCTATAAATTATTATTCAGATCCCTCCTTACATGCTTTGCACGAGGCCTACAGAAACTGACAACCGAGAGGCCCCGGGTACGATGAAACCACTGTCTTGCCTATTGTGCTGGCCAATATTATCTCACTGGTTCCTTCTACCCTCCATGCAAGCCCATTGTGCACACGCATTAGGGTACATTTTTGATTACACGACATACCAATTTTCCCACAGGACCTCTGCCTCATTCAGTGCACAGGATGGATTCAATATTTCTTTTTATCTTCATCGTTCACTGTGTGGCCCCACGTATTTACTGCACATCATCCAAACTACCCTAAATACAGAATTATTAGTTTCCTCGTGAGTTTCCTGTAGGGCTCATAGCATCATCTCCCCCTTTCAGAAAGGTTAATGAATTTCTCTTCACAACTCTCCTGTGAGCTGAGGTGGGATTCAGTTCCCCCATGAACAAAATGAGGAACTGGACACGGAGGGGAAGGCCAAACCGTTAAGTGTCCACGTCAGGCCCAATTGTTCAAATACTTAGCACTTCACGTGGTTGACAGCAGTGCTCCCACACACTCGGTTACAGTAGGGAATGCTTAGCTGCTCTTCTGCAAATCTGGCCCCAGGCGGGTGAAGTTGGGTACGCAGAAAATGAGGAACGCACAGTGGCCATCAGAGAAACTCTGGTTGATGTGCCTTGCCTAGAATCACATAGAGCCTCTGGGGCAGAGGCCAGGATAGAAGTAAGTTCTCCCAGGGAAGCTGTACCAATGCCCTCTTTTCCCTTCCTGCATGTCCCTGCCACATTCACTATGCACCTTCCAACTTGTGCAACAAATGAGACAGGGGTCCTACACTCACAACCTCATTGACCGCACATCCCGGTTGATTCCGAGCTCGTACGCAGCATTGCTAAGCCTAGTGCCACAGCAGCCCTGGCAGATGAGAGGCGCAGCTACACAGGACACCCAGCCCACCTCCTGAAGCCTGGGAGAGGGCACCCAAATTTAGTCTGTGGGATGGCATATGCACAGTTCAGTTCAGCAGGCAGGAGCTGTGAAGGGATGCGGGATGTTCAATGCAGAGGGAACCTTCAGCGGGCTGCTGTGGCACTAGGCTTAGCAATGTGGACACCTAACGGGAGGAGCACACGTACAGCGGGACACGGAACAGGTCAGTAGGCGACACCCCCAACAACAAACCAGGCCTTTTGAAGGTGTTTACATTGCCGTTAAAATCCCATGGCTGGCCTGTGCTGCTTAGCTGTCCAGGTCAGCTGAAGCTGGATGGTCTACACTGCCATCAGCAGCATAGACAAACACTTACAGATGTGGCGCACTAGTTAATGGATTAACCAAGACCCCTGCTACCAATCATGAAAGTCCTGAAGTTCATTAGGAAATGAAAAAGGCAAATCAGAGATTGGAAAACTGTGCTGCAATACTGTCATTTTTAAAAGCTTTTTGGGAACACAGACAACAAGACAAGACACACACTTGCTCTACAAGGCAATAATAATGAAGTAATATTCTTACTTTTTGACGTCAAAACTTTGGATTGCATCATTCCAGAAATACTTTACACTGTGATGTGTGAAATAGCGAATCTGTAAAGCAAATGCATGCAATTATATATTGAGCTGGCATTGCTCAACACCTGTTTTCTGTTAAATTTAGTATATATGTTAAACATTTGTAACAAAAATTAACTTAAATTAGCTATATTATAGGTATGAAAATGAAATACAAAACTTTGACTGTGTACCCTTCTCTGCTCTGCTGACAATATATTTTATACAAGATAGTTTATTTTTCAAAAGTCTTATTAATGTCTTTCATTAATCCCACAATACACAGATCTGTTATATAACTTAAAATATAGGGGCACATTTCCCTACCTCAACCAACTGGCCTCTCTGACAGTCTAAACAGGTCACATGCATTGTCATGTGTGTGCAGCCTAGTCATAGGTGCCTTGAAGGTTAAGGGTTCAGGTACCACAGGTCCACTTACAGGAAAATATTTGTGCGGGTAATTTCTATTTTCTTCGGCAGGGCTTTCATATAAATGACCGCTTGAAACTTTGTCTGCAATACATGGAGGATTCTGTAATGGGCTGGGTCCCCAAGAATGCAGAATGCGAATCTTTGCACAAAACCATATCCTGAATTCATCCTAACAAAGAAAAAAAAGTTGTTAATAGAGAAACAGAATAGTGTTCAATACCTTGTAAGGGTGCATAAAAGTGAATCTAGGGACACTTTCCTTTTTTTAAATAAGTATCAATGTTAACTGGAATACAAACCAATTAAATATCAGGTCCACATATTCTTACAGAAATGAAAGAGGGGACTTTACTTCTGGTCATGTGTCCATCAGAGAAAACATTAAGAACATTCCCACTTCGTCACAACAGGTACAACAAAATTTATTATATTTATATTACTATTTATATTTATATTACTATTTATATTTATATTTATATTTATATTTATATTCACAATGGAATCCACAATGGGTTCATTCCATATTCAAAAGAGTATTAACAACATTAGAATCATAGAACCATAGAACTGGAAGAGACCTCAGAAGGTCATCAAGTCCAGCCCCCTGCTCTAGGCAGGACCAATTCCAACAAATTGATATTCTTAGTTAAATAATTTTTCTTACGATCATCATATTGTGCAATAAAGGGAAACTGTTAAACGCTTATGGTTTCCAGTCCATTTTTACATCATTTAATACAATAAATAATAGCTTATAGGGCGGGGGGGGGGGGGGGGGTGTTACTAGACCCATTCTGAGCACCACCAAAAAATTATACAAACCCGCCACCCCTGATCCTTTGGGTATTCACCATTCTTCACGCACACAAGGCTACACAAGAAGAGTACAACCTTTTACAATTTTCACAGCAAAGGGAGTATTTTTCTAAAGTTCACATGATTTCATTTACCCTTGGAGGGGGCTTTGGGGTATGTCTAGACTACATGGCTCCGTCGACGGAGCCATGTAGATGAGTTTACTAGACATAGGAAAATGAAGTTGCGGTTTAAATCATCGCTGCTTCATTTACATCAAAATGGCCGCCGCGCTGTGCCGATCAGCTGTTTGGTGGCACAGTGGGGCAGTCTGGACGCTTTGTGGTCAACATTGGAAGCCTTTGTCGACCGCTCCGTTATGCCTCATGGAATGAGGTTTACCGGAACCGTCGACAAAGGCTTCCCTTGTGGACTGCGGAGCATCCAGACTGCCCCGCTGTGCCGCCAAACAGCTGATCGGCACAGCGCGGTGGCCATTTTGATGTAAATGAAGCAGCGATTATTTAAACCGCCGTTTCATTTTCCTATGTCTAGTAAACTCATCTACATGGCTCCGTCGACGGAGCCATGTAGTCTAGACACACCCCAAGATTTCAGTTTGTTTTCAATTGGTAAACTAGCCTGTCATCTACTATATATTTGAGAGTTTGCATGTCTGTCTGTTCAAGAACTCATCCTAAATGCTAAGAGCTGGGACCACCAAATTTGGTAGGCAGCTTCCCCTTACCATAACTTAAAGCAAGGTCAGGGTTTGGTTGTGCCAGGAAAATGGGATATGCCTGGAATGGGATTGCTGCCCAGAAAACCATACAGAAAAGAAACAATCACCAGGCAGGTGAAAGGGGCTGGCTGGGGGCGCCCCTCCCGTCTGGGACTGCCCCAACTCTGAGCCTCTCCCCCCACCCCCCAGAGGCCTTCTGGGGAGGCAGGAGGAGCTGAAGCTCCCTCCTCTCCAATTCATACAGGAACATTGCTGGCTGCTCCCGTGTCAGAAAATGAGAGGAAAGTGCATTCCCCAGGCTGGCTGGAGCGCGCCGGGGACAGATGAATGTGGACATGCATTCCTCCCCCAGCTGTGCCCACTGCAGAGGCCAAGGAGCGGCCCCAAGCTGCTACGCTGAGGGAGAGCTGGGGTCTCCTCTCTCCCGAGGGCAGCCGCATCCTGAACCCCTCCTCCGCAGCCCCAGCCCAGCAATGACTGAAATGAAGTCTGGACATTTTCATTTTATTCTCCAAAAAGTAAAAATGAATTGGGTGAAGGACCTGAGCAACGCCAAGTAAATCTTCTAGGTTATCTATAAACTGGGATGCAAAGACAATAATATCGCTCCGGTTCCAAGCCTGAGAGCCGATAACGACCACCTCTAACTTCTCCATTTCAATCACTGCATTCGCAACACTGGAGGACGTTCCATGCACAAACTTACCGTTGTTCTCAGTAGCACCACCCCACAGTCCTTCAGTGTAGTCCTTACGCATGTTGCTTTCACCCGCCACTGAGGCATCCAGTAGAGGAGGAGGAGGAAGAAACCACCAGTACAAAGCACCCCGACAGCAACTAAAACTAGCTTCCAGCGGCACAGCTTATACCCATAAATCTCCTGTACGGAAACGGAAACAGAAACAATGAACTTTTTTTGGAGGAAAAAGTCAGTAGTAATCTGTTACAAGCTGTGGCAGATGTGTCATACTTCAAAGGTGTTTCTTCTTTTCTTTGGTGGGGGAGGGTTCCATAAAGTTTATTTTCTATAGTGCATCAGGATGGTAATTGAACATTGTTCAATCCAACACGCAGAGTCTCAGACAACCCCAGTGAAGTGCCACATACACACCAATTTAACAACACAGCAAAAAAGAAACAAACTTCTCCATGGCCTGCTTCTGAGACACTTATTCAGGGAAACTATTACGTTACAATCTTGCCTGCAGTGCATAAGGGCCAGGGTCAGTCCCCGGCTATGAGGATGTATGGGAACATGGCATGGAAGCTGCTCTGCAGTCCAACAGCAACTGTAAGCAATTTAGCATATTTCTTTCTGTTCACAATCTGACCCCAAAGGAGGCTGAAAAAAGTGATAATTTTTTTAAACTGACTTATTTTAAATGATTTTTATTATATTATTTAAAGTACATAGCTTTTTCTTCTAAAAATAAGCCAGTTTAAAAGGAAATCTAAATTTAATACAAAATATGTCAAAATCTAACCTTATTAAGATCTCCTAAAATAATAAAAAATAAATATGCTGAATCTGTGAGCCCCTATCAAGATCTATGCGCTAAAGACTGCTTTTCTGTATAAATAATCAGGGGTAAAACATCCAATGTTTAGGTCATGCTTTATAAATAGGGCTCAAGAAATCATTTACTGTACCAAAAACTTGTTTTGTTTAATAAAAATAAACTGGAGGGTTTAAATTTCAGTTACCATCCTTATGCAACTTGACACAAAGCATAAGCAAAACCTGCAGAGGGGGAGCCGAGTTAGTCTGTAACAGGAAAAACTTAAACAACAAATAGTCTAGTAGCACCTTCTCTGAAGAAGTGGGTTGTGCCCACAAAAGCTCATAGAATCCTAGAACCACAGAGCTGGAAGAGACCTCAGAAGGTCAAGTCCAGCCCCCTGCCCTAGGCAGGGCCAGTCCCAGCTCATGATACCATCGACATGTTTTGTTCGTCTTTAAGGCGCTACAAGACTATTTGTTGTTTAAGTTTTTCCATAAGCAAAGTGATAGTAATCTATAAAATTGCATCATCATTCTAACACACAGGGCTCGACAATTAATGTAATCTAGTCGCCCGTGGCGAGTAGATTACAAGATGGCAAAGCACGGTCAGTGCATGCACAGCGTGCTGAACCGCACGGCTGGCGAGCGGGGCTCGCTGCGGTTTGGCGAACCCTGCTAACACAGGAAAAATGTTAAATAATCTGAGAATATTCAACTACATAATTATTTAAATAAATGTACACGGTTATAATGTACCCTTCCTGGGCAGCAAGAGATGTATCAAATCTACTGGAAAAGTAGTATTTAGCTGTAAATAGCATGTTTCAATGGTTATTATATCAACCAGCAGGAAAAAAATCTTCCTTTAGAAAATAACTGAAGTTCAAGTTGATTTGATGACTTAAGTCAATGCTTTCCACTTGGTGATATAATGCATGATTTAAACTGCTGATTTAAATCAATCCACATGGTAACAAGCTGACTGACAAATGCTTTTCATTCTCTCAGGAGGAAATAAAGAGAGGGATGGGGCAGTCTGGAATGGGAAGAAGGAATGAACCAAACGACTCTCATTTTATCTTAAGCTTTGCTAAAGGGAGCCTGTAATTGGGAGGCGGTACTTCTCATCCACATGATACTTGGGAACATTTTGTCATCGAAAATTTGCAGAAGCCTTTCAGTGCTGTAACCTGGGAAGCTTTCAAATGCTGAGCTGGATTTCCGCTGTCTCGGGCTGCATGGACCAGCTTTCCTGCTATGAACTATCTGCAACATGAAAGCTTGTCATTGAGACCTGCCAGCATCATTCAGATTTAAGAAAATACTGACACGGAAACCTGGTTTTGAAACATCATTGCACTTCAGAAGTCCTAGAGCTCCTTTATACTGTTCTGTCATTTTTTAATGAAAAATGCCTTTCAACAAAGAAAAGCTGCTGTTGTTTTTTTATTATTCTTGACAAATTTGTTTGTTTAGGGAAAACGTTACATTTTCTTCACATTTTTTCCTTGATGGGAAGAAGAAGAAGAAGAAAAAAGCGTGCTGGGGAAGACCAACAAAGTAGCTAGCATGTTTTCTCTTCCCACCAACACAAAGGTCGTGGCGTTTTGTTTTGTTTTTTAGCAGCCACCTTCTAGAGCAAAAATGCTATTTTGCAATGTTCTGGGAAGTACATTTCCTTTTTCTGGACCAGCGCAGGGGTTATTTAGTGACCAATGTGTTGCTCTTAAGTTTTTAAAGGGCCAGATCCTGGGCTTTGGTTATGAAGAAGTAACAGCCACGCAGCCCTTCCGTCACCTCCGCAGAGCAGAGCCTGTGCCGCATGCCCTCGCAGCCACCATCACTGTCTGTGCACTAAGAGCAGGGTGGCTGCATCCGTTTTGGACGGGACAGTCCCTTGCTTAAGCCGCGTCCTGACTATTTCCCCAAGGGGCCACTTCTCACACTGGCTCTAGCTGACTCAATCAGCGGGCCAGAGCAATCAGGACAAATGTGGGGTGTGGGCAGCAGGAATGAGTGGAGACGCCAGTCCCCTAGGGGAAGCAACACTGAAGCAGGTGGGGAGGGAAGGAGGAAGGGAGCAGGAGTCCAGTGAGAAGCCCTCAGGCGAGCGGCTGTGGGTGTCACATTTTCTCTTTGGGAAATCTGGTCACCCTAACTAAGAGTGGAAAAGCAGAAGGGGTGGAGGAGCTATGCAAATTAGCTCACCATCCCTGATCAACCCTCTCCGCAGCCTGCCTCTTCCTCTTCGAAGGCCTTGGACATTCCAAGGTTAGCCTTGGAGCCTTCCTCTTAAGCCTAGCTGCCCCCAAACCTTGACAAGTTACAGACTCCACCTTAGAGTATCAGAGGGGTAGCCGTGTTAGTCTGAATCTGCAAAAGCGGCGAGGAGCCAGGAGCAGATAACTGCTGCTATCTAATAGCTACAGAGCTGCCTCCCCAAATGGGCCAGGAACTGCGTCTGTAAGCACAGCCAGGCACCATCCCACAAGTGACCAGGCACAGTTGGTTTCTATGAAACACTTCCTTGCTGCAGCTGTCCTTGAAATGGCCATTGAGAGTAACATGCGGTGTGGGCCCTGATGATGGACATTCGTACCCCAGCACTTGTCCTCTCCGACTGCAGAAAGGGCTTTGGAGGGCTGTGCCTAAAACAATATGCCCCACACACAAAAGCAGCATTTTCTCAATGAGTGAAACTAGGCCACCAAACCTATTACCATCTCATCCTCCTCATCTTCATTTACTATCTTCTTCTCATCCTTTTCCATGTTTACGGAGACGTGGAACTTCTCCACTTCAGAGACAGGCAGTCTAACAAGAGAAGAATTAAAACACTGGTGAAGCGATATTTGGACTGCTGTGTACAGTCACTTCTGGTGCTACATTGGCATAACCACAATGCATGTGCATGAACGCCATACTTGGAAAGCGCGGACACAACCTGCTTTCCTCCAGCTCTTCACAGAACGTGTAACCCCAGGCTACGTTCAAGTGGTTCACTCTTCAATATACAGTAGTGCCCGCTAAAACCGGACCTCTCCCTCCACCCCTCAGTCCTAACGCCCTGCCCCAGCAGTGCAACTGCCCACACTCTTCCCCCACTAGGCTCCTCACCCCACCTCTTTCCGCTTCTTGCTCCTGCAGCGCAGGGGCGCAGGGGGCATGAGTACCAGGTGAGAGGCACCCTGCTCTCAGTTCTCGTGCCCTGTCCCAGCTGCAATTGCAGCAAAAGTCAACCCCAGGCTGGAGCATGCCCAATGTAGCTGCAAAGCCCGGGCAAGTGTGAAGGGTGATGTTTCAAAGGCATGTGAAACTTGGCCAAATTGGGGCAGATTTTCATGTGGAAGGCGAAAGGTGTATATCCCTGCCACAAAGGCCACCTGTGTGCCAAAACTCAAGTCACTGCTCCAAAACATGAGGATGCTACCGGCACCCAAAGAGGTCACTGGAATTGTTAGAAGGGGCAAAACAGACTATTCTGGTCTCAGAAACAACGGAACCGTTTTAGCTGAAATTTCAATCCGAACGGTTAAAGTTTGGCAAAGGTAAAAATGACTGAAAACATGGTGGAAGGAGCTTCAGGCAACATTAATGGGGAGTGAGTCCACCCCCGCCTGTAACAGGAAGTGTATTACTGCATGGCGAGGCCTTGACCCCACAACAGAGAACTGTGCAGGCAGCCCCGGTTCCAACAAAGTCATCTGGGATCCAACTGGGAGCAGGGGTCCATGGAGTTCGTAGATGAGAATACAAGACTCACTATGAAATACAAATTCAAAATAATTCCTTTGCTACCCTTTTTAACCCACTGCCACGTCTAGTCACTGAATAACTGTGTTAACGTCTTCGTTCGAACCAAGCAAGCAACCTCCTTCTACAACAGTTCCAATGGAAGCAGAATCTCCACGAACATTTCCCATCCGTGAGTGGAGTGAGTTTTGTCTTGAGCACCAACACGGCCATCGTGTGCACTTGTTCAGGTGTGCTCCACTGCGGCACCCGCCAGTAGCAAGCAACATGTTTAGATAGAGACAGACCGATCTGGGCAGATCTCAGTTTAAATTATCTATGTAAGAAACAACACTAAACCAAGGGATAATTAACAAGATGCATGACCCTGCAGCACAGGAATCAGGGCCAGGGATAGAAGGGATGGAGGGGCTCAGGCCAGGGGGTGCAGGATTCAGGGCATGGGGGGGCGGAGAGGCCAGGGAGATGGCAGCTCCTCGCTGGGGGGAGGCTGGAGCTGGGCTGCCCACTCCCCCAGAGGTTCCTTGCAGGAGATGGGCCCAGGACTGAGGTACCTGGCCCCCGAGGAAGCTCCTCACTGGGGGGAGCAGAGCTGGCCTGCCCAACCCCTGGCCAGCCCACAGCTCTTTATGGGAGAAAGGGCTGGGCTGCCCGGCTCCCTCAACCAGTGGGCAAGGGGGAGCTGGGGCTGCGCTGCCCAGCAGCTCCTGGGGTAAGGAGGCCAGGGCTGTTGGCTGGCAGCCACACACCTGCCGGTATTGCAGCTGAAAGCCGGGGGATAAGTTTGAGGGTCACGTGCTGCCATGGCGGCTCTGGCCCAGGTCGACAGAGCTGCCACCGCCACCTGTCATGCAGCGGCTCTGGCCCTGGCCGAGACCACCAGAGTAGCCACTGCCCACCACACAGCCCCACCAGCTAGGCCACAGCATCCTGCCCACCACAGCTAGAACCGGGGCCAGCCACACGGATAACCTCACTGTGCCCCGGCTCCAGCCAGAGCAAAGGGGGGCAGGGCAGACGCCTGCCACCCCACGGCCCCACCCGGCCACCGCCACCACCATTCACCTTCCGGTCCAGCAGGAAAGCGCGGTGGAGGCGAGGTGGGCGGGCATGAAGTGCCTTGTGCATGGTGCGCAGTTTGGAGGGAGCCCTGAAGACAAACTCCATTCTCACTTCATGGCTAAACTGACATTTCTATAGCATAGGACCAGCCAAAATCAAACCCACTGCTTTAAGCGCCTGGAACTCTAGCTGAAAGTTAGATTGTTTTAAATTCAAAAGCACACAGCGTACAAAACTGACTGCTGCATTAACTTAAACAAGAAACAGTCCTGCAGCACCTTAGGGTATGTCTACACGCGGCAGGGAAACGGGCGTTGGAAATAAAGCCCTATTTCGAACTACCTGTTATTCCTCCTGCAATGAGGTTTAACAAGTAGTTCGAAATAGGGCCTTATTTCCAACGCCCGTTTCACTGCCGTATGTAGACACAGGCAGTTATTCTGGGCTTGTCAATTTCAAAAAATGGCGCCCGGCCGGGAAGATGCAAATCAAGAATGGGATATTTAAATCCCGGGCTTGCTTTGCAATTTCGAATGCCTACATTTGCAGACCTATTTCGAATTAGGCTGCAAGTGTAGACATACCCTCAGAGACTAGCCAGACATGGAGATGGGGTCATAAGCTTTCATGGGCACAACCCACTTCTTCAGATGAATGGAGTGAAGAGGTCCAGGTGGCAAAATAAATAGAGAAAGAGAGGGGATGAGGAGGGAAAGAGACGGAAAAAATGGAGGAAAATTGTCAATTAGAGTGTCTGCGTTAAATGAAGCTGATAGATTGGATTCTAAGCACTCTTAAGTACCCGGTGCTTGGCTTTACAGCTCATTAGGATGTGGAATGTAGCGGGTAATCCAGTAAGGTCTTTGTTTAAACCTCTATTGAACGTATCAAATTTGTAAATGAAATTAAGTTCTGCAGCTTTCCTTTCAAAGTGGTATTTTAAATTGGCTTGTAACAATATGCTAACTTTTAGATCCATTAGTGAGTGCCCAACAGGTTTGTGTGTGTTACCTTTTTGAATATCTGATTTGTGTCCATTCATCCTTTGTTGTAGAGACTGTCCAGTTTGGCCAATATTTATTTTATTTATTTATGTAAATATTTGTACCCCGCCTCTCTATTTAAAATATTCAAAGCGGCTTACAAAAAATGTTTAAACACAATACACATATATATATAAACATTTAAAATACGAGACCCCAGAGGGACATAAAACCTGCTAAAAACATAAAGAAGAGGAACACACACATAGAGACTCAAATGTTAATAAAAGCGCAAGTAAAAAGGGTGGCTTTCACCTGACGCCGGAACAACGCTAGCATTGGCGCCATGCGACTATCCTAAGGAAGAAAATTCCACAGCCTGGGAGCAAAAGCTGAGAACTCCCTGTTCCGTGTAGATGTTAATCTTATCTCCACAAGTGGGGGAACACGAAGAAAAGCCTCCCCCGCTGACCTCAATCCCCGGGCAGGTTCATATGGGAGAGGACGGTCCTTCAGATACCCTGGACCCAACTCATTTAAGGCTTCATAGGTCATAACTAAAACCTTACATAGTGCCTGGAAACATACCGGAAGCCAGGGCAGCTGCCGAAGCCCTGGCATAATGTGCTCCGTATAACTAGTGTTGCTTAAAACTCGAGCAGCCGCATTCTGGACCAGCTGAAGTTTCTGAATGCTCTGTAGAGGCAGCCCCACATAAAGTGCATGACAGTAATCCAGTCGGGATGTAGCAAGCGCATGGATCACTGTGGCCACGTCATGTTTGTTCAGGAAGGGTCGCAGCTGGCAGATCAAACGCAGTTGCCCAAAAGCACTCCCGGCCACTGAAAGAATCTGATTTTCAAATGTTAAACAAGGGTCCAAGAGGACTCCCAAGCTGCGCACCTGTTCCTTCAGGGGGAGAGTAACCCCGTCTAGAACAGGTGCCGTGCCACATTCCCGAACAAATGGCCTCCTGATCCACAGCACCTCAGTCTTATCTTGATTCAATTTCAGCTTGTGTGACTTCATCCCAATCATCACTGCCTCCAGACATCGATTTAGATCAGTCACCACCACACCTGGTTCTAATGTCACAGGGAAATAGAGTTGGGTGTCATCTGCATATTGATGGCACCGTCCTCCAAAACTCCTTATGACCTCTCCCAGCGGCTTCATGTAGATATTAAACAGCATAGGGGACAAGATAGAACCTTGCGGGCCCCCATAGCATATGCGGGCCCCCATAAGGCAGAGGGGCACGGCTGGCACTTGATGGCATAGATCACATTGGTGGATGTGCAGTTATATGAGCCTCTGATGTGGTGGTTTAGGTCTGTTTCCCAACCAGTAGTACGAGTACCCTTAGGGGTACTTGCGAGAAATCTGGGGGGGTACATCAACACAACTGAAATTTGGAAAAAACTAAATTTTTGATTTAAGTTTTACAGCAATTTATTATTTTTGTACTTTTCATTCCCAAAAATGTCATGGCCTGCCTGACTACGATCAAGTTGTTTAAACAAATATATTGCAATGGTAGAAAAAAAATTGTGTGTCTGAAAACTGTAGGTACTGGAAGTAC
Source organism: Pelodiscus sinensis (assembly GCF_049634645.1). Lineage (NCBI taxonomy): Eukaryota > Metazoa > Chordata > Testudines > Trionychidae > Pelodiscus > Pelodiscus sinensis. The sequence continues at coordinate 54,837,449 of NC_134720.1, forward strand.
TTATAATTATTTTTTTTAAAGGGGTACTTTATTAAAAAAAGGTTGAGAAACATTGGTTTATGTGGTTAGGTCCTGGGATGATGTCGCTTGTGTAGACAGAGCTGGACCGGAGTTGAATACAGGGGTGGGTTCCTGGGTGAGTATGATGGAGGTGTGCTGGGTGATTGCTGGAACATGTCAAATGCAAGTTTATGCATGCACCACAGATAAATCACAAGATTTTTTTCCCCAAAAAATGCCTAATGAATTATGGTTTATAGCAAAGTTCACAGCAATCATGAGAAAAGTGAGAAAAGACGTCCATTTATCATGCTGGAACTTGATCCATCCATAAAAAATATGCATGTTACAGGTTGAATCTCTCTGGTCTGGCACCCCCAGGAATTGACCGGTGCCGAACCAGAGATTTGCCAAACACGGGAGGTCAATATTGTGTAGCAGCATTACTAACATTTCCACTGCTTACTGGGGTCTTAGAAGACACTAGGGGGTCAATGAGAGCTAAATAACAGCACAGAACACCGAGAGTCAGGACTGGGGGCTGTAACAAAACTTCATGGGACAGCGGGAAACTTATCATGGGGGTGGCCAAGTGGATATGTAGTTAACTAAAATCATGCTGGACCACGAACGTTTCCAGACCAGAGAAGTTCAATCTATACTACGCTACATTATCTGTATCAGTGCCTGGAGGCAGAGTTCAATTCTTGATGAGAATAGTGGCCAGCACTGAGGGGCAGAAGAAAAAATGGCACTAAGAAAGCACCACGGGGAAGAGGAATAAATGGTAATAATTATTCCAATTTGCATATCTGTTTGCAAGTCAGAGGCAGCAGCATGGGGTGCTAGGCAGAACCGGTCTGTGAGCTCCGCACACACAGCATCTGCCCACCGCCCCATGCTGCTGCTTCTGATACAGAGGCAGCAGTGTGGGCTGGCAGCAGCCCCTGTCCACATCCCGCAAGGAGCTCAGACCCCCAATGGACAGGGGCTGCTCCGTGGGATGAGAATAAGAGTTTGCAGGATTAGGACACAACCTCAGATACTCAAACATTTAGTCCGAGCAGCGAAAGCTGAAAGCTTTCCTAGCGGACGTTAATGGGAAAGCAGATAAAATCCTTTCATTTCACCACTGCGAGCAGCTCTCCCCCACAACTCCCCACCCTGGCTGGACTTCAGCTGCCAGGAGCGGCTTCATCTGAAGGCCCTCTCAAAGCAGGGAGCGGAAGCTTGCTCTACTCCCTGCTGCATGTAACTCACAGAAAGAATCAGAAACAGACACTGCAACCAACAGCCCTGGGAGTGGAACAGCTCCCCTTTTTGCCAAGCAGGGCCCTGAGAGAGAGCAAGCCCATGGCTGCCTGAAGACCAGTGCCAAGGTTCAGCTGGCTCTAGCCACAGCATGAAGAGTCAAGATTAGAAGGAAGGAGGATAGAAGGACAGCAGCGCGACCAGGAAGAGTGGCACAACAAGGAAGCTGAAGCAACCCAAAAAGGTCGAAGGAAGTAGACAGAAGAAATGGCACGAGAAACAAGATGGCAGATGTGATGAGAAAGAGCAAGTGAAGAAAAAGCAAGTAAAACAGCTTAAGAATAGCAGGTTTTATTTATTCTAAATGCATTCCATTGAATACAAAGACAAATTACAAATTATATCCAGTTGGTTTAAGCCCTTATGTTTCTAGGAGCTTGCCGCTATAATCTGCTACAAAGCTGGAGACAGTTAACAAATGGGGTATTGTTAAGAGTGTTCTGGCTGTGCTCAGACACTGCACGGAGAGCGACTACAGTCCTCATTTCAAACCTTCATCTGTGGGCCTGGGGACACAGAGCCTGCCCGGTGGCTGGGGTCGGGGCTGGACCAACAGCACAGCCCAGGCTACTGGGGGCAGGGAGCCTGGGAGCCAGATGGCAGAGCGGACCCCTGCAGATTCCACAGTCCATCAGCAAAGGGGTCGGAATTGACCATCCCTGGTCCAGCAAAATCCTTCATTTGGGACGGGTCTGGTTCCCAGAGTGCTGGGCCAGGGAGGCCCAACCTGTAGCTAAAATATTGCTGATACAATATACTTAGACTTCGGTGGAGTCTGACTTGGTTCTGCACAATATTTTGATTGAAAAACTCAAGTGATACAAAACCAAGATGGAACACGTTACCTGGATTAAGAATCCGCTGTTAGGTCCAAATATGTAATTATAAAGAGGGACACGTCAACTGGAGTGTTTTAGTGAGGTTCCATACGGTTCTGTTCTTAGTCTATGCTATGTAATGTTTTTAGCAATGCCCCGGAAGACAACAAAGCCACGACTGCAAGTTGGGAAATGGCACGAAGGCTGGGGGTGTCGTAAATAGGGTGCCCGGATCTGCTTTTAGGAGTAGAGCCGACGTTCAGGGCTTTATAAAGGTGCCTACTGCCCCCTACTCTCTGTCCTGATGTTTCCCATTTTCTATCTGACCACCCTAGTGGTAAATAATGAAAAGGAAAGGTCACAAACAGAGCAATCCGGACCGCATGGAAAACCAGCCATGGCGCTAGCCAACACTAGGTACGTTAACACAGCCGAATGGACACTCGCCTCTGGGAACCAAGCCACAGGGTGAGGGCTCTCTGGGAAGCAGTGACACTGAAAGAACAGGGGACGGGCATGGGAGCCAGGCTCCCAAGGGACATTCATCTGAACCTGAATTCCCAATGCGGCTCTGTGGCCAAAAGGGCCAATGCACTTGTTAGATGCATGAACATGGGCCTATCGACCAGAGGTGCGGGTTGTATTAGGGACAGGCACAGCCACTGCTGTAATACAATGCTGCTGCCAGATCGGGTCCTTCTGGCTCCAAGCCAGGCCAGTGGTTGACCGTCCAGTTGGGAACTCCGATTCTACGGCCCACGGCACCAGGCTCCACAGGCTGCCCCTATCGTTCTGTCCAACACACACAGCTTTGGCTACATCCAGGGTCACGTCCCTGACTCCCCGAGGGAGTTACAGTCAGGCACTGGCTCTGGAAGGGAAGAGGAGGGGAGAAAGTGTCTCTCTTGCAATGTCTGCCCACTTGACACCAGACTGCGCAACATATGGAATGACGCGGCCCCCTGGACTCAGCTCTCCTCTCTCTGATGAGTGCAGCCTCAGCTCTCTGGGCTGGCCTTCGCTCCTCTGCAGGGAGGAAACCCACCCAGCCACTCGAAGGATGAGTGGACTGTCAGGATCTGCTCATGTGATCCTCCTGGGTTTTGAAATGAGCTGCAACATATTTAAGTGTTGCTGTGAATCCTGGGATTTCCAAGGGACTTAGTCGCCCAGCACTCTCGGGAATTCACTGGGGCTGGCTCCCCGAAGTTCTACCCGAATGTATCACTTGCACTGAGCTGACTCCTTTTGAAAGAACTGAAGCAGCTCACCCCTCCCAGAGCTACGCTAGAGGCAAACTCAAAGGACGTACTGTTCACCTTGCCAGTTTCATTCACAAGCATCCCAGTGCTTTTCTGTATGACAGCTGACACCCTGGAGAACAGAGCAGCCTGCGGGAAGTGCTAGTAGGCCACACTGCTGTGTAACCAGCCTAACACAAGCCCTGGTTATAGCTAGCCTCATCACCACAGTATCCAAGCACCTACCACAGCAAGAACAAGGCTGGCAGGAGCAGAGGACTGGGCCCACAGAGATGGAACTCCAGACTTCAGAATGATTGTGATCTTTCCAGAGGCCTCAGACCCTTCTTTGAATCTCTCTTTCCTTCCCTTCTATACCCTGCCACTCCCAACGGCAGTCCCAGAACAACAGCAAAGGAAAATGAGAAGTCACACTAAAATAAGTACCAGGATAACAACGAAACTCTCAATGCAGGAAGAAGTTGAAAATACAATCTTGATTTCTTGTATGCTCGTGTAATTGTTGTTCACTTAGTCATCATTTTGCCAGGCATAGTTCAATTGCAGACATCCATCAAAATGAGACAACACACAATTCAACACAGCAAAGAGCAAGGCAATGCGAACTGAAAAGAACAATTTAAACCACTGCTATAGCCAAGTGGGTTGCAAATTAATTGCATCCTCAGGAAATAAACATAGGTGTCACTGGACAGCTCAATGGTGAATAATGAGCAAACTGTTTAATATAATCATACAGAAAATCAGTCATTATGCATGGTAGTAATTCTATTCCAAAAGAGAAGAGCAAGTTCAGGTTTGGTCACTTCATCTTAGGAACATTAGTAGAAATGGAACGTATGAACAGAAGAGCACCAAAATTCAGGAAAAGGGAACCTTTCGTGCATAGATTATATGACAGTGGAATTAAAGTTTGAAAATATTATGAATGGTATAAAAAAGGACACTTGGATAATCTTGCATAAGCTCTCTCAATAAAAAGGAGCACTGGAAAATTAAAGGCAACACATTTGACACAGATACAAATAAACAGTGATTGTGCAATACATAACCAGCCTTGGAAATGCACTGTCCTCAAATAGTATGATTTTTAAAAGGATTACAGCAATGTATAAACAACATCTGATGTTATACTTATTAAGATTAGAGGCCTACTAATCATGCATCAGTACAAAAATAATTATTAACTAGGGTCAGGAAGACCCTAGCTGCATGGGAAAATTGTATGAATTAGTGGGGAGGGATGGGTGATGTGTAAAGCCTTTTGCTGAAGCATCAGATTTCAACCTTGGTTATAGACAGAATACAGGAAGATTGCTGGCCTGTTTGGCAATTTATAATAAATATCTGAAAGTCCTAAACATCCAAAGAGCACAACACACAACCTTTTGTATTACTGAACTGCATAGCTATGTGAAGAAAGCATTTCATTATACTTTCTAGAATCAATGTAACAAAGCACATTTTTAAAACAGACACAATATAAATATAAAAAATTATACATCTCAAAAACACTTACTCATTTAGAAATGAATGTGACACCTGAGGACCATGACTAGACTATTTTTTTGTTGGTTCTGAAATCAACTTTCTAAGATTGAATACTTGTCACAATGTTTTATGGAAAAGGCTGTAAGACAACAATGCTGAACATTTGTCACAGGTATGCACAATACCCCCAACCCCCCAAAAAAGTTCTGCTGTAAGCATAAGCAGTCGGCAGAAGACAAAGAACAGGAAAAACTAAGCTAACTGAAAATTGCAGAATGGCAGGAGAAAAGGAGAGAACGCCGAACCTTGGGAAGAACGTCTCTACTCAAGAGGGGAAAAAAGGCAGTTTTGAAGAGACATAATTACAATACTAGGTTTTAAGATGGCAACATAGGTCACATCAGTTGTGTGTGTGGAGGAGGCCTTTTTGTTTGTTTGTTTGAAGAGTTTTGCCATGCAATTAGGTCTGTTAGAGATGTGAAAGACTAGTTGCTTCCTCCCCATCCTGCTGCCTCTATCAGAGCAAGAGGCAGCAAAGGGGGGGGAGCAGGAGCCAGTGCGGGGGGGAGCCAGCCCCCCCAGCTCTGTCTCCACGGGGGGCAAGGGCACAGCAGGAAATGGCATGAGCAGAGACTGAAGCAGTCTCCACTTGCTCCCTTTCTGCTGCAATTCTGCTTTTGAAACGTACAAGAGCCTCCGGCTGAGGCACTGCAGGCAGCATGGGGCCAGCGGGTTCCACTGGGGCTCTCGTACATTTCCAAAGGAAGGCCTGCACTCCCTGTGGGGCTCCACTTTTGAACTGCAGCGAGAGCCCAGCAGAGCACCCTTATAGACTAATCACCTAGGCTGTGGAAATCCCATTGATTCATCTATCTGCAATATCCCTACCTTTGGTAGACGTTCCAATACCATCCCCATCTGAGTCTATTTTAATTACAAAAGAAAATCCTTGTAGCTTACTGGTAAAAAAGAAATGGAACAAAAGATGTTTAAGATTTACCTGCGTCTCAGATCTTTGAACAGCACGTAAGTACCTCCAAAAGTCTCTCTTACCCCAAGCAGTCTCTCACCCGTCCTCTCCAAATGCGTCTGTTATCATGAGTTCCACGATACGGTTCTTAATAACTGAGACTATCTACAAGGGAAGTCCTGCCAGTGAACTATTTTGTCTAAAAAAATCTAAAAAAAGTCTCCAAGGGCTTTTCAAACTGTGTTATCAAAAGATTAAAATATCACAAAGTTTGGCACTGCCTGGGTTTGGGTATTTTTGGAGGGGAGGGGGGACAATTGAAAGCCTTTACTTGGATTCATATAGAGGATATGCCTCCAGCCATCAGACTGCTGGTACAGCTCACTCTATTCAAACCACTACAGCAGCTCGCCAGGGTCCTAGGACATAATTTCATGGGCATGCATGAGCCCTGATGTTATCTGCATGGCTATACACATATAGGATATTATGCTTCTGGCCAAACCCTTCCTGGTATTTACACCAAGCAGCTTTGAGCTCAACATTTTAACAAGAGTAAGCTCACAATACAAGACACACTCCTCAGTGATAGAGTGGTCATAGATGAAGTACAAAAATATATATTTATTATTCTTTGCTCCAAAGAATGTGGTACAAAAATGTAATCAATGACGTGGACATGGTAAAGCAGATTAGAAACCCGTTAGATCTTGTAAGTGAAGTGGGACTGATCAATGCCCAAACAGGAAGGCCTCCAAGGCATTGACAGCACTTGTGTTCATAAATCAGCTGGTTACAAAGCAGGTAAATGCCACAGAGGCGGTATGCTGAGTCCTCCCCCTCCCACATCGCAACAGGCTCCCACCTCCCTGCATTGCGCCGGGCTCCTGGGCCCCCCAACCTCTGCAGCCTGCCAGGACACACTGACCCTGGAACAGCCGTGGTTCAGCCTGACCAGACAGTCCCGGTTTAGAGAGGAGCAACCTGTAGTAAAGACTCAACGTTTTGCTTCATCCTCGGTGTGAGTGTCTTGACTGTACACATGTGAGCAGTCACTGAAGCTAGTGACTTGGATTCTGGGCTTTCAACCCTATAATCCTTAGCTCTTTAATTAGTAATTAACTGGAAATCAATAATAATTAACAATCCCTACAGAACAAGGCAAAAGCCTTCAAAACATCCCCTGGCAAAAAGGTCCACACACTGACTTGTACACTATGAAACAGTACTTACTGTGTCTTAAACCTGCTGGCTATTCGTTTCATCCAGTGAGCCCTGGTTCTTGTGTTGCACGGAATAAATACTTCCTTATTCACTTTTTCTACACTATTCATGATTTTTTTAGCTCTCTGTCACATTCCTTCCTCCCCCCAAGTCATCTCTTTTTTAAGATAAGTAGTCCCAGTCTTTTTAATCTGTCCTCATATGGAAACTGTTCCATACTCCTCATCATTTTTTTTGTTCTTCTTGATAACTGGTTAAAAATTTGATTTATCAGCCAGTTTTTTTCTGGTTCACCACTAAAAACTGTTTTAAAAATCAGCATTACAGTAGACATCCCCTAGGCCTGTGGTACAGAAGCTGATTTAAGTGATAGATATTAAATTACATGCAGTTTTGTAAACTGAGTTCCTTCAGAACTCGAGTTGATATAAGAGAGTTACTGACCCTGTGTAGTAACGTCTGTTCTTCGAGATGTGCCCCCCCGGGGGTGCTCCACTCGAGGTGCTGGGCTCGTCCCGGCGCCACAAACCGGAGGAATTTTCATTAGCAGTAGCCCCCTACCGGACCGCGCATGCGCGACTGCCCCTTCGCGCCTTTGATCTGAGCGCGGTCCGGTCTTGTCAGTTTCTCTCCAACCGTCCGCAGCCGCAGACGGAGTTAGATTAAGCTCCCTTCCCCTCTCTGAGGGAAAAGGGAAATCTCTTAGTTAGTTAGTTTTCTTGTTTAGTCATAGATAGTTACCAGTTATAGTGTTAGTAGTTGTAGTCCCCTGTTTAAAAAAAACAAAAAAACAAAAAAAACCCACCGTTTTTCCTTCAGCGGTCAGTCAGTGCCTTCCTGACTGAAATTGACAAAGAAATAAATCAGAAAGGGAGTCAGGATGCCAGGATCACCTGGCTTCAAGAAGTGCCTTCAGTGCCAGGAGGCTATCCCTGTCTCCGATGGACACTCCCGGTGTGTAAGGTGTCTCAACTCTTGAGTTGATATCATCTGGTCCTGCTAACTAATTAATGTTTAATATACCAACTGATTCCAAAACCTCTTCTAACACACCTCAATTTGGATAGTTCCTCAGAACTACTTAAAAAGAACGGCTCAAGTATCTCTCAACCTCTGCAGGGAAGACCAATGCAATTAATTCATTTAGCAGTTTTGTCTTCTTTGAGTGCTCCTTTACCACCATGGTCACCCAAGTGTCCAAATGACTGTTTGACAGGCTTCCTGCTTTTGATGTATTTAAAAATGTGGCTGGTCATCTGTGTATCTTACTAGTTGCTCTTCAGGCCTTTTTGGCCAAATTCTAGATTTATTCTTGACACTGCATTTTCCTGAGGGTTTGACTTCCAACATGTAAAGGGTTTCTTTTTTACTCTAACTGCCTCCTTTATTCTGTTTAACAATGGTGGCTCTTTTTTTGGTCATTTTACCGTATTGTTTTGTTTTTATTTGGGGTATACATTTAGTTTGCATATATAATAATAGCCTCCCTGCAGCTTGCAGGCATTTCACTTGTCACTTTCTTTGAACTTCTATTTTAAAAAAGTGAAAGAAAAGGAAAAGAAAGGAGTCTTAACAAGTACTGCCTGATCCTGCAGCTGCCGCATGGGCACTGTAGATGCAAGGCAGATGAGGAACTGACTACACAAAATAAAATAATACAAGTTACAGTATTAAAAACTGTTGCACAACACAGTCATGGAAAAGAGTGAAAGAAAAACCATAAGGCCCAATGACAGACTATAGAAATATCTACAAACGCAACCTTATGAAACTACATTGTGTAAAAACTAAACAGCAGCTTTTCCCAGTAAAAAGAAGCCTGTTTTTTAACTTCTCCATTAAATAGCTAACTGGGCCTACAGCTAATTACAAACCTTTTTTATTTTCTTTTAAACTAAGGAAGCTTGATTATAGGACAGCCACACAGACTTGGAAGTGCATGTGATAGGACCTCAGCACCAAAACAAACAAAAGGCATTAACTGAAAGTTGGATTCCACATGCCCTTTACCTTTGTAGCCATCTCTCAATTGTCTCAAATCCCTGGCCTAAGATGTCAAAGGAAAAATGGATTTCAAAATCTCCCTCCACTCCTGCGCACGCCTCCTCCAAGCAGCTCTCCTATGTTACAAATGTCTAATCCAGAATCTTTACATGGACTTGGAAGTAGATTCCACATCAGGAAAGACATGGAGAAACGGGAGAGGTCCAGAGAAGAGCAACAACAACTGAAGGTCGAGAGAACATGCCCTATGATGGGCTTGTTTAGATTATCTCTCTCAGGGCTGGTCTAGATCAGGGTCCACTCACCCACAGAACAGTCAGTTGGGGGCCACATGCATGAGGGAAGCAAAAAACCAAACCAAACCAAACCCTCACTGGCCTGGCCCCCAAATGAGAGGCAGGGGAAAGACACTCGCCTCACTCCCCTCAAGCTCCAGCCCCAGGGAGAAGTGGAGGAGGAGCCAGACTCCCCCACAGGGCCAAATTAACTCTTCTGACGTCTGGGGACCTCGTAGATTTTGTGGTTCCCCCCCACGGCTCTCGGAGGGAGCCAAAAGGAGGGGTTCGGTGCACGGGGGGGCTGCTGGGGAACAAGCGGGGGTACAGTTGTGGGGTCTGATGGGAGATGGGGTTTAGGAGAGGGCGAGGGATGTTAAATGGTAAACCGGCAAGCGTGAGGCTTACAGGTATGTTTACTGGCTCCCCAGCACTTGCCAGTGAATTCTGGTGATGACCATCCACACCACTCAGGAGCAGCCCTGGCCACGGAGGGGAAGAGGGATCCCACGGCTGCGGCAGGGACAGGAACCTGTGGCAGGCCCGAAGTTAACACGGTTAACCGGGTAAGAGCTAGCATTTTGTTTTAACTTCCCTACCGTGGCTGGGGGGCTGGGAGGAGGAGGGTACAGGAGCGGGCGGGGGACAAGACTGGGCCATGGATGCAGGGTCTGAGCGGGAGTGGGGGTGCAGGACAGAGCAGGGGATTGGGGTGCCTATCCGGTGCTGGACCCAAGGGGCAGAGGCAGCTCTGCATGCTGCAGGGAAGCGCTCCACACAGGCACTGCCCCTGCCACTCCCACTGCCCGTGACTCCCAGCCAACGAGAGTGGCAAGGGGAAGTGTCTGTATGCAGCACTTCCCTACTTCCTCCCCCTTCCCACCAGGCAGAGCCCACGGGCCTGACGTGGCCAGAGCTTGCCTCGATTAGGCCCACCATGCTCGTGGCCCTGGAGTGCAAGTGCCAGTGCTCCACTGTGGGGTGGGGAGAGCCTCAAGCCGCATGCTAAATCCAGCACACAGGCCACGGGTTCCCCATCCCTGGTCTAGATGGTGCCTGGTCCTGCCCTGAACACAGACGACTGGACTTGCCGATCTCTCAAGTTTCCTTCCAGTTCTATGATCACCAATGCGATTTCCATAGCGCCAGCAACAGTGGATGTCCACTGCCCTGTATGAGACACATGGAAGCGCTGCTGGTCTGCATGATCAAGAACCTTCAGATGTGGACTAGAGGTAATCTCCCCACCTCCATTATACCAGTTGAGATTCCTGTGATGATTCAGCTTCAGAAGTAAGAGTCTCTTCCAGTGCCAAAAGGTGCGATATAGGTCCAATATATGCCATTATACATTGAAAATATTTGTTTTTGTTTATGATGCATTAGCTCTTACAAAAAAGGGGTTTTTTAGCATGCTGGGTTTTGTTATACATTCCAGAGCCAACAATAATTAAATGACCAAATAGAGAAGGTAAAGGGACTCTTACAGAAAGACATTTCTAAACTAAGAAATGCACCTTTACAGAAATGTAAGACCCTGCCATTTCCAGTTCTGCAGTAGATAGACACCATTAAACATGGTTCTTTATCCCATAAGGTAGAATACATATTTGGATAACGCATGCAATTTGTAATTAGTATTCAAGTTCAGGATCTTCCAACTACATTTTGAAAGAAGTTGAGGTTATTATTTGTCACAGCAAACAAAGCTTAACACTTTAGTCAACTAACCAACCCCTAACAATAAGAATGACATAAGAGTTTAATGAATACATGGAAATTTTACAAGTACACCAGCTAAGTTTTAACAAAGCCCTCTGCTCAATACCCATTTTATCACTTCCCATCTTGGACTTTCTCTTATAATGCAGGCTTTTGTTTCTGTGCTTATGCTTAAGGAAGACCATTGTATCCAACATACACCAAACCAAAACTGTGTTTACATTCATAAAGTGTATTCTTTATATAATTATTCTTGTCTGTAGGCTGCAATAGAAATTGCAATATTTACAGTAAAATACACACTACATTCAAGAAAGAGTTTTATGTAACATCCAAAACCATACACATCATTATAATTGAACAAAGGTTTATAATTAACGTTGTTCTGAAAAACCCATTACTAGTGTACCTTCAGATTCAAATAATTTTACTAGATAACTGGTTAACATTTTCTAGAAAAGTAGCTTGGGAAAAACAAAGTTTTATCAATATCAGCTGGTGAAGCATCTATCACCTGCACTTCTTGACCTCTCATAGTTTTTCTATTTTAAATTGCAGACAGTCACATATTAATTAATGGAGCTCTGTGGTTAAGAAACCCAACACTCAAGGCTAAAGAATGCCTGAAGTTAGACTGTCTGAAACGCTTAGACATACATAGCCAATATCTGTGGCAGGGTGGGCCCGGCCCGGAGAGAGCGACCCCCTGTCCACAGCACAATGGGCCCGGCCTGGCTGGAGAGGCCCTTTGCCCATGTCGGCAGGGGGGCTTTTCCAGTCTAGCCGGGCCGCTGGTTAACCACTTACCCCATAACCCTTTTCTATTCCTATACTGGAACAACTGCCATTTGAGGAAAACTCTCTCTCACCACTGAAGTTGGCCTGGTAAAGGTATTACCTCACCCACCATGTCTCTCTAATGTTCCAGGACCCACGCAGCATAGACACAGTCTCTTCTATTTCTCTCTTTCCTATTACAGGACTAGCTGCCGTCAGAGGAAAAGCATGGCAGAGTCAGTGTCATGGGGTCAAATGGTTACCTTTGGAATCGGAGTGAGATTTCTTAACTCTGCAGTAAAGACCCTTTTTCCTTTAACTCTCCTCGGGCTATTTAAAACAAAACACGCATACGCACACTCCCCAGAAATCCCCCCCCCCTTTTTTGTAACGTGTGGAATGCAGGAGCGCTGCTTGCTTTGCCAGCACAACTTTTACATTTCTTGAATCGCAACTGCGCAGTTAACAATTTTAACAGCTACCTTTGTTAACTGACTAAATCAGCAGAGGGGTGTCCAGTTTTATCTTCTCTTCTAATGCACATGTGAACTTGCCATCTTCCTATGGTCATCTGTTTAAAACTACAGAGCTGGGTTTGTACCAATCTGACTTGTTTTAAAGTAAAAAAAATTAAAACAAAATAAACCAAGTATTAAATTTGTAGCTTCAGTATTAAATTTGGACGAGTCATCTACCTTAGCACGAAACGTAGTAAAAGCCGCAAGGTGAACCTTACCGGGGCTCATTGCGAGGACCACTAGTTTAAGGTGCAGAAGATAGTCGAGGATGGTAGGTAAGGAGGATGTTGAAGGAACCGGCTGGTGACAAGCACACAACATTGAAAATCTTTTCCATTTCTGAAGGTAAGTTTTGCAGGTACTCTGTGCCCAACTGCATATAAAGACCGTTTGTACTTGCTGTGAGCATGTCGATTATAGGTCAGCGAACCAGCCAGGAGCCATGCCTTCAGGTGCAGTGAGTGGAGAGTTGATGGCCGTCGTGAGAGCCCAGGTGAAGAAGGAGATACCTCACGCAAGGTAAGTGGATCGGTGGGGTGTGGGACGTCACCACGAGGAAGGGAAACGATCGCTGGCATGGCCATGCCGGTGCTGTAAGTATGAGATGAGCCCTGTCCCTCCTTATCTTTGAACTACTCTGTTCAATAGAGGTATAGGAGGAAATGCATTGAATAGGTGAGCTGTCTCTGCAATGAGAAAAGCATCTCCCATTGACCCTTGCCTATTCCTGCCCTGGAACAGAATAGGGGGTGCATTGGCTGTTGGTAGGGTGACCGCACAGGCGGAAGATGTCCGCCAATAGATGCGGTTTCATTTGCCACTGATGTTCGACCGGGAAGGCTCTGCTGAGTGCAGCTGCTGTTGTAGTCAGGGCGCCAGGAAGATGTACCACGGTGATAATCGTGTTTGTGTTTCAGGCACCAGTTCATAAGTAAGTGCTATGACCTCTGTGCAAAGTGCTCAAGATCAGGCTCCGCCCTGACGATTTACGTAAAACATTGCTGCGACATTGTCTATGTACAGTCTGATGTGTCTGTTGGCGATGAATGGGAGGAATTTGATACATGCATTCCTGGCTGTTGGAGTTCTAGGACGTTTATGTGAAAGTTCTTGTCGGTGCAGGACCGCAGGCCCGGGCAGGTGTGATGTCGGAAGTGAGAGGCCCATCCTGTACGAGATGCATCTGTCGTCATGGAGACGGATGCTTCTGGTGGATGGAAAGGGACTCTAGAAGCAAGGTTCCATGGGCTTAGCGTCAGGATTTCTTTGCTATCTCTGGAAGGGCTAGAGATTCGGGTAGTAGATGGAGATTGGGTTTGTATACCTGTCCCAGCCAGTCTGTAAACATCTCATGCACAGATGCGCATTGCTGACTACTAAGTTGCACGCTGCCATGTGCCCTACCAGCCGAAGGCATTCGAGTGCTGCTGAGCGGGGCTGGATTGTAAGGAATTTACCAAGGCCACAATTTTTTAGAAATGGTCTGTAGGCAGGGAAGGGGTGGCTGTTGTCAAATTGAGGCATGCTCCGATAACCTGTATGTTTTGTGTAGGACAGAGCATCGATTTGGTTTCATTCACCTGAAGGCCAAGATGTCAGAATAGGTGTCTTGTGACTGACAGAGAACAGCAGGAATCGTTGTGTGAGTGTGGCTTGAGGAGGCAGTTGTCTAGGTAAGGATATGATAACTCTTTGTTTCCTCAGGTACAGTTTGACAACCACCAGCACCTTTGAGAAGACCCTCGGGGCCATAGAGAGTCCAAATAGAAGCACTTTGTATTGGTCGTTCTGAGAATCTACAACGAAAAGAAGAAAACAAAACATCTGAGCGCAGGGTGGACGGCAATGTGAAAGTATGCATCTTGCAAGTCGAGGGATGAGAACCAATCATCCTGTTTGGATGCCAGTAATATGGAAGCAAGCGCTACCATCTTGAATTTTGCTTCTGAATGAATTTATTGAGGGCTCGAAGGTCTAGAATGGGCCTCTAACCCTCCATCCTTTTTTCAGTCAAGAAGTAATGGGAGCAGAACCCCTTGCCCCTAAACTGTGTGAGGACGCGTTCAATCGCCCCTATGTGAAAGAGGAGCTCTACTTCTTGTTGGAGAAGGCTCTTGTGAGAGTGGTCCCTGAAAAGAGACAGAGAAGGGGGGTGGCCAAGGGGGTATGGACACAAAGAGTAGCCTTTTTCAATTATCTGCAGGAGCCATCTATCAGAGGTTATACCAGTTGTTGAAGAAGGGCAACAATCGATGCTGGAAGAGATTTGCTTGCGTTGATGGCGTTGGAATAGGTGACAGGCTCTACAGACCCTCGATCAGATGATCGAGTTTGCTTGTTGGACTGCTGCGACTGTTGGGAATCGGTAGAGGAAGGGCGTCATCATTGGTTTCTGCCTCTGCCTTTGTTCTGTTGCTGCTGGTCTTGTCTCCTGCAGTGTTGTGCATATGGGGGGGTATCGAGGTCTGGGGTAGGGCTGAAACCTACACTGCCTTCTTCTAGGTACCTGGGTGTGGATCCCCAAAGACTGAAGCATCACTCTGGAATTTTTCATGGAGTGGAGAATTTCGTTGGTGTTAGCTGCAAACAACTTCTGGCTGTCGAAAGGCAGATCTTCTACTGTAGAGTGAATCTCCCTGGGGGAATGGAATGGAGCTAAACCATGATGCCCTCCTCATTATACCGCTGTTGCTATAGAACGTGCAGCTGTGTCAGCAGCCTCGAAGGCGGCCTGTAACGCCGTTCTTGCAATCGGGTGACCCTTGGATACTGTAGCCTGTCACTTTGACACCTCATTAATATGTATCTTTAGTTATGAATATGTATTAGCTGTATTCATATTCAGTTAGAAGTTGCTAGGAATGTGGCACACGGCACGCAAGTAGCTGCACATGTCACACTGTGCTGCTGCATGCAGCACACTGATCCAGGCTGTTACAACTTGTTTATCAAAGCAACCAACCAGGGACCCTTATTTTCCTGTACAGGGGCCTATGATTTTAAAGATAAAGATCATGAATATTTATGAGAAGGGTGCTTTGAAGGCCTGGCTAGCAGTTGTCTGTGTTCCTTCGCACCACCCTTGTCCCTGCTTGTCTCCTGTCTGTTTATGTTAGTCTATAGTTAGTCAGGGTTAGCTAGATCTCGTCATCGAGTGTGTCCGTTAGGATTAGTGCGTCGGTTCACTGCACCAGCGGCCGGGTTCTTGTCCGTGACGGGAGCGTCGTGTTAGCTAGTCAGGTTTTGTGTCCAGGTGTTAGGGATAGGTAGCTGTCTATCATCGGTTCCTGCTGAAGAGCAGAAGCCACCTGAAGATCAGCGCCAGGCAAGTCTCCACCGGTGATTCCTGCGCCTAGGAGCGGAAGGCCCCAGACGAGGATCATCACCACCTGCCTGCACCACACCCGTCCCCAGGGTCTCCGAGGGATCGCCTCTCTGTTCCTCGCTGAGGGCTCGGAAGGAGCCTAAGGCTTGAGGTCCAGAGCACCGCAGAGGGTCACCGCTGCGAGGGATCTCCTCCGTGTCTTTCACCAGAGGCTTTCAATTAGCCAAAGGTTTGAGAGACAGGAGCTTCTCACCCACTGTCAACTACTGGACTGTGTAATTATTGTATTTTGTGTAACCTTGTGTTTGTGGGGTACTTTTCTATCTTCTTTCCTTCTTGGGGTTGGGATAAAAAGTGTTTACCTGCTTTTCCTTGTTGTGCTTTTAAAACTTTTACAATATATGGTTTGGCCCTTTTAAAGTGAGCAACGTTTTTATTTACTGCGGCATTCTTGGGTCAGCAAACACCTACGATAGATGAGGTTTGGTGGTATCTGCAACTTCCACTGAGGCTTAATTAATAATAATCAGATGCAAATGTAGGTACAAGCTTCCCTCAGTGTAACAATACCAGTGCTTTGTAGTGTGCCCCTTAGCCTCAAGGATGTCTGCAACAAAGTCATTCAGTTTGGTGTAATTTCTGTAATCAGATTTGCTCAATTAAGCTGCGTAATTTGAAATGCGAAATTGTACAGCAGAAGAATATATCAAACCTCTCGCTATCACGGTCCAATAGGGTAGACCAATATTGTTGTTGCTTGAATTTTAGTTGTGCAGCTTCCACCACGAGGGAATTTGGTGCTGGGTGAGAAAAAGAAATTCGGAACCCTTGGGTGAGACATAGTATTTCTTATCAGTTCTCTTAGCCGTCGAAGAAAATGACACCGAGTTTGCTACACCATCTTTGCCGATTCCATTGTCAGTGGATTAACTGGCAATGGTATTTTTGATGGTGTTACTGAGTGCAGTTTGTCTGTTAGCGCGTGCTGATTTTCCACAACCTCACGAAGAGAAATGTTTAATTCTGCAGCTACACATTTAAAAAGGTCTTGGAAATGTGCAGCATCGTCTGAAGTCATTGAAGCTGGGGCCAGAGACTCTCCCTCCACTGGAGGGAGGTTACTTGGGTCAGCAGGGGGTACTGCCTCCTATGCGAGTGAGCCCCCTTCTTGTATGTGTTTGGTGGAGGGATACTGCACTCTGTGGTGTTCCCACCTATGCTAGTGTTTGTGATCATATTGCCATTTGTGCCAGTATTGGCAGTAGGGCTAAGGTTCAGGTGAGGTTCCCAGGGATTGCCATAATATGAAGGCATATTCCTAGTCTGGAAGAGTAATTATTCCGAGCTGTGTAAGGAGAATTCTCTGGTGAAAAAAACCCCTAGAGAAGTCGTCACCAGATTCGGATGAAATTTTTCCCAGAGAGTGATCTCTGTGATGTGAACACAGCAGAGCGTGTTCAGCTTGTAAAAGTGGTGAGTTAAAAGTGGATGAGACTAATAAGTCTCTGTGTTGAGTGTAATGCCCAACAGGTGCTGGCGGTACCATAGCAGGAGACACAGAGGCTGAGGCACTGAATCATGCCTCGGAGCCGAGGGCAGCTGTGCCACATCAGGTGCCTCTGTGGCAGCAGCTGAGATGCCTGTTGATGTGATTGGCGCTGCGCTCTCGTGCTGCGTCGGCAAGACTGTATCCTTGCCGGATGGTGCTGCAGCTAGTGAGGCAGGCAACTCCAAGCCTGTCACCTCAGAGCACGATTTAGCGCATGCCTGCTTTTCATCTCCGTTGGGGTCTCCAAAGACGCCGGCAGCATCATACGTTTTTGGCGAGCTTTCTGGATCCCTGCTGCTCACGTTTCTCTGGCTGCTGGCCCAGATCAGAGGCTGGTCTAAGCGAATTTTCCAATAAAAATAACTGAAGCAGGAGGTCTCTGTCTCTCTGTGCCCACAGTTTTAGCTTTGCACAATGAGGACATTTCTGAGCGTAATGCTGCTCTGCGAGGCAGTGGACGCATTGTGAGTGGCCATCCGATATCAGGATAGGCTCTTTACATGAGGTAGAGCACTTAAACCGCGATGAGCCAGGCCTGCCTGAGGAAACAGTCAGAGACTGCAGGAAGGGATTAACTGGGAGAAAAAGAAAAACAAAACAAAAAACACCCTTATACTAATCGAGTTTTTTTTTAACTAACAAAGTAATTAAGTATTTAAACTCACTAATTAACTACTGTGACATAGTTGGGAGGTACTTTGCTGGTTGCTATGCTGGGCAGTGGGTTGTGAGTGACCTCCACTGTCTGCAGCACGGCCCAGCAGGGCAGGAGAGGAGTCATTATGCAAGGGGGCTTCAAACCTGTCTGACCAGTGATCTCCCAGGGAGCGGAACAATGGGAAGAAGGGGAGTGGAGCCCTGGCTGGGGGCAGGGCTGGAAGTGAGTGAGTTAGGTTTCTGTCTGGTATCATGGAAGAAGCAGCCTAGGCAACGGGTTGGGATTTAGGGGCCCAGGCTCCCGCATCTCCAGGGGGGCTGAGGCATCCTAGGCCTGCCCTGTAACCAGATTACGTCTGTGCTGTATCCTGGAGAAGCAATAAACTCCCTCTGTTCTACTGGCTGGTGGAGTCTGTCCGTGCCATTACGGGGGTGCAGGAGACAGGAAAACCCCAACACGCCGTCACACTGGTGTCAGAAGTGGGATGTACTGCACTCCGTGGACGGAGCTCCCAGCAGCGAGTGACAAAGCGCAATAGAAGCAAGGGCCTTAGAGCCAGGCGTGCAGGAGACGGGAAAACCCCAACGTGCTGTCACAACTACTATTGTGAATGTGACTGTTTTAAGAAGTCTGGTCATGTAGACGCGAAGACGCTAGGGATCACGGATGAGTCCGTCGGTAGCTGGAGGCAACAGAAAAGGAACTGAGGAGTAGGGGGGTCGCACCTGCGCAACGCCTGCAGCCTAACAGCGCACGGTGGCTGGTGTGCGCCAGCGCAGCCCCAAGGACACTGCTACAAAATCTCCGCTCTGAGGTGCGGCGCTGGCGCACCAACCGAATGGGGAGCACCCACGGGGCCCTCTCTGGAAGAAGAGCACCGATTTACAAAGCACGTTCTGAACAGTCCCATAGTTAGGCTAGGAGACAAGGACGACTTGAGATGCATGTCAACTGCCCTGAATAGGTCATGATGTTGTGCTCCTAATCAAGGGCCGTTTCGGCGGGGGAGGGGGAGGGCGCAGCAGCTAGCTTTTCATCCCATTCCCAGGACTGTCCGGGCGTGTGGGGAAAGTGCCTGCATTCCGTGCATGCTTCTCGCCCCTGGCTGCTGCGCTCCCTTCACCAGCCTGGGGTGAGAGGCATGCATGGAACGCAAGTACTTCCCCTCACTAAGGCCGGGAATGCCATGGCAGAGCCCACGGCTGCGGCCCCTCCACCCTCCCGAAACTCTGCCTGAGCTCATAACTGTATCCATTGTTGAGGAAACAAAAGTTTAAGGGATATCTCTTCAGGGAGATTTTCCATCTCTACATGCACCGCTTATTATTTGGTAATCTATGCACAAGCTACCACAAGTTCTGACTCAAGTCTTTGAGTCAATTTTACAAATCATTTCAAGAATGCACCCCTTTTTTGTTTTTAAGAAGTGAAGAGAGAGAAAACCATCTTCGCCCTCTAGTGGGCACTCAGTGAAAATAGGCTGAAAATATCCCATGGGCTGTAATTATCAAGTACTACGAAAATGATTAGGGCCGTCAAGCTATTTAAAAAATTAATCATGATTAACTGCACAATTCATCACACTGTTAAAGAATAACATAATACATTTTATTTAAATAGTTTTGGATGTTTTCTACATTTTCAAATATAGTGACTGTAATTACAATACAAAGTGTATGGTGGTCACTCTTTTTCCATACTGAAATTTTCACTGTCAAAAAGTTTTCAATTCCCCTAAGACAAATACTGTAGTGCCGTCTCTTTATCATGCAAATTGAACCTATAAATGTAGAATTATGTGTAAAAAAATATGTAAATAAAACAATGTAAAACTCTAGAGTGTATAAGTCTACTCAGTCCTATTTCTTGTTCAGCCAATCTCTCAGATAAACGAATGTGTTTACATTTGCAAGAAATAATGCTGCCTAGTTGTTCAGAATATCACCTGAAAGTAAGAACAGATGTTACTGTTGTTGTTGGCATCACAACATATTTACCTGCCAGATGTGCTAAAGATTCGTATGTCCCTTCACATGTCAACCATCGCTCCAGAGGACACATGTGCAGGCTGATGATGGGTTCTGCTCAATAACGATCCAAAACAGTGCAGACTGAAGAGCTCATTTTCGTCATTTGAGTCAGATGCCTCCAGCAGAAGGCTGTAGGGATGTGAATGGTTTACCAGTTACAGTTAACTGGCAGGGGCTGAAGCAGCCCCCCGCAGGCAAGGGGCTACTCCAGCCCAGTGAGACCCACTGCACCACAGGCAGGGGTGCTCCAGCCCAGCCAGAGCAACCACCACCCACAGTGGACCCGGCCTGGCCAGAGCAGCACGATGCGTGCGGGGGTGCTCCAGCTCACCCACAGCCCCTCCTCCCCCCCGCACCTGTCCCCAGTTAAACAGTTAACTGGTTAAACATAACATTTAACCAGAAAACTGATTACAAGGGATCTGACATCCCTAAAAGGCTGACTGCCTTCTTGGATGGTATGTGCGCTATAGTTTCTGTATCCGAGGGTTGCTCTTTTAAGATTTCTGAAAGCATGCACTACTCCTCTTCTGGAGGACACTTCAGACGCTTGAACCTTAGGCCCAGGGCTATAGCTAGCTTTAGAAATTGCACAGTGGTACCTTCCTTGCATTTTGTCAAATCTGCAGTGAAAGTGTTCTTAGAATAAACACGTGCTGAGTCATCAGCGACTACTAGAACATGAAATAAACACATGGCAGACTGTAGGTAAAACAGAGACAGAGACAGAGACATACAATTCTCCCCCCAAACAGTTCAGTCACAAACTAAATTAACCCATTTTATTTATTTTTAACAAGTATCATCAGCATGGAAGTCTATCCTCTGGAATGGAAGCCGAAGCATGAAAAGGCATAGGAATGTTTCGCATACATGGCCCGAAAATACCTTGCAATGGCAGCTATAAAAGTCCGATGCAAATACTTGTTCTCACTTTCTGGTGACTTTGTAATGTGAGTCTGGTCACTTTCTGGTGACATTGTAAAGAAGAAGTGGGAAGAATTAGCTCCAATAAATGTAAACACACTTGTTTGTCATCAATTGGCTGAACAAGATGTAGGACTGAGTGGACTACTAGGCTCCACAGTTGTACACAGTTTTGTTTTTCAGTGCAGTTATGTAACAAACAAACAAAAATCACATGTGTGTGTTGTACTTTCACGATAAAGAGATTGCACTATAGTACTTGCATGAGGTGGTCAATTGGCATTCTATTGTTTAACCATGTGATTAAAACGGAGATCAGTCATGATTAATTTGAGTTAATCGTATGAGTGAACTGCGATCATACAATATCCCTCAACGTAATCACAGGCAAAACATTGTATCATCACAGGCAGCAAACATTAGAATACCTGTCAGTGATTTCTTCATCTGTGCTATGGAAACACCCTTGTTTGCTGTGATAAGCAAACAGCTATACTGGAATAAAAGACGCCTGGCATGGCTGTAGCTGGCCAAGGCTATGCAGATGTTTGGGCTCCAGCCCCTGCCCTCTCCCCGCAGTGAGGGGGGTAGGAGCCCAGAGCCTGGGCTCCCACCCAAGCCCAAATGTCAACAAAGCAATTTTCTAGTCCCACAGCCTGCACCACACAAGCTCATCCAGAGCAGCCATGGATGAGATGGTACATTCCACACCCTAATGACATAAAAAGCTAAGCACCAGGTACTTGGAGCCCACTCCATTAGCCTCATTTAGCAGGGACACTCTGACAATTTTCCCACCCATTTTTTCCCATTTTTTCTTCCCCATCCCCTGTCTTTCTCTGTTATTTATTTGTACCCTGAACCCCTTAACTCCAGTCACCTGAAGAAGTGGGTCGTGCCCATGAAAGCTCATGATACCATCTGCATTGTTGTTAGTCTCTAAGGTGCTGCAGGACTATTCATGGTTTTTTTAGTTTTAACATCAGAGGTCTGTAGTTTAGCTTTCCCTTAGCTGAGTGGGGCTTGGCAAAGAAAACAATGAGATGAATCATTTGATTCCAATGAAAGTGCAAAACAACCTTCAGTAAAAACCTAGGATGAACCTAAGGGTTACCTTATCCTTAACGAACATGTAAGGTAGACCAGATGCAAATACCTGTATTTCTTCTATACTTTTGAGTTGGTGGTATACCTAGAGAGAGAGAGAGCGAGAGAGAGATATTAAGAGATAGATGTAGCAGTGCCAATGTTGCTAGTGGCTCAAGAGGAGAATCTAGTAACCCAAATAAAACTACATTAACCTGTCAGAAATGGGGGAGCCCTCTCACAATGGGGAAAACACATGAATGATTCCCTTAAGGAATCTAGCAACTGGAGGATGCTCAGAATTACAACATACTGCCCAGTACAATGATTTGCTGATGCATGGAGTTGGTGGATAACCCTGCATGCTGTAGGGATACCAGACAGTCCAGAATACCAGGAATCTGGGGATACGTCTACACTGCCAGGGTTAGTAGATCTCAAGCTAGCAGATCTGTCATTTAGAGTTAGGGTTTGAAAGCCTACTCTCATTTATAGTCCCAGGGTACGTCTAGACTACAGGGTTTTGTCGACAGAAGTTTTGTCGACAGATACTGTCGACAAAGCTTCTGTCGACAAAGAGCGTCTAGACTACATTCAGTTCTGTCGACAAAGCAAGCTGCTTTGTCGACATAACAGTGTGGACGCAAAGGACAGTGCAGATGCAATAACGCCTTCTGGCGACAGAACTCTGTCGACAAAAGGAGTTATTCCTGGTAAAATGAGGTTTACCAGCGTCGACAAAACTGCTGAGTTCTGTCAACGTTATGTCAACAGAACTCAGCGGTAGTGTAGATGCAGGTTTAGTTTTGTCGACAAAGGTCCACTTTTGTCGAAAAAACCCTGTAGTCTCGACACACCCCCAGGGTCCCAAATTGGGGCTCCAGCTTCTACACCAGATTATGAGGCCCCATATTCCAGACTTCCTCGCACCTCCCCAAATGTGGCTTTTTTAGCCTTTGGTTTATGGTGCAGCTTGGGAAAACATCACTTTGGAGCATCAAGCTTGGCCAATAGGACACAAAGTCGGTCTGTGGGACTGTGGACTCCCAGAGCGTGAGTCCAGGAGGCTCTCTACATAGCAAAGCTATAGGGCTTGAACTCTGGGTCCCAGCTTAACTCAGAGTCAGACCCACCACTTCTACGGCATTCCGGGACCCCAGATTTGAGCGCTGGGCTAGTGCAATTTGTGTGCAGATGGACGGTTCGGCTTGAGCCTGAACTGAAACTTTCAGCTTGTAATGCAATAGAGACAAATCCTCAGAAAAACAGGTGGCACCGAACAATCTCACGAGAACCCTATTCCGTTTGACTGCATAGGTCAGCCTACTTGAATCCTTCCAGGTCAGCACCAATAAACAGACTTCAGCAGAACAGCTTCTTTTTACAATTGGCCAGCCACAGTCAGATAAAGGCTGGGTCTGGGTATAGCCTCCACCCTTCTTTGGGAGCTCCCACTGGGTGTGTCAGGGAATATCCGGGGCTGAGGAGGCACTTACATCAGGGCAGAGTATGAGAATGCTTTGGCTGGAGGGGCGGGAGGGTGATCAAGGAAAATGTTATTTATTATTGAGAGAAAAATGCATAACCCTGGACTGACAGCAAGTATTACTACAAAAGGCAGGCAGGCAATAAGGCAGCATAACAGCAATCTGCTTAAATCTTCTATGATGGTATTCAAACTGAGTGTACATAACCTCCTCCACCAAGATGAGGTAAGAAATAAGACACTTCTAGCTTCTGCATTTTTTAATAAAAATCCAGTCCATTAATTCATTGGTTTTGGTATTTTACAAAAACAGATTGTGAAAACTAAAGATTCACTGGAATACTGTACATTGTTCCACTCACTGTTAAAATAGCCCAGTAATAACTAACCTGACACTTTTCTCTAATGCCTTTTGATCCCACCGCTAATGGAGTCTAATAAAAATAAGACACCTGCAGAAGGAGGAAAATTGTTCATCTTGGGACAGTTGCAGAAGAGAATGTTCAAGGTCAGAACATTCCCTCTCCATTTCTGTACTCATTCATGCTTTGCTGATGCAGTAATCGGGGTTCTTTGCAAAAGCATCGAGAGGTCCTATTTACTCAAATAAATAAAAGGCTGTCGGCATAAACTGCGAGGGGGGTTTTGTATGTGAAGAAGGAAGGTTAGAAGGCATAGAGACTTAAGGGTCATGCAAAGTTTTAAAACAAGCAAATGAATCAGAAGGAACACTTAGGCCTCTGGAAATTGACATGGGGATCACTCAAAATCCAATTTTAAATAAGGTAAGCCACTCTAAGAAGTTATCCTTAAACCGAATATAGAAATTTAAGCAGTAGAGATTGCAAGGGATCTCTAGTACTTAGATGATCATGAAAATCCAAAATTCAACAAGAAATGCAAGACTTACCCTACACTATTGGCATAAAAAGCAAAGAAATGTGATGAGATTTTTGAGGTAAAACTATAAAAAAAAAGCACAACCCTGTGTTGCATTAAAACATAAGTGACAAAAAAGGATTTTATGGAAAAATATAGGTCCACTGCCGTCTGCCGAAAACAGATTCTGAACCCTAATACTTGACATGGGAACCTAAATATAATTTTCCTAAGATTTAGGCCTTTAGAAGCTTAAAATTCCATCACCAATGGAATTTAGACTCCTAAGTACCTAAAAAGATTTGAAAAATTATTTAATTTCCTAAATCAATTTGTCACCAAAAATGGGGGTATGTCGCGACTCTTATCGTGTCACAATGGGAACAGTTTTTGTCGCCAGAAAGGGTTTTTTGGTGACAAAACTTGCAAGTGTAGACAAGGTCTAAGTCACATTCATAATTCTCTCCCAGCGGTTGTGCCATGTACACTCTGTTACTAGCAGGTAGGGATGTAAACAGGTAACCAGTTACCTAGTAAGCATCACCCTTACTAGGGATGTAAGCAACTAGTCACGTAGTCGACTACGCAATAAGCCTAGACTGTGCAGAGCCGGTTCCCCCAGCACCATCTCTGCCAGGGGGTAGGGGAGGCAGAGCCACAGCGGGGGACCCGGCGCAAGCCAGGACTCAGCTGTTCCAGCTCACACCTGGTCCCAAACCACAGCGGCTCTGCTTTTTTAAATGTAGTAAGAGTAAGCATTGAAAAAGCAGAGGTGCAGCGGTCTGGGACCTGGCGCAAGCCAGGACCCCCACTGCGGCGCCTGCCTTTTAAATGTAGTAAGAGCCTAATGGCTTTTACTACATTTAAAAAGCAGAGCCGCAGTTGTCCTGGAGCCAGCGCAAGTCGGGACTGCTCAGTCCCGACTTGCGCCACCCTAGGAGCTAACCCCCTTATCAACTAATCAATGGACATTCCATCAACTACTCTATTAGCTTACAAATCGCTATTTAACATCCCTGACCCTTACTGGGTGATGCTTCCCAGTAACCAGTGCCCAATCCAAATGGAGCACCCCCCAGTTGCTGTCCCTGGCGCAGGGCCAGCAGCCCAAGCCCTGCGGTTAACCATTTTGATCGGTTACATGGCTTTACATCCCTACTAACAGGTATCATTCTTCTGATGGGGTAAAAAGCTGGAACTGAGTTTCTGTTAGGTACTGGACTATTTCAGAGCTGCAAGCAGACTACCACCATGGACTGACAGCAACTGATCCTTATCCTCGGCTATGTAGGTTATTTAACAAAGGAAGTAACTTTTCCTCAATGAAACTCCTGATTTTTATCTTACTATACAACAACATGAAAGAGGAAACATTTCAGCATACAGCTTTAAACATTCAAACTAACAACTATCTAAGAAAAGATTATTAGGTAACAATAGCTACCAAATCAACAGGTTTTAGTTTTGGGCGCTGTTATTTACACTTTTAAGACTCACCATGTCAACTGCAAATCCAACTTCATGCTCTATTTGAACTGCATGCCTTATTTTCAACAGTGGAAGAACACATGCCATGCTTATTTGTACTACAAGCGTGCCTGGAGGCATGAACCATCTCAAGGGACAGCTGCACACAGCGCCTCACAAATCTGTAGTAAAAGACAATCACCCTCCCAAAGAGCTCACACCCTGAAGCCCAGCGCCTCCAAATACAGTCAAAGCAGCGTTATCTGGCACCTTGCTCCGCAGAGAGAACCTGGCATTTCTGATCTCTCCCCGTGTCAATCTTCAATCTAGTAACCAAGACCAATGCCAGAGCTAACTGGAATCGATGCCAAAGCTATTTGAGACCCAAGCTGGGATGCAGCCGTGGGTAGGCCGGGATCAGCCACAGCCCATTCACTTAGCATCCAGGCCCAGCCATCACAGGCCCCCGAGTTGTCCCTCCCTGCCTGCCCATCTGCTCGGTTCTCCAGCAGGCAGTGAGGTCTGGAGCTAACCCGTTCCTGCCTGGCACGCCAGCCAGGGGGCAAGGTCATGGACTTGCCCTGCTCCACCTACCCCATGTACTCCCCCCACAGAAACAATGGGCAGGGGGCTGAGTGTGTGAGGGTGCAGGGCACCCATTTGGCTGG
This sequence comes from Pelodiscus sinensis, assembly GCF_049634645.1. NCBI lineage: Eukaryota > Metazoa > Chordata > Testudines > Trionychidae > Pelodiscus > Pelodiscus sinensis. The sequence continues at coordinate 54,863,896 of NC_134720.1, forward strand.
GGCCCCAGGCACATCCCTTGACTCAATGACTAATCCACCACTGGGAGGAGAGCAGGTGAGGGAGGGGGTGGCACAGGGGCAGCAGCGGGACTCTCAAAACAGATAAGCCTGCCAACTGGGGACCCAGCACAGGGTGGGTAATCGGTAAGAAGAACATGAGAGCGGCCAGGCTGGGTCAGACCAAAGGCCCCTCCAGCCCAGTGTCTGCCAGCCCACAGCGGCCACTGCCAGGTGCCCGGAGGGAGGGAACGCAACAGGGAATCCTCCCGTGATCCCTCTCGTCACCCACCTCCAGACAAACAAAGGCCAGGAACACCAAGTTCACAGAATTCCTGATTGGCTAGCACTCCTCATTCCCCCACAGTGCCAGATACCCAAGCTTTCCTGTATTTAGGAATGGTCTGTGCTTGAAAATGAGATCAACTGAGCTATGTCAATCAGCACTGTGAAAATTGTTGAGCCTTGAGCACTGCAGTCAAGTAGCCACATCTAAGTCAATGGAAGAATTCTTCCAAACTGTCGCCTCTTGGAGAGATGAATTAACTACATCAATGGAAAGCCCCTCCGGCCAATGTTGGCAGCATCTCCCCTACAGTGCTACAGCAGCCCAGCTGCATCGTTTAGCACCTGTAATGTAGGTATGCCCGCACACGCCTGCTTAACTGACTGCCGGGGGCAGTGCAAGTATCCGAATGACTGCGGCCTCAGAGACTTCTTTAAAGAGTGTAGCGGGTACATAAGCAGCAGCTACATAATGTGGGTCTTGGAGTGGAGCACTGGAAAGAAATCATATTTCCTCATGGAAATGAAAGTAAATTTTTAGAAAATTCTTCATGAAAGTTGCTTCTGCTTTAAAAAGTGCCTCCTTTTACAGTGTATTGAGGAATGTACTATTCTGCCTTCCTCCAGCATAAAGGAAGCCAAAGCAGACTGACATTTAGCAAGGAAAATTTTAGACCATTCCCCCCGTTGGTTTTCTTTAATTCTGTTAAGGCACAAGTTGTTGAATTCAATGGTTCTGGCAAGAACAGTATATGTCCACTTCCTAAAATGAACCTTAGCCAAGCAAAAGGGGGAAATCTTACTCTTTTTGTATTTGACAAAGATGCAGGCTCTGAAGACCTCTAGAAAAGGAAGGATGGTCCCACCATTAGGTTTCTAGCACAGAACTCGCATGTCCCATGTTCAATTCTTTGCTCAGCTATGGACTTCCTATGTGTCCTTGGACAAGTCATTTGAGCCCAGATATTTGAAGAAGTATTTAGGCACCTAAATACGTTTCCATATTTGGGCCTTAGTGTGTTTGCGCTTCAGTTCCCTATCTATAAAATGGGGATAAGAGCATTTTTCCAGCTCATAGGGATTTTGGGGGGTAAATGTATTAAAAGATTCTGAGGCACTCAGATACTAATACAAGAGCCATACAAGAACCTAAGAAAATCAAAACCTGAGCAATACGAGTCCACAAAATATAGATACGATAAATCACTATTCCTCTTGAAAAAAATCTGTAACTCGCCTTGCAGACCATGTTCTAGAAATTCATTTATTCATTGCTGAGACAGACATTGGAAAAGTCAAAAATACTTAATGATAACTGAAATACCAACGAGCAGAAATGGATGAGGTGTGAGAGTTAAACAGTTAGAATGGAACTAGAGTGGAAGGAAGGGTATCACTGGAAAGTGACATTTCCCATAAACAAACCATTTCCAGAACAGCAGGCGCTGGAACACTTATGACTGGCTACAAAAATGAACAACCCAACACCTCTGGCTTTTTCAGCACTGTGCTGGCTATGTGCTCTGGTTCCTACTTCACACACTGTAATTTCTACTACTTCGAATTTCAGATACGAGTGAAGACATTTTGAAATCCAGCGGAGGGCAACCAAAATGATTAGGGGGCTGGAGCATATGACCTATGCGGAGAGGCTGAGGGAGTTGGGTCTGTTTAGTCTGCAGAAGCGAAGAGCGAGGGGGGATTTGAGAGCAGCCTTCAACTCCCTGAAGGGAGGTTCCAAAGATGATGGAGAGAGGCTGTTCTCAGTGGTGACAGATGGCAGAACAAGGAGCAATGGGCTCAAGTTGTGGTGGATGAGGTCCAGGTCGGATACTAGGAGAAACTATTTCCCTAGGAGAGTGGGGAAGCACTGGAATGGGTTCCCTAGGGAAGCAGTGGAGTCTCCATCCCTAGAGGTGTTTAAGTCTCGGCTTGACAAAGCCCTGGTCGGGTTGATCTTGTTGGGATTGGTCCTGCCTAGAGCAGGGGGCTGGACTTGATGACCTTCTGAGGTCTCTTCCAGCTCTGTGGTTCCATGATTCTAAGTCGAGACAGCAGGTGTATGCTACAGCCATTCATCAAAATCAGACCCTGACCCACAGCTTAGGCAGGGTCAGCCCAGCTCAACATTTGGCGAGAAGACATGCAAGAAAAATCAGTTTCTACAAGAAATCATGTCGGTGACTTGACTTGACCTTTGCCCAGGGGCTCGCTCTTGTTCTGTCTGTGGAGTGCTTTGGGGGACTCTGGTAACGCAAACAACGACGATGAGTCAGTACTGTACCGAACTGGACTGGCGCACGGGGAACTGTCTTGTTGGAGGCGCTCCCTAAGAAGAAAAAGGTCCAGATTAGGGATGTTGGCGTGCAAACGACAAACCATTTAACTGACAAGCAGATGTGTATGGGTGTTGGTTACACTAGCGACGCCTCCTCCCTGGGAGTGGAGCCAGGTCTGCAGGAGCTGACGGCCCCACTCCCAGGGAACTTCGCTGCAGGCTCTGCAGTAGCTCATCTAGAGGGTGCTTGGTCCTGCCGCAAGGGCAGGGGACTGGACTTGATGACCTCTCGAGGTCCCTTCCCGTTCTAGTGCTCTATAATCAATCTCAGCAGTTAGGATTTTTAACAACCCTAGGCCAGACCCTGCCATTTTTCACAAGATTAGAAATGCTAATCCTAATGCTAACCAAACTCCTATTTCAATCATGACATTTCTGCCTTCCTAAAATGTCCCCTGCAATCAATAGTGAATCTGTTAAAAACCACACAAGATCTATGCTAAATTTCACAGTTTCTATACCCTGACCCTCTCAGGCTGCCGTGAGTCGTTTCTGATCCCCTCCTCCTACCCTGGGAGGGGTCAGTAAAGCAATAGCTGCATGCCCCACTATTGCAAACTACCGCCCACCTTGCGGCACACGCTGTGTGCTGCAGAGCAAGCATGCCAATGAGTCCACACCACACTGCTCCGCTGAGGAATAGCATCCAGCAAAGCAGGACATGCTGCCTGCCCTTGGGGTTGTCATGGCAGTGGCTGCAGGAGGTGACCAAGGATGGATCACAGGCACAGGGAGAGGGAAGTCCCCACCAAGCCAAGCCCTTAGGATGACACAGCAGCAGCAGCACTGACAAAGGTTCGGTCCCGGGGATTCTAAAAACACTCAACACTCTTGGAGCAAGTTCAGGTGAGCTTCTTGGCCTATAAAACACCCCTCTCCCTTACAAAATCCCCAAATATGTATTCCTTACTACAGAACTTTGTGTTATTTTAGAGCTCGGTCCAGGTGAAAATATCAAGTGCCAATAAATCCCAAAGGAAGAAAAGAGTAAAGATTCACACAGACACAAACAGCAGCAGCATAAGTATTTGCAACTTACAGTATCCAACCTTCAACAAGGTTACAAAGAGAATAAAACCAACCTGGCCAGCTGTTTTTCACAACCTAAAAAGTGCTGGCATCATCTACTCTAGAGAAGACAATGCTCAATAAGTTAATTTTATTCTAAAAAGTAATTGGAAAAAAAAGCAGCAATGTTCTCAAATGCAGCTGTTCACAGAAAAAGCATGGCTAACCTGTCTGGAAAGTCAGTGCAGACTGGAGTCAACAGCTGAGTCCCCTGCTATAAAAAAGTGGGAAGGTCTTAAAATAATAGTTGGAAGTTACAATTCCAGTTGCCCTGTCAAACAAAGAAAGTGATGAATGCCATCGCAGCTGGTTTAACTAGAGCTACACAATAAATGAACTGGACTTTTAAGCATTGAAAATACAATCATATTTTAATAAACCACAAGTGAAAACAACTAAACATTAGGCTTGGGTAACTCACGTGGTCTGACCCTATAATCACTAAGTATAGAACATACTATTAGGAGCAAAAAATGTTGTTAAAAACCCAGTATAGTGGTGTTTTTCAGGGGATATTATTGGCTTTTCATTTTTAGTACTTGTGTGACATTCTAAAGTAATTGCGTGATGATATAGTGAAAGTGTTTTATGTTTAATAAAAATAAAAATTAGAATTCATTAATAAACTAACTAGTCTAAGAATTTAAAAGGGAAGTGATGAAAATATCATGGCCCTTCATTTTCTTATGAAGAAACAAAAATTTAGAACTGTCTAAAATAGAAGCCTTGAAGGAGTCACTACTGATGACAAAGGCATGACTAGTTCATTTAATAAACCATAACGATGTTCATGTGGAGAGGGGGGTGCAGCAGATAAAGCTGTATCTTGTAAGGAGCGTTGGCCCTCTAGAATTTGGGAGTTTCTGGAAGTTGGACTGGGTATCCAATAATACTGTTCTGTGCAAAGCTACCTAGCTCATCTTGTCTTTCGGCTTTCACAATGCGGTGGTTTCTGACTGCAAAGGTAGTGAAGGCATGCAAGCTGTTGATCAATAATGCAAAGGTGGGATTGACTGGTGATTACCAAAGGTCGGTACAGAAAAGGAAGGGAAGATGCACAGAGCAGATTGAAGGTGTTAACATGGACGTCTATTTAGTCTCAGTTGCTGAAGAAACTACCCAGGAATTCAAAGAACACTGCTAAGATTTGCCATTTGTTCTGAATGACAAAATCAAGCACAAGAGATGTGAGAATTATTCAGGTAACACCCTAAGCTGGTGCTGCGTGGGTGTTCAGCACACTTTAGTGCAGAATGCAGGGCTCACCTACCCAGAGGCCAGGCACAGTGAGAGCACACTGCTCAGCAAGTGCACTACCTTCTAACTAGGTTTCAGTATCTCTCTGCCCTGTGACACACTGCAACAACTCCCAAGGGCAGCAGTGATTTGAAGAGTTGTTGGCCAGGCATTTCCCTTAAAGGGTCCTCAGTGCTTGAATGTGAGCTTCTCCTTGGCCTGGCAAAATCTTGATTTACTGACAGTCATAAGATCTTGCAAGCTCTCCCAAGCCTTTGCTAAAGAGATGAGATGCAGGATGGGGGTGGATGTTTGAGAGAGAGGGTTTTGCTGTGCTGTTGCTACTAGAATGTAGTCTGAGGTTAAATACTTGTGGTTTGGTATTATCATCCAGGATTACACAATTCAATTACATAAATGCTAGAAGCCAGTCAGAATAGATGCTTTCAAATACATTTGAAAACAAAAGTAAATAGTGAAAAATCTTAAACCCTTAAAATCAGGTGAGTTTAAGTTGAACATATCCTATCAAAACTGAAGCAGGTATGAAGGTTTCTTACAGGGAACACATTTCTTGCAAAAGTTACCCACAACTTGTGGTTGCCTAGGTATAAACTGGGGGTTACTGAACAGTAAGAAGGTATGTGATGTGATGAGAAAGTGGCAGGATTGCCCTAGTTATACTTAAAGATGCAGTTTAATCAAGGAACAAAGTTCAAGGGGTTTGTTATTGCCACTAGAATACTTTACCCCACAACAGAGTTAGGCAAACATTAATGTAAGTTATATCTGGGGTTAGAAGTGCTGAGTCACTGAATAACTAATATATGTAGTTCGATAAATGACGCTGGAGAAATTTAAAGCATTTTACATTAACAACTGTGTCAAGCTGCTGAAGAGCCAAGATATTACTGAAGCTTGCATTCTTCAAATCCATTTGTTTCTCATGTAGCTATTACATACTTTTGATTGGATTTGTTGATGCCCGAAAAGCACTTCACATAAGCACAAACTATCAAAGCAGTTTTCCTCAGGAGTTTGCTGCAGAATACCCCCTCACTTCTCATTTTATCAGACTTGGATGGAGAAAATTCAGGGGGATGAACGAAGTAGTGTTCTTCCCTACCAAATAGTATTTGCATCTACTGTAATCACTAAAACACGGATACTATGCAAGAGTATAAGCAACCAGAGCCCAGTCTAAATCTAACCTTAGCTAATTACATTCTGCTCACCTACAATTCCCAGAAAGTTTCAAATGGTCATCATTTTCTTCATGATTTATCCCAAAATGTGATAAGTCACTTGTCTACGGTTATCAGAGACACGTTTTACCCCAGAATGGTAGCATTTAGAATGTACAGAATGCCTAAAAGATTGTTATAAGGAGGAGGAAGAAACATTGCTCTCCTTGGCCTCTGATGATACGATAAGCAGCAATGGGCTTAAACTGCAGCAGGGGAGGTTTAGGTTGGACATTAGGAAAAACTTCCCAGCTGTCAGGGTGGCTAAGCACTGGAATAAATTGCCCGGTGGGAGCGTTGTGGAATCTCCATTTCTGCAAATATTTAAGAGCAGATTGGACAGACACCTGCCAGAGATGGTCTAGACCAGTGGTCACCAACCAGTAGATCGGGATCTACCAGTAGATCTTGGAGCCTCTGACAGGTGATCTCAACTGATTTGGCCAGGAGGCTATCAAGTGCAGACACTTCAGCTGCCCTTCTCCCCACTGCTGTGCAACTCCTGCCCTTTGCCTTGGAGCTGTTCCCCTATCTCCACAGAATGGGGTTGTGGGGCATAACAGGACTTGGAATGGGGGGAGTTTGCTGGCTGCTTTTGAGAGTGGTGCAGGGCCAGGGCAGGGGTGAGCCTGGCTCTGCCCCACTGCCCCACCACACAGAAGCCACCTGTGGTAAGCAGTGTCCAGCTGGAGCCTGCATCCTGAATCCCTGCCCCAGTCATGTACCACCTCCTGCACCCCAAGCCCCTACCCTAGCCCCGAGCCCCTCCCCCCGACCCAAACTCCCTTACAGAGCATTAATCTGAACCACCTCCTGCACCCTCAACTTCTGCCCCAGGCTCAGCTCAGAGCCCCTCTCACACTCCAAATCCCTTAGTCAAGGCCAAAGCCTGCACCCCAACCCTCTGCCCCTGCCTGATGAAAGGGAGGAGGGATGGGGGAGGGAGGGAGGAAGGGTGGCGTGAGCAGGGGCGGGGCCCTGGAGAAGAGGCATAAAGGTATTTGGGTTTGAGGTAGATCCTGGATTGCACTTAACTTCAAAAAGTGCTCTCATACTTTAAAAAGCTGGAGACACCTGGTCTAGGCGGTGCTTGGTCCTGCCATGGGGGCAGGGGACCCGACCAGATGACCTCTCAAGGTCCCTTCCAGTCCTAGTGTTCTATGATTCTAGAATGCAGTCATCGGTGGTCCGTCATGTAGGCGATGGAGGGCACAGCCCTCCCAAAACTGCCTACATGACCGACTGCCTAAGGCTGGGGCTGCAGCGCAGCAGCCTGGCTCTGTCTGGCCACCAGGGAAGGCAGCCCAGCTCAGCAGCCTAGCCACCAGGAAGCAATAAGCCACTACATGGCAGCCCAGCTTTTCCCCACCGCTGGGGATGCATTTGGCCACTACACGGCAGCCAGGCTTTCCCCAGCTGCTGAGGAGGGATGGGGCTGCAGCTCGGCAGCTGTGGCTCTCCATGTGACCTGAAAGCCTTGGGTGGAAGGGGGCGGGGCTGGGGCTTGCCTTCCCAGGCTGGCCTGTCACCACCCAAATACAAAAAGTACTAAATTTAAATAAATCTGTGGAAAAACCTAGCCCTCAAGTGGACCCTCTTAAATAGATATAGGTACACTTTAGATCTACATAGCTGCAGTCACTGATGAAATCACTTCTTAAACAAGAATGCTAACACAGGGGAAACGCACCACAACTTTTTTGAACAGAAAAGACCTCATTTCAGGCTGGATGAAAATCTATGATTTTCTCTGAAACAATCAAAAAATCAGATTATTTTAGTTAGACTGGATTTTTTTTATTTTGTCATTTAAATAAGGTAATTTTTAAAACAAATTTGTATTTCATTTTAAACAGGTTTAATACAAAATAAGTTAAGGCCTAAACTTATAAATTAGTTGTAAATGTGAAATATGTTTGGATAAGAAACGTTTATGTAAAGACAATTAAGGCTGTTTTGTTCAATACAAATAAATGTTATATGCTACTTTGTGTTTAATTAAATTCTAGTTAACATATTTCAATGGTTTTATCAACCAATGAGAATGCACCTTTCTTTAGAAAGTAACTGAAGTCTAAATGGAAAAGTTGATTAGAACAGTTGATTTAAAATCAAGACTTTCCACTTAATGATTTAAATCATTATCTTGACTTAAACCATTCTACCCTGCCTCATTTCACAGGTTCCATTAAAGCATTCCTATTGTTACAATGTCCCAGTTTAAAGGTTATTTTTACACCTAAGTAACAGACAAATGAGATTGGTACTTAAATAAATTTAAATTCAGTTAAATTCCAAAGGTAAGTAAATCTAACACACTTTGTAGCTCTGCTTCTCTTGTTCCTCATCATCACTTCAACGAAGCCTTTTGTTATACGCCAATTTTACGAAATTCTCCTATTTGAGCAGCAAAATACAAGGAGCCCTGGACATACAAGGGTTACCATGATCCTTCACCAGAACTGAAACCCCAAAAGACTACTATGTCTAAGTGTTGTACAGGCAGTCCCCAGGTTACATGGATCCGACTTACATCGGATCCCTACTTACAAACGGGGTGAGGCAACCCCACACTAGCTGCTTCCCCCCAGCAGACCAGGGAGATGCAAAGCTAGCGCCCCCCCCCCCCCTCCAGCAGACCAGGGAGACGTGGAGCGGCTTTTCTCAGCAGACACCTCAGCTTGAGAATAAAGGACTGAGGGAAGTGAGGTGTGGGAGAATAAAACTGAGCTCTGGAGAAATGTTCGGCTAGAGTTTCCCCTACAATATGTACCAGTTCCGACTTACATACAAATTCAACTTAAGAACAAACCTACAGTCCCTATCTTGTACATAACCCGGGGACTGCCTGTATATAATATTTTGAAAGCTACCTAAAATTCAGAGAGTCAGTCTGGGACACAGCAAGTAGGTAATAAGAAAACTGAAGGATGGCAGTAGGAGAGGGGACCTACTAAAATAAATATAAGCACGTGGCAGAGAAATGTTGAAACTGGAAAATATGTATGTACCCTTAAATGTGCAGAAATTAAGGCTATAATTTGACTCTTGTAGCTTAGACGATCCCTCAACAGACGAAGTAGATTTACTACTTACAACTAAAGGATGGTCCACTGTACCACTAAAGACAATATTATTTGTATTACACTACCCATTTACCAATAGATATTTCAATTTAAAATAAATCCATATGCAGGTTGGATCTCCCTGGTCCAGCCCGGAACAAGGGAATTTGCTGAACCAGGGGAGGTCCCTGCCACCAGTCTCCACCGGCTCCGCTCCTGGCCGTGCTGCCAAAACACACCTTGACACGAGGCAACCAGTCGCACCAAGGGGCTCCCTACAATGCCAGAGCCCCCTTGCTGTGGGGCTCCTGGCCACCCCATTCCTGGCCACACCACCAGCTCCCCCTGCCGCGGGAATCCCAGGCCTGCGGCTCTCTGGTAGGGAGGTACAACCTGAAGCTGTTAAATAATGATTTGTAGGCTCACTACAAATAATTCCAAGTCTAATTATCACAAAAGAACAAAGACCCATACTAAGCACCATAGGGATCTGTGTCCGAACAACAATGTAGAAACACTACCAGCATTAGTATTTACCACATTTACCAATGGGTTCTTGCCAAATGAACATGCAAGTGGAAAAAAGCTGCCTTGAATACTGGAAGACTAGTTTATCAGCTACATTTTCTGAATGAAGTCTAGCAATGTAATATGCATAGCTCATAGTAACTTCCTTACTTAGAGGCTGACAGAACAAGATTGTGAATGGCAAGACAGGCTATTCCTGGCTACTACCAAAACCATGGAAAATAAGCAAGAATTTGGTTTGTTTTAGGCTTATTGGGCTTGGGCTTTTTAAATTTTACAGTCGCTTATGGCTTTTTTTTTAATTGGCTCCTATCCTCTGCCAGTCAGAAAGCTCCACTGGTGATTGGCATTTGGCTCCAGCTACCTGTGTGGGTGAAACACAGGTGGGGGAGGTGACTGCGTTTTAAGCAACGTAAAGTTCCTGGTTCCTACTTCCTGCCTGGTTACATTCTTGGTCTCAGCGCCTACTGCAGAGCAGCTCGGCAGAAGGGTAGGGAATGGAGGGGTGAGCAGGTGAGGGAGGTTGGATGAGGTGGAAAGGAAGCAGGGGAGCAGGGACAGCACAGGAGCAGGAGGAGGATGAGTCGGAGCAGCTGTACAAAGGTGGCACAGCCGGGGAAAGGAGCCGGGTTGGCCATAGCAGCAACAATCACTGCTATGCTGCAACTTATCTTGGTCCAGAAGTGAAACTGTCTGCATCATCATGAAAGAACTGGGCTTGTTTAGGGGACATGAGAGCGGTTTTCAAGTACCTAAAAGGGTGAGTGTGTTGGAGGGTGGCGGGGGGGGGGGAGAGGAGAGAATTGTTCTCCTTGGCCTCTGAGGACAGGACAAGCAGCAATGGGCTTAAACTGCAGCAAGGGAGATTTAGGTTGGACATTAGTAAAAGCTTCCTAGCTGTCAGGGTGGTTAAACACTGGAATAAGTTGCCTAGCGGGGTTGTGGAATCTCCATCTCTGGAGATATTTAAGAGCAACTTAGATAGACATCTATCAGAGATGATCTAGACAGTGCTGGGTCCTGCCACAAGGGCAGGTGACTGGACCTCTCGAGGTCCCTTCCAGTTCTAGTGTCCTGTGAGTATACGGTTCTATCCCTGTGAAAGGAAGGAGGGGAGAGCCAGACAGGGGATGGCAGGAGGAGACAAGCGGTAAACAGGAGCGGGGAGATATCTGGATACCCAGTCTGGGAAAGGGAGGAGCCAAGCTTGGATTGGGGGGGTAAAGCTTGGCACGGGACTTGGACGAAAGGGGACAGCAGAACCGGGCTGAGAAATGGGGGGGGCTGGATTGGGAAAGGAAAAGAGCGGGGGGCACAGGTGGGCAGAGATGTATAGGAGAATGGAAGGAAGGAGCCAATGGAGATGAGGGTGCAGAGCCAGACACAGGACCATTGGGACGCACAACCGGGCTGAGGAAGGGAGCCTGGCTGGGGGCAGTGGAGGATGAGAATTCGCTGGAACAAATCACAATTAATTTGGCTCAGGGAGATTAAATGACTTGCCTAAGAAACCCCTGTGAACCAGTGGCATAGAGAGAACACCCAGTGTGCTGATCTAATCTTTAAGCAGTAGTATATTAATCATTCCCTAAGTGTAGATACAAAGGGCAATATTTTTATTTTCAGATGGTTGCGTGTGCAAATGATTGTGTATGATCTTACATGTACAGCATGCCTTGGAAGGTATGGGGGAAAGATTATGATTTGCTGAAAGCTGCATGGCTACGTCTACACTGGCCCCTTTTCCGGAAGGGGCATGTAAATTTCATGAGTCGTAGTAGGGAAATGCGCGGGGGATTTAAATATCCCCCGCGGCATTTAAATAAAAATGTCTGCCGCTTTTTTCCGGCTTATAAAAAAGCCGGAAAAGAGCGTCTACACTGGCCCCGATCCTCCGGAAAAAGTGCCCTTTTCCGGAGGATCTTATTCCTACTTCAAAGTTCAACTGAAATTGACCAAAACGGACAATGAATTTGGTAGGGCCCTAATCATTAATGCATGCGAAGTTATGAGAATTGTGCTGTACAGTGGTCACTAAAACATGCTTTAAATTGAGGAATCAGACAGAAATGAGCTCTCCAGAGGCAATGAGGAAAGTAACCCACACTCAGGCAGGGTGTCAAACCACCCATGGATAACCATTATCCAGCAAGGCATTGTGACAGCACAGGCTGGAGAGAGCACGGAGGTGGTCCCATGCTGCCCTGGGGATACCGTCCCAGAGGACGCTGGGGTTCTTTTAGGGACTGGCTTGTTTTGGTCTTGTTTAAAATGGGGTTTGTTTGTTTTTTGGCTCGTTATGAAAGTCGTGTTGCTTATTTGCATTGTGAAAGTTGGCGACTCACAACCATCTGTGACTGCCTACGGAGAGGCAAAAGCAGGCTGACCAAACGCCATTGTTTGCAGCTGAACTGAACAGCCTCACACAGCATCATGCACAGTCAATTCTGGGCCATTTCAAACGGATGGAAAGACTTGGGAAGAAGTTGCCCCAATGTCAGCAGTACTGTCCAGGAGCCTGTTTATTTTGGCAGCTGGGACCCCCACAGCCACGTGGCTGGTCAGTGTCCGTCAGGGTGACCAGGTGTCTCTTTTTTAAGCAGAACACCAAGTAGAAAAGGGATCCTGACAGCTCCCTGCTGCAGCCAATGGGAGTGGCACCTGTGGGAGCCAAACAGGGGACCTGCCACTGCTTCTGGGAACTGCTTGAGGTAAGTCCCATCCACAGCCTGCCCCCGAGCCTCTATGGCTCCAATTTCCTGCCTCAGCCCTCTCCAGCTTTCTGGCCCCTGCCCCAGCCCGGAGCCCCTTCTGCACCCCCAAGCCCCACCCCCAGCCAGGGCCCTGACCCCCTGCCCCAGCCCGGAGCCCCTTCTGCACCCCCAAGCCCCGCCCCCAGCCTGGCCCTGACCCCTGCCCCAGCCCGGAGCCCCTTCTGCACCCCCAAGCCCCACCCCCAGCCAGGGCCCTGACCCCCTGCCCCAGCCCGGAGCCCCTTCTGCACCCCCAAGCCCCGCCCCCAGCCTGGCCCTGACCCCTGCCCCAGCCCGGAGCCCCTTCTGCACCCCCAAGCCCCGCCCCCAGCCTGGCCCCTGACCCCTGCCCCAGCCTGGAGCCCCTTCTGCACCCCCAAGCCCCGCCCCCAGCCAGGGCCCTGACCCCCTGCCCCAGCCCGGAGCCCCTTCTGTACCCCCAAGCCCCGCCCCCAGCCAGGGCCCTGACCCCCTGCCCCAGCCCGGAGCCCCCCCCGCACCCCCAAGCCCCGCCCCCAGCCTGGCCCCTGACCCCTGCCCCAGCCCGGAGCCCCTTCTGCACCCCCAAGCCCCGCCCCCAGCCAGGGCCCTGACCCCTGCCCCAGCCCGGAGCCCCTTCTGTACCCCCAAGCCCCGCCCCCAGCCAGGGCCCTGACCCCCTGCCCCAGCCTGGAGCCCCTTCTGCACCCCCAAGCCCCGCCCCCAGCCAGGGCCCTGACCCCCTGCCCCAGCCCGGAGCCCCCCCCGCACCCCCAAGCCCCGCCCCCAGCCTGGCCCCTGACCCCTGCCCCAGCCCGGAGCCCCTTCTGCACCCCCAAGCCCCGCCCCCAGCCTGGCCCTGACCCCCCTGCCCCAGCCTGGAGCCCCTTCTGCACCCCCAAGCCCCGCCCCCAGCCAGGGCCCTGACCCCCTGCCCCAGCCCGGAGCCCCCCCCGCACCCCCAAGCCCCGCCCCCAGCCTGGCCCCTGACCCCTGCCCCAGCCCGGAGCCCCTTCTGCACCCCCAAGCCCCGCCCCCAGCCTGGCCCTGACCCCCCTGCCCCAGCCTGGAGCCCCTTCTGCACCCCCAAGCCCCGCCCCCAGCCAGGGCCCTGACCCCCTGCCCCAGCCCGGAGCCCCTTCTGCACCCCCAAGCCCCGCCCCCAGCCAGGGCCCTGACCCCCTGCCCCAGCCCGGAGCCCCTTCTGCACCCCCAAGCCCCACCCCCAGCCTGGCCCCTGACCCCTGCCCCAGCCCGGAGCCCCCCCCGCACCCCCAAGCCCCGCCCCCAGCCAGGGCCCTGACCCCCTGCCCCAGCCCGGAGCCCCTTCTGCACCCCCAAGCCCCGCCCCCAGCCTGGCCCTGACCCCCTGCCCCAGCCCGGAGCCCCTTCTGCACCCCCAAGCCCCGCCCCCAGCCAGGGCCCTGACCCCCTGCCCCAGCCTGGAGCCCCTTCTGCACCCCCAAGCCCCGCCCCCAGCCAGGGCCCTGACCCCCTGCCCCAGCCTGGAGCCCCTTCTGCACCCCCAAGCCCCGCCCCCAGCCAGGGCCCTGACCCCCCTGCCCCAGCCTGGAGCCCCTTCTGCACCCCCAAGCCCCACCCCCAGCCAGGGCCCTGACCCCCCTGCCCCAGCCCGGAGCCCCTTCTGCACCCCCAAGCCCCGCCCCCAGCCAGGGCCCTGACCCCCTGCCCCAGCCTGGAGCCCCTTCTGCACCCCCAAGCCCCGCCCCCAGCCAGGGCCCTGACCCCTGCCCCAGCCTGGAGCCCCTTCTGCACCCCCAAGCCCCGCCCCCAGCCAGGGCCCTGACCCCCCTGCCCCAGCCTGGAGCCCCTTCTGCACCCCCAAGCCCCACCCCCAGCCAGGGCCCTGACCCCCCTGCCCCAGCCCGGAGCCCCTTCTGCACCCCCAAGCCCCACCCCCAGCCTGGCCCCTGACCCCTGCCCCAGCCCGGAGCCCCTTCTGCACCCCCAAGCCCCGCCCCCAGCCAGGGCCCTGACCCCCTGCCCCAGCCTGGAGCCCCCCCCGCACCCCCAAGCCCCGCCCCCAGCCAGGGCCCTGACCCCTGCCCCAGCCCGGAGCCCCCCCCGCACCCCCAAGCCCCGCCCCCAGCCAGGGCCCTGACCCCTGCCCCAGCCTGGAGCCCCCCCCGCACCCCCAAGCCCCGCCCCCAGCCAGGGCCCTGACCCCTGCCCCAGCCCGGAGCCCCTTCTGCACCCCCAAGCCCCGCCCCTGCCCCCCGCTCTCTGCCCCCCCGCACTCACCGGCGCCCCGCCTAGCTCCGCCCCATGCCGGCGGCCGGGCCCGGGCCGGGCTGCGCGCTCCTGGGAGGCGGCGCGCGGCGGAACCGCTTCCAACCGGCTCCGCGCCGACCGGGGGCCGGATGTGACGTCACCCGCCGCGATCTGCCGGGGGAGGGGCCGGAACCCCCCGCGCGGGACCGGGGGTCGGGGGGGGCCACGAGGCATGAGCTGCCCAGAGCACGCACCGAGAGCGGGTCACGTGTCCGCGAGTCTGTCCGAGCGCTTCCAAGCGGCCGGGGAAGGAGCAATCAGATGAGAAGCGACTGTCTAGGAAGGAGCATGGCGGAAAGGGATCTAGGGGTCATAGTGGACCACAAGTTGAATATGAGTCAACAGTGTGATGCTGTTGCCAAAAAAGCAAATATGATTCTAGGTTGTATCAACAGGTGTGTTGTAAGCAAAACTCGTGAAGTCAATCTGCCGCTCTACTCTGCACTAGTTAGGCCTCAGCTGGAGTACTGTGTCCAGTTCTGGGCGCCACATTTCAAGAAAGATGTGGAGAAATTGGAAAGGGTCCAGAGAAGAGCGACAAGAATGATTAAAGGTTTAGAGAACATGACCTATGAAGCCAGGCTTCATGAACTGGGCTTGTTTAGTTTGGAAAAAAGAAGATTAAGGGGGGACATGATAGCGGTTTTCAAATATCTAAAAGGGTGTCACAAGGAGGAAGGAGAAAATTTGTTCCTCTTGGTTTCTGAGGACAGGACAAGGAGTAATGGGCTTAAAGTGCAGCAGGGGAGGTTTAGATTGGACATTAGGAAAAAATTCCTAACTGTCAGGGTGGTCAAATATTGGAATAAATTGCCAAGGGAGGTGGTGGAATCTCCCTCTCTGGAGATATTTAAGAACAGGTTAGATAGACATCTGTCAGGGATGGTGTAGACGGAGCTTGGTCCTGCCTTGAGGGCGGGGGGCTGGACTCGATGACCTCTCGAGGTCCCTTCCAGTCCTATGATTCTATGATCTACTATACATTTGAGAGACTTTGTCTGTTTGTCTATCTGTCTGTCCCCCAGCCATGGTACTTACATCGCTCTCCCAGTGGAGTCTGCTGCAGCAGCCATAAATAAGTGTTTCTCCTCTGGCCCCAAACTATTGTAGTGACAGAAGGCTGGAGTTGTCCTCTCTCCCTAGGGCAGCCTGCATCCTGAACCCCTCCTCCCCAGCCCTACTCTAGAGCAATGATTTCAATAAAGAAAAACAAAACTTATTTCAGCTAAGGACCCAAGCAACACTGGGTAAATCTTTCAGTGGTGAATAAACGAACACAGGAGAAAAGCTACATGAAAGCACACATAGCTGATGTTAAGTACACAAGTATAGATGTGTATACACTATATTTCCCATAATTGACTTTTCACTACCTTGTTAAGACTTTAATTTTGCAATCTGTTAGTTATGTGTTTAACTATAAACATGGCTTTGTGTCCACACTCAAGTTGGTTAACACTCAATAGAAAACTAGTGTTTCTTCCTTGTTAGCACTTAGGGCAATACATAGTTGTCTTCCTGTAATCCGCTTGACTCAAATTAGGCAGCGTAGAGTGGACACTCTACCTGTGTAACCTGTCTATCACTATGTAGCCTGTATTCCTTCCTCCCCTCTCTGCACATCACAGTACAGTACCTGCTGCTCCTTGGAAATGCCCTGTAGGTACTATTCTTTGTGCTGCTGCTCACAGATTTCCCTAGTATGCAATGGTAGGAGCAGCTTGGTAGCTGTTGATTTATAACAGGGCTGGCCAAACCCATTAAACAAAAAGAGCCGAAACAGCAGCGGAAAAAATGTGAAGAGCTGCACCAGAATTTTTTTTAAGCAATTTTTGTTGAGCCAAAAAAAAAAGGGAGAGGGATGCTGCCCTTTTAAAAGACTCGGCTTTTTGGCCACATCAGGCTCCCATCGGCCGACGCCGTTTTGAATCACTGCACCAGACAGCTCCCCGCCGGCCTGGTGAGCACAGGGAGCCGGAGGCCATTTTTAGGGGCACAGGGCCAGCTTCGCGAGGGAAAAGCTGCGGGTTGGCCATCGCTGGCTGTAACCATGCTGCAGGGAGCCCCTGACCGCTGTCGCGGGGGAAACTGCACTGTGAATAAAGCTCAGTTGTGTTTGTTGCTACAGATTCAGTTCATATCACACGCTAGTTGTAGAACGGTAGGTGCACGTCTAGCGTGCATGAGGTTCAGCTCCTTTGCACAGTCCTTAGTGAGTCAGGCCCTGTCTGTATTTGGGATTCATCAATGCAACCTTAGTAAATGGATGAAAATGTGTAATTGATGGATTTCGGAAAGTACCTGTAAATGGGGAGCTGGCCTCCAAAGGAGGCATTTGAAATGGGGTCTCACAAGGGTCTGTTCTTGAGCCAATCCAGTGGTGGATTGAAACCCCCAGCCGGCACTAAATCACCGCAGGAGCACCGTGCCACATGCTCTGAGGGCTGCAGGCAGTGGCGCAGTCTGGGCGGTGCTGTGGGCTGGCTGCCCAAGGCCCTTAGCCTCTCCCCTGCTGGGGCTGCAGAGCCAGCTCTCTCTCCCCACCTTACTTAGAGGCCCCCCCGAATTCTAGTATATCTTTCTGGATATGGGGTGACCAGGACCGCGCCCAGTATTCAAGGCGTAGGTGTATCATGGATTTATACAGCGGCATTTTGATATTCACGGTTTGGTCTGTCCCTTTCCTCAGAGTTTTGAATTCTAGCTGTTTGTCTGTCGCTGCACACCGAGTGGATATTTTCAGACAACTAACCACAATGACTTGAAGATCGGTACATTGAGCAATCACAGTAAATTTAGATCCCACCATCTTGTATGCAGAGTCAGGATTATGTTTTCCAGTGTTCAGCACTTTAAGTTACTGATCCATGAAAGGACTTTCCCTCTTCTGTTTTAAAAGAAGTCACAGGATAAGGTATTGGATCAGCTCAGTATGGCAAGAACAAGGAAGAAAACTAGTGGAACAGTAGGAGGAAAACTAGCCATGAGCTCAGCCGTATGATTCAGTCCACATTTCAGCTGCTCAGCATGGGACTCATTAACAGTGGGAAATGAACCATATAACCCAAAATTCATCATTGTCATTACTTTTGAAAATGTTATACTGGCTGTGAACAGCCACAACTTCCTAGAGACCTTGCTTTACATTTCACCCTACACCTCCCTGGAGCAGGCAAACAGCTTGGGAATGGAACATAAAAGTAACTATAGAAGCTGTGTTTTGGCAAATTCAATGACCATCTGCAGAGTTCATCATTGTAGATTCACTCACCTTCCCATCTGGATCTGAGCTGTAAATCTGACTTGATACTTGCAATTGGCATTATTAGCAAATCTCCTTTCCATGCAGGAAATTCTTTTTGGCTCTTTCCTCACAAAGGCCAGTCCTAACTTTGTCACTGCCTGTCACCAGACCCTTCACAAGTGCCTTTCAGCGTAGCATTCTCTTACGATGATTTTGGCCACTCTGTCCTGCTGCACTAAATAATTCTCTCTCACGGATCTGGACTTTCTCTCCCCTGTGGTAATCCTGAACTGCAGCACATGACATCGCCTTTTCCCTAGTGCGTGCACTAAAACTAGGGGTTGCCAACTTTTGCATGTTGTCAGTAAGCGCACGACTTTCACAATAAGCAAAAAAATTAAGCTATTCTGTTTCAAAACAAGCCAATCCCTAAAAGAAGCCCAGCACACTATGTGGCTACATCCCTCCAGCGTGCACTCTGGGTTCTGGAACTGTGATGAGCCTGCTGTTCACCCCAAACTCTCTCCCCCTTGTCCCTGCTTGCCAGGAGCCAAGAAGACTCAATAAGCCACAACAAGCTGCAAGCAAAAGAATAGCCATCACACTTCTTAGAAGCCAATTAAACCTGAAACAGCTGATCAAGCTGTCACCCATCCGCCTCTATCCATTTTTTGTCACTTGTCACTGACAGATTGTGCCCCTGTATTCACACGCTATTGTAATAATCTTTGTACACAGTATGCCTTGCAAGATATCATTTGAAAACTCATAATTTGCTGATCATTATTGGCCTTGTAATGTATGTATGGCAACATGAAGTTATACGTTTCCACTGTATGGCGTTATTAACATATGTCCCCAGGTTAAGCAGGGCCTGGAGGCAGGGGGAGCACATGCAGTCTCCCGCCCTGCCCCCACCCTGCATGGCCACACACCAAGCGCCTTTCCCTGGGATCTCTCCCATTCTGGTTTTCGGTGACATGCAATAAAGCCCCACAGGTCCCTGGGGGCCTGATGAACAGCCCCCCTTTGAGTGCAATGCAGATACCTGATGCAGTAGGCTGCAGCCTCTGAACACTGTCCTGCCCCCTCCCCCGAGCCCCATGCCAAGTCTCCCCAATGGGCACTTCAGTCCCAGTTTTAGGCTTCGCTGCAAACCACAAACCTCCCGCCAAATGCTGCAGGCGAGAAGCTCACTCAGTGCCTGGGTCCTGGGCACGCCGCTGCCTCCACTAGGTGCCAGCCTGGAGGCCTGTGCTCTGTCTATGCCCCTGCCTGGCTCCAGGCTGTACCCCACCGTCGGCAGAGCTCCTGGACATTCTTTCAGCCAACGGTCAGGGCAGTGTGTGTGTGTGTGTGTGTGTGTGTGTGTGTGTGTGTTTCCGAGAAAAGGTTTAACGTCCGTGTCTTTACTGCTAGGACCGGGGTCCCATCGCAGAGGGTGGCCAGCAGGCCAACAGACGCCCCTTTATAGGAAGAGCTTATTACACCTCAGATTTTAGCTGCTAGGATGCAAAAATCCCTTCGCAGCGGGCAGCCTGGGAAAGACTGAGAGGTGCCCCAACGGACCTGTCACCTGGGAGTGACACAGATCCAAACGCCCAAGCTCTTCCTATACCTGTCCCTTATGACCGGCTGGAGTTCTTTTAAATTGTGCCTGGTTCTGTTACAGCAACTGAAGGAGTCAGGTTAAAAACTTAAACAGTTACAGGTTTATTAAAAAAAACCTATAAAAGCATGTGGTTACAATGGCTATTGCTCTCTTTCTTAACTGTTAGCAAATACAGATTTTAAAAATAGTTACAAAGAAAATAAAGATAGAAAATAGAAATAATGGTACCAAGTGACAGCTTAATCTTTAAAGAGCTCTAAGTCTATGTGTGCACTTAAGACAAAGGACACATCCAGGTACAATTTTTACCCCTTTCTGTGCCTCTCGACTCCAGCGTATCAGGCCAGGGCCGGTCCCTCAATTCCTAGGAAAGATGAATACGAGGTGGGCGTCCCCTTGGAACCTCGGGAGATCAAACACCAAACCCGACCAGCAGATAGATGGTAGATTGACACTCAGAGTAAATGTGCTGCTGGACCCATCTATATACCCCTGGGGGCCCGTATCCTCTTTCTTATCTAAGATGCCAAATTGTACTGGTCCGTTTTGTGGCGCCAGTTCTTACAAGCAAGTTTCAAGTTAATTTACACTTGCAAGAGAGAGAACTAAATTGTGAGCACTGGGCATTCTTTACTGGGCGAGAGATTCCTCCCCCGCGGGCGGCTGTGTGTTCGTATCAATATGGGTTAAGTCAAGGGCACTCCTCTGCAGCCTCTTGGTCAGCAATTGGCATATCTCTGTTTACAGCCATTCACGGTCACACAGCCTGGGCCTTCTGCTCTGTGTGCCCTGCATGCTCCAGGCAAGCAAAAATGGATGTTACAAGGGGGGGGTTCCTGTCTGGCTACACCCCCGAGCATCCAAGCCCTCTCTCGGCCTGCCCTGAGTCCCCGGCCTGGTGTCCCTGGATCCAGGGCTGCCTCTCCTGAGGCGAGGCGCCCGACCGGAGCACGTGGCGGGGGCTAATGGCTGTGTTGTGCCCGCGCGACGCAGAGCAGTGATCTGGCCCCAACTCGGTGCCCTGAGGCTGTGGGCGGCTCCGCAGCAGGGCCAGGGACACAGGAGGCTGGACTCTTGGGGTCTCTCCCTCTCCATGACCTGGCACAAGTCGGCTCCCCTCCTCGTGCCTCCACCCCCCAGCTCCAGGCGCACTGGGAGGGGCGGCTGGCTAACACCTCTGCCCCCTTTGGCAGGCCTTTGCTGAGGGGACTCGCAGGGACTACCGTCCCTCCACAGCTGTCCAGGCCCAGCCTGGCCTTAGGGACCCACTCAGGCTTGCCGCCGGACGTGCCGAGCGAGGCGGAGGCTCAGCAGCGCCTCCCCCGGGGGGAGCTCGCTGGCGAGGACAGAGCAGCGAGGGGGTGGGGAGAGAGGTGGCACACACCTCAGAAGTACCTGGCGCAGATGACAGCCAGGCTTCCCCCGGCTCCAATGTCAGGACACTGGCGTCAGGACCATGAACTAAGCAAGCAGAGGCTGTCTCTTTCCCTGGCCTTTGGCTGCACTCGATCACCTCGGCCTGCCTTCTCCACAAGCACCAAGGCTGGAAAGGCCATTTTTCTGCACAAGGGCTGAGATTCGTCGTGGTGCCAGCCAGGCACTGGGGCGCTCTGCAATGGATGCCCATTAAGGGGGCCTAGGAGGGTCTGTACCCCCTGGAAGTTTGAACCCCAGGATTTCATACTGGAGTCTGCTTAAAGCACATGGCCTAGCCCAGCGGCAGCGCTTCACTGCAACAGAGCTCAGGCGCTCCCAGCCTTGCCTTTGGGGCAGGGACCGGTTGTCAGTCAAGTGACTGAAGGATCCTTAGATGATCCTGCAAACATTGCTGGGCACCGCGCTTAACAGCTGGGGAAGAGCCGTCTGCACGGGCACCAGGGCTGCTCGACTTCGGCATCCATGATCTTGAAAAGGGGCTCACAGAGAGGAGGCAAAATCTGCAGATGACACAAAGTTGCTCGGAATAGTTGAGGCCAAGGCCGCCAGCAAAGAGCCCGGCTGGGATCCGCAGACCTGGTGGCTGGGCAGCACACGGGCAGATGGGAGTCAGTGATCAATGCTAAGTGATGCCCTGGCAGAACAGCACCCCGCCGGCTCAGACAAAGTGCTGGGGCCGAGTCAGCTGTCACCGCTCCCGAGAGCGATCGTGGCGTCACCGTGGAGAGGTCCCTGCAAACGTGCTCGGCGGGCGGCGGCCGGCTAAGAGCTGGCAGAGCACGGGAACCGTTAGGAAAGGAACAGCGGAGCAGGCAGAACATATCACCTTGCCGCTACACAAAGCCATGGGGCGCCCACACCCCGAATGCTGCAGCGGATCTGTCACCCCAGCCGCACTGGGCCTGGGACAGGCACAGGGCAGGGCAGCAGGAATGACGAGGGTGAGGAACGGCTTCCGCGAGGAGAGATGAACACGACGGGGACTTTTCCGCTCGGAAGAGACATGGCTAAAGGGGGGAGGGTGTCAGAGGTCTGGAAATCATGAGTGGGTGTGGGAACACGGGCCGAGGAAACGTCATTTCCTCCTCACGCCGCTGGCATTAGCAGCCGACCCAGCTCCACGTATGTAAATCAAAGGCTTTCTTCAGTCAGGCTGGGAACGCTCGGCCAGGGGACGGTGCAAAGGCCCAAACTCCACGTTCCTGGGGGGTGGGTCCCTCGCTGGCGCCTAGCCGGGCAGGGATGGTGGCCCTAGCCTGGGAAGGGAGGGGTCACTTGGTGATTCCCGGTTCTGTTCCCTCCCCCGGGGCCCCGGGCACTGGCCGCTGTGGGCCGACAGGACACGGGGCTGGAGGGGCCTTGGCTCTGGTCACTGATGGTATTAGGGCTGAGGCGTGGGACAGGGCTCAAGGCAGGGGGCTGGGCTGTGGGCTTAGCTCTGGCAGCTCCCAGTCAGACACAGCAGGGGGCTGAGGCAGCTTCCTGCCTCTCCTGGCATCCCGCCAGCCCCAGGCCTGACTCCCGGGTGGGGTGCACAAGCAGCTCCCCCCCACAGGCACGGCCGCCCCAGCTCCCATTGGCCAGCTCCTGTCCAATGGACGTGCAGGTGCTGGCAGCGGGGGCGGGGCAGTCCCTGTCCAGCGGGGGGGCTGTGCTGAGCGATCTGCCGGCAGCTCCCAACCCCCCTGGGCCAGGAGCCTTTCTTCCCACGTCCCTCGGGGAGAGGAGCTAGAGCGAGACCTTCGGCTCCTCCTGCCCCCAGGGAGCCTGGGCAAATGCATGAGGGGCAGGGCCCTCCGTGAGGACTTGCGCCCCCAGCTGCTCCAGGAGGACAAGAAGGGACCCAGGGTCTCCACTGACCAGGACTCGTCGGTTTCCTGCCCTGCTCTGTGTCTGCCTGCCCCGGGACACTCCCAACCCACGGCCCCTGCAGCCGCAGATCCTACAGCCTGGCCCCAGCCCCCGGCCGAGAGGCCGTGCCAGTGCTGAGCAGAGGACGATCGTCTCCCGCGGGCACAGGCCAGAGCTCAGTGGCCTCTGCCCTGCCGCCTGGGGCACCTCCCGGCGCTTTCCTGCCATTCCCAGGCGGCAGGTCACCCCTGCATGTCTGTGTAGCCACAGCCTGCTCCCCCGACTGACCCCGGCAGCATGGCTACTATTCGTGGGGCGACCCCAGCACAATCAAACCCCTCCCCCCACAACCAGGCCTCCACGTGGGGCGTAGCTGGTGCCCTTCCCCGAGCAGCTGAGGGCTGCACCTTCCAGCGGTAGCACCCGCTGCCCGTCGGCAGGGCAGCCCCTGGGCCGAGCGAGGCAGCCCTTCAATAGCCAGAACCCCCGGCGCGGGCCCTGATTTCCCCCCGAAGGCGCCAGGGCGGGAAAGTGCCCTCGGGGGAGGCAGGGGAAGGGCAGCCAAGAGGGCGGCTGGGTTGTTGCTTGGATATTCCAAGACGGTGCCCCCCCCCCGGCCGTTAAATCCTCGTGTTCGCCCTTGCACCAGCTGCTCCGTGGGTCCTCTGCCTCCGCTGTCGCCTGGCACATCAATCGAGGCGCATTACGCAGGAAGGGAAGTAGCTCCACCTTCATTTCAAAGAGGGGAAACTAAGGCACCGGGCAGTGAAATGATTGTCCAACCCGCAAAGGCCGAGTGGCAGAGATGGGACTTGGTCCCCTGCCCTGGCCACAGAGCCAAACCAATCCCTCGGCTTTGCTGGCTGGTCTCACACAGCCCAGGCCACGGAGCCACCTTGCCACGCTCCCTTGCTCTAGAACTGGCTGCGGATTGGCCGAGGGGCTGGGCTGGAGGGTCCCTGCCGCTCCCCCGGCAGCAATGAAAAGCTGCAGCCCGCTGCCAGAGCGCACTGAGACCAGCACTCGCCCTCCTGCCGTGCGTGCTCGGGAGCCGCGGCGGGCGCAGGAAGGGGCATTGTGCTGCCTGTGCTGCCTTATCGCCGAGAGGAAAGCAGGACGCCGCCAGGTCGCATTGCTGCCGCTGGAAGCAGCACGGGCTTGCCCGTAATCACCCCCATTGTTCCACCCGGCGGAGGGGCCGCCCGAGGTCAACGCGCCCCCGAGCCGGGCAGGGCTCGCCGCCCCACATTGTCTGCGCTGAGGCCGGGCCGCAGGCGGCCGAGCCCTTATCGCTGCCGGCAAGTGCTGAGCCACTGTGGCCGGCAGGAGAGCGGGGCTGGAGCTCCTCTGCACGGGAGATTGTATCAGCAGCCCTGGCACCGAGCAACATTCCTGCAGCCTCGGCTGCTGGGGCCAGGGCCAGCCTGTGCGCCTCTCGGCCAGCAGCCCCCACTGTCCTGCCTCGCCCGGGGCTGCTCCAGCCTGGGAACGATGCTGCAGCCGAGCTGCAGGGTGGGGGCCCCGGCAGGAGTCACAGGCCAAGGGAGAAGGAAGCCTGCGGGGCTTTGCCCGGGCTGCCGTGGGCCCTGGTTGCCGAGCTAGCGTCCCCTGCCCGTGCTGGCGCGTGCACACACCCGACAGGGCCAGGCTGGGCGAATCCCACTCACCCTCCAGCCACACAGCAGAGCACCTGTCGACGGGACAGCGGCGAGGCAGCGGGGCCTGAGAAGGCGCGTGGGACGTGCCATGGGGCCACGGTGGGCAGCGGTGCCTGTGTGTCTGAGCTGGCGAGCCTGGGGCAGCCGGGGCGTCGCCCTGGACTTGCTGGGTGGACAGAGCACAGCAGGCGAGGGTGAGCGCCCTGCACGGGGCAGCCCCAGCACGGCGCTCGCCACAGCCACCGAGGCAGCACACGGCCCTCTGCGCAGGGCCAGCCGTCCTGCTCCTGCCCGGGCTCCGCGCCTGCCGGCGACCCAAGCGCAGCCCGGCTCCCTGGAGCCGAGCCGCCCACGCAGGGCTGCAGGCACAAGCCGTCCCTTCCCCGAAGCCCGCTGGCCGCCAGGACGCAGCCCAAGGGCCACTCTGTGCCACTGACTAATGCCGGGCCACGGGGCCAGCTCCTGCCTCGCCGCAGCGGCCTGGCCCAGGCGGGCGCTCGCACGGCTCAGAGCCTGGCTGCAGCAAGCAGGGTCGGCCTCTCCTTGGACAGGGCGCAGCGACTCTCCCCTCCCCCGCCTCTGGGCCCCACGCCCCACAGAGCGGGGGCCGGCGGGTGGAGCCGTGGCTGCGGGCCAGGCGGAGGGAGGGGGCATTTCCACAGCGCCGAGCGCGGTCTGACCCCTCCCCGCTGCCAGGCCACAGCCCCCGGGGCCACATTTAACTAATCGAAAGCAAAATAACCCCCCGCCCAGTCCCGGCCCTGCCCCCCAGCCAGAGCCCTCGCCCCCATTTCATGAGCATTCACGGTGCCCTGCAGTTTCCAGCCCCTCGTGTGGCCCTCGGGCCGCTTGCTCAGCTCTGCCCCCCACTGCCCAGCCCCTCAGCCACACTGAGCCCAGGCGGCACTAACCCTTCTGACCCCCACTACGGGCCACCAAACACTGGCGCCGGACCAGCCAGGGTATACGGCCACGCAGAGCCCCGCCCGCCGGGCAGCAGAGCGCCGCCAGACTGCCCTGGCCGGCTGCGGACCCAGGCCATGCCCAAGCAGCTAACAGCCTCCTGCCCTGCCCGTCCCATCCCACCCAGGAGCCAGGCCGGGCCCAGGCAGCTAACAGCCTCCTGCCCTGCCCTGCCC
Organism: Pelodiscus sinensis; assembly: GCF_049634645.1. Taxonomy (NCBI): domain Eukaryota; kingdom Metazoa; phylum Chordata; order Testudines; family Trionychidae; genus Pelodiscus; species Pelodiscus sinensis. Next base: position 54,889,622 of record NC_134720.1, read on the forward strand.
GTCCCATCCCACCCAGGAGCCAGGCCATGCCCAAGCAGCTAACAGCCTCCTGCCCTGCCCGTCCCATCCCGCCCAGGAGCCAGGCCGGGCCCAAGTAGCTAACAGCCTCCTGCCCTGCCCGTCCCATCCCGCCCAGGAGCCAGGCCGTGCCCAGGCAGCTAACAGCCTCCTGCCCTGCCCATCCCGCCCAGGAGCCAGGCCGTGCCCAGGTAGCTAACAGCCTCCTGCCCTGCCCATCCCGCCCAGGAGCCAGGCCGGGCCCAGGCAGCTAACAGCCTCCTGCCCTGCCCTGCCCGGCCCGTCCCATCCCGCCCAGGAGCCAGGCCGGGCCCAAGTAGCTAACAGCCTCCTGCCCTGCCCGTCCCATCCCGCCCAGGAGCCAGGCCGTGCCCAGGTAGCTAACAGCCTCCTGCCCTGCCCGTCCCATCCCGCCCAGGAGCCAGGCCGTGCCCAGGCAGCTAACAGCCTCCTGCCCTGCCCGTCCCATCCCGCCCAGGAGCCAGGCCGGGCCCAGGCAGCTAACAGCCTCCTGCCCTGCCCGTCCCATCCCGCCCAGGAGCCAGGCCGTGCCCAGGCAGCTAACAGCCTCCTGCCCTGCCCGTCTCATCCCGCCCAGGAGCCAGGCCGTGCCCAGGCAGCTAACAGCCTCCTGCCCTGCCCGGCCCGTCTCATCCCGCCCAGGAGCCAGGCTGTGCCCAGGCAGCTAACAGCCTCCTGCCCTGCCCTGCCCGTCCCATCCCGCCCAGGAGCCAGGCCGTGCCCAGGCAGCTAACAGCCTCCTGCCCTGCCCGGCCCGTCCCATCCCGCCCAGGAGCCAGGCTGTGCCCAGGTAGCTAACAGCCTCCTGCCCTGCCCTGCCCGTCCCGCCCAGGAGCCAGGCCGTGCCCAGGCAGCTAACAGCCTCCTGCCCTGCCCGGCCCATCCCGCCCAGGAGCCAGGCCGTGCCCAGGCAGCTAACAGCCTCCTGCCCTGCCCGTCCCATCCCGCCCAGGAGCCAGGCCGTGCCCAGGCAGCTAACAGCCTCCTGCCCTGCCCGGCCCGTCCCATCCCGCCCAGGAGCCAGGCTGTGCCCAGGTATCTAACAGCCTCCTGCCCTGCCCGTCCCATCCCGCCCAGGAGCCAGGCCGTGCCCAGGCAGCTAACAGCCTCCTGCCCTGCCCTGCCCGTCCCGTCCCATCCCGCCCAGGAGCCAGGCCGTGCCCAGGCAGCTAACAGCCTCCTGCCCTGCCCTGCCCATCCCATCCCGCCCAGGAGCCAGGCCGTGCCCAGGCAGCTAACAGCCTCCTGCCCTGCCCGGCCCGTCCCATCCCGCCCAGGAGCCAGGCCGTGCCCAGGCAGCTAACAGCCTCCTGCCCTGCCCGGCCCGGCCCATCCCGCCCAGGAGCCAGGCCGTGCCCAGGCAGCTAACAGCCTCCTGCCCTGCCCTGCCCGTCCCGTCCCATCCCGCCCAGGAGCCAGGCCGGGCCCAGGCAGCTAACAGCCTCCTGCCCTGCCCTGCCCGTCCCGTCCCATCCCGCCCAGGAGCCAGGCCGTGCCCAGGCAGCTAACAGCCTCCTGCCCTGCCCGGCCCATCCCGCCCAGGAGCCAGGCCGTGCCCAGGTAGCTAACAGTCTCCTGCCCTGCCCGTCCCATCCCGCCCAGGAGCCAGGCCGTGCCCAGGCAGCTAACAGCCTCCTGCCCTGCCCGTCCCGTCCCATCCCGCCCAGGAGCCAGGCCGTGCCCAGGCAGCTAACAGCCTCCTGCCCTGCCCTGCCCATCCCATCCCGCCCAGGAGCCAGGCCGTGCCCAGGCAGCTAACAGCCTCCTGCCCTGCCCGGCCCGTCTCATCCCGCCCAGGAGCCAGGCCGTGCCCAGGCAGCTAACAGCCTCCTGCCCTGCCCTGCCCATCCCATCCCGCCCAGGAGCCAGGCCGTGCCCAGGCAGCTAACAGCCTCCTGCCCTGCCCATCCCATCCCGCCCAGGAGCCAGGCCGTGCCCAGGCAGCTAACAGCCTCCTGCCCTGCCCATCCCACCCAGGAGCCAGGCTGTGCCCAGGCAGCTAACAGCCTCCTGCCCTGCCCGTCCCATCCTGCCCAGGAGCCAGGCCGTGCCCAGGCAGCTAACAGCCTCCTGCCCTGCCCATCCCACCCAGGAGCCAGGCTGTGCCCAGGCAGCTAACAGCCTCCTGCCCTGCCCATCCCACCCAGGAGCCAGGCCGTGCCCAGGCAGCTAACAGCCTCCTGCCCTGCCCGTCCCATCCCGCCCAGGAGCCAGGCCGGGCCCAAGTAGCTAACAGCCTCCTGCCCTGCCCGTCCCATCCTGCCCAGGAGCCAGGCCGTGCCCAGGCAGCTAACAGCCTCCTGCCCTGCCCTGCCCTGCCCGTCCCATCCCGCCCAGGAGCCAGGCCGGGCCCAAGTAGCTAACAGCCTCCTGCCCTGCCCGTCCCATCCCGCCCAGGAGCCAGGCCGTGCCCAGGCAGCTAACAGCCTCCTGCCCTGCCCATCCCGCCCAGGAGCCAGGCCGTGCCCAGGTAGCTAACAGCCTCCTGCCCTGCCCGTCCCATCCCGCCCAGGAGCCAGGCCGGGCCCAGGCAGCTAACAGCCTCCTGCCCTGCCCTGCCCGGCCCGTCCCATCCCGCCCAGGAGCCAGGCCGGGCCCAAGTAGCTAACAGCCTCCTGCCCTGCCCGTCCCATCCCGCCCAGGAGCCAGGCCGTGCCCAGGTAGCTAACAGCCTCCTGCCCTGCCCGTCCCATCCCGCCCAGGAGCCAGGCCGTGCCCAGGTAGCTAACAGCCTCCTGCCCTGCCCGTCTCATCCCGCCCAGGAGCCAGGCCGGGCCCAAGTAGCTAACAGCCTCCTGCCCTGCCCGTCCCATCCCGCCCAGGAGCCAGGCCGTGCCCAGGTAGCTAACAGCCTCCTGCCCTGCCCGTCCCATCCCGCCCAGGAGCCAGGCCGTGCCCAGGCAGCTAACAGCCTCCTGCCCTGCCCGTCTCATCCCGCCCAGGAGCCAGGCCGGGCCCAGGCAGCTAACAGCCTCCTGCCCTGCCCGTCCCATCCCGCCCAGGAGCCAGGCCGTGCCCAGGCAGCTAACAGCCTCCTGCCCTGCCCGTCTCATCCCGCCCAGGAGCCAGGCCGTGCCCAGGCAGCTAACAGCCTCCTGCCCTGCCCGTCTCATCCCGCCCAGGAGCCAGGCCGTGCCCAGGTAGCTAACAGCCTCCTGCCCTGCCCGTCTCATCCCGCCCAGGAGCCAGGCCGTGCCCAGGCAGCTAACAGCCTCCTGCCCTGCCCGGCCCGTCTCATCCCGCCCAGGAGCCAGGCCGTGCCCAGGCAGCTAACAGCCTCCTGCCCTGCCCTGCCCGTCCCATCCCGCCCAGGAGCCAGGCTGTGCCCAGGTAGCTAACAGCCTCCTGCCCTGCCCTGCCCGTCCCGCCCAGGAGCCAGGCCGTGCCCAGGCAGCTAACAGCCTCCTGCCCTGCCCGGCCCGTCCCATCCCGCCCAGGAGCCAGGCTGTGCCCAGGTATCTAACAGCCTCCTGCCCTGCCCGTCCCATCCCGCCCAGGAGCCAGGCCGTGCCCAGGCAGCTAACAGCCTCCTGCCCTGCCCTGCCCATCCCATCCCGCCCAGGAGCCAGGCCGTGCCCAGGCAGCTAACAGCCTCCTGCCCTGCCCGTCCCATCCCGCCCAGGAGCCAGGCCGTGCCCAGGCAGCTAACAGCCTCCTGCCCTGCCCGTCCCGTCCCATCCCGCCCAGGAGCCAGGCTGTGCCCAGGTAGCTAACAGCCTCCTGCCCTGCCCGGCCCGTCCCATCCCGCCCAGGAGCCAGGCCGTGCCCAGGCAGCTAACAGCCTCCTGCCCTGCCCTGCCCGGCCCATCCCGCCCAGGAGCCAGGCTGTGCCCAGGTAGCTAACAGTCTCCTGCCCTGCCCTGCCCGTCCCATCCCGCCCAGGAGCCAGGCCGTGCCCAGGCAGCTAACAGCCTCCTGCCCTGCCCTGCCCGTCCCATCCCGCCCAGGAGCCAGGCCGTGCCCAGGCAGCTAACAGCCTCCTGCCCTGCCCTGCCCGGCCCATCCCGCCCAGGAGCCAGGCTGTGCCCAGGTAGCTAACAGTCTCCTGCCCTGCCCGTCCCATCCCGCCCAGGAGCCAGGCCGTGCCCAGGCAGCTAACAGCCTCCTGCCCTGCCCGTCCCGTCCCATCCCGCCCAGGAGCCAGGCCGTGCCCAGGCAGCTAACAGCCTCCTGCCCTGCCCTGCCCATCCCATCCCGCCCAGGAGCCAGGCCGTGCCCAGGCAGCTAACAGCCTCCTGCCCTGCCCGGCCCGTCTCATCCCGCCCAGGAGCCAGGCCGTGCCCAGGCAGCTAACAGCCTCCTGCCCTGCCCTGCCCATCCCATCCCGCCCAGGAGCCAGGCCGTGCCCAGGCAGCTAACAGCCTCCTGCCCTGCCCATCCCATCCCGCCCAGGAGCCAGGCCGTGCCCAGGCAGCTAACAGCCTCCTGCCCTGCCCATCCCACCCAGGAGCCAGGCTGTGCCCAGGCAGCTAACAGCCTCCTGCCCTGCCCGTCCCATCCTGCCCAGGAGCCAGGCCGTGCCCAGGCAGCTAACAGCCTCCTGCCCTGCCCATCCCACCCAGGAGCCAGGCTGTGCCCAGGCAGCTAACAGCCTCCTGCCCTGCCCATCCCACCCAGGAGCCAGGCCGTGCCCAGGCAGCTAACAGCCTCCTGCCCTGCCCGTCCCATCCCGCCCAGGAGCCAGGCCGGGCCCAAGTAGCTAACAGCCTCCTGCCCTGCCCGTCCCATCCTGCCCAGGAGCCAGGCCGTGCCCAGGCAGCTAACAGCCTCCTGCCCTGCCCTGCCCTGCCCGTCCCATCCCGCCCAGGAGCCAGGCCGGGCCCAAGTAGCTAACAGCCTCCTGCCCTGCCCGTCCCATCCCGCCCAGGAGCCAGGCCGTGCCCAGGCAGCTAACAGCCTCCTGCCCTGCCCATCCCGCCCAGGAGCCAGGCCGTGCCCAGGTAGCTAACAGCCTCCTGCCCTGCCCGTCCCATCCCGCCCAGGAGCCAGGCCGGGCCCAGGCAGCTAACAGCCTCCTGCCCTGCCCGTCCCATCCCGCCCAGGAGCCAGGCCGGGCCCAGGCAGCTAACAGCCTCCTGCCCTGCCCTGCCCGGCCCGTCCCATCCCGCCCAGGAGCCAGGCCGGGCCCAAGTAGCTAACAGCCTCCTGCCCTGCCCGTCCCATCCCGCCCAGGAGCCAGGCCGTGCCCAGGTATCTAACAGCCTCCTGCCCTGCCCGTCCCATCCCGCCCAGGAGCCAGGCCGTGCCCAGGCAGCTAACAGCCTCCTGCCCTGCCCGTCCCATCCCGCCCAGGAGCCAGGCCGGGCCCAGGCAGCTAACAGCCTCCTGCCCTGCCCATCCCATCCCGCCCAGGAGCCAGGCCGTGCCCAGGCAGCTAACAGCCTCCTGCCCTGCCCGTCCCATCCCGCCCAGGAGCCAGGCCGTGCCCAGGTAGCTAACAGCCTCCTGCCCTGCCCGTCTCATCCCGCCCAGGAGCCAGGCCGTGCCCAGGCAGCTAACAGCCTCCTGCCCTGCCCGTCCCATCCCGCCCAGGAGCCAGGCCGGGCCCAGGCAGCTAACAGCCTCCTGCCCTGCCCGTCCCATCCCGCCCAGGAGCCAGGCCGTGCCCAGGTAGCTAACAGCCTCCTGCCCTGCCCTGCCCGTCCCGCCCAGGAGCCAGGCCGTGCCCAGGCAGCTAACAGCCTCCTGCCCTGCCCGGCCCGTCCCATCCCGCCCAGGAGCCAGGCCGTGCCCAGGTATCTAACAGCCTCCTGCCCTGCCCGTCCCATCCCGCCCAGGAGCCAGGCCGTGCCCAGGCAGCTAACAGCCTCCTGCCCTGCCCTGCCCATCCCATCCCGCCCAGGAGCCAGGCCGTGCCCAGGCAGCTAACAGCCTCCTGCCCTGCCCGTCCCATCCCGCCCAGGAGCCAGGCTGTGCCCAGGCAGCTAACAGCCTCCTGCCCTGCCCGTCCCATCCCGCCCAGGAGCCAGGCCGTGCCCAGGCAGCTAACAGCCTCCTGCCCTGCCCGTCCCATCCCGCCCAGGAGCCAGGCCGTGCCCAGGCAGCTAACAGCCTCCTGCCCTGCCCTGCCCATCCCATCCCGCCCAGGAGCCAGGCTGTGCCCAGGTAGCTAACAGCCTCCTGCCCTGCCCTGCCCGTCCCATCCCGCCCAGGAGCCAGGCTGTGCCCAGGCAGCTAACAGCCTCCTGCCCTGCCCGTCCCATCCCGCCCAGGAGCCAGGCCGTGCCCAGGCAGCTAACAGCCTCCTGCCCTGCCCTGCCCGTCCCGTCCCATCCCGCCCAGGAGCCAGGCTGTGCCCAGGTAGCTAACAGCCTCCTGCCCTGCCCGGCCCGTCCCATCCCGCCCAGGAGCCAGGCCGTGCCCAGGTAGCTAACAGTCTCCTGCCCTGCCCGTCCCATCCCGCCCAGGAGCCAGGCCGTGCCCAGGCAGCTAACAGCCTCCTGCCCTGCCCGTCCCGTCCCATCCCGCCCAGGAGCCAGGCCGTGCCCAGGCAGCTAACAGCCTCCTGCCCTGCCCATCCCACCCAGGAGCCAGGCTGTGCCCAGGCAGCTAACAGCCTCCTGCCCTGCCCTGCCCGTCCCATCCCGCCCAGGAGCCAGGCTGTGCCCAGGCAGCTAACAGCCTCCTGCCCTGCCCGTCCCATCCCGCCCAGGAGCCAGGCCGTGCCCAGGCAGCTAACAGCCTCCTGCCCTGCCCTGCCCGTCCCGTCCCATCCCGCCCAGGAGCCAGGCCGTGCCCAGGTAGCTAACAGCCTCCTGCCCTGCCCGGCCCGTCCCATCCCGCCCAGGAGCCAGGCCGTGCCCAGGCAGCTAACAGCCTCCTGCCCTGCCCGTCCCATCCCGCCCAGGAGCCAGGCTGTGCCCAGGCAGCTAACAGCCTCCTGCCCTGCCCGTCCCATCCCGCCCAGGAGCCAGGCCGTGCCCAGGCAGCTAACAGCCTCCTGCCCTGCCCTGCCCGTCCCGTCCCATCCCGCCCAGGAGCCAGGCTGTGCCCAGGTAGCTAACAGCCTCCTGCCCTGCCCGGCCCGTCCCATCCCGCCCAGGAGCCAGGCCGTGCCCAGGTAGCTAACAGTCTCCTGCCCTGCCCGTCCCATCCCACCCAGGAGCCAGGCTGTGCCCAGGCAGCTAACAGCCTCCTGCCCTGCCCTGCCCGTCCCATCACGCCCAGGAGCCAGGCTGTGCCCAGGCAGCTAACAGCCTCCTGCCCTGCCCGTCCCATCCCGCCCAGGAGCCAGGCCGTGCCCAGGCAGCTAACAGCCTCCTGCCCTGCCCTGCCCGTCCCATCCCGCCCAGGAGCCAGGCCGTGCCCAGGTAGCTAACAGCCTCCTGCCCTGCCCGTCCCATCCCGCCCAGGAGCCAGGCCGTGCCCAGGCAGCTAACAGCCTCCTGCCCTGCCCTGCCCGTCCCGTCCCATCCCGCCCAGGAGCCAGGCTGTGCCCAGGTAGCTAACAGCCTCCTGCCCTGCCCGGCCCGTCCCATCCCGCCCAGGAGCCAGGCCGTGCCCAGGTAGCTAACAGTCTCCTGCCCTGCCCGTCCCATCCCGCCCAGGAGCCAGGCCGTGCCCAGGCAGCTAACAGCCTCCTGCCCTGCCCTGCCCATCCCATCCCGCCCAGGAGCCAGGCCGTGCCCAGGCAGCTAACAGCCTCCTGCCCTGCCCTGCCCGTCCCATCCCGCCCAGGAGCCAGGCCGTGCCCAGGCAGCTAACAGCCTCCTGCCCTGCCCGGCCCGTCCCATCCCGCCCAGGAGCCAGGCCGTGCCCAGGCAGCTAACAGCCTCCTGCCCTGCCCGGCCCGTCCCATCCCGCCCAGGAGCCAGGCCGTGCGGGGGCAGCAGCTACCCCGAGAGCATTGGCGGGGGGGGGGGGGGGGAGCCAAACCCAAGCGGCTGGGGCCAGGCCACTGTGCCGGTCGGTGATGCTGCAGGTCTGACTGGATGGTCTAGCCCTAGAATCATGGACTGGAAGGGACCTTGAGAGGCAGCGAGTCCAGCCCCCGCCCCCACGGCTGGACCCAGCCCCCGCCCCCACCCCCACGGCTGGACCCAGCACCGTCTAGGGTCTCTAGAGCATCCCTGGCAGGCGTCTGCCCAACCTGCTCTTCAATATCCCCAGAGACGGAGACTCACAGCCCCCAGGCAATGTGTCCGTGTGTAACCCCCGGCAGGCAGGACGCTTTTCCTGATGTCCAGCCCAAACCTCCCTGGCTGCAGGTTCAGCCCCTTGCTGCTTGTGCTGCCCTCGGAGAACACTGTCCCCTCCCTGGAGCACCCTTGTAGGTCCTTGCGAGCGGTTCTGCCCCCTCCGTCTAGTGCTCCCTGAAGCTATGAAACGCAGAATGTGCAATTCTCCCCCCCCCCCCGCCCAATCCAGCTCCCCCCGGGCCTGCCTATTCCCACCCAGGCCCAGCACTGCCCAGGCCAATTGCTCGATGGGTGGGGTCCCCCAAAGCGTAGGGAGCGCTAGACCCATCACGCTCACGGTGGCCAGGCCCCACGGCGACATGTCAGGGAAGCGCCCAGAGGCCGGCAGGATTCGGGTGGGTGCAGGAGCCGGGTGTCCCCATGGGGGTCTCGTTAGCCTCTTGCTGAGCTTCCAAAGTCCCTGCCTCCCAGAAGCCGTACGGCCACGGGGCACGCGCTGGCGGGAAGGGGGATCTAGCGCTAGCCTGGCTCTCCCAGACCGGCCGCCTGCGGCTCCCCTGCCCCTCTGCGCCCTCGGCCCATGGCAGTGCGGGCAGGGCCTGTAACAGACCACGAACACCCCCACGGGTAGCAGGGCGCGGACAGCTCGTGCCAGGGCCTCCCCAGCCTCGCTGCTGCGGCCATGGCAGAGCGGCCGTGCATTGTGCATCTTATCGGGAGGGGAAGAGGCAATACAGCAGAAGAATTTCCTCTGCCCCGGTCTCCAGCCTCCGCATTGTCTGGGTTTCTGAGCTCTGCCCCCAGGCAATTCATCTCCAGCGGGCGGCTCCATCTGGCCCAGCGCGGGGCCCAGCCTGCCCCTCCCCAAACAGCTGCGGGGGTCGCTGCCCAGCGGTGGGCAGGCCGGGGGCCGCGAGCAGCCCAACGCCAGGCACTGGCTCCACAGACTTCTCCCCGCAGCCCGTGGCCTAGGCAGAGCAAGCTGCCCGGGAGCAGCCCCTCAGGCCAGCCTGTGCTAGGAGCTGAAAGCGGCAGAGGGGCCTTTCCCCGCCACGCCTGCCTGGGCTTGTGCTCCAGCCCCTCAGGCCCCTGGGCCAGCGCAGGCCCAGGCTCCTCCTCACCCGGGCAGGCGGGGCCCACCCTCCGGCTGGGCGCTGCACTAGGAACCCGGCAGCTCCCTGGCGCAGCCCCAGCACGCCCGCCTCGCCGCACGGCTGCCAGCTTTCCCCGCCGGCTGCGGGTGCCACAACCGCCCCAGCCGACGGGTGGCCCGGAGACGCGTCCAGCCGCCAGTGCGCTCCCGGCAGCCTCGGCTCTGAGCAGCGGCAGAGGCTTGTGGCTCGACCAAGCAGCGTTTCACGCCCCAGTGACCTGCACGGGGGCGCCGTGAGCCCAGAGCACCAAGGCACGGGTGCACGAGGGTGCACGAGGGGACAGAGCAGCCTGCCGCACCGAGGAAAGGGGGATTCCAAACCTGCTCCCACTGCGGGGCTCCCCAAGGGCTCCCAGCCAGCCACCCCAGGCCGAAGCCTGGCCAGCACAGGAGGGATAAAAGGCCCCAGCCCGGCAGAGCATCCTTATGCCAGGAGCTGCGACTCCGGTGGGGATTTGCTGCCTGTGCCAGCGCACCAGCAGCGCCTGCCTTGCCTCGGCTGATCTGAACCCGGCCCGTGATGCAGATCGGGGGATGCCGTTAGCGGAGTGGCGTCACCGCCACACACGGGCAAGAAGGGCCCTTTGCCACAGCCGGCCCAGCCCAGGCCAGGGGCTTCCCGGAGCTAACTCCTGTGGCCAGGCCAGGCTGCAGGGACCGGGGGGAACGGCCGCCCGTGGCCAATCTCCCTGCCTGGCAAATACCTGCCCTGGCAGCCATGAGACCCCACCTGCACCCTCCTCGTCACGCCCTTTGGGTACTTGAAAGCTGCTCTCGTGCGCCCTCTCAGTCCGCCCCTTTCCAGAGTAAACCAGCCCAGTTCGTTCCGTCTGCCCTCCTAGCTCCTGTTCTCTCGACCTTGCATCGTCCTTGGTGCTCTTCTCTGGACCCTCCACGTCTTTCCTGAAACGCGGTGCCCAGAACTGGACACAAGCCTCCAACTGAGGCCTGATCGGCGCAGAGCAGAGCAGAGCAGAGCAGAGCAGAACAACAACTTCTTGTGTCTTGCTCACAACACTCCTGCTCATGCATCTGCATTGTTTGCATGTGTCACACTGTCGTCTCAGATGTGGCTTGTGGTCCACCCTGGCCCCCAGATCCCTTCCTGCAGGTCTCCTTCCTGGACAGTCGCTTCCCTGGACGCTTTGACCGTAAGGAGCTCTGTGACCTACAGCAGCCTGGGCTGAGCTCCCGGGGAGACGCTACAGGGTAAATCCAGAGCAGCTCTGCTCCGGGCTGGGGAGTCGCTCCAGATGGCCTGTGAGCAGACCCCTCCCGGACCACCCTGAGGACAAAGCACGCCCGTTTCTTTACCTGCCATGTGGCTGGGTCTTGCTGCGCAAGCCGGCCTCTCCGCGGCCTTGTGGGGCCTCCCGCGTGTAACCCACAAGGCCTCCAGGTGCAATGCGGCACCCACTGACAGAACGAAGCCGGGCAGACTCGTGCTGGCCCTGGCCTCCCCCCTGCGGCCCGGCACCAAGCAGGAACCTGCTCAGAGCTCGCTGCCTCCCAGCGCTCGTGCTGAGAAGGAAAACAAAGGTCAAGAGAAGAGCTGGGCGAGAGCAGCCGTCACCTCCGAGCCAGCCTGGCCCCTTCTCTTCCTTGCCACGGAGGGGAGGCTGGCCAGCAGCTCCCGAGCAGGGCAGAGCACCGCGCCGGTCCGGAACCTCCCTCCCCCAAGCCAGGGCGTGCAGCGCATGCAGGAAAAGGGCTTCCCAAGGGGCGTGAGACTCAGCGCCACGGTCCCTTCGCTCGGGCCAGGGTTCCACAGACGCAGCAGCAGCCCGGGGCGGCTGCCAGGGCCCAGGACGCCAGCAGGGCAAAGGAAAAGGCTGCTCTGCTCTGGTCTGACTCCGCATGCTGCAGCCAGGCCTGCGCCGGTCTGGAACGTGGGAATATTGCCCCCTAGCTGCCAGCAGCGCAGGGACCGCACTGCACTCACCAGCCACCTCTCCCCCCCTCGGGGAGGCCTTGGGGTTCGCGGCAGCGTGGGCCAGGTCCAGCTGGGGGTGCTCAGCAGCCCAGACACACCACAGAGCTCGACAGGGCTGCAATGGCAGGTGCTGGCCCAGGGCAGGGGTTGTCAAAGCCCCTCTGCTCCCCCTGCCGTGCCAGGGAACCGGGGAGACCAGGCCTGGGCCAGGACTCAGAACCTGGGGGAGGGGGAGGGAGAGGCCCGCACGGAGCCGGGGGGCAGGCGTCCTGCCTGGCTGAGGGGCCAGTCCTCAGCCCCCTGCCCCCAGCCCCCGGAGCGCCCAGGGTGCGGATGGGCTGGCCAATGGCACAGCCGTGCCGAGCAGTCTCATTCTGGAGCCAAGCAACACAAGCCCGTTTGCTCCCCTCCGGCACGTGGAGGGTGCAGCTCCTACAGCCCCACCCCCAGAGCTCGGGGGCGCCTGACGCCTGGCCCCGCAAAGGGACGCGCCAGGCAGGCCGGGGGGAGCCGCCTGGCCCCAGCATTGCCAGTGGGACTCATGCAGCGCTGGCCTCCGCCGCCTGCCTCCCGGGCTCCCCGCGGCCTTCTGCCCTGGGCGGCTCCTGGGGTCCCTGTCGCGGGCTCAGGCCGCAGGCACCTGCCTGTCCGTGCGCTGCAGCAGGGCAGCCGCCTGGACGCCACTTCAGGGCCTGGCAAAGGAGCCCAGCCTGCCCCCGGGGAGCGCTGCCAGCGCCGGCAGGGCGGGGTGGCCCCTTGCACTGAGCCAGTGCCCTGTGCACACAACAACCTCCCAGGTTCTCCATGGCGCGTGGCCCCTTATCCCGCGCCCGCCTTTCACCGTTCTCCGGGGCGAGTCCCGTGGCAGCCGAGGCCCGGCTGAGCTGCTGCACCCGCGTAACCCCCGGCGGGCTCCGTCCCGAGGGGAGCGTCTGTCCCGGGTTAAACCGGCGCCTGCGCGTGTGGAAACGGACGGGGCTGGCTCCAGAGCGCAGGGGAGGTGCACGGGGGCGTTGGAACTGGTTTCACTGCGTGGAGACAAGCCCAGCGAGCCTGTGGCCGAGCTAGACACGCCCCACACGCCAGCGGCTCATGCACGGAGCAGGCCTCAGCTCTCACTGCAGAACACGATCCACCCAGCTCCCTGGCTCTACTGCCGAGGCCACGGCCCGGAACAGACCCTGCTGGAGCAGGCGGCGCTGGCCGCGTGGAGCACTGCTGCTCCCACCGGTACAGCCCGGTGCGGGCCCACCATGTGGCTGGCAGGGATGCAGGTGCTCCAGAAGGGGCCCTACCAGCCTACGCTGCTGCTGAGCCCCCTCAGTCTCTGCCCCACATGCCCCCATCTCCTCCCCCTTGGGGCCCCCCAGAGAGAAGTGATGGGGCCAGCTGTGGACCCCAGCAGGGGCGGATTAGTGGCCAGAGTCCCCTGAAAAATGGGCACCCCTCCCTGCCAGGCACTTTCCGGGGAGCGGGGTCGTGGCTGGGCCCGGGTGCTTGTCCTGCCCCCGCCCAGGGCTGAGTGGGGCGCAGGGCTCCCCTGCAGGCCTCAGGGTGGAACCTGGTTTGCTAGTCAGCCGAGCCCCATGGCGCAGGAGGGCCTGGCGCACCGGCCCACCCCTTGGGTCCCGTCAGTTTACCCCACCGGAGCCCTGGGGCCGTTCCCAGCCCCACACCAAGTGCTAAGGCAAGAGGAGGGGCCAGTGGGAGATGAATCCGCCAAGCACCCGGCCCCGATGTGCCGAGCTGCACACGGACGCCCTGGCCTACCGCCCTCCTCCACCCGCTAACGGCCATGGCCCAGGCTGGGCCTCCAGGGGTGGGGGCAGATTCGTGTCCACTTCTGAGCAGCGGGGTGCGGACCCCAGCGAGACAGGGAAAGGCGCTCCCACCCCGCCAGGGCGAGGGCTCCGTTCCCCACACCGCCGGCACTGCAGCCAGCGAGGCTGGGATGGCAGCCTCGGGGTGAAGGGCCATCGAATGTCCAGTGCCCTGCCCCATGGCTCAGAGACCAAGGGCACCGTCTTCAGGTCACTGGCCCAGAGTCCTGGCAGAGGGAACGGGCCTGGCCTCAGGCGCACCCTGGGGACTCAGCGGTGGCGATGCCGCAGCAGCTGGCTCTGCCCCGGAGTCACGCTGAGTTCCAGAAGGCCGGCGAGTTCCCCGAGCACACGGACTCAGGTCTGGTTCCCATCGCGGCGTTCCCATCGCTCCCCGCCTGCACGGGAGACGCAGCGTCCTGCACGTGCAGGGCAAACGCAGATCACTGTGGCCGAGCTGGCGCCAGGCAGAGGGACGGCTTTAGGAGGCCAATGGGAACCACAGCGAAGTGTCAATGGGACAGCAGGGAAGTAAAAGCTGCATTCCCTCCTCCCCGCCCCCGGCACGGCCAGGCCCCGCTGCACCTCCAGCTCTGCTGGCCGAAGCGTTTCCCGAGGCAAAGCCTGCGGATGCTGCAGCGCCCAAGCAGCTAGCAGGGAGTGGCTCACCCACAGCGGCCCCAGCCCTGGGGCCGGAGGCGGAGGGCAAGCCCCCGTCAGTGTCGGACGGAATACACCGGACAGGTGAGAAAGGAGACGGGCAAGTGTCTCAAACATGACAAGCTTTATACAGGACGGGCCAACCCTTCCACTTCTTCCCCGGCTGCCGGGTCCCTGCCGCGGCGCCAGAGCGGGCTGTGTGGGAGCTGGGCCCGACCTGCTCCAGAAGAGACCAGTGGCGAGTTCTTGGAGGGGCAGAGGCAGACGGGCTAGCTCCAGGCAGTCTCAGCCCAGCCAGATCTGCTGTGGGTGGTCCCATGCCGGTCTGTCCGGCCGGCGTCAGCATGCACCGAACGTCCAGGACACACTGGGGTCTCCGGCCTGGCGCCAGCACACGGCGCCAACGCGGCAGCTAGGCATCCAGGTGCTTGCTGACCCTGCGCACCTTCTCCTTCTTGTTCCGGTTCCCGTGCTTTTTCCAGGGCTTTCCTTGGACATTCTCGGAGCCGGACGCAGCCTGGGACACAGGCCCACTGCCAGGTTTGTAACCCATCACGGTCTGGACACCTCTCGTCAGGGCCCGGACGCTCTCCTGGAAAACACACATTTGCACACCGGTGAGCCAGAGCCAGGGAACGAGAAACGACAGCAGATGACGTCTGGCGCCACATGCAGGCCCCTCCAGAGCATCCATCACTGCAAAGGGGCAGCAGTGCCATGCAGCACAGCACAGCACAGCCAGAGCGGCCAGAATTCCTGCCCAGCAGTGCAAGGGGCAGAGGCCCAGAGGCCACAGCGCTGCTGAGAGCAATAACTTTTGATGGGGGGGCCATTTGAAGAATTGAGAAAGTGGGCGAGGGCCACACTCGAATCAATGGAGGAGGAGCAGGGTCTGAGAGGGAGGTTGGGTGCAGGAGGAGCTTGCAGTAAGGGACTGAGGTGCAGGGGAGGGTGCAGGGTCTGGGAGGGAGTTGTGACCTGGGTCAGGGGACTGGGTGCAGGATCTGGGAGGGGATATGGATGCAGAAGGGCGGGGGGGGGGACAGAGGGCACGGGGTTGGGTTGGATGCAGGATCTGGGAGGGAATATGGATGCAGAAGGGCGGGGGGGGGGGGCAGAGGGTTGGGTTGTGACCTGGGGCAGGGGGTTGGGTGCAGGATCTGGGAGGGAATATGGCAGCAGAGGGTTCGAGTTATGTGGGGTAGGGGGCAGAGGGCTGGGGTGCCAGAGGCAGGCTCTGGCTGGGAGACTTACCTGCTTGACTCCAGCCAGCAGCCTTCTAAAGCAGACTGCCTGCCTGCCCTCCCTGGCACTGGCTGCAGGGGTCACGTGATTTTTGAGCAGCTACAAGCCTGAGGGAGGGGGGAGGAGGGTGCTGCCCATGTTGACCACAGGCAGCTGCCAATGGCTGGAAACCAGCCAATGGGATTGTGCTGGGGGCGGGGGCAGCCCTCTCCTCTCTCTCCCAGGCTCACAGCTGTTCAAACAGCCCCACAAGGGCTGCATTTCTCAGCGGGGAGGGGGGGGCAGGGAGAGAGTTTGGGGGCCGGATCTGGAGGCTTGGGGGCCAGATTCGGCCCACAGAGGGTGTTTTGCCCAGGACTGGCCTAGGGGCATGTTGGGATTGCTGTGCTAGGCTAAGTGCAACGCCCAGCACACGGGCAGCTCCCTTTGGGCCTAACTGGGAACCTCCCCTGTGCTGAAGCCAGGTGTGAAAAGAAACCTCGTGTCGTTAGCAGGGGCCGAATGTTTTTTAACCACTCACTTGCAGGTGGGAGCGATGGACTCTTGGGTCCGCTGGATCACCCTGCCAGGGCCCAGCCAGGCCTGGGTGATCAGGAGCAAGGTTCCCTCATTTTTTCCATGCAGATGCAGAACACATTTTGTTGTGTGTACGGAGACATGTGCCGATGTGCACCGCCCAGCGACACGGGCTGCCAGCTGTGGGCGCTCTGCTGATCAGCCGGGCGGCACTGGACTCTCCTGGAGGGCTGCCCAAAGGCTGCCTGTGCTGTCTTTGGAGGCTTGCAAGGTGTGGCCCGACTTCCTCCCGCGGGCCCGCGGAGCAGCCCCTGGAATCGGTAAAGTCGCCTGCCGACGGTGGAGGTGGCGGCGTGACGACCTCGTCATTGGGGGGCGAGAAGTAAGGTGGGGAAGCCACCTGTGCCTCTAGCACGTTCTGCTCTCTCTCCGGTGGCCTAGAGGCGGAGGAGGCGGAGCTCTCGCTTGTCTGTGCTCCGCTCGTGTTGGGCAAAGGGCTCACGTGGGGGGACTAGCCCAGGCACTGGCTCACTCCTGCTCTCCAGCGGAGGATGCTCTGTGGGCCTGCATGGAGCACGGGGACCCTCCGGCCTCCTCTCCAGAGACGGTGGCGAAGGAGAGAGGGGTTCTCCGGGGAACAGGCAGGAGGCGCAGACAGGTCAGCATGGGAAGCGACAACTCTGGGATGCCAGAGGCTCTCCCGGTTGTTGGGCCCTAGACTCCTGTGGTACCAGCAGAGCATCATTGGCACCAGCGAGTTGTAGAGCTTGGGGGCACTGCTGGTGATGACGGTGCAGCGCAGTCTCTCCAGCAGCCAGCAGATGGAGCCGAGGGTCCCACCGTTGAGGGCTTGCTCGGTGAATGAGCACTCCATGTTGTTCTCGTTGAAGCAGGTGGTACCGATTCTGAAATCCTGGTTGAGTCCTTCTCGGTGCAGACGGACAGTGGTTGTCTGTGGCCCTGCCCGTGTAGGGGCCATGGTGCTGGAGGCGCTCAGATGGTCACGGGAGCTGAGGCTATGGACCGCGTGGGGACGCCTTTCTCCGAGGTGGCTCCTTGGAGGATTGCCAGTGGCCCATTTCTTTCACCTGGGCAGGACAGGGTGGATTCTCTCTCGGTGGTGCGCAGCAATGAGGGTTGGCTTACAACCGTGCTGGTGGTGACCCCCACATAGAAAGGGCCAAGCCTTTAACGAGGCAGCGGGTTCGCTTCTGAGAGACACGTCCCTCACCAAGGCAGCACGTGGACCAGGAGTGACCAGCAGTGGCAGGGAGAGTCCATGGCAAGGGGCATCCCGGCACAGCGCCCAGAAGGGAGCGTGTCCCAGCCGGGAGGGGATAGAAAAGGAAGCTATGCTGAGCTAAAGAACAGCCGGGAAAGGAGGTGGGAAGCAGCAGGTTTTTAATCAGGGGCCAGAAAGAAACAAAGGACAGAGCTAAGCCATGGAGAGGAATGCGAGAAACACTTCTGTGGCGGCGGCTCCGGATCCCAGACCTGAGGCCGAGGAGGAACGGAGCAAGGGCAGCTGGATTACACTGCCCACACAGACCTGGCTCGAGGTGGGAGGACCGCACGTGCTGCCCCACGGGCATTGCTACTCCAGCGGCGCTCCACACCGGCAGGGGTGCACCCCTCGAAGCGCCACCTCCAAAGTAGCAAGAGACTGAAAGGCAGCACTCCCGGCCCTCACTGCTCCTTCCCACGGGTTGGAAGGTTCTTGGACGCCTGCTGATTTACAGCTGTCCCACTTCAGCAGCTGCTGGTAACTTCCTCCTTGGTTACAGTCTAAAGATGCGCAGCCTGTGGGTCTGGCTACACTGCCGCCCTACTTCGAACTGGGGGGAATGGAGGCATTCGAACTTGCAAATGAAGCCCAGGATTTAAATATCCCAGACTTCATTTGCATGTTCCCTGGCACCGCCATTTTTAAATGTCCCTTAGTTCGAACTACCTGCCCGTGGCTACATGCAGCAGGGACTAGGTAGCTCGAATTAAAGCTCCTAATTCGAACTTGCAAATTATTCCTCCTGCAAGGAGGTTTAACGGTCGTTCGAATTAGAAGCTTTAATTCCAACTACCTAGTCCGTGCCGCGTGTAGCCGCGGGCAGGGAGTTCGAACTACGGGCATTTAAAAATGGCGGCGCCCGGGAACATGCAAATGAAGCCCGGGATATTTAAATGCCAGGATTCATTTGCAAGTTCGAATGCCTCCATTAGCCACCCTAGTTCGAAGTAGGGCGGCAGTGTAGCCAGACCCTTTGCTACTAGCACGCGTGCCTGTAAGACAACGACTCCAGAACTCACCTGCTGGAAAAATGTTTTGTCCACCACATTTTCAATCTGTTTTGCTTTCTGATTCCTTTCTGGCTTCCTTTCGGCCTTGGCCTGCGTAGCTCTGTGTGGGGCGTATCGGTCATGCTGGTGCTGGAAGGCTCCTGGGTCAATGCCAGGAGGAGGATGGCAATACAGCAGCTTACCCTGTAAAAAACAAAGCCAGCTTTCATGCTCATGGCACAAACCTCCCAGCCAGTCCCTGGGAGGGCCAGGGTGACTGCAACGTGGAGCGCAAACCTACGGCTAGTGGCGAGAAGCAGCAGGCTGCCGGGACTCCCCGACTCTTCCAGAGACTCGCTCGAACGCTTGGCAAGTCCCTTATGCACACTTCCCTTTGCCCGGCTGCCACATGGGCACAGAACAGAGCTCCCAAGTGTGCCAGCAGGGGAAGGCAGGCAGGCTCCCTGGGATCGTGCAGCGAGGGGGACTGGAACAGTGCGAAGGAGCGCTGTGGTCACGGTTGGGGCGCGGCGGTCAGAAGGTGGCTAGTGCCTGGCCCACTAAGCAAGGGGAGTGCTCTGTCTAACTATGTGCATGTGCTTTCGAGATCCACTTTCCTGCTCGGCAAGCCTAGCGGCCTAGGTCGCTGCTGGCTGCCATCCCCCCCGGCCGGGCAGGGCCCGTTCCTCTCCTAGTCCCTCTGGCTCAAACAGCAAGCGTGGCGGACGCAGCACCTCCCTGCATGGGCGGAGCAGCTCAGCAGGGCAGTGAGAACTTACGGTGACGTAATCTTTCAGCACGTAGCGAGCGGATCTTGGCTGGTCTGGCTGCCCATGGGCTGTCATGAACCCTCTCATGCCTGGGAGGGAGGCAGAAGGTTACAATTCAGTCATGGTGGCGCAGGCTCTCAGAACAGTCGACCTAGGGCAGAGACCACCAGCTATGCAGCACACACAGCTCTAGCGCAGGCCTTGCTCTGCAGGGGAAGCCCCAAGCCGCTCCAGATCGCGCTGTGACGCCGGGTGCCGTGGGGAGCGCGAGCTGAAGGCTGCCCCAGGTGCGGGGACTGCTGCTGACTGCGAGGGGCATCTAGTCCATTGTGGTCGGAAGGGCATGACGGGATTTGACAACCCCCCGATCCCAATCCCTGCGGGGCAGAGAAGACTGCACTCGCCAGAGAGCGCGCGCCGCGCGGAGAGCACAGCAGCACCCGCCAGAGAGCAGGAGGGGCAGCATCTGCCAGAGCGCGCGCTCAGCAGCACCCTCTAGAAAGCGCGCGCCGCGCCGAGAGCAGGGGGGCGGCCCCCGCCAGACCACGCGCGCCGAGCGCCGAGAGCAGGGGGGCGGCCCCCGCCAGACCGCGCGCGCCGAGCGCCGAGAGCAGGGGGGCGGCCCCCGCCAGACCGCGCGCGCCGAACGCCGAAAGCAGGGGGGCGGCCCCCGCCAGACCGCGCGCGCCGAGAGCAGGGGGGCGGCCCCCGCCAGACCACGCGCGCCGAGCGCCGAGAGCAGGGGGGCGGCCCCCGCCAGACCGCGCGCGCCGAGCGCCGAGAGCAGGGGGGCGGCCCCCGCCAGACCACGCGCGCCGAGAGCAGGGGGGCGGCCCCCGCCAGACCACACGCGCCGCGCCGAGAGCAGGGGGGCGGCCCCCGCCAGACCGCACGCGCCGCGCCGAGAGCAGGGGGGCGGCCCCCGCCAGACCACGCACGCCGAGCGCCGAAAGCAGGGGGGCGGCCCCCGCCAGACCGCACGCGCCGCGCCGAGAGCAGGGGGGCAGCCCCCGCCAGACCGCACGCGCCGCGCCGAGAGCAGGGGGGTGGCCCCCGCCAGACCGCACGCGCCGCGCCGAGAGCAGGGGGGCGGCCCCCGCCAGACCACGCGCGCCGAGCGCCGAAAGCAGGGGGGTGGCACCCGCCAGACCGCACGCGCCGCGCCGAGAGCAGGGGGGCGGCCCCCGCCAGACCGCGCGCGCCGAGTGCAAGGGGGGGCGGCCCCTGCCAGACCACGCGCGCCGAGTGCAAGGGGGGGTGGCCCCCGCCAGACCACGCGCGCCGAAAGCAGGGGGGTGGCCCCCGCCAGACCGCGCGCGCCGAGTGCAAGGGGGGGCGGCCCCTGCCAGACCACGCGCGCCGAGCGCCGAAAGCAGGGGGGTGGCCCCCGCCAGACCGCGCGCGCCGAGTGCAAGGGGGGGCGGCCCCTGCCAGACCGCGCGCGCCGAGTGCAAGGGGGGGCGGCCCCTGCCAGACCGCGCGCGCCGAGTGCAAGGGGGGGCGGCCCCTGCCAGACCGCGCGCGCCGAGTGCAAGGGGGGGCGGCCCCCGCCAGACAGCGCGCGCCGAAAGCAGGGGGCAGCAGCGGTACCACTTGGCACCGAGTGACTCAAGGAAGTCTGGCATCAGGCACCTCCCAGGAGGAGCGTCCCAAACCGACTTCCCTGCTCCGGACCATTGGCAGGACCCATTCAGCCGGGGCTGCTGAACGCACAGGCCCTCCACTGGGGTTACTTCATCCGCAGGAAGCAGCCTTGGGAGCAGAACACGCTCGGGGGCCCGTGCAGTGCGTCATTCGCCGCAGAGCTGCTAGCTGCCTGCAGGGGCTGCTGGACGCAGCAGAGCTCGGCTCTCCAGCCACAAACCCTGGGCAGTGCCAAAGGAAAGGGACGCTGGGAGGCTGCGGGTTTCCGTGCAGGAAATTCCATGCAAGTCTGGGACTCGGTGTCAGACTGTTTCTCCCTTTGGATCCCTGGGCTGGGGGGGAAGGGGGGGTGTCTGAAATCAGAGGGGCGCGTTTTGCCCCAGGACGGGCCCAGCAGGTCCATGTGACACTCACGTACCGAGGCCCCCAACAAAAGCGTAACAGAGAAGCAGGAGTTGGGCTGTGGGGGGGGGGGGGGGGCGGTTCTTCAACCCTCTGCTCCCAGGGGACGTGTTCGTAGTCTGGATTGTTCCACACGTACTTGCTGACGGGTATTTTGAAACAAAAGTGACCCGACCAACTGAAGCTCGTGTGGTTCCACTCACTGGACAAGAGGACGAACTTTAAAACGCGGGGCAGTTTTCTGGCGCAGAATTGCCCAGGAGTCGAGCACACAGAGGTGAGCCAGCCAGGCAAAGGGTTCCCACGGCTGACACCGATGCAGCCCTGCGAGTCCTTCAAGGCACGGTCACTCACTTCCATACGCGGTGAGCAGCTCTTCCGAGGTTGGTGGGCGATCTGGCTCTTCATCTTCTCTGGGTCTGATGATATTTATTCCATAGGTTCCTTCTAGAACGTGCCGCGGGACGCGCTGGCAGACGTGAGCTAGTGAAGGAAGCCATGCGTTGAGTGCTGGGACACAGGGAGACCACTTGGCTTTAAGAGCAAAGAATGACAGAGGCTTATGAGCCTCCACACGGAGGCCTGCCTTAAAGGAACGAAAGCAGGAGAGACACACGGGTCTATTTCATCCCTCAGGCAATGCCCCTGAGGCACTACCCATGGCCAGACAGCCTCAGACCCCGCTAGCACACAGCACTGCTCACACCCAGCTGCTCCCACACGCCAAAACTCAGGTGCACGTTCACTGCCCAAGCTCAAGCAAAGGATATTAGAGAGATGGGAGGAACATGGTCCCGCATCTGGTCTATCGGCAGGACTCCGCAGCAGACCATCTCTGCCTTGGTAGAGACGAAGGACGGCATCACCAGCCCGGGACAATCACAGAGACACAGGCCAGGCTCCACATACAGCGTCTGCAAGGAGCACAAAAGAAGAGGACGCTTGGACGTGTGTCCCGGGAGAGGAACGGGAATGCAAGGCAGAAAATCACAGCCGGAAAGTCAGGAGGGAGGCGAAGATCCGGGCAAAAGCTCCCCAACACCACAGTGGCACGGGGATGGCCGGGCGGCGCTTGCTCTGTTGATCACGGAGGAAGAATAGAAAGTCACAAGACCCCAGCTTCGTGCCCGAGGCCCCCCGGGAAAGGAAGAGCGGCAGCGCTGCAGGCTTTTCCGTGGCGGCTGGAAAGATTCTACTATCCCAAAGCAGGGGGCAAGCGACAGACACGCCTGTGCTCTTCCGGCTCTCGATGCTGTGCACGGGGCTTCCTGGCCTTCAGGAACCCAGCAAACCCAACTGTGACTGAGGGCCCCTCCTTGCCAGGCACTGGTGGGCAGGGGACGGCCAAGCCCCACGTTACCAGGGAACATGGAAAGCAGCGGCACCACAACACTCGGAGAGCCCTGCCAGCCAGCAAGCTCAGCCCCTCCTAAGCCACGGCACAGGCCAAACAACACGGGCTTTCCCGTCAGAGATCCGAGCCCCTGGCGTCTGCCACGTGGCCATTCAGCCAGCGCCCCGAGATACCTGGAAGTGTTTTGTGTGCCCCGGGGTGGCAGAGACCGACACTTTCTTGTTCCCAAGGATTGTGTTGATCGTGGAACTCTTGCCGACGTTGGGGTAGCCCACCTGGAAGGAAGGAAGCGGAACGACAACATGATCATCCCAGGTCAGCACTGAGCTACTTGTAGGGGTCTGGCCCTGGGGCTGGCTAGCCAGCCAAGCACCATCTGAGGGTTGTACCGCAGAGAGCGCGTCAAGCGAAGCCACCCCCCAGCTCTCGCTGACTTCACCTGCCCGGCGCGTGCCCCTAGGGCATCTGGACAAGCATGTTTCATGCTGCAAGGCGCTCGGACCGTGCCAGTTTGTTGTAAGTACAAGCACTGACTTACCAGCCCTACCGTGACCTCTCCCTCCTTCTCCTTCTTCCCAGCGTGCATCGTCCTGAAGAGCTGCAGCAGCTCGTGTCTCTGAACCAGGTGGCTGAAGTTACGGACGGGCCTGCTCTGCAAGGGCGCAGGGCACTGCGCTAAAGCCCCGGCCGTCCTGCTTTCCCTGCAGCCTGGGTCAGTGGGATTTCCTCCTTCTTCACTGCCATCTTCAGAACAGGTCTGCCACGCCTCCTCCTCACAGTCCTCGTAGGCCTCACTCTCATCGGCGCTGCCCAGGACGCTGCTGTCCGGTGCGTTACCCAGGCTCTGCAGGGCCCCGTCCTCCTCCTCCTCCTCGCTGGACCTGCCATCCTCAGAGCCGCTCGCCGCCTCTGCAGCCGCCTCCATGTCTAGTCCCTGGCGGGAACGGGAGTCCCATGAAGCAGCAGGGAAAAGGCTGAACGTCACCAGCAGCGCTGCTGGGGGGCAGTCATCACTGCCCCACACCCCCCCCCCAGAGACACCCCCGTCTGCACGTCACACGGCTGCTGTGGGCCGCCAGCAAGCCAAGCAACACTCCCGAGTCCGCAGCCCGAGGGCTTGGAGCGCAGTCCC
Organism: Pelodiscus sinensis; assembly: GCF_049634645.1. Lineage (NCBI taxonomy): Eukaryota > Metazoa > Chordata > Testudines > Trionychidae > Pelodiscus > Pelodiscus sinensis. Next base: position 54,912,702 of record NC_134720.1, read on the forward strand.
TGCCTTCCGTGGCTCAGTGCCTCCTCGTCTAGAGCGCTGCAGGAGCCGTGCGAAGCGAGCCGAAGGGCTGCACCGTGCCACGGCACACAGCTTTCCTGCACGGCTCCGCCTGCTGCTGCAACGCTACTTGGTAACCGCAGCGGTTCTTTTCTCAGTACCTACCCCCTTCCAGATACCAGCCGCCTGCATCCCCCACCCGCTGCTGGTTCTTCTTGAAGCTAGCTTTTCCAAGCCATCTGTCCCCATACAGCTATAGCTACAGCGTGACTTATACAGCCAGCCTGCCCACCCCGTGGCCTGAGCTCGCTTAGACTGGACAGCTGCTGGACCCCGGGCTCCAGGTGGTATTGGGGCTGGAGGCGAGGCTCTGCACTTCAGCATCTCTGTATCAGTGCGCTCACTGCACACCCTGAAGCAGAGCAACTATCGGATTTTCATAACGCCAGGTCCCAGTTTCATAGCATCCTCCGAGGAGCCGACTACGAAATAAAATCCAATTGAACCATTTCTGCCCAGAGACGTCTCGCGCACCACACTGTGGGGACCACAGTCTGCTCTAGAGTGGGACCTGGCACACACCCTTCCCCAAGGAAGAGGGTATTGTCCCTCTCTCCGGAGTTCAGTGACACAGCAACACAGCAAGCACAGCAACAAGGCAAACACAATTCCCCCCACCCCACGAGAGCTACCTTAGCTGCAGCACCCAGCCGCACGCCTTCCGCCAGGGCTGACCAGAACACCACTGTGACGCCTTCTCTCTCAAAGAACTGCGCCCACGCCCGGCGCTGCTCCGTGCTCAGCAGGTCTGCCTTGTTTATCAGAATGACGTTCTCTTTGTCGCTGCTGATTTCCTTCACGTAGCATTCCTGCAGAGCACACAAGGACCAGACAGGATCCTGAATTGGGAACCGCTGCAGTCCAATACCAAGTACAGGAAAATCAGGCCGGTTAGGTAGGCTCACCACAATTCCACTGCAAAGGGCTCTCCCCAGCTGTGTGCCTGGTTTGCAAAGGCAGTCACGGAACTGCACGCACAAAGGCCAGCTCTACAGTGGAGAAAACTGAGGCAGGATACCCATTCCAGCTAGTGCGTACCTGCAGGCGATGTACCGGGCATCGATTCTCTGGGGTGGCCCCAGAGTGGGAGGTCAATGGGAGAAATCCTCCCATCGACTTTCCTTGCTCCTTGGGACAGCAAGTACAATGAGTGACGGCAGCGCCCTCAGTCTTCGATTTAGCAGGTCTTTACTAGACCCACTAAATCGAACCCCGGAAGATCCATTGCTGGAGCGTGGATCCTGGGGTAAGTGGAGACCAGGCCAAAGGGGATATCTGCAATACAAAGACCCCCTAGTTACCAGCCAGGTGCGGCACAGCAGGGCTCCAGACCTTGGAGTATTGATCAAGTTTGGCATTTTGTTGCTGCAGAGGCTTCTGTTAAATGGCTGCTGTGTCTGTAATTCCCAGTGTTACGCTGGTTTTGGATTCCACACTGCTGAGAGGACTGTCACATGCACACACCCTTGCATGCTCGACAGCCCGTGTAATTGTACTGGATCTAAACTAACAGACTGGCAAAGGGAGGACCGGGACGAGGGCAGCCGTTTAAATGCAGCAAATGTCCTTTGAACTCACCAGATCCTGGCATCTGAACAGGAGAGGGTTCCTGGCATCTACGATCTGAACCACAATGTCGCTGCAAAGGAAAAGGACGGTCAGCGCCTGCTGCCTCGGCAGCACAAAGGAGCCCAGCACGGGCTGGTTACTGCTTCTCTTCAGGGCAACCTACGAGCTGGAATGTCCCCAGCGCCAACACACACCTTCCCCCCACGGCCCCACCGCACGCTGACTCATCTCACGGAGCTGCCATTGTCGGCAGCACCTCAGCGTCTCCCAGACGAGCCGCTGAGATGGGAGCGTTCTCATCCCTCTTGGGCGAGCACACCCATCGACCTACCCTTTGGAAATGTTCCCCAGCCAAACGCCAGCCGTTCCCTTACAGCAACCCTGAATTCCCCACGTTAGTCCCTTTCCCGCTGCTCGCACCCTCGCACCGCAGCAGAAGTGCTGGGGACGGGGAAACAGAGGGGGCTTTCAGCAGACCGAGGCCCCCAGGGACCGCGCTCGGGGCCCCCTTTGTACTCAGAAGAGAAAGAGCAGGAGCTGCCCCTGGAGCCACCTGCCGAGGGACACAGAGCGATTTGCTGGGACTCATTCATGTAATTCTTGCCAACCCCCTAATCCTGCCCCTCACTGTGGGTCTGCTAGCAGCCCGCTGCCCGCTCTCTGCATGAGCTGGATGGCTGCCAAGCACTGCGTGAGGGGAAGGGAAAGCCCCAGGAGATCCCCAGAGTCCCAACGCCAAGTCCCTTCGTGCACTGTCCATGCCAGAGTGTCTCCAAGCGAGCAGTGACCTTACTGAGCATGAGCAGGACCCACTGCCCCGTTCAATGGGAATCCCGTTTCCATCAGAGAGCCCACAGGTATCCAGTTCTCCCTTCTCACAACCCAACAGCGCGGATCGAGTTAAAACCTCCAGGAGCAGCCCATTCTAATCCCTGGCTGCGGGACGTGCCGGTGCCACTGAGGAATTCTGCTTGGGATTAGGAAGTGGTTACTATGAACCCCGGGGTTCCTAGATTCCAAGGCTAGAAGGGACCGTTGTGATGGTCCACTCTGAGGTCCTGTACAGGGCAGGACAGAACACACCCAATCCGGATTTACACTGGCCAGTGCCGGAATCCAGCGCGATCTTGGTGACCTATTCTAATAGTTCTTTACTGTCACTGCTAACAGTGTGAACCTTATTTCTAGTCTGAATTTGTCTGGCTTCCAAGTCCAGCCACTGGCGTGCACGAGACCTTTCTCTGATAGGCTGAAGAGCCCATTTCATGTAGGTGCTTCTACTCTCTAGTCAACTCACTGCTCAATCTTCTCCTTGCGAGGCTAAAGAGTCTAGAACTCGAGTCAGGTTTTTAATCTTTTTAATTGTTTTACGGCTCTTCTCTCACCCTCTTCAATTTATCAACGTCCTGCTCGAATTCTGAGCACCAGAACTGGACCCAGGATTCCAGCAGCAGCTGCACCAATGCAAATCCAGAGGAAAAAAAATCACCTTTGCATCCTACTTAACGTTCCCCGTGTCTGCGTCCCCCAGACCATGTCAGTGCCCCAGCATCTGCAGGGACCAGGGGAGCTTACAAGGGTTTGGTGTCTGGATCCCAGCAGAGCACTCTGGTGAGCCAGCAGAAGAGGAGCACCCCCACCCCCACCCCCCCGTGTGCAGAGCCTTGTGTGCACGCACAATTGGTATCCACAGCCTCATCTGTATCTGCAAAAATGAGCCACAGATACTCGCATCCACAGCCACAGGTACCCACCGACTGGCAGGGGGAGGGGGAGCCTGCCTACCCTGCCTTGGCAATAAGTGGTGATGTCTGCCTTGTCCAACGCGTGGATCTCTGGCCAGTTTCAAGTCTGGTGCGCCAAAGCACGCAGGCAGGGCGGGAGAGTCAGGAACGGTTTTGCATAACAATGCAGATTAAGCCTGGTACGCGAGACCACGTCAAGAACACAGGACAAGCGGCCTTGTACTGGTACCTGTTTCTGATAAGCAAAAAGTACAGACGCAGCCTAGAACTGTCAACTGCGCACAGAGCAGCAACACCCTGAGCAGCAGGATGTAATCCAGCTAGGGCACTGGGCATTTGACGTGTCCTGCACAATATGCATCAATTGGTAAATAGTATTAGAACGACCAAGTCTCGCTTTGCTCTAAACTGGGTTTAGTAAGAACAAATCGATGGGAGGGAATGGGCAGGACTGAGCCACAGGTCCTGCTCAATGTAACTAGAAGTGATTAGGCCCTTCACACCGGCGTTCCAATGCGTGGGAAGAGACGGACCCACGACCCACGACCCCCTGCCTGGCACTGTAGGTAGCATACGGGTGAAGTGTAAGTGGATTAGGCTTTGTTATTGTATAAAGTAGATCTGATAGTAATTGCTTTGCGCTGTATTAATTGCTTTAGAATTTATAATATTTAAAGTTTAAATTGTATAGTAATTGTTATTAAGGGTTGTAAAACTTAAAAACTGTATTAACTGCTTAAAGCTTGCAATAAATCAGAAAGTGGTTCAGTAGCCCTGGCATATCCTGGTTTCCCTTGGATCTAAAATAAATCAAACCACATGACACAGGGCTCTACAACGTGACGGCAAGATCAGAGCTGCAGGGAGAGCCTGCACGTGGGTTAAACCTCATCACTGAGACTCTTTGCTGGGGAATTTCATGACTCAAGAGATAGTTACAAAATGATGTGGAAAGAGTCCATTACACATCACAGAGAAAAACCACCATTCCCAGCTATGTCTGAAGGGAGTGAACATCAGACGCAGAGGAATCATATAATGTGTCATGTGGGGATGGGATACAATGAATCAAGCTGACTGTCACCCTGACAGCAGGGTACTAGGGCGGTGCACAATCTGGAGAAAGAAGCGGTGACTTTTGGAACTAGACTGAACCAAACACTTCTAGAAAACGCCCAGTAGCTAGAAAACCTCTTTTGCCAGGGAGATGCACTGGATGGTGTGACTGGTTGCTCCCGTCTAGGAGTTCCAGGATTGGACCACAGAAATGAGCTCCAAAGAGAGCCGGCAGATTTGTGCAGACCAGCACCGTGTGAAGTGTGTGAAAGGCGCCTGGGTGCCAGGCATAAGGGTGCATCAACAGGAGGATGTTTCTGACAGCCCGGGCACTCCCCAACCAAAGCCCCTCCCAACACAGACAGTATAAAGAGGCTCTTCATGAAACGCTGTGACCTCGCTGGTGAAGTATTTTTCAATTTCAGAAGAATCAGTAGAGATTCAATCTCCAAGTTAATTACTAATGAAATTAAATACCCGGCGAGATTAAGCAGGTAGATGGCTTAGCTCTTCTGTTCCAGCTAAGCAGAGCAAGCAGCAAGATCCTTTCCCTGGCATGCCAAGTTGGGACTAATGCTCCCAATAACCTTATTCTGAACAGCAAGAGACCCTAGACCAGGAGCCCACCCTCCACCTCCCCTGGGCTTTCAAAGGCTCCCCTATCCCAGGACACATCATCCCCTGCCTGCCAGGCCGGTGCATGGAATGACCATGTGGGCGGGGCAGAGGTGGTGGGTCAAGCTGACAGAAGATTTGGAAGGGCAGCCTAGAAGGGAAGCCACAGAAAAAGGGCCAGCGCTGCTGCTGAGATCAGTGGGTGCGCTTGTGCTGCAAGCTAAGCATATGCACACGTCTGAGGTGGAGGGTTACAGAAAATCTTTGTTACTTCAAAACAAAATCCAGGCAGTGCTCACAATGAAACTTCACTGGGCCTTCAACATGCGCCCAATCACATTGTTCCTGTTTTTTAAACACACACAGGCCAAGATATTAAAAAACAGGAACCTCAAGTCAGATTTCCAAGTCCATATGGTGCATATTTAGGCATTTATGGGTGGGGTTTTCAAATGCACTGATGTGACTTCAAAGACAAGCCACTGACTTCAGACTGCAAACTAGGACTATTTCACATTTTATGCCGCGTGGAAGTTCAATATATCCGAAGGCGGAGTTGCCTGCAAATGCAGCATAGGCTATCTGCTTATCGATCACGTTCCAGAGTGAGGACGCTAATGAAATCCTGGATGTGTCTTCAGCACAGACGAGCATTTTAGGTCTGAGGCTTCATAATTACAAAGAGTCCACATTAGCCACTTAAGATTATGAAGTGGGAATGCAGGAAATCACTAGCAATATGTGAATAAAATCATCTAACTTTTAATGTCATGATTTCTATGCTCCTCGACACAAACTGACAAACGTTACCTTCTTTCAATGACTCTCCAGAGCTGGCGCCAAAAGTCTAAATTGCGTTCAAATGGAGTCAAAATCAGTTTCTGTTCTTCCTCTAACCTAGAGAGAAACAGAGAGGACACCCTGCATGCTGATTATGTTAGACAGCAAACAGAGCACCAAGTCTCTGGAATTACAACACATCCACCTCTCCCAGAGGGATCGACCAATTCCATCAGAGCTAAGGTACTGGAAGAGATTCAAGTTATTACTCCTGACACCCAGGAGCTACACAGCTCGTTGGCATGTGGAAAACATGCATTTGGGGCCATTTCTGGTATCTTAATGTCTGGGCCAGAGGGCACTCGGCTCCCATGGAGCTATGCTCACTTGAGCAGCACTTTCCTGTAGAAACCAGAAGTGGCACTGGCATTCTCTGGAGACACAAGCTCCTCGAAAGGGCTGTGGATAAGACATCACGCCTCAGCTGAGGGGACTCTAAATTAGCCTCCTTTTTGGCAAAGCATGTAAACATGAGTTACAGGTTTGCTTGGTCCTGCCCCAAAGCATGGGGCTGGACACTACCACTTTGCGAACTCCCAGCCAGCCCCACCTCACTAGGATTCTAGGACACATGGTCCGAACTCTTAACTTCATAATGACCAGCACACACAGTGGTACTTTTCGGAAGCTCACCACAAGGATGGGCCAAAATCATAAGGGGTTTTTCTTGCATTTACCGGGAGCAAGAGACATGATCCCTGTGTCCCTAGGGTTCTACTCACTCTTCCCCAAATCTCATTGGCTGTGTTAAGCACAAGTAGCACACTCACCGAGCAAGCTGTCGTCTCCACTGCAGAAAGCTCTCTCTCTCTGCTTGCTGTAAGTTCTCAGCGCTGGTTCTCCTATCCCAGTAAGGTCTAGAATGATCACGTATTGAAAGAAATGGAACAGCATTTGAGAATCTTTTATTGGACAGATAGAACAGAAAACAAAGATCAGAAAGAACACTTGCTCTGGACAGTTAAGAGGCCTTTTATTGGTGGTTGTTCTTATGTACAGGTACGTATTTTAGCAGACTTATAAGTGCCATTTTGTTCTCCTTATATATTTCAAAAAGGGACGAGTGTATTAGACAGAAGAATTCATTTCATGCTACTTTATAATCTCTCACGCAAAAAGCCAGTTCCCTCAGCTGTGAGGCTTAAGATATTTAAGCACGTGAGAGTCATCTCTCGCTCTAGATCTTTTTGAGTTTAAGAGGCTCTTCTATCTGGCTGGTCTCAAATAGAGTGGCTGAGACTAACAGTCCTCTTTAAAGGAGGCTTGACTTCTAACTAGAATCAGTCCCTGCATCTCTCTCAGCGTTAAAACTCCTTTAATATTCTGTTCAATTATCTGGAAAGTGAATTCCCGTGATGCTCAGTTGTACTTGGGCAGTGAGACCATCCCACCAGTTATGCAGCCCCGGCTACTCCACTCACTTTAGCACAATAGCTTCACTGAAGCTAGCACCGTATGTCCACCCGAGCTGGAAGTTACAGCTTCCGGCTCCAGTGCGGACACTCTCAAAGGGCGTCTGGAGTTGTGAACTGTCCGGTGCCTGACATTATTTGAAAAAGGCACACTAAGTGCTCTGCTGGGCCTCTGTGCTCCGGCACCAATCCCAGCTCTGGTATGTCACACTTACAGTGCACTAGCGGCAAGGAGTCCTGTGGCACCTTAGAGACTAACCGAAGTGCTGGAGCATAAGCTTCCATGGGCAAAGACCCACTTCGTCACATGCATGTCACAGGACTCCTCACCGCTTTTGCAGATTCAGACTAACACGGCTACCCCACTGATACTTTACAGTGCACTGCTGCCCAACGGACATCATGAGGTGCATGTTTTCCAGGACATAACTGATACCTTCAGGTCAAAGATTCTGGCAACAGGACAAAACGTCAGTTAAGTGCAAATGTTAGAATAAATGTGCCAAAGGATAATGAATGAACTGTGCCTCTCTGTGACGTAGTGCGGATACCTTGCTGGTTGCTAGGCTTGGGCTGTGGGTGACCCCCACTGGCTGCTGCCTGTACCACGGCCCAGCAGAGTAGCTGATGGGACAGGGAGGTAACCTGTCCGACCAGTTACCTCCCAGGGAGAGGAACAAAGGAAGGCGGACTGCAGCCCTGGCTGGGGGGCAGGGCTGGAAGGGATGGTTTTTATTTCTGCCTGGGATCATGGAGGAGACAGCCTAGGCAACGGGCTGGGATTTAGGGGCCCAGTCTCCCCCATCTCCAGGGGGGCTGAGACATCCTAAGCCTGCCCTGTAACCAGATGACATCTGTGCTGTGCTGTACCCTGGAGAAGCAATAAACTCCCTCTATTCTACTGGCCGGTGGAGTCTTTTTGTGCCACTACAGGGGTGCAGGAGACGGGGAAACCCCAATGTGCCATCACACTCTCCATAAAAGGAAACTTGTGTTGGAAATGCCAGTAGACTCCACTGAGGAGACACCGCAGTATTGCCCCAAGTCAGATCTTACCTTCTTGGTATACACAAAAACTGTCTGTTTTCCTCATGGAGTTTGTTGATGTTTCTGGCCTCTTCTGCTGTCAGCAGGCCAGTCCTCGCCTCAGCAGGAACAAATTTGATATTCAACTTCTCTGTTTATAAAGAAAAAACCCGCCATTAACTTTCATGCTCAGCAAGTGCAGACCTTAGCATCTGGGCTAGAACAAAAGAACACCCACGAGAGGGTGGCGGGATTACACGCCAAGCTGGCAACCGCTGATCCTCACACCATTCAACTGTTACTGGGCTCTCTTGAAACCAATATGCAAATTCCGACTGTCTGTGTGCACACACAGTGTATGCTGCTTCCCTTTACAGAAGCTATTTCAGCTGTGAACCATTACAAAAAACATCTCCTTTGGGGGAGATTTTAACACTATCATCAAAATGGTTTTTTTATGCCAATTTGTGTTTGGGAAAGATATTAAATGAATAAAAGCGGCGCGGAGTCCTGTGGCACCTTATAGACTAACTAAAGTGTTGGAGCATAAGCTTTCATGGGCAAAGACCCACTAACTGAAGTCCTCCAACAACAGAGCAGAAAGCAGAGATGGCAGCTGTTAAAGCTTTAAACGCACTGCTCCACTAGTATGCCTCAACCGTCATTGAGAGGGACAAGGGATTAGTCCTCAGTCAATCTTTCAGCTTCTTTGCAGATACAGGCAGTCCCCGGGTTACGTACAAGATAGGGACTGTAGGTTTGTTCTTAAGTTGAATCTGTATGTAAGTCGGAACTGGCGTCAGCCGCTGCTGAAACTGATCAGTTTCAACCGCGGCTGAATCTGGACGCCAGTTCTGACTTACATACAGATTCAACTTAAGAAACCCAGGCGTCCCCAAGTCAGCTGCTGCTGAAACTGATCAGCGGCTAATTCCAGGAAGCCTGGGGCAGAGCAACTCTGCCTCAAGCTTCCTGTAGTCAGCCGCTGGTCAGTTTCAGCAGCGGCTGACTTGGGGACGCCTGGGGCAGAGCAGCTGGGGTGCTGCTGGGTTGCTCCAGTAGAGCGGCTCCTCGGCGCGACTGGACCAACCCAGCAGCACCCCAGCTGCTCTGCCCCAGGCGTCCTGATTCAGCCACTGGTGAAACTGACCAGCAGCGGCTGAATCAGGACGCCTGGGGCAGAGCAGCTGGGGTGCTGCGGGGTTGGTCCGGAGCAGCGCTGCGGGACCAACCCGGCAGCCCCCAGCTGCTCTACCCCAGGGGTAGGCAAGAAAAGCCTGGTCTGCTGGGGGGGGGGCACTAGCTGTACCCCCCCCCCCCTCCAGCAGACCAGAAGACGGGGTGGCGGGACCGCCCAAGTCCTCCACGGCTTTGCTCCATCTCCCTGGTCTGCTGACCTGGGAGACGCGGAGCAAAGCCGCGGAGCACGCGGGCAGCGGGACAGTCCAGGCGCACCGCGGCTGTCCCACTGCTGGCGTGCTCCGAGGCTTTGCTCCCCATCTCTCTGGTCTGCTGGTCAGACCAGGGAGACGGGGAGCAAAGCCTTGGAGCACGCCCGCAAAGACCCACTGATGCATGACGAAGTGGGTCTTTGCCCAGGAAAGCTTATGGTCCAACACATCTGTTAGTCTATAAAGTGCCAAAGGACTCCTTGTCACTTCTGCAGATCCAGACTAACACGGCTACCCCTCTGATACTTGTATTATTTAATGCACTGAGAAGAAGTTCGGGTTAAAAGTCACTTTACAGTCCCATTTGAGTCCCTTACTTTAAATTGCTTACAACATTCACAAAACGTGCATTATGTATAAAAGCTTGAAGAGCGCATGCACTCTACATGTCCAGCACAACCCTACAGCAGCTTGTGGGGAAAGGCTCAGAAACCGCAGGCTCCAGCTTTTACCATATCTAATGTCTAGTCACACACAACCTATTTTACATTTCTAATCACCATATCAGGAGGAGTCTCTACTATGGCAAAAACCTTACCAGCCACAAATTCGGTCCCTGCAAGCTCTGCGGTGGCCAGGAATTCCTCCAGGGAGCTTTGCTCTGTAACGGACCGGAGGCTGAGGCGGCCCCAGTCGTACCCATCCTGTAACTCGCTTGTGTGTAACTGCAGGCAAAGCAGCAGTGTTGTCAGGCTGCTCCCTGCCGCTGGAAACACCAGTCACAGGCCAGCCCCAGGGGGTGGGGGCCCAGGCCTGGCAGGAGGGGACCTGCGCTGGGAACCCCCAGGAGAGCCCCGACTTCCCCAGGGTACCCCAGAGCCTTCGGCTGGGCACTGGGGGGGGGCCTCAGGGAGAGCCCCTGGTAGGGAGGAAAGGGGTACAGGAGGCAGGGCAGCCTCGTGGGGGTCCCCGCGGGGGGGAGGGGCAGGTCCCCGCGGGGGGGAGGGGCAGCCCAGGGGGTCCCCGCTGGGGGGGGGCAGATCCCGGCGGGGGGAGCGGCAGGTCCCCGCTGGGGAGGGGCAGCCCAGGGGGTCCCCGCTGGGGGGGGGGGGCAGATCCCGGCGGGGGGAGCGGCAGGTCCCCGCTGGGGAGGGGCAGCCCGGGGGGGTCCCCGCGGGGGGGGGGGGGCAGATCCCGGCGGGGGGAGGGGCAGATCCCGGCGGGGGGAGGGGCAGGTCCCCGCTGGGGAGGGGCAGCCCGGGGGGGTCCCCGCGGGGGGGGGCAGATCCCGGCGGGGGGAGGGGCAGATCCCCGCTGGGGGGGGGCAGCCCGGGGGGTCCCCGCGAGCGCGGCCCGGGCGTTACCCAGGATCCCGCCTGCCGGCCGCCCCGCGTGCCCTGGCTCCGCTCCCTGATGAGGGCCCGGCCGAGCCCCGAACTTCTCCTCTTGCCCATGCCGCCGCCGCCCGCGTCCCACGCGCGTTTCTCCTGCGCTGGCCGCCGCCGGCCCCCGTCCCTGCCCCGGAAGTGATCGGCCCGCGCACCGGAAACCAGCTCGGGGCGCGGCGTTTCACCCCGCGGGCGGGGCAGCAGCCCTGCGGCCCCTTCGTCCGCCCGCCGGGCCCAGCCCGGGATCCAGCAGGGCCTTCCCCGGGCGGGGAGCGCGGCCCGGCCCCGCTCGGCCGGGACAGGCCGCGTCCGGCTCTGCGGTGTCCGGCGGAAACGCGTCCCCGGAGCGAAGGTTCCGGGCTCCCCTGGGTCCGCACAGCCCCGCCCCCCGCCGCAGGGTTTTAGCGTCACGGAGGGGGCGGGCCTGTGGCGAGTGACGGACGCGGGGTGCCGGGGGCGCGTCCCCCCGCCGGACAGGGGCCTCCTCCAGCCCCGGCTGCCCCGCGTCACGTGGGAAGGGAGAGGCGCGGGGGGGGGGGTGACGCGCGTGCACACCTGGCTGTGTCTACACTGGCGCGATCTCGCACCAAAGCGGCCGCTCTTGTGCAAAAACGTGCCGCCGGTCTACACTGGCCGTGTGTTCTTGCACAAGTACACTGACGTGCTAATGTATGAAATCAGGGCTGCTTGCACGAGAGCTCTGACGCTCCCTCTCAGGAAGAAGCCCTCTTGCACAAGAGCTCTTCCAGAAGAGGCCAGTGTAGACAGGCAACATGAATTTCTTGGCCAAGAAGCCCCTGTGGTTAAAATGGCTGCCGGAGCTTTCTTGCACAAGAGAGCGTCTACACTGGCAAGGACGCTCTTGCACAAAAGCACATGCCAGTGCAGACGCTCTCTTCTGGAAGAGTTTTTGCACAAGAACTCTTCCACAAAAGAGTTTTTGCGTGAGAACACGCCAGTGTAGATGTAGCCATTGTGTAAAAAGCGGGCAGAAGTAGAACAGGTATCCTAGAGCACAGCTGTGACTTGCAGGAGCCTCTGCTGATCTAGTGTCAGGTTCCTCTACCACACAAACATCTTTCTTTCATCTCTCCTGCCCCTGGAAAAACACAGACTGCTTCTTCCCAGCAGAGAAACAAGAAAGCTCACTGTTGTCATTTTACTTAGGGAGGGTGCTCAGACACTATGGTGACAGGCCTAGGTAGCTTTGTGTGGTGATGAATACAAATATATTAATCTTTGGAATGAACAATTTGAGGTCCTCATGTGCCAATAAAGAGTGCTGTAGTAGACCAAATATTCAATTTCTTTAATACTTTCATTAAAAAATACGTTCTCCCCTGCTTCATGTTTGGCAGCCAGAAGGCTGACCCACCTTTAGTGATTGCTTCCCTGGTTTCATCTGGCAGCTCTTGTAACTCAAACACCCAAGGCACGGACAATACAGGGTATGTCTTCACTACCCATTAGAGTGACAGCCAGTGATCGATCCAGCGGAGGGTTAATTTATTGTGTCTAGTCTAGATGCGATAAATAGACTGATGAGCGCTCTCCTGTTGACTCTGGAACTCCACTAAAACAAGAAGAGCAGATGGAGTTGGGACAGCATCAGTTGTCAACTTACCACTGTGAAGATACCGTGGTAAGCAGACCTAAATACATCAACTTCACCTACGTTATTCACACAGCTGAAGTTCCATAACAGCGGTGGATGACCCACGGTAATATACACAAGACCTGAGACTGCAGGAAATGGTGGAACTCTACCCCTTGCCATGTAAGGACAATGCATCACCCACTTCTTGGGTTCTTCCTTTAGCAGTATAGGAAGGCACATGGCCGCCTAGAACTTCATGGTTGCTATTATGCTGAACACTATGTTCACGCCAGGATAGAATCATAGAATCAGAACTGGAAGGAACCTTGAGAGGTCATTGAGTCCAGCCCCCTGCCCTCACGGCAGGACCAAGCACCGTCTAGATCATCTCTGATAGATGTCTATCCAATCTGCTCTTAAGTATCTCCAGAGATGGAGATTCCACAACCTCCCTGGGCAATTTAGTCCAGTGTTTAACCACCCTGACAGGTAGGAAGTTTTTCCTAATGTCCAACCTAAACCTCCCTCGCTGCAATTTCAGCCCATTGCTTCTTGTCTGTCCTCAGAGGTTAAGAGAATACCCAGGTGACAAAATTTTCAGATGATACGAAACTGCTCAAGATAGTTACGAATGGCCATACTAGGTCAGAGCACAGGCCTTATTCTATAAGGATAGAGAATAAAATAAAGATAAAAAAAGATCTCACAAAACTAAGTGACTGGGCAACAAAATGGCCAATGAAATTTAATGTTGATAAATGTAAGTAATGCCCATTGGAAAAAATTATCCCAACTCTACGTACAACATGAGGGGGACTAATTTAGCTACAACTACTCAAGAGATCTTAGGAGTCATTGTGGATAGTTCTCTGGAAACCTCCACTCAGTGTGCAGCGGCAGTCAAAAAAGCAAATAGAATGCTAGGAATCATTACAGAAGGGATAGAGAATAAAACAGAATAACTTATTGCCTCTATATAAATCCATGGTACGCCCACATCTTGAATACTGCATACAGATGTGGTCACCTCGTCTCAAAAAAGATATACTGGCATTGGAAATGCTTCAAAAAAGGGCAACAAAATGATTAGGGGTTTGGAATGGGTGCCATATGGAGAGAGATTAAAAAGACTGGAACTTTTCATCTTGGAAAAGAGGAGACTAAGGGGGATATGATAGAGGTCTATGAAATCATGACCGGTATGGAAAAAGCGAGTAGGGAAAAGTTATTTACTTGTTCCCATAACATAAGAACTAGGGGTCACCAAATGAAATGAATAGGTAGCAGGTTTCAAACAAACAAAAGGAAGGTTTTCTTCACACAGTGCACGATCAACCTGTGGAACTCCTTGTCGGAGGATATTGTGAAGACCGGATCTTTAACAGGGTTCAAAAAAGAGCTAGATAAATTAATGGAAGATATGTCCATCAATGGCTATTAGCCAGGATGGTAGGAATGGTGTCCCTAGCCTCTGTTTGTCTGGAGGTGGGTGACAGGGGAAGGATCATGTGAGGATTCCCTGTTGTGTTCCCTCCCTCTGGGGCACCTGGCGCTGGCCATTGTGGGCAGACAGGACACTGGGCTGGAGGGACCTTTGGTCTGACCCCGTCTGGCCGTTCTTATGTTCTTACCGTCTGGGGACTTCTCTTCACTTCGCAGTGGATTGATGCTGCAGTAATTGATCCACCAGCTCTCGATTTGTATTGCATCTGGTTGGGCGCAATAAATCGAGCTGCAAGTGCTCTCCCATCGATGCCGGTACTCCACCCGGCTGAGAAGAGTAGCCACAGTCAACAGGAAAGGAGCCCCCACCGACATTACCATGTGCAAAATGCCACAGTATCTCTTCTTTGCCCGTGAGAGGTGCTGACTGGCGAAGATCAGTTGCTGCCCTGAGAGCTGTACACCAAGCAGTGACTGTATCTAGGAGGGTGCAGTGACACCCGGGGCAGCTAGTGACGAGATTTAGAGTTTTGTTCCTAGGTGGACAGGTTCAATAAAGTTGTTACATTCAAAGGTTCAATAAAGTTGTTACATTCCAATGGGCTGAAGGCGACTAGCTGTTAGCACGCTGCTAGAAGTGACCAGTAATTTAATGCTGGACCTCATTTTGACGGCTCACCGAGCAGATGGCCTCGCCAACAGCTCAGCCCCCTTTAACGCCGGGCTGGGGTTCAGTTTGATGCTGACCGCCAAGGAACAGCGCCCCCTACTGAACCACAAGCCCCACTCCTCACAGCATCTTTCCCTAGCTGTGTATTTCTATGGCTCCTTTCTCTAACTCTGCAGCCATGCCTCCCACTTTGCAGAAGTAACTATAGCAAACAGCACTTGCAAACTCTGCTGTGTGGTAGACAGAGAACAAGTCGGATTCTCTTGTACCGCAGTACGATCATCTACCCTCTCTGCTTGCGTCACTTTCCAACTTCCTTGCCTTGGAGCAAAACCACTGTTCCAGTTTTTATGGAAACCCTGAGAACTCTCTAGCAGCAGCAGCTCATTTTCCAAAGCCAAGGACACCAGGGCGTTTTGCCTAAAGGAAACGTTCTTTGCAGCCAAGTTTTCTTCCCTTCGCCTCTTGGATAGTGGCAAGAGCTCAGTTCTGTGCTTCCAAAACATTCCTGCGATGGCTTGTGGAGTTGTGCAGTTTCACAGGCCCGAGTCAGTGGCCTTCCCAGGCGCGTTAGTTACAAACGAACATACCAGAATTCCAAAGGGTCATGCAGTGCTAAGCAAAAAGGCTGTTCTAGTCCCAGCCTCCGTGGCACCTTTCGGAGATAATCAGCGAGGGGTTTCGACCACAGGCTAGTCTGTGTGGACAGGCAGGAAGTGACCCCCACTGCACAGGGTAACAGAGACCAGACTTTGCCGCAAAGGGTTTCTCGGAGGGAGGAATGTGCTTTGATGGCAAATATGGGCTCCAGTTGTTCCTCCCAGGCCTTTAGCCCTGAGCAGCCCCTGGGGTGGAACGTTGCTCTCGTAAGTGGATTGTTCGAATGGCGTCTCCATAGAAAGGGAACAATCCAAACTCCCACAGGTGACAGCGAACGGTTAGAAAGCTGCTTGTCACACACTCAGCTGGGGTGACCCGAGCCCTGAATCCGGCTTGTAATCCACAGCACCCCACGTCACGCTGGCACCTTCAGCCCAGCTCTCTGGCAGCCCTCGTGCCCAGACAGCCCCTGGAGTTCAACCCCTTCTTCCCAGCAGGGACCCCCAAGCCTCACTCTGCTCAGCCCTGCCTGCTGCCCCCAGGCAACATAAAAGGAAGGTGGTGGGGGAACGGGGGACAGGCTCTGGGCATTCTGGGCACCACCAATATTTCTGCAAACCTGCCACCCCTGTTCCTGTGCCTCACAAAGCCCACATGCATGGAAAATTACTGGCCCAAGATGGAGTCCAGGGTCACGTGTCCTTAGACACTTTGCTGACTCACCTTCCTTCTGAGGTGTCCACAGGAAAGGCTTATAGGACAGGATGGCCCATTGTGCACTGAGTGTCCTTAATAAGCCACCAGCACACAGCTGTGTGGCCTTGAAGTAACTCTGTGAAGAGAATGCCTTCCAGGAACAAAACACATGCTTACCATACACATCCAAACCCAGTGTTCATGCCTTCAGGTACAAAGACGCCACATGTAGTCTTGTGGCACCTTAGCACAGTGTTTCTTAAACTTCTTAAGACTGAGGAACACCAAACAATATATTTTTAATGGGGAACACCAAGGATTTTTTCTTGAGCAAAAAAAAAGGGGGGGGGGGTGGAGGGGAAGTTATTGAGCAAAAAAAAAAAAAAGCCCGTCTGCCCCTTTAAGGGAGACCATTTTGAACTCTTGTTCTCTGCGGCACACTGGTGTTCCTCGGAGCACAGTTTAAGAAATGCTGCCTTAGGGTACGTCTACACTACAGCGCTAATTCGAACTAACTAAGTTCGAATTAGTTAATTCGAACTAAGCTAATTCAAATTAGCGCAGCTAGACTTAAAAACTAGTTTGAATTAGCGTTTTGCTAATTCGAACTAGCATGTTCACACTGAGTGGACCCTGAACCAAGGTTAAGGACGGCCGGAAGCAGTGCCGGCAGGGCATCAGATGAGGACTTAGAGCGTGGAGCTGCTGTCTCAGGCTAGCTGAGGGCTGTACTTAAAGGGACCCGACCCCCACCCCGGACAGACAGTTCTCAGGGTTCCCCACTTGCAAAGCAGTCCTGGCTTGGAGTGCCCTGAGTGCCCACACTGGGCACATCACAGCACTCGGCCATCAGCCCGGCTGCACTTGCCGCAGGCTGCCATCCGGGGGGAGGGGGCAATTGGGGGGCTGCAGGAGAACTTCCACCCCGAGAAGCCCGCAGAGCCAGCCCAGTCCTCCCCATCAGGGGCTCGTACCCCATTCCTCCCTCACCTCCTTCCACTTACCCTTCCCTAGCCCCCCTTCCTGATGTACAAAATAAAGAAAACGTGTGTTCAAAAATAGAATCTGTCTTTATTGAACAAAACTGGGGGAGACTGGGAAAAGGAGGTGGGAGAGGGGAAGAGAGAGGCTGGGAGAGGGGAGGGCAACTAAAATGATCAAGGGTTGGGAACAGGTCCCATATGAAGAGAGGCTAAAGAGACTGGGACTTCTCAGCTTAGAAAAGAGGAGACTGAGGGGGGATAGGATAGAGGTCTCTAAAAGCACGAGTTGGGTGGAGAGGGTGCATACAGAAAAGTTCTTCATTAGTTCCCATAAAGAAGGACTAGAGGACACCAAAGGAAAGGAATGGGTAGCAGGCTTCAAACTAGTAACAGAAAGTTGTTCTTCACAAAGCACAGAGTCAACCTCTGGAACTCCTTGCTGCAGGAGGCTATGAAGGCTAGAACTAGAACAGAGTTTAAAGGGAAGTGAGATCAAGTCATGGAGGTTGGGTCCATGGAGTGGTATTACCAGGGGGTAGGAGTGGTGTCCCTGCCCAAGGTTTGTGGAAGGCTGGAGAGGGATGGCACGAGACAAATGGCTTGGTCACTGTCTTTGTCCATCCCCTCCAGGATTCCTAGTGTTGGCTGCTGTCAGCAGACAGGCTACTGGGCTAGATGGACCTTTGGTCTGACCCAGGACGGCCATTGTAGGCTCAGGGTCGGGGGTCTCACTTGGCTCCCTTGATTCTCTTGCACACCTGCCCCTGCGTGGCCAGGCTGGCAGCTCTCCTGCCCAAGCCGGCCACTTTCCTGTGCCTAGTGCGGAGGTCATGGACGAGGTCCATGATGTCCGCACTAGCCCAGGCGGGTGCCCGCCTCTTGTGGTCCCGGGCAAGCTCCCGGGAGCCGCCAGCCTGGTCCCGGGAAGAGGGGGAGGGCTGGGGGGCATCGGGTGGCTGGCTCGAGCCATGCCAGGTGCAGGGTCTGCTGGCTGGGTGCTGGCAGGCTTGCACCTGGCACGGGCACCGTAGCCAGCCTGTGCCACTTTAAGGAGTCCAGGGCCAGGAGGGGGGCAGACGAGTTTCCCTAGTGTTGGCCAGAGTGGCCACCAGGGAAAGCTGGGGAGGGCTAGCCTCCCACTAGTTCGAATTAAGGGGCTACACAGCCCTTAGTTCGAACTAGCTAGTTCGAACTAGGCTTAATCCTCGTGGAATGAGGATTACCTAGTTTGAACTAAGCGCTCCCTAGTTCGATTCAAATTCGAACTAACGGAGCGCTAGTGTAGCGCCTATGAATGTTAGTTCGAACTAACTTTGTAGTGTAGACAAAGCCTGAGTGTCCCAGGAATGCCGCCTGTTTTTAAAGTGACAGACCAGCACAGCCCCTCCCCCAAGGCTTTTAAAGCTGCTACCTGCATTTAAACAGGGCAATCATACTGACCAATCCTAGCGCTTCTCTGGATGCCGTACGCGATACGCTTTCAATAAGAGTCATGGCAATTGGGTAACAACAGTGATGTAACTACACAGCCCCCCACACCTAACTGGCCAAATGGCAGCCCATCCTGGCACAGGGATGCAGGGCCCCCAGCCTGTCCCACCCCCACAGCACGGGCTCGTCCTCAGGAAGGAGGAGGGTTGTGTGCTCGGACTAGGAGATGCTATTTCTTGTTTGTTTCACTGCAGTGCCTCGGAGCCCCAGCCAGGGCCCTCCGCGCTTGGTGCTGCATGGACACACTGCCCAGGGCAGTAGAGGGGAGGAAAGACGCAGGAGCCCCTCTCTCTGAGGGCACTTTGTAATCCTTGGTTTAAAGATGACGAAGCATCTGCCCCAGAACTGGCAAGTGCGTGTGAATCAGCAGGGTACAGGGCAGTCATGTGGTCTGTTTAGAGTCTCCCACGAGCTCACGAGGCAACCAGGTCCCAAGGAATAAGCACAGGGCTCTGCCACTGACTCGACAGAGCCCTTGGGCAAGTTACTTAAACTTCCTGTTTGCCCCTTAAACCCCCGGGGGTGACGAAGGTTTCCTGCTGGCGGGTGGTGCAGGCTGAGGAGAGATGTTCATATGGGGCTTTGGAGAAGCAAACAAATTCACGTTTTTGCTCTACCTATTAGACCTGCCAGCTCTCCCTGGGCTCAGAGAGCCAAGCTCTGCTGCTTCTTTCCACCCCCCCCCCCCCCCATCGTTCCCAGCGAGGCAGGGCCTGTATCTGGCAGACACTCTGCTGCTAGAATACAGCCCACTGGCCAGAGCAGCAAACGCCGCATAGACTGTGTGTACCACAACAGCACGCCTGTATGTGCTCCAGAGACTGTGTGTACCACAACAGCACGCCTGTGTGTGCTCCAGAGACTGTGTGTACCACAACAGCACGCCTGTGTGTGCTCCAGAGACTGTGTGTACCACAACAGCACGCCTGTGTGTGCTCCAGAGACTGTGTGTACCACAACAGCACGCCTGTGAGTGCTCCAGAGACTGTGTGTACCACAACAGCACGCCTGTATGTGCTCCAGAGACTGTGTGTACCACAACAGCACGCCTGTGTGTGCTCCAGAGACTGTGTGTACCACAACAGCACGCCTGTGTGTGCTCCAGAGACTGTGTGTACCACAACAGCACGCCTGTGAGTGCTCCAGAGACTGTGTGTACCACAACAGCACGCCTGTATGTGCTCCAGAGACTGTGTGTATCATAACAGCACGCCTGTGTGTGCTCCAGAGACTGTGTGTACCACAACAGCACGCCTGTGTGTGCTCCAGAGACTGTGTGTACCACAACAGCACGCCTGTATGTGCTCCAGAGACTGTGTGTATCACAACAGCACGCCTGTGTGTGCTCCAGAGACTGTGTGTACCACAACAGCACGCCTGTGTGTGCTCCAGAGACTGTGAGTATCACAACAGCACGCCTGTGTGTGCTCCAGAGACTGTGTGTACCACAACAGCACGCCTGTGTGTGCTCCAGAGACTGTGTGTACCACAACAGCACGCCTGTGTGTGCTCCAGAGACTGTGAGTATCACAACAGCACGCCTGTGTGTGCTCCAGAGACTGTGTGTACCACAACAGCACGCCTGTGTGTGCTCCAGAGACTGTGTGTACCACAACAGCACGCCTGTGTGTGCTCCAGAGACTGTGAGTATCACAACAGCACGCCTGTGTGTGCTCCAGAGACTGTGTGTACCACAACAGCACGCCTGTGTGTGCTCCAGAGACTGTGTGTACCACAACAGCACGCCTGTGTGTGCTCCAGAGACTGTGTGTACCACAACAGCACGCCTGTGTGTGCTCCAGAGACTGTGTGTACCACAACAGCACGCCTGTGTGTGCTCCAGAGACTGTGTGTACAACAGCACGCCTGTGTGTGCTCCAGAGACTGTGTGTACCACAACAGCACGCCTGTGTGTGCTCCAGAGACTGTGTGTACCACAACAGCACGCCTGTGTGTGCTCCAGAGACTGTGTGTACCACAACAGCACGCCTGTGTGTGCTCCAGAGACTGTGTGTACCACAACAGCACGCCTGTGTGTGCTCCAGAGACTGTGTGTACCACAACAGCACGCCTGTGTGTGCTCCAGAGACTGTGTGTACCACAACAGGACGCCTGTATGTGCTCCAGAGACTGTGTGTACCACAACAGCACGCCTGTGTGTGCTCCAGAGACTGTGTGTACCACAATGGCATGCCTGCGTGTGCCACTGATTGTATGTACTGCAACACGGGACTGGGGGTGTTTGTCGGCGCAGTGAGCGTCAGCCACACAGGCAGGCTGGTTGGGCAGCAGGGTAAATCAGCAGGGCCACGTTCGCCCCTTGCCCTGTTTCCTCGTGGCAATCTGGCCCGAGGGGCCCCGGCACATGGCTCGCGCTGACGCTGAGCGGCGCCCGTCCCTCACAGTGAAAGGGGCTCTCAGTGTGAGGGGCCAGCCAGCGTGGGGACACAGCTGTCTAGCAGCTGTTGTAATTACAGCTGTCAGTACAGGAAACACCACTTGGACGACTCGAAAGACTCCATCCTGCACAGGAAGCAGGGTGTGCCTGCACTTGGCTCATGAAAAACAAACCTGGGTGGATGCGGGCAGCCAAGCTCACAGATTGTGTCTGATCTTACAAAACAGCACAGTCATGCACTCCAGAGACTGCGGATACCACAACGGCACCCCTGTAAGTGCCCCAAAGACTGCGTGTACCACAACAGCATGCCTGTGTGCCACTGACTGTATGTACCATGACAGCACCCCTGTATGTGCCCCATAGACTGTGTGTACCACAACGGCACCCCTGTATGTGCCACTGGCTGTGTGTACCATGACAGCACCCCTGTATGTGCCCCATAGACTGTGTGTACCACAACAGCACGCCTGTATGTGCTCCAGAGACTGTGTGTACCAGCACGCCTGTATGTGCCACTGATTGTATGTATTGCAACAGCACCCGTGTGTGCCCCAGAGATGCACATACCACAACGGAACGCCTGTGTGTTCCACTATCTATACACACAAGAATGGTGCTACCGACTGTACCTACCACGATGGCACCCCTGTATGTGCTAGTGGCTTTACATACAATGGCACCCCTGTGTGTGTGCCCCACAGGCTGTGCCAGGGGCTGTAAGTGCCACAGCAGCCCGATGTGGCTGAGGCTACACAGCCCCGTGAGCACAGCTGGTCACAACTGACAATTTCCATTCCGGGGGAAATCGACATTTTGAAACTTCCTTTCGTTCGGAGCGAGGACAGAGCCAGGCACTTTCTGATGCGAAGCCAGTGGAGCTGCTGGGAGTGGAAGCCAAGGCCTCCGGCCCAGGGGCTGTCATGGCCGAGAGGGTTTCATAATATGGGGACGGTCTCTCCGCAGTCCTGTTGCTGGGGGTGGACCGGAGAGCCCCCCCCCCCCGACACCTAGTCATTACCCAGGCTGGCTGCTCCAGGAAATGCCCCACTGCACAGCCCCCCCCAGCCACGCTGTCTGCCAGCCCGGCACCCCCTGGGACTCCGTGTTTAAGAACAGCTGCTCCCGCAGGAGGGTTAAATCCAACACTAACAAACCCAGCACGTAAGGGCAGCTTTTCCCCAGCGCGCCCCCAGGGATTCCTTTGCCCCGGCCGCCCGGCTGGCTCATGCCCAGTGAGAGGCTGGAAACACCTGTTAGTCACCGGGGGCCGGAGGTGGGGGGTCCCGCCCATGCCTGGCCTGACCCCTGGTCGCAGCCCAGAATTTCCCGTCCATGGAAAATTTCCCTTCGACGAGCCAGGACCGAGTCGAGATGCCGAAGCCGAGCCCAAAGCCCCAGCACGTTTTCATTTTAGCAGCTTCACACGTGCCGCCCGGGCGCCCCTCGGCCTGCGCGTTCTGGCCCAAAGTGCTGGCGCGGGACACGCGGGGCCGAGTGCTTCCAGCTCGCGCCAGGCCCAGGTTCTCGTGGTTAGAGAGTGCCGACGGCGCCGTGCTCCTCGGAGCCTTCGGTTCGCTCACCGCAGCGTTTTCCGCAGAGAACCTCCCGGCTGGGACCCTTGGTGCAGCTCCCCCGGCGCCTCCTTTGCGGGCAGCAGCTGTGAAAGCACCACCTGCCCCGGGCAGCCTGGCTCCCGCTCCGTTCGCTCTTCTCTGGTCGGCGCAGGCTGGTGTTTCCGGCAGCACAAGCCAGCCTGGGTCGCTGGCTCCTGCTTCGTCTGGGCGAGCGGCACAGAGAGCCAGGCGTTCCCGCTTTGGCCCATCCCCCAGGCTCCTTTGTCACCATCTCAAGTCACGCGCTAGGCAGAAACTTCAGTCCCACCCAAGGCCCACGGACACCACCAAGAGCATTTCCACAGGCTCGCCCACGGGCCTCTGCCAAGTGTCTGCTACGGGAAGGCAGCTGTCACAGGAGGGGAGCAGAGGCAGCGGGAAGGAGGAGAAGTTGGGGGGTCAGAGGTGCCAGTCCAGTTTTGGGGGCGCAAGCGCCTGGGCTGAGGACTGCAGCACAGGGCCCTGGGGTGAGGTGGCAGCGCAGGGCCCTGCAGATACAGGCGGCCTAGGTGACAGGTGGCGCAGGACCCTGCAGATACAGGCAGCTTAGGTGGGAGGTGGTGCAAGACCCTGCAGATACAGGCAGCTTAGGTGGGAGGTGGCACAGAACCCTGCAGATACAGGCAGCTTAGGTGACAGGCGGTGGAAGACCCTGCAGATACAGGCGGCTTAGGTGACAGGCGGTGCAAGACCCTGCAGATACAGGCAGCCTAGGTGGGAGGTGGCGCAGAACCCTGCAGATACAGGCGGCTTAGGTGACAGGTGGTGCAAGACCCTGCAGATACAGGCAGCTTAGGTGGGAGGTGGCACAGAACCCTGCAGATACAGGCAGCTTAGGTGACAGGCGGTGCAAGACCCTGCAGATACAGGCGGCTTAGGTGACAGGCGGTGCAAGACCCTGCAGATACAGGCAGCCTAGGTGGGAGGTGGCGCAGAACCCTGCAGATACAGGCGGCTTAGGTGACAGGCGGTGCAAGACCCTGCAGATACAGGCGGCCTAGGTGACAGGTGGTGCAAGACCCTGCAGATACAGGCGGCCTAGGTGGGAGGCGGCGCAGGCTGGAGCAGGAGATCTGGGGAGGTTTTGGCACACGCAGCAGAGCGTGGGCGGGCGGAGCTGCGCAATGCGAGGCCTGGGGCCGCAGTTCTGCCCTGCAGCTCGCCAAGCGCAGAGCAGAGGAGGTGGGAAGGGTGGCTCCAGGACTTGCCTGCCCATCTTCCCCTGTGCAAAGGCAAAGCCAAGGCAGGTCCCCAGGCTCTGGAGACGGCTGCCGGCTGGCCACTTCTCTCTACTAGGCCTAGCTCTGCCACGGGTGCTGCAGGGCGAGTGGGTCAGGCTGGGGGATTGGCCGGACCTCCCCATTCGGCGCTAGGAAGGGGCTGACACGATGGATCTGAATGTGAGTAGCACATGAGCCTTTGTCCACAGCAAGGGGGAGGCAAAGGCTGCGGCAGGGCCGGGCAGGGCTGGGCTGGGCAGGGCAGGGCCAGGCCGGGCAGGGCAGGGCCGGGCAGGGCTGGGCTGGGCAGGGCAGGGCAGGGCTGGGCAGGGCAGGGCAGGGCAGGGCAGGGCAGGGCCAGGCAGGGCAGGGCCGGGCAGGGCAGGGCCGGGCAGAGCAGGGCCGGGCAGCACAGGGAGCGCTTCCCACCCCAGCCTGCTGGTGCTGGGCGGAGGACCGTCTGCTGCACCCCTCCACACTCACACCCGGCCCTTCCAGCCCTGCTGCCAAGGCTCTCGGCCTCGGTGGCACGTCTGTGCTGGCCACAGGTCAGACGTTTGCCCGTGGGGAGGATCGGGCGGTTCTCCGGGCTGGACGCAGGCTCTGCCCGGGGATCTCTCAGGCAATGGGGGTCGTGTGGGCTGGGCAGGCGACTGACGCCGGCCAGGATGGAGCCTGGTTGTCAGGCAGGTGGCTCAGCAGCGAGTGTGAGCAGGGCTGGAAGGCAGCAGCGCTGCTGGATGCCGTGTCTAGCAAGGCGCGGTCAGACCATCAGCACAGGCTGGATTCTCCTTGGGGCAGGTGCTAGCTTGTGCCCCCGGCAATATGGGGCAGCGCTCCCAGCTGGACAGTGACCTCGCAGCAACAACGGGGGGAGGAGGGAGCGTGGGAACCCACAAGGGAGCCCAGGAGAGCTCTGACCCGGCCTCCCTCAGCCCAGCAGGAGCAGAGCGCCAAACGCCTCCAGCCAAGGGAGCTTAGAGCTCAGGCCGGCCACCGGCTCCCGGCGTGACCCTGAGGGCTCAGTCCTGCACAGTGCCGAGCTCTGGGAGCCCATGGCTGAGCGAGGAGCCCCCGGGGCTCCGGTGGCACGATGCGTGTGCTGCCATGTCCCGCCGGGCCAGCCCTGGGGCCCTGCCTGGGAAACGGGGTGGGACCCTTAGTCCCCAGGGACCCTGCAAAGCTGTTATCGCTGCTGGGCTGGGTGCGGGCAGGCGAGGGCTCTGCGCTGCCAGCCTGTGCCCATTGCTAACGGCCTCCCCGGGCACTGCCAGCCTGTGACGGCGGCGCTAGGCCCTGCTAGGGGCTCTGCGGACAGCGCGTCAGGGCCCCGCGTTCGCCCTCGGCCAGGGCACCTGCAGTTCCAGGGAGAGCTAGCAGGTGGCGCCGAGCAACGGGAGCGGCTGGCTTGCGATTTGTTTTCAGGTAACACTGGCCAGCGTGGGCCGGGTCTCCGGTGGGTTCGCTGCCTCGGCGCGCGGGCGGGATTCCCCGCGGCCTGGGGGCGGCTCCACCACAAGGGCCGGTTTCAACCTTGGGATCTGACGCCGAAGACGAAGAACGGCCGGGGCAGAGCTCAGGGATCTCGGCCTCTCTCCCGAGTAACCTCTCTCTAGAGTTATGGGGTCGCCCTGCCTGGGCGGGGGGCTGGACTCGTTGCCGTCCTGAGGCCTCTGCCCGCTCTGTGGCTCTATGGCTCTAACCCAGGCAAACGGGCTTGTCACCGCGCGGCCGCACGGAATGGGAAGGGAGCTGGGCCCTTTGGACTCGCGGCCGGGCTCCACCCAATTAAAGCAACCGGACTCTGAGATGCTGAGTCCCAGCAAGACCTCACCGTGATGCACCCTCTTCCACTTGCCCTGGAGGGCACAGGGGCCTATGGGAAACCAGCAGGACTCTGCAGCCTCCATGCTGGATGTCCTCCCTTGCGGCTGGCCCCGTCCTCCCCAGCCATCGCCCGTCTCCCTGGAGCATCGTCCCCTGCAGTCGATCACCCACTGATGCTACAAGCGACGCCTGTTTGTCTGGGGCCTGGTCACTTCCCCTCCAAGGGCTCTGACGCCCTGAGCACACTTGGCCTGTGGGCAGGCGGCTGGGGACAGGCTAAGGCCACCCACTCTCGCACGTGGAGCAGCCGGCGGCAGGCGCAGCCCTGTGCCAACAGCCCACCAGAATTAGCACGGCCCAGCATCTCCTGCCTGGCACTGGGGCCGCTCCGTTCTGCAGCCGGTTTGCCGCCCAGCGTCCGAACTGAGCAGCCCGCGAGGGGGCGGAGGGCTCCGGGCAGCATCTCTCCCAGCAAACGCTCTGAGGACTCTCAGGCATGAAGCCACACGGCCCCTTCCCTAAGCGCCCCTGGGGGTGGGGAGAAGAGCCAGTCCCCAGGGAAGAGCCTGCGCTCCCTCCGCACGGCACCGTCCTCCACCCGCCCCTCACTTCCCACCAGCAGCGCTGCAGGGAGCGCCCACCGGGGAACCCAGGGGCCAGCTGCTGGCTCTCACCCCCCAGTGTTCCCAAGGAGGATGGCCAGCTGGGGAGGAAATACAGCTTGTCCGGCTCCCCTCCTCCCAGCCCCTGTGCTAGGCCCAGCAGATCCCGTCCCACACCGGGAGATCGGCTGGGCGCTGGAGCGGGCCTGTGGCGTTCTTACCTCAGGGAGCAATGCACCCTGGAGCCGCGCACACCAGGCTGGCTGCTGTCAGCTCTGGCTCCCTCATGGAGCCGTGGGCACAGGCTCACCCCTGCCCCGAGACCTGCCCATGGGCAGCGTAAGGCAGCCTCTGGTGCGCATCTCCCTGGCAGGCATCAGCTTGCGGCCCCTTCAGAGCCCTGCCCTTAGCTTCTGGCCACATCGTCCCTGCACCCCCAATCCCTGGCCACATCACCCCTGCACCCCCCGATCGCCACGCGCCCGGTCCCTGGCCGCATCGTCCCTGCACCCCCGATCCCTGGCCACATCGTCCCTGCACCCCCCGATCGCCGCACGCCCGGTCCCTGGCCACATCGTCCCTGCACCCCCGATCCCTGGCCACATCGTCCCTGCACCCCCGATCGCCGCACGCCCGGTCCCTGGCCACATCGTCCCTGCACCCCCCGATCGCCGCACGCCCGGTCCCTGGCCACATCGTCCCTGCACCCCTGATCCCCGCGCGCCCGGTCCCTGGCCGCATCGTCCCTGCACCCCCGATCCCTGGCCGCATCGTCCCTGCACCCCTTGATCCCCGCGCGCCCGGTCCCTGGCCACATCGTCCCTGCACCCCCGATCCCTGGCTGCATCGTCCCTGCACCCCTTGATCCCCGCGCGCCCGGTCCCTGGCCGCATCGTCCCTGCACCCCCCGATCGCCGCACGCCCAGTCCCTGGCCGCATCGTCCCTGCACCCCCGATCCCTGGCCGCATCGTCCCTGCACCCCTTGATCCCCGCGCGCCCGGTCCCTGGCCGCATCGTCCCTGCACCCCCCGATCGCCGCACGCCCAGTCCCTGGCCGCATCGTCCCTGCACCCCCGATCCCTGGCCGCATCGTCCCTGCACCCCTTGATCCCCGCGCGCCCGGTCCCTGGCCACATCGTCCCTGCACCCCCCGATCGCCGCACGCCCAGTCCCTGGCCACATCATCCCTGCACCCCCGATCGCCGCACGCCCAGTCCCTGGCCACATCGTCCCTGCACCCCCGGTCCCTGGCCACATCGTCCCTGCACCCCCCGATCGCCGCACGCCCGGTCCCTGGCCACATCGTCCCTGCACCCCCCAATCGCCATGCGTCCGGTCCCTGGCCACATCGTCCCTGCACCCCCCAATCGCCATGCGCCCGGTCCCTGGCCGCATCGTCCCTGCACCCCCGATCCCTGGCCACATCGTCCCTGCACCCCGATCCCTGGCCACATCGTCCCTGCACCCCGATCCCTGGCCGCATCGTCCCTGCACCCCGATCCCTGGCCACATCGTCCCTGCACCCCGGTCCCTGGCCGCATCGTCCCTGCACCCCCGATCCCTGGCCACATCGTCCCTGCACCCCCTGATCCCTGCGCGCCCGGTCCCTGGCCGCATCGTCCCTGCACCCCCGATCGCCGCACGCCTGGTTCCCGGCCACATCTTCCCTGCACCCCCCGATCGCCGCGCGCCCGGTCCCTGGCCACATCGTCCCTGCACCCCCTGATCCCCGCGCGCCTGGTCCCTCGCCGCATCGTCCCTGCACCCCCCGATCGCCGCACGCCTGGTCCCTGGCCACATCGTCCCTGCACCCCCTGATCCCCGCGCGCCTGGTCCCTGGCCACACGAAGTTGCTTGACTCCTCACCCGCCCTGGCGCTGACCACAGTGGCCATCTCTAACCCCAGGAGGAGGCTGGCCCGGGAGGCACTGCCACGCTGGGGCCCTCTCCGGGCAAAGTTCCTGCGGGCCATGTCCACTGGGTAGGGTTCTCCACTCTGAGTCCCCCTCCAGCCCTCCCCCCCCAGGGTTTCCCCCAGAATCGTCTGGGTCCCGCCCGGCTCAGTCTTTTTGCCCCCTGGGCCGGGGGAGACTTTCAGACAGGAGAGCCCCCCAACTCAGCAGGGGAAGCTGTCAGCCCTGCGGCTGGTGGGCAGGGGCCTGGCAGTAGCTGTGGAACAGGTCTCCTATTGGCTCCACTGCCATAAGAGCTCGGTACTTACACCAAGGAGGCCTCCCCATGACGGCCCCACACCCTGCCTCAATCACCTTCGCACCCCCTGGGCCCCAGCCCCTGCCTCAATAGCCCCTCCCCCCGGGCCCCAGTCCCTGCCTCAATCACCTTCGCACCCCCGGGCCCCAGCCCCTGCCTCAATAGCCCCCCCCCCCGGGCCCCAGTCCCTGCCTCAATCACCTTCGCACCCCCAGGCCCCAGCCCCTGCCTCAATAGCCCCTCCCCCCCCGGCCCCAGTCCCTGCCTCAATCACCTTCGCACCCCCGGGCCCCAGCCCCTGCCTCAATAGCCCCCCCCCCGGGCCCCAGTCCCTGCCTCAATCACCTTCGCACCCCCAGGCCCCAGCCCCTGCCTCAATAGCCCCTCCCCCCCCGGCCCCAGTCCCTGCCTCAATCACCTTCGCACCCCCGGGCCCCAGCCCCTGCCTCAATAGCCCCCCCCCCCCGGCCCCAGTCCCTGCCTCAATCACCTTCGCACCCCCTGGGCCCCAGCCCCTGCTTCAATCGCCCCCCCCCTCCCCGGGGCCCCACCCCCTGCCTCAATCGCCCCCAGCCCCTGCCTCAATCACCTTCGCACCCCGGGACCCCAGCCCCTGCCTCAATAGCCCCTCCCCCCGGCCCCAGTCCCTGCCTCAATCACCTTCGCACCCCCGGGACCCAGCCCCTGCCTCAATAGCCCCCCCCCCGGGCCCCAGCCCCTGCCTCAATAGCCCCCCCCCCCCGGCCCCAGTCCCTGCCTCAATCACCTTCGCACCCCCTGGGCCCCAGCCCCTGCTTCAATCGCCCCCCCCCTCCCCGGGGCCCCACCCCCTGCCTCAATCGCCCCCAGCCCCTGCTTCAATCGCCCCCCCCCTCCCCGGGACCCCAGCCCCTGCCTCAATAGCCCCCCCCCCGGGCCCCAGTCCCTGCCTCAATCACCTTCGCACCCCCGGGACCCAGCCCCTGCCTCAATAGCCCCCCCCCCCCCCGGGCCCCAGCCCCTGCCTCAATCACCTTCGCACCCCGGGACCCCAGCCCCTGCCTCAATAGCCCCCCCCCCCCGGGCCCCAGTCCCTGCCTCAATCACCTTCGCACCCCCTGGGCCCCAGCCCCTGCCTCAATAGCCCCTCCCCCCGGGCCCCAGTCCCTGCCTCAATCACCTTCGCACCCCGGGACCCCAGCCCCTGCTTCAATCGCCCCCCCTCCCTGGGGCCCCACCCCCTGCCTCAATCGCCCCCAGCCCCTGCCTCAATCACCTTCGCACCCCCGGGACCCAGCCCCTGCCTCAATAGCCCCCCCCCCCCCCCGGGCCCCAGCCCCTGCCTCAATCACCTTCGCACCCCGGGACCCCAGCCCCTGCCTCAGCGAGGCCAGTGCCAGCTGTAACCCAACGTGGCCAGTGCGCGGCGCCCCAGGCGCCCCTTCCAGCCCAGATTGGGGAGGGGAACGGGGGGGGCGCAGCCCCTCGCACGCTGATCTCCAGCGGCCGCGGGAGGCTGCCCGGCTCCGGGGCGCCCCGTGCACGGACACGCCCCCCCGGCCAGCGGAGCTGCGGGCCGCTCTTGCCCCCCGCGTCCTCCGCCCGGGCCGGGCCCGGAGCCGCTCCAGGGCGGGCGGCGGCAGACGCGGGCGCCGCTCTCCTCCCCCTGCGCTCGGAGCCGCCTCTCCGGCGCCGCCCCTGCCTGCGCCAGCCTATATCTAGCGCGCCGCGGCCCGGCCCGCCGGCCACCATGCCAGGCGGGAGGCAGGGGCGCGGCGCGGAGCGGGGCAGGCGCGCCCGGCCGGCCGGCGACTGAGCGCGGCTCTGCCCGGGGAGCGCCCTGCGCGCCGGGCCGGGCCGTGCGCTGCGCGGGCCGGGCGGGGAGATGCTGCCGTGGCGGCGGCACAAGTTCGAGCTGCTGGCGGAGGAGCCGCGGCGGCCCAGCAAGGCCAAGGGCTACGCGGTGCGGCTGCGCTGCTCCGCGCTCGGCTCGCTGGCCCGCGCCTGCCCCGAGGGCGCGCTGCAGCGCGTGGGCAGCATGTTCCGCTCGCGGCGGCGCAAGTTCCGCGTGAGCAGCGAGGACCCCACCTACACGGTGCTGTACCTGGGCAACGCGGCCACGCTGCAGGCCAAGGGCGAGGGCTGCACCGACCTGGCCGTGGGCAAGATCTGGGCCAAGAGCGAGGCGGGCCGCCAGGGCGCCCGCATGAAGCTGACCATCGGCGCGCAGGGCATCCGCATGGCGCACGCCGAGGAGCGGGCGCCGCGCCGGCCCGGCCACCTCTACCTGCTGCACCGCGTCACCTACTGCGTGGCCGACCCGCGCCTGCCCCGCGTCTTCGCCTGGATCTACCGGCACGAGCTGCGGCACAAGGCGGTGATGCTGCGCTGCCACGCCGTGCTGCTCTCCCGGCCCGAGAAGGCCCGCGCCATGGCGCTGCTGCTCTACCAGACCTCGGCGGCCGCGCTGGCCGAGTTCCGCCGGCTCAAGCGGCGGCAGGACGCGCGGCGGCAGCAGCAGCAGCGGGTGGGCGCGCAGGGCCTCCCGCTGCGCCCGCTGCTGCGCGCCCAGAGCTGCTACAAGCCGCCGGCCGAGCGCAGCCGCAGCGCGCCCAGGCTGGGCTCCATCACCGAGGACCTGCTGGGCGAGGCGCAGGAGGAGCGCGCCGCGCGCGTCGGGGGCCGGGAGGCGCCGGGCGGCTGCGCCCCACTGGTGCTGCGCGCCGGGCCCGGCCGCCTGGAGGGGCAGGAGCTGAGCCAGCTCATCAGCGACCTGGGTCAGCTCCGCATCGGCAACGACGTGCGGGCTCTGCGGGCCGACCCGCGCGTCACGCGCCTGCTGTCCGGGGAGAGCACGGGCAGCGAGTCCTCCCTGGAGAGCGGCGGCCCGGACGGGGGCGCCGCGCCCTGCGACGGCCCGGAGGAGGGGGCCGGCCTGGAGCCCGACACGGGCTGAGCCCCCGGGCGGGGCATCCCGGAGCGCGGCGCTGCCTGCGTGTGGCTCTCGCTGAGCCCCGGCCCTCCCCGCGCACCGGTACCGCCTGCGGGGGCGAGGGCTGGGCAGCCGGAGAAGCGGGCCCGGGCCAGGCCGGGAAGCCACGGGAGATAATGCAACGCGTGACACAATGGGGCGCTCCGAGCTGGGATTCCTGGGCGTCTGGCACGGGCAGGGGGCGGCTCCCCGGCGCCCCGGGATCATGTCGCGGGAGCAGCATCCCAGTTTCACTGCTACGAATTCGTTGTGTTTCCTTTTCAAGAAGGACACGAGCCACTTGGCCGGCCTGGTGCATGAGCTGCGGGTTGTTTACCAGAGAGCCGGGGAGACTTGCCAAATCCCCCACCGCTGGCTGGAGGCAGATGTTGCATTTTGTTTACAACTTACAAGTGAATCTCTACCAGGAAGTTTTCTTCCCTTTTATATATTTTACAGACGTTCCATTCCATGCTGGCCTGTGAGAGTTTTGCACTGTGGTGACATTTTTTAGCCTTTTTTTGTACCTGATCCCATGTGCTCCTGTCTCAATGCTCTAGATCTTTTGCTATGCAAAAGGAGAAATGTGAGTGTGGCTGTTCACTTGTACATCTGGGAAATGTATCGCGAATACATTGGTTACTTTAAGGACACCACCGTTTCCGTTTGCGCACACGTGGAGATAATAAAGGCGACAATAATTTAACAGACCTGGACTGGAGATGGCAATTTGGCATCTGCCGTGTGATCCCACAGTCCCATCCGGCTCAGTGAGCTGGAGGGTAGACAGGCAGCTGGGTGGACGCGGCATCACCCCTTTTGCCTCCCCTGCCCAGCATTTATGATGCCAGCACTGCGAACTGGGACGGCCTCCGGTGCAGTGACGGGTGTGGGGGTCTGGTGCTGCAGAGATGGCTGCTGGAGCTCTGATGCAGAGGGGTCAGGAGAGGGGTGTTTGTGTTGGAAGCATTGTCGCTCCGGCTGGCATCAGTCTGGCAGGCGGGAGGCGCTCTGGCCGTTTCAGGCCGGGCCCTCCCGTAAAGCGCCCGGCGCTGGCCGGCTCGCCAGATGCTCCACCCCAGGGCTAGCACCGAGTGGCGCTCTGGCTGCCGGCAGTGCGGACCATGGCCCGGGGCGAGGTATCTTCCCCCGAAGGTGTCGACTTATTTGTGTCGCACATTCCGCACCGCGTCCCTCGGCGGGCGCCAGCTGCACGGTGCCCCTCAGACCCTGGCGGGTTTCGTAACCTGCCGGGAGATCAGCTGCAAAGCCAATTAGCCAGATCCCCTCGGGGCAGCCGGGCTATTCTTAGCGTTAATCTGTTTGTCAGGTGCTGGCTCCCGGGGAGGCTGCACTGGCCCAGGTGTCAGTCGGCCCCGAGCCAGGTATCAATTAGGAGACTCATTAGTGAGACAGTCCCCAGGTCTGAATACTTCCACAGTGACTGGCCTAGCTGTGGCATGTGCCGGAACCGGTGATGAGAGGAGCCGGCTGGCAGGGCCGTGCCCATGGGCTGCTGGCTACAGTCTGAGCCCGGTTAACCCCCCTGGCAAAGGCCTTGGCCAGCCCTGGAGAACAGGCTGGGGGAGCAAGCACGAGGCGAACCGATTGGTGGGTAAAAGCCGCTCCCCCTGATACCGGGGCGTTACCCGGCAGCGCTGCCAGGAAGAACCGGCTGGGCTCGAAGGCGCCGCAGGGCCCCGCTTTCAGCCACCCCGGCGAGAGGCTGCGTGGAGAGGGGCGACCCGGGGAGGTTGGGCGGGGTGAGTTCCGAGTGGCTGAGTCTGGCTGTCGGGGGGCCGGTCCCAAAGCTCGGGCTTGGAGTGGTAGGAGGGAACCCCCCCCCCCCGATGGACTGTCCCACGTGCGACTCGGCTGAAGGTGCTGGCGCGTGCCTGGGTACCAGGGTGCGGAACCGCATCGCCCCGGGCCAGCCCGGCAGCCCGGCTCCTCGTGCGTCCCCAGCGCGCGGCACGGCCCTGCGGCCCGGCTCCTCGTGCGTCCCCAGCGCGCGGCACGGCCCTGCGGCCCGGCTCCTCGTGCGTCCCCAGCGCGCGGCACGGCCCTGCGGCCCGGCTCCTCGTGCGTCCCCAGCGCGCGGCCCGGCCCTGCGGCCCGGCTCCTCGTGCGTCCCCAGCGCGCGGCACGGCCCTGCAGCCCGGCTCCTCGTGCGTCCCCAGCGCGCGGCACGGCCCTGCGGCACGGCCCTGCAGCCCGGCTCCTCGTGCATCCCCAGCGCGCGGCACGGCCCTGAGGCCCGGCCCCTCGTGCGTCCCCAGCGCGCGGCACGGCCCTGCGGCCCGGCTCCTCGTGCGTCCCCAGCGCGCGGCCCGGCCCTGCGGCCCGGCTCCTCGTGCGTCCCCAGCGCGCGGCCCGGCCCTGCGGCCCGGCTCCTCGTGCGTCCCCAGCACGCGGCACGGCCCTGCGGCCCGGCTCCTCGTGCGTCCCCAGCGCGCGGCACGGCCCTGCGGCCCGGCTCCTCGTGCGTCCCCAGCGCGCGGCACGGCCCTGCGGCCCGGCTCCTCGTGCGTCCCCAGCGTGCGGCACGGCCCTGCGGCCCGGCTCCTCGTGCGTCCCCAGCGCGCGGCACGGCCCTGCGGCCCGGCTCCTCGTGCGTCCCCAGCGTGCGGCACGGCCCTGCGGCCCGGCTCCTCGTGCGTCCCCAGCGTGCGGCACGGCCCTGCGGCCCGGCTCCTCGTGCGTCCCCAGCGCGCGGCCTGGCCCGTACCCCCGGGGACCGGAACCGGGGGGCACTTTCCAAACAAGGGCTGCGCTGACTTGCAAGGGCCGCTGCCCCTTGGGGGCAGCCTCGGCTGGGGCAGAGCGGGTCCCGCAGCACGTCCGCCCCGAGGGCGAGTCGGGGCAGGAAGCGGAACGTCGTGTGTTTCTCACGCGCTGCCGGGCACCTGTCCTGTCAATTACCCCCTCCCCCCCCAGAGCCGCCTCCGGGCTTTGCCTGGTCCAAGCAGCAGGGAGGGGCTGGTCCATGCCCGTGTCCCCTCCCTCCGCGCCCGCTGCACCGGGAGCTGAAGTCACGTTCGCTTTTCCACGATCGGCTGCAGCAGCCACTTCCCCGCTGGAGAGCGGCCTGTGCTCCGCAGCGACAGGGAAACGCTCTATCCCCGGGCAAGGCGGCTGCGGCACGGCCCCGGCCCAGCCCCCTTCCCGCTGCACGGACGGGCCGAGTTCACTGGGAACAGGATCAGCCCCCTGGGACGGCTGAGGATCGGGGCCGGTCCCTGCCCGCCCGGGGCTCTGGGTGCAGATGGGGCCATTTCCCGAAGGCCCCGGGGCTGGCTAGAAGCGGCTGGGGAGAGGCTCTAGCGGGTCTGTAAAGCCGCCCGGCTGTGCCCGCTGCAAAGGCGGCCGCGCGCCTGTTTGCGGCTCCTTCGGCCTGGGCGAGTTGCTGCGCGGCGGTGGGGAGTGTCCAGGCGCTGTCCGGGGCCAGGGCGGCGGAGGGGAGGCAGCGCCCGCCCGAGCTGGCCCGCAGGTTGGCGCCCACTGCCCAGGAGCGGACCCCAAGGATGTGGGAGCCCCTTGGGTGGCCCTGGTGAGGCCTGGGGGGAGCAGATGCTCCCACAGGGCTGGGGGGCTGTTCCTGACTCGCAGGCGTCTGCATGGGCTCAGATCGGGGTGATACCTCCTGGGGGGCTGGCGCCAGGCCCAGTGGGTGGGCGCTGCAGCTGCAGCATGTGGCCAAGGCCAGGCCCTCAGCCCTGTGCTGAGCCCTGTGGAGACCCTCCCCCTCCTTCCGCGTCAGGGGCACCAACGAGCAGCTCGGGAGCAGCCCGGGACATCAGGTCAGGGCAGAGAGCTCAGGACCTGGGCGGCTCCTCAGCCGCTGGATCCCTGGCTGTCTGGCAGGACACAGCCTCCCCCTGCTTCGGGGAAATGGCTCGGTTTAGGCCAGGGCACGGGTGAGGCTCACTCCTAGGCTGCCTGGGAGCTGGAGCCCCAGCTCCCCTCCCTGAACCCAGCTACTGGCTTTTAAATTGTGCCAGCACGGCCATGGCTTTCAGGTGCAGCCGGGAGGGGCCCTACCCCAGTGCAGAGCAGTGACCCAGTGCTGGTGTGTGGGCTCCAGGCAGCTCTGAGGACGGGTGCCCCCTGCCGCTCACACCCACCGTCTCGCTGGCACAGTTCTCAGGCTGGATGAGAGGCCCAGGCTGGAATGGGCACCGGGCTCTGCGGGTCCCTCCCGGGCTGAGGGGAGGCGTTTGGACGGGCCGCGGGGAGTCAGAGCCTGGCTTGGTGGCGTGAGCACTGTTCGCCTGCCTTTGGAAACCCCTCCGCCTCCCTGTGGGCGCCTCAGGCCGACACTGCTTCCATGTGTGGGCCGCAACGGGAGCCCGCGGGCCCTGTCGGTTCCCTTTGGGGGGACAGCGAGCAACCCAGGACAGAGCGGGAGGCCAGGCCGGTCGGGTCGTTGGTGCTGATGGGGAGCACACAGCTGTGAACAGAGTAGTTTAGCCTCCCTTCTAGCCACTGGCATAAGCAGCCTCCCTGGCGTGTACTTGGCCTGGCCGGGCCGCGTCAGTGGCAGGTTTGGTCTGACCCCTGCCCTTGTGATGTGCAGCCGTTGTCTGCAGCATGCCTGGCCTGGAAAGCAAACGGGCCTGTGTCTGCGTAACTGTGCTGCGAGGCGGCAGACCCCACGGGACTGGCTGGCCACAAACCAGCCCTGTGCCATGCTGGGGTGACAGGCCAGCCAGCGATCTGGGCCAAAGGGCATGACGTACAGGCGGACTTTATCGATTGTCAGCTCCCGGCTAAGTGCCTCACTAAGCCAGCGTGCCTGGGACCTGCTTCTGTTTCTGCCACTTACCCGCGTGCAGCCTTTGGCAAGTCAACCTCCAAATTACACATCGTCTGACTGGTTTCTCCCCTTACGAGTCCCCAAATGCTGCCTCCCGCCTGTAATCGAAAGAGAGGAGACAGACTAAAGACTGGTTTCTAGTTCTCCCCTGTTAGCTGGCAGGGCGTGCAGCACAGGGCTCTGTTTAACAAGCTAGGGCCTGGACCCGTCCATGCGTCATACCCGGGGCAGGTCACACACGCGCAGAAATGTTGGCAGGACTCAGCCATGGAAAGTCAGTTTCCCTTGTTCTTTGTGTGGGTCCTTCACATGGCGACAGGCGAAGACAAACCACGAGTGTAAACCCAGAAACAGAGGCAGGGGTGGGGCTTGGAGCAATTGGAACGTTTTGTGAAATTGGTTCCAGGATTCAGGCTTCAGAACAAGCTTGAGTTGGAGTTGGCGGGTCTCCTGGGAAGCAGGTTGAAGGAGACTCCCCTGCCTGTGAAGATGAACGTTTAAAATGGGCTTGGAGATCTTCAGAAGCAAGGCCGGGTTGGATGCCGGCTGTGAGCAGCGCGGGGGGGGGGGGGGGGGCAGAGTTCACACTGCAAGCTGGTAAGAAATGTTTCCAAAGTAGGTTGTGGCCGTCCCCCTCCCCCCCCGCGCATGGAATGACTAAGGCCTCGTGTTCTGGACTGAGCACAATGTGCGGCCGTGACCCCCCCCCCCCATTGGACGGCAGCACCACAGATGCTCCGGTTCTTTAAATACATGGCAAGATGAGTCAAGCTGGCTCTGGAATCTCGTCCATGAGCTCGTGCTGGAGGCGGCCGGCCCGGCTGCTGTTGCCCTTGTGTTGTTTATCGCTCCCTGGAATGTAACACAATGGAACCTCCCGTTTCCAGCCCTTGGGCATGAGCCAAAGCCGCAAGGTTAAAAGCACAAGCCCCACACAGATGTCACGGCCGTCCCTTTCGTCCAGGGGAGCAGGCCAGATGGCTGGTGCCGGGGAGACGAGCGTCACAAGCCTCAGCAAAGCGCTTGCAGGAGCGAGCGGCTCCCTTTGAATCTGCTCATTGGACTGCCCCCCCGCCCCCCCCGGCTCTGATAGAACCCCCCCCCCCCGTTTGGCTCTGGCCACGGAGACAGCGTACGTGGCGGCGGGGCAGGGTGCACGGTTTTATTGGCACTCCCTGGGGCTGACCTGCGTGACGCAGCCATGACTCCGCCACTCAGCTGACTGCAGGAGCAGGAACACAGGCCAGGCCCACCAAGCCAGCCCCTTCTTAGCTCCTGACCCGTCATGTAACCCTCCCGGCCGCCCCGCAGCGCCACTGCCAGCCCCCGCAGGAGCCCTGCAGCACCGGGGTTCTTACAAGCTGGTCCGTGACCCCCCTTTATGACGGAAGGAGAAAGGCCAAGTGGTTACTGGAGGGGGGTCTGCCGTGGGGGGGTCAGCAGTGTATATGGGCATTCCCCTCCGAGGACCAGAGGAGAGTGTGGCTTGTTACAACGATGTCCTTTCTCCCAAGGGTCCATGTGTCACCAGAGTGAAATCCCAGCCTCTCCAGACTCCCCCCGCCCGTGCCCAGCCTGGCGCGTGAAAAGCAGCAGCGCCGCCCCACGAGGCATTTTGTGCACAAGCCAGCCGGCCCTTCCTTCTACGCCCCGCAGAGGCTAAGTGGCCCGGGCCCAGTTCCTTCTGCAGGGCCAGGTGTTGCTCGCGGGGCGGGAGGGCCGCTGGGCTTGGAGGCTCGCGTGCACTGGCAGGCGGGTGGAGGAGCCGGCCACGCAGGAATGTTTCCAGCCTGGGCGGAGTGAGGTGACCAGGCAGCAGGGTTGCCAGGGCAGAAGACGGTCACTTTAGTCACTGGACTGCAGCTCATTTTGCCTCTGCCATCCCAGAGTAGAACAGGCGAAACTCATGGGCCCAGGGTTCCCGTTAGGCTCAGCAGGCACCCCTGGGAGGGGGGCGGGGGGCGGCTGAGCCTCCCCAAACAACCTGGGAGGACCTGGCCACACTCCACCCAGGCCCCTGTTTCTCTGGGGCCACACCACCTGCCTTGCCAGAGCTGGGGGCTGCGACAGCGCTGGGCGTGCTCCCTCGGCACGCGGAGGGACAGGCGCTGGGTGGCTACAGGTTGGTTACCCCCATTGCCCATGGCGGTTTGGAGCTCTGAGTCGCTGTGGAGGGGGCACCCCAGGGTGCACCCCAGAGCTCCCAGTCGCTGTGGAGGGGGCACCCCAGGGTGCACCCCAGAGCTCCCAGTCGCTGTGGAGGGGGCACCGCAGGGTGCACCCCAGAGCTCCCAGTCGCTGTGGAAGGGGCACCCCAGGGTGCACCCCAGAGCTCCCAGTCGCTGTGGAGGGGGCACCGCAGGGTGCACCCCAGAGCTCCCAGTCGCTGTGGAGGGGGCACCCCAGGGTGCACCCCAGAGTTCCCAGTCGCTGTGGAGGGGGCACCCCAGGGTGCACCCCAGAGCTCCCAGTCGCTGTGGAGGGGGCACCCCAGGGTGCACCCCAGAGCTCCCAGTCGCTGTGGAGGGGGCACCCCAGGGTGCACCCCAGAGTTCCCAGTTGCTGTGGAGGGGGCACCCCAGGGTGCACCCCAGAGCTCCCAGTCGCTGTGGAGGGGGCACCCCAGGGTGCACCCCAGAGCTCCCAGTCGCTGTGGAGGGGGCACCCCAGGGTGCACCCCAGAGCTCCCAGTCGCTGTGGAGGGGGCACCCCAGGGTGCACCCCAGAGTTCCCAGTTGCTGTGGAGGGGGCACCCCAGGGTGCACCCCAGAGCTCCCAGTCGCTGTGGAGGGGGCACCCCAGGGTGCACCCCAGAGCTCCCAGTCGCGGTGGAGGGGGCACCCCAGGGTGCACCCCAGAGCTCCCAGTCGCTGTGGAGGGGGCACCCCAGGGTGCACCCCAGAGCTCCCAGTCGCTGTGGGGGGGCACCTGCACCTAGGGCCACCCTGGCCCTGCGGATGGCGGGTTTGGTTGCTGGCGATGAGTCGGGGCTGGTTACGGGAGTGAAGGTTTCAGGATTTGCCCCAGGCGGCGGGTGTGGGGGCCTTTGAGGGGGAAAGGCTCATGGACCCAAGCGAAATCGGCCCCAGCATTGATCCTGAGCCTGGCGGTGCCCAGGGCAGGCAGGATGCTGGGGCATGGGCCAGGCTGGCTCACGGACAGGGCAGGGCCACTGAGTCACCGGCCGGCACTGGGGCAGCAGGAAGCCGGCGACACGGAAACGCCTGCCCTGCGTTCGGGCATGGCTGGTGCCCTGTGACAACACGCACACGGGGCTGCGCCCAGCCCGTGGCTGGTTTGTCTGGGAGCTGGGCCACGGGCTGCCCTGGGGGCCGCCCTCCTCAGGTCTGCGGCGTGGCGGGAGGGGGTTGGTAAAAGCAGGGGTGGGGGAAGGGTGGCAGGGCTGGCTCCTGCCCCCAGTCAGGTCAGTGCCAGTGGCCCTGGGCGCTGTGCCTGCCCGCTGGGGACGACGAGGGAATCCTGGGGACCCGGCTTGTCAAGCAGGCTGCAGGCTACGCTGGCTGCTGGCACGGGCTGACCCTGCCTCCGGCCACACAGCAGGACTCCGGAAGGGGCCGAGCTCACGCCAGTGCCCCTGGGCTCTCAGCAGGCTGGAGGCCTTGTGTGACGGGGCAAAGTCCTGCAGCCCCCGGGAATCACCGACTGGCTGCCAGGGTCTCTGGGCTCCATGGTGCCGTGGGGCTGGAGGAGCGGGGAACCCACGGCCAGCGGGGCGGGGCAGAGCAGCCCTATGGGACAATGTCCAAGGGGTGGATTTCCTGGGAACTGAAGGAAAACGCTCCCTGCCCCCCCGCGGGGTGCAAATCCCAGCTGTGCCCCGAGGGGGGCGCGCCGGCCGGTTCTGTGGGAGTCCGGAGAGGAGGAGAGGCTGAGCCCGGGGCTGCGCGGGAGCCGAGCGGTGCTGAGGGGCGCCTGCAGGCCGTACCCGGGGTTCCAAGGAGCGGCTCTGCGCGGTGCCCGCGGTGGGGTCTCTGGTCAGCGTGCGGGCAGGGGGAGGTTCTTTGCTTTCCCCGTACGGCTGCCGGGCCGGCTACACAGCGGAGCGAGAGCAGGGCTGGAGCTAGAAGCCCAGATCACAGGCCGGGGCGAGGCCCAAGCGCGTCTCTGCCCGGCTTCAGCAACGCCAGCAGTCTGGGGAAGGGAGAGTGACTGGGCTGACCCCTCGGCCCCTGCCCCCAGCCTCTGCCCCTCCGGCAGCGCTCGCTTTGCCCCAGCCTGCTGCCCTGGCTGGGAGCCAGGCGGGAGCTGCTGGGCGGCTGCTCAGACAGGGCTTGCTTCCCAGAGGCTGTGGGCAGCAGCGCACTGTCCCTCTGCCAGGGGCAGGGGCGCCAGGCAGGGCTCTGCCATAGAGGTGGGGGCCCGAGGGACCCTGAACGGTGACTCAGCGTTGTGCAGTCAGGCCCTGGGTCGCAGGCTCCCAGGCACTCTCGCACCGCGATCTCTCGGAAGGGAGTTGGGAGGAGGGGGAGGCAGGTGTGGGAGGGGCCGGGGGGACAGGTGTTGGGGGAATCGGGAGACAGATATTGGGGGGCAGGGGGACAGACATGGGGGGGTCAGTGGAGACAAATGTTGGGGGGCCAGGGGAGACAGGCGTGGGGGGGCCAGTGGAGACAGATGTGGAGGGGCCCCGGGGGACAGACATGGGGGGGCCATTGGAGACAGATGTTGGGAGGCCGGGGGGAGACAGACATTGGGAGGGAGTGGAGACAGGTGTTGGGGGGGTGACAGGGCATCTGCCCTGCACTGGCTCTTTAAGGGTAAACCCCAGCCCTGAGGAAGGGCTGCAAGCCGAGCCCCGGCGGCCAGGTGGTTGCAACACCCTTGCCATTCCATCCCACTCGACATCACGGCGGCTGCAGAAAACACCGGGCAGTTCCATTGTCTCCGTTCCATTGTCTCCATTTGTGTCCCGGACTGGAAGCTC
Organism: Pelodiscus sinensis; assembly: GCF_049634645.1. Taxonomy (NCBI): domain Eukaryota; kingdom Metazoa; phylum Chordata; order Testudines; family Trionychidae; genus Pelodiscus; species Pelodiscus sinensis. Next base: position 54,953,867 of record NC_134720.1, read on the forward strand.
AAATACTGGCCTGTCCGGTTCCAAACCCAACACCTGGCAGCCCAAGCTACTGCTCTGGACAGAGAGCAGGAGGGTCCTGGCTGCCAGGGAAGCTGGAGGCTTCCTGGAGGCTGAGCAGGGCTGGGGACACTCTGGCCAAGCAAGCCCCCAGGCTGCAGGCCCTGAAGCAGTCAGGTTAGGCAAAGGAGGCAGGTCCACCCCCTTTGCCAGTGAGGAGTGGCCAGGACAGACGGCAGTTTGCCCCTGAGGCTAGATGAAGACTGGCCGTGGGTCACTGAGGCAAGGTGGGGGCAGGGGAACAGGGTGCCCTGGGGAGGGAAGGACCCTGGAGTGCCAGCAGGATGAACGCCACCCCCGGAAGGGGGCGCAGACACTGGCCTGGGCCCTGCCGGGGGCCGTGTCCTGAAGAGGACGCCGAGGCCCATGAAGGACGCGTCTGGACTAGCAGGGGCAGGGGGGACACGGGGGACACCCGCTAGAGGGGGCATCCGGTGTGTGTCACAAGCTAATTCCCGTGGTGGTGTCGGCAGCACGACGGGGCTGGGGAGACAGGCGTAGGAACGCCGCTTCCCATTTCCCTCGGGCAGGAGGGTCATGGCTGGGCTGGTGCTGCAGGAAAGCAAAGGCCTCTCCTGCCCTCCCCACGGCCCTGCCAGGCTGCCCCCGCCTGCGCCCCCCGGAGGAGACTGGCGCGCTGAGCGGTGCCTGGCTCTTGCCCAGGAAGACGCCCCAGGCCTGAGGCACGGTGGGCTGGCGCGGCTGCTTGGAGCTCGTTAGCAGAGCGGGCGGCCGGAAACGGGAGGGCATCTCTGTCCCGAGGCGGTAACTCTGGCGAGTGGCAGAGCCAGCCAGGCTAAAGCACGACTGGCGGCGGCAGCGATTCCTGTCCCAAAGCAGGAGATGGGCCAAACCCGGCCCGTGGCTCCGGCCTGTCAGCCAAGCCAGCTCTGGAGCATGGGGCAGGGCTTCCTGGCGGGATGGGAGCTCCCTGGTAGAGGTACAGCCCCAGGCCCAGGTGGGCTGAGCTGCCCTGAGCACTGGGCATGTCATCCCCTAACTCCCAGTGGTGGCCCTTCTCCTGGCACTGCCCTAAGATTTCACCACCGGGGGCTGCCCCTGGCTTCAGCCCCACACTTGGGGCCAAACAGTCTGGTAATTGGGCCTGGCCGGGGAAGCGTGGGGGCGCCAAGGGAGATGGTCACGCCTTCCATCAGGGGCCTGTGCAGCCGAGGGCCAGGTCCTGTCAGGTGCTGGGCACCCTCAGCTCGCCATGACCCACATGGGAGTTGGGGCACTCCCTGCACATGTGATCAAGGCCATGTGCTGTGTGCTCAAGCAGCCCCATCTCCTTGTATAAGGAATCTGCAGTGGAGTTAGGAGCAGCCTGCTGGTGTGTGACACTCTGCTCCCATATTTTTATGGAAATATGATTGCGAATACGAATATGCATAACTCCAACATGCTTCATTTGAAATAGGGCAGATCACCTATAATTCAAGAGCCTGTAATCCCTTGAGTGTGTATGTTCTATTTGTGGGCATGTGTCACTCCCGTATGAAGTTAGAAATACAAAGTGTAAATCTCTTTATTAATTCTAGGTCTCCTAGGGAAAGCCATTAGTGGTACTTGAGGAACTTAATGGCTCAGTGTTCAAGGTAATGATCTGTGAATGGTTTTGCTTTTCTTGTAAGCCCTAATGGTGGATGAGCCTGCAAAGACATGTGACCAGGCCACCTGGTGCTGGAATCCATCTTGAATTTGGTATTTTTCCATGGGTGGGGGAGGATAGAATTCCTCCAGGACAGGGATACTTTGTTCAATTTAAGGGATGGGACACAATGATTGTCTTTAGCTGGCTTTTGTCACTGCCTCTCCGCTCTCAGGATATGTCTACACTGTGGAGCTATTTTGGGATACCAGAGGTATCCTGAAACAGCTATTCTGCATCTTTTAGGCAAGCCCGCTATTTCAATATATAACAGGTTTGCTATTCCAATGTTCCTGTAAACCTCATTATATGAGGAGTCAAATTTGACAGTGCTAAATGTAGAAATAAGCTATTTTCTAAATTAACTTGAAATAAGATACACAATTTGTGTAGCTTATTTTGAGCTATGGGCGCAGTGTAGATGCACCCTAAGAGGATGAACATGGGGAGACCTGAAAGCAAAGAAAGCTAACGAGGGGAGACGCTCATTAGTCAGAGAAAAGATCAGCTCTGACTTGAGGCATTTTACTTGAAAGAAGGACTAGGGTGAGGAATTATGTATTGTAACAATTTCTCAGATTAGCTGCCATGTTTATTTATTTTGATTTAGTAACTTACTTTGATCTGTCTGCCACACTTGCCACCACTGAAAACCTACTTTGTGTACTTAATAAAACACTGTTGTTCAATAGCACACGCAGTGTGAATAATTGATACACGGGGGGAGGGGCACAGCCTATGTCTCTCTCATTGATAAAGAGGTAGAAATGTAGCTGTGTTAGTCTGGTGCAGCTGAAACAAAATACAGGACTGTGTAGCACTTTAAAGACTAACAAGATGGTTTAATAGGTGATGAGCTTTTGTGGGCCAGACCCACTTCCTTCACACACAGTAAGACAGATTTATTTGGGGGCTTGGTCCCTTTGGGGGCTGTGCTTCTAGGTACTACAGGTCCCTGCAACTGAGTCCTCCCAGAGCTGAGCTCTTCTCAGTGTCTGTTACTCCAGCGCTGTGGAATGATCCACCGAACAAGTGACAGTCCCAAGGATCGAACCTGTGACCGTGCCACAGTCGGCAGGATAGTTGCACAGCCGGTTGCTCTGGATGCTAGTAGTGATCTGAAGTGAGTTCTCGGGGGGTGGCTGGATGAAGGGGTTGCTGGTTTGTTGTTTTCTGGTGGCTTATTGTGGGTAAGGGAAATAGAGGCAGAAAACTCAGCAAAATGAGCGAGGCTCAACAGAAGCTGGAACTTCACCTGGCCCAGGCGGCGGAGGGGGAGAGCGAACATACCAGACAAATGGAATTATGGGGATTAGAAATGAGGTTGCAAGCTGCCAGGGAAAAGGCTGCTTGTGAGAGTCACGGAAGCCCAGCAGTTAACCCTGGACCCCCCGCAAAGGTGACTCTAGCCCCGTGTTTCCCAACCAGCGGTACAAGTGCCCTTGGGGTAGTCGACTGAAGTCTGGAGGGTTCGGCAACACAGCTGACATCTGGAGAACTGAATTTTGTATTTTTTACACCCACATTTCCTTGCTGGACCAGCTCTGATTAAATTGTTTAGACAAATGTGTGTGTCTGGGGGTACTTCTAATTCTTTTTAAAGGGGGTACTTCATAAAAACAAGGTTGAGAAACACTTCTCGAGCCCACCTGGCACACCTGCCCCGCAGCGACGTGGCGTGAGTATCGCACCCTAGTGCTACAGTGGGCTGGGCGCTGATTGGTGGGCAGGCAGCGTCTGTAACTTGGCTACAGGGAGATTATAGCACATCTTCTGCGGCAGAGGACAGCTGCAGTGTCTATCTCAATGACACAGATGGCAAAGTCTGGGGAGGCCCTGGGTATGGCAGCACATTACTCTGCCAGACAGCCTGCTGCCCCAGGGCACCATGGGTGGGTAACGCACACTCTGCAGAGTCTCCCCTAAGTGATGGGCACCCGGGCGTGTGCACAGCCATGGTCGAGGAAGGAAGCCTGAAGGATCTGTCTCCCTTTTAAGCATTACGTTGACATGTGAATCCTTTCCAGCAGCTGCTGTCTCTATGGGGCTGCCTTGTTGCGTTTTTATTGGGAGGGAAAATGCAAGCAGGAAAATAAAGCCCTGTTTCCCCCCACCGGTCTGAGTGAGGCAGGGAGGGGTGGGTCATTCCAGGTGTAGAAAGGGATTATGAAGAATTAGCATCCATTGGCAAATGGGTCCTTTCTGACAGCTCTTATCTTCTTATCAGACAACTCGATTAGTGTGATCTGCCATGCCCTGGCCGGTTTGTGTAACAGTCGTTCATGTCTGCTCCCCTTTGCGGATTCTGGGTGCTCTTCACTTCTGTGTCCTCCAGTGTTTGTGTGCCTGGTCTAACACATCCACCGGAGGCTGTCCCTGGATCTGACGCCTGTTATTCCTGGTAGGATCTTTGCCAGCAGTGCAACAGCGAGAGTTATTTTGGTACCCAACATGGCACTTTCAGATGTCAGGTCTAATTAGTTAGTTCTCACAAGGAAAAAACCCATCTCACTAAAACCTGCTCTGGCAGAACAATGGCATTAAGAAGTGTGTGCTGCTCCTCTTGGCTTCATGAGAGAACTGGGCTGTAAATAGCCCCTGGCAGATGTAAGGAGGCTGTGGCTACAATCGGCTGCTGCCGATTGTTCTCCAAGGAAGAGCCTGTTAAGGAAGCTTGTTCCTGCAGGTAGGGTCACTTCTCTTTTGTAATCCGACCTTCTCTTCAGCTGCAGCTAAATACACCATGGGCTGCACCAGGGCCTAATTTGGCCCTGTGTTTGTAGAACCAGCTTATCACCTTCACTCCTGACTGTTCAGCCACATGGGTGCAACAGCAGCTTGCTGGCTACTGGGCACTAGACCGGCTGGTAGAGCGATGCCGGCCAGAGCGCACTACGGAATGCTCCTTATCTGACAGCGCTCTTCATTGGTCTGGTGATGCTTGCATGGAGTGGCCGTGTCCCCCAGGGCACCTTGGTCAAAGATCTCAGCTCCAGGGAGCTTTCCAGGATACACACACTGGAAAAACTAAATGAGTCAAAACAGCGAGACAGAACCCTGTGGGCATGTAGCGCTGTCTGTGTTCCCCGGGACGATCACTGCTAAATATACACTGAGCCAACAACATAACAAACTCTCTGCTGCCCCAAAATATGCGAGGGAACAATGAAAGGAAGCCGGGATGGCAGGGCTAAAGCTGTGGGTTCACAACTGCCGTTAACTGTCGTCTCTGCAGCTAACCAAAGACTTGGCTCTGACCAAGGGAGCTCTGCGGGGTTGTGGGCTTTCAAGGGTTTGTTTCTGCTTTCCACAGGCCTGCCAGCGTTTCCTGGAGCCTCCCTGGAGCTGCAATGGAGCCAGATTCAGTGTTTTACAGCTGGAGGCTCCTCGTTGCGCTCAATGGTGTTTCCATAAACACCATTAAAACAGCCGGTGACAGCCTACCTGCAAATACAAAGAGAGATTTGGGGTCCTGTGGCCCCTGAATACACAGCCCCTGTCTGAATGGCAGCTGCCTCGGCTTCCCGGTAGCGTGGGCGCGCTGTTTCCGGAGTTATTGTTTCGAAATAGCCCGGTGGTGTAGCCATCGCCTTGGCTGTTGGGTCCCTGCGCGGTGACTTGACCATCTGACCCTGCCGAATGCTGTTTACCTCTGACCATTTCTCTAACTTGCTAAGGTCATTTTGAATTATGTCCCTATCCTCCAAAGAAGTCGCAACCCCACCCAGTTTGGTATCATCTGCAAACTTAATAAGCGTACTCTCTATCCCAATATCTACATCATTGATGAAGATATTGAACAGTACGGGTCCCAAAACAGACCCTTGAGGAACTCCACTTGTTATCCCTTTCCAGCAGGATTTAGCACCGTTAACAACAACTCTCTGACTATGGTTATCCAGCCAATTATGCACCCACCTTATCGTGGCCCTATCTAAGTTATATTTGCCTAGTTTATCAATAAGAATATCATGTGAGACCGTATCAAATGCCTTACTAAAGTCTAGGTATATGACATCCACCGCTTCTCCCTTATCCACAAGGCTCGTTATCCTATCAAAGAAAGCTAGCAGATTAGTTTGGCATGACTTGTTCTTCACAAACCCATGCTGGCCATTCCCTATCACTTTATTACCTTCCAAGTGTTTGCATATGATTTCCTTAATTACCTGCTCCATTATCTTCCCTGGGACAGACGTTAAACTGACCGGTCTGTAGTTTCCTGGGTCGTTCTTATTCCCCTTTTTATAGATGGGCACAATATTTGCCCTTTTCCAGTCTTCTGGAATCTCCCCTGTCTTCCATGATTTTTCAAAGATCATAGCTAAAGGTTCAGATACCTCCTCTATCAGCTCCTTGAGTATCCTGGGATGCATTTCATCAGGACCTGGTGACTTGCTGACATCTAACTTTCCTAAGTGATTTTTAACTTGTTCTTTGTGTATCCTATCTTCTAAACTTACCCTCTCTCTGCTTGTATTCACTACGTTAGGCACACCTCCAGACTTCTCGGTGAAGACCGAAACAAAGAAGTCATTGAGCATCTCCGCCATTTCCAAGTTTCCTGTTACTGCTTCTCCCTCCTCACTAAGCAGTGGGCCTACCCTGTCCTTGGTCTTCCTCTTGCTTCTAATGTATTTATAAAAGGTCTTCTTGTTTCCCTTTATGCCTGTAGCTAGTTTGATCTCATTTTGTGCCTTTGCCTTTCTAATCTTGCCCCTGCATTCCCGTGTTGCTTGCCTATATTCATCCTTTGTTAGTTGTCCTAGTTTCCATTTTTTATAGGAAAGGGAATGAGATGCCACATTTTGGCTTGGCAGGATGCAACCCGCTGCCCCATGCACCAGGGAGCCGGATGCAGAAAATTGGCCCTAGTGTCCTGCTGTAGCAGTGGGCTTCTCCCGCTCTGGCTCCCTGGGGCTGCACGTAGAGCGCGGAGCTTTAGCAAGCAGGCAGAGCTGAGGCGCCACCTCTTGCTACGGCTGCCCAGCGCGTTCGGTTAGTTATGAGAACCTGGCTGCAGTTGCTCGTAACTTTGCCAAGCTCTCGGGCAGCGTGTTCTGCACCGGGCCCTGGCTCAGCCTGGAGCCTTTGCAAGGCCTTAGCTCAAACATTGCAGCTGTTTCTGGGGAAATCGTTTCTTTGACCCCCCTTTTCAAATTCCAATCACTGTTACTGAGGAGGGCTTGGGGCACTCCAGGCTCGGGAACAGAGACTCCATGTGGCAGAGGGTGTCCGCAGTCCGGGTGCTTTGTGCGGGCCTTGTGAAACCCTTCCTGGCTGACTTCTCTTGCCTCGGGAAAGACCCCCATTTGCCTGAGCTCCGTCCGGGCTGGCTCAAGCCTGGCAGGTAAAACCCTGGAACACCTTGCAGTGTGCGCGCTCCAGGCCCGGGGCTTGGCAGCGGGGCCCGGGCTGGGGGGAGGCTGAGCAGGACTGGGCGGGGATCCAGCAGGGGCCCGGGAGTTCTGGCCCTTGCAGCCCCCTGCGCCCCTCACCCCGTGGCACGTGGCACGGCCGACGTGGCGACCCGGAGGCTCGCCGGTGAGATGCCTGGCTTCTGTCTGATGACGCGCTGGGTCTCCATGTGGGCTCTGCCATTGGCTGCCAGGACTGGCGCCCGCCTCCCCAGAGCAGGCCCAGTGTGGAGCTGTGAACCGTGGCATTCGGAAGCCTGGGGGGAGGAGACGGACAAGGGGGGCCTCTGCGGTCGCGCTGGGGTCTGGTTAAAGGGGGACCAGCCCAGGTCACAGGCGCCAGGCTAGTGAGCCGGGAAGGCTCCATGGCTCTGCAGAGAAGCCAGGGGCTCCGGGAGGCTTCTGCAGCTCCCCGAGGACTCTGACCGCGGGCCCAGGGGCGCTGCTGACCCACTGCAGCTGAGCGACCTGCATCGCTCACGCCGAGCAGCGAGCAAGGGCGCGTAGAATCCCGAGCAAAGTCCCCCCCGGCGGCTGCCGCCCCTGCACAGGTGACCTGCGTCCAGGAGGTAGGAATCAGAACATGCGGGAGCTGCTGGGGGAGGCAGCACTAACGCCAGGGGCTTGGCATTGGGCCTGCAGAGTCCTCACTGCCTGGCGTGCATGCTGGGGCCCAAAGCCGGGGCCCAAGCCAGTGAGCTCAGGGCTGGCATGCCTGCAAGGTTGTGACGGCGCGTTGGGGTCCCCCGTCTCCTGCACCCCGAAATGGCACAAACAGACTGCACCAGCCGGTGGAATAGAGGGTGGTTTATTGCCTCTCCAGGATACAGCACAGCACAGATGGAATCTGGTCACAGAGCTGGGCTAGGATGCCTCAGGTCCCCTTGAGATGGGGGAGACTGGGCCCCTAAACTCCAGCCCCTTCCCTAGGCTGTCTCCTCCATGCTCTCAGACAGCAACTAACTAACTCTCTTCCAGCCCTGCCCCCCAGCCAGGGCAGCATCCACCTTCCTTTGTTCCTCTCCATGGGGGGTGTCTGGCCACTGGTTTGCATAGTGACTCATCCTGTTTTGCTGGGTCGTGGTACCCACGGCAGCCAGTGGGGGTTACCCCAGAGCCAGCAGCATAGAAACCAGCCAGGTACCCCCACTACGTCACAGTAGAGTCCTCACTGCCTGGCGTGCATGCTGGGGCCCAAAGCCGGGGTCCAAGCCAGTGAGCTCAGGGCTGGCATGCCTGCAAGGGCCACGCAGATCTGGGGCAGCCTCGGCCCCCACCTGGGGAGGCTGGCAAGTATCATTCCCTCTTTCACAGACCCCGCATCAGGCAGGGCCAGGTCTGTGACTCCGAGGAGCCGAGACTCGGCCTTTCCCTGCCAGAGGGAACGTGCCAAAGTGCTGCATGCGGCTGTGCTCTCTAGGCCACAGAAACGGGACCCAGGCACTTCCAGCCCCGGCTGCCGTAACGGGCTTTTGCCACGGGGGTGGGTCTCAAGGCCCTGGGCCGAGAAGGCGCTGCTGCCTGTCCGAGAGGTGTGCCACACGCAGGCTCTGGCAGCGGCTCGGAGAGCTCCCTGGCTCGCTAGCCGGATGAAATATTGATGCACTCATGAAATACTCATGGCCTCTCTCTGCAGCTCCCGCCGTGCAGCCTGCCCCCCCGCTGGACCGCCAGGGCGCCCGCTGCTCCGGGGCAGGGGGGAGGCCGCCAGGCGCTCAGAGGGGGCCTGTGCCTGACACGCGCAGGGCCGTCTCCCTTCCTGCCAACAGCAGCGACCAGAGCCCGGCCCCGAAAGCTCCATTTCAGGCTCCTCCGAAGCCTCAGCCAACCCTCCATCTGCTGAAATATTGAGGGGAACACGAGCTGCTGCTTTCCTCCCCGGGGCCAAAGGCGGGCGGGTTCCTTCTGGAGCACGTGGCCGGAGCGGCTCTGGGAATGCTGCCACCATTCAGAGCTGTCGTGGCCAGGCCGGGCTCAGGGCTCTGGAGCGAGGGGGGAGGCAGTAGTGCCTGGCCCAACCTCTGCGGGCGAGAGACGCGCACCTGGGGCTCCCTCAGGCAGGCGGGCGTGGGCCCCACGGGGCGTCACCACTTCCCAGCCTGGCAGGCGAGGGGAGCAGGGCTCTGCCTGACCTGGCACCTGGCCTGGGGCGGTCACAGCGGGCGTCAGAGGCCTTGGGGAGCCGCGCTGAGCCCTGGGGCCGGGCCGGCAGAGTGCCGAGTGCTCGTGGCTCCTGTCGAGGGCTGGGGGGTACTCGGTACCCCTGAGAAATGAGTGGGCCACGGGCCACGTCTCTGCCTCCTTCGCATGGTGTAGGCGGGGGGGCCAGCACGGAGGAACCTTGGGGGCGGGGAGGAAGGAGCCCCGTGGGCCTGGCATGCGCTCTGCTCCTGGTCTCTGCCTGGGGGGCTCAGGCGAGCGCCGGACCCCGGGTGAGTCACAGGGCCGGGGCCGAGCGCGCGCTGGCATCGTGACGGCAAAGTGAGCGTGCTCTTCCAGCAACGCCCGCCTCCGCGCGCCCACGGCGTGCCCGGCCAGCCCCCTCCACAGCCCTCGGAGGAGGCAGGTGTGAGGCAGGGGTGGGTCCAGGTCCAGATGTAAGAGGCCCCCCAGGGTCTCTGGGCGGGGCCCTCTGACTTTAAGGTTGATGGTTGGCTGCAGGCCCACGGGCGAGTGGCGGGAGAAGGGGCAATTGCCCAGGGGCCCGGCAATTTAAAAGGGCCCAGGGCCCCCGATCACTGCTGCAGTGTCTCTGCCCAAAAGCCTCTCTTGATTGACAGATGCTTTTGCTGTGCCCCATGCGGGCTCTGGGGCGCGGTTACTTGGCACTGGAGACCGCCTGGGGCCCACCAAAAGCGTCCTTCAATCAAGCCGCCCTGCCGCTTTCCCCAGAGCCGCCAGGTTGGGTCCAGGGAAGCCAGAGCCAGACTGGGGCGCCTCTGTCCATGGTCCCTGACAGTGCGAGCGCCCTGCCGTCTGCCTGGGGGGACAGGTCCAGCCCTGGTGGGGGGGCGGCTCTGAGGAGCAGCCCAGCCTGGTGGGGGAGCCCCCATGGCCAGGGGCCGGCTGTCGGATGGAGACGTGAGCCCGCCTGCTGCAGGCTGGGGGGACCCTGTGGGGCCTTGTCGGGGTGTGAGCCTGGAGCCCTGCCCCCCACCAGAGCAAACCACAGGGAGGGGGGAGGAGAGTGATTCTTGGGCCTGGATCCCTTCCCGCTCCAGGGGTCTGGAGCCAGCCCCACATCCCTGCCTCTGGCTCCTGCTTTAGGAGATGGGGGGCTGGGGAGCTCCTCACATTGGAGGGGGGACTCTGGCTCTCCCCCTCCCCCACCCTGCTTTAGGGATGGATTCAGGTTCCAGAAGGGGGGGCACAGCCCTGGAAGTGGCTGACTCTCAACCCCCACCCGGGGGGAGATGCGAGTACTCAGCACCCTGCCCCCTCGGGCTAGGCCCAAACCCAGAGGGGGTGCTGCGGACGGCAGGGTGCGGGAGGGGCGATCGGCGGGCCCGACACACCCCCTGCTGCAGCACGGCGCCCTGCCCGGGCGGACTCAGCCCTTCCGAGCCGTTCCAGCGGCCACGGCGCTCCCAGCGCTTCCGCCGGGCCTGGAGGTACCAGAGGAAACAGGCTCGTTCTGCGGCCGAGCTAAGGGCCGGGCTGCAGCCTGTTTGCCGCAGGCAGGAGTGTGACCACAGGCGTGAGGCGGCGCCGGGGAAGCCCCTTGCTCCTTAAATAACTAGCTCAACACTGAGTGTCAGTGTCACGCCCGTGGTCCCTCCGGATGTTTGCCAGCCACGGTCTGAGCTGTGCAGGGTGTGACTCAGGGTGGGACACTCAGCCCAGGCCAGCTCCTCTGCCCTTGTCCTGGACTCGGCCAGCCTGAGGGGTAGTGCCGCATGCAAGGTGCTGCTTTGCCAAGGTTTGTGCAACTGTTTTCTTTAGCTTCTGACCTGCTGGGTTTCTGTGCTCCTCACCCCCAAGCTCCCCTCGAGTTTCTTGGGAGAACTAATGCCAAGTTCAAATGTCATCTGCTTTCCTGCTGAACCCGCCCCGACTGAGAGCTGCATGACTTGATGCCAAGCCAAAAGCCATCTTGAGTTTGCTTCAAACAGGGTTTGGTCAAAGCCGGGTCAAAACCCCTCCAGAGTGGACGGCAGATGTTGGATCTGAGATGGAATCAAGCTGGAAAAACTGAATGTGGATTTTGAATCGCCCCCAGATTTGGGGTGTTTGCATCCAGAGTTTTTGCTCTGGGGTTAGCTGCCAAATTGAGATCTGCATTCATGTTCCCATTTTGGGGTGTTCTTACGCAGGGTTGTGGCTGTGATTCACCCATCTCTAATTTGTATGACTCCTTGTTTGATTTGGGCGCTAATACCAATCACAGAGCACTCCAGCAGTGAAAGTACCCAGGAAACTGTGGATTGTCCTGTGTAACACTTTAAACAGCAATAATTCAGTTGTTCTTCCACTCTCCAAGGAATGTTATTCTCTGAAAAAAGTGCAAATGCAGTGAAATTGCCCAATTAAGTAGTTTAGTAATGCCAAAAAGAGGAACTTGTTTTCTTTGGATTGCAACACAACATTGTGTAACGTGACTTGCAGCATAATCTACTCTGCATGCTTTGGAGCAACTTAAAATTCAGGCTGTAAACGAGAAATAATTCTGGACCCGGGGGGGGGGATACGATCCGTAAGAAACATGCAGCAATAAATATCGCCGTGGGAGCTTGGCTCCACACTGCTTCACTGCGCCGTGCGTGCGCCAGGGGCTATCTCGGAACAGCGAGCGAGCGTGTGAACCGCAGAGCCCAGAGTGCAGGAGTTGCCCTAGAAATAACCGAAGGCAGTTGGCATCCTAATGCGCACAGGCCTGAACGCTGAGGCCTTCGCGCTCCTCCTCGCAGGGCGTTCTGCTGGAGTGACGGGGTAAACAATGGCCCACGGGACAGTCCTCGGCCGGCTGGCGGGGTGGGCGGGACAGTGGCCCTGCTCCGTGGGCCGGGGCACGGGCCCTGTTTCAGTGTGGCTGAGTCGTACGTCCAGCTGCGGGTCTGGTGTTGGGACAAACGCCCTCGCTCAGACGGGCCCTCGCTGAGGCCGTGGCGCTCGCAGCGCGCTGAGTGGTGCCCCGCACGGGGAGTCCAGCAGCTTCTCTCTTTTCCTGCCCCCGCCCCCAGCCAGGCTGCTCCAGCCACGAGCCGCCCTTCCCTGACTCAGCCCACAGCAGGTCACGGGCTCATGTCTCCCCTGGCTTGGGCAAGGAGGGATCTCAGGATCTCGACCCTCCTGCCATCAGGACCTGCTGCTCCACGTGGGGCCTGCTCCTGCCTTTGACCCTGCCACACTCACACTCTAGGGCCCCGTGTAAGTAGCTAAGTCCTGCCCCCCAAGTGCTGCCTCCCCAGGTCCTTCCCGGCCAGAGCCCGCGTCCCCGAAGGGGAGACTCTGGTGCTTGACAAGGCGCGTGCCCCATCGCAGTGTCCAGACAGCCACCTGGGCTCCGTCTTGGCGGCTCTTCCCTTCCCGCCCCGAGGGTGCTCGCCCGCCCTGCTGGCTGGAAACGAGGCAGACACGTGAGCTGGGTAATGCCCAGCAGTAGCAGGCTGTGCGAGGGGAGGGCGGGGGCTGCTGGGAGAGGCCTGCTGGCACCGCGTGCGGAGGGGGGTGTGGGAGGGTGTACGCGCTGCCCACGAGCGGTGTCACCAGCTGCTCCCGCTCCTCGCTGAGGACAGACACGGCCCCATGACGACAAGCGAGGGCGTGCGGGCCGACCGTCGCCGGGCCACTGACATCCCTGATCACTCCTTACCTGGGGAACCACCTGGAGATGGGCTCCGGAGCCGTCCCGTCACCGGGGGGGTCCTCGAGCGATTCCCTAACCCTCCCTTTCCTTACCTGGGGAACCACCTGGAGATGGGCTCCGGAGCCGTCCCGTCGCCGGGGGGGTCCTCGAGCGATTCCCTAACCCTCCCTTTCCTTACCTGGGGTACCACCTGGAGATGGGCTCCGGAGCCGTCCCGTCACCGGGGGGGTCCTCGAGCGATTCCCTAACCCTCCCTCCCTCGCGCCCGCACCACCCAATGCAGGACGGGCACACGGGCCTCGCGCCCGCACCACCCAATGCAGGACGGGCACACGGGCCTCGCGCCCCACCACCCAATGCAGGACGGGCACACGGGCCTCGCGCCCGCACCACCCAATGCAGGACGGGCACACAGGCCTCGCGCCCGCACCACCCAATGCAGGACGGGCACACGGGCCTCGCGCCCCACCACCCAATGCAGGACGGGCACACGGGCCTCGCGCCCGCACCACCCAATGCAGGACGGGCGCACGGGCCTCGCGCCCGCACCACCCAATGCAGGACGGGCACACAGGCCTCGCGCCCGCACCACCCAATGCAGGACGGGCACACGGGCCTCGCGCCCGCACCACCCAATGCAGGACGGGCACACAGGCCTCGCGCCCGCACCACCCAATGCAGGACGGGCACACGGGCCTCGCGCCCGCACCACCCAATGCAGGACGGGCACACAGGCCTCGCGCCCGCACCACCCAATGCAGGACGGGCACACGGGCCTCGCGCCGCACCACCCAATGCAGGACAGGCACACGGGCCTCGCGCCCGCACCACCCAATGCAGGACGGGCACACGGGCCTCGCGCCCCACCACACAATACAGGACGGGCACACGGGCCTCACGCCCCACCACCCAATGCAGGACGGGCACACGGGCCTCGCGCCCCACCACCCAATGCAGGACGGGCACACGGGCCTCGCGCCCCACCACCCAATGCAGGACGGGCACACGGGCCTCGCGCCCCACCACCCAATACAGGACGGGCGCACGGGCGTCAATGGAGCCGAATATGCATTGAGAAACTAGAGGCAGAGCAGCTGGGTTTCTCTGCACAATGGAAGGCAGGAAACAGGGCTGGATTCCTGGACCAGGCCGCTCCCTTTGCAGGCTCAGTATCGGTGCTGGGAGAGGAAGGGTTCAGTGGTTGTTTGTGGAGAGGGTCACGAACTCCACGCTGCTGATACCACGGCAAGAGGGGGCGCATAATGCCTGTTTATAGAACAGCAGCACGCCGTGCAATCAGACCGCCTCAGTGAGCACACAGAGCGCTCGTCTCAGCTTCCCGGGCCAAGTTGGCCTTGTTTCCTGGTAAACAGACACGTAACATACTGACACATTTGGATTCGTGCCAGTCGCCGGGCTCCTGCGTCACAGACGTATCATTTCTTGACCTATCAACCTCATGTAATTAGCTGAATGTTTTACAGTCCTGGGGTGACCCCAGGGGTCCCCCATGCCAAAGGGCCCCCCATTCTAAGATGGGACAGTGTTGCCATCAGCTGTATCCCAACATGCCACGTGAGCTGGCAGAGGGGGTCAGACCAAAGGTCCATCTCGCCCCGTCGGCTGGTTTCTGACGTGGCCGGTGCCAGGTGCCCCGAGGGAGTGAGAACAGGGTGAGAATCGGGTGATCCGTCCATGCGGCCCAGTCCAAGCTCCTGGCAGCCAGTCGAGAGGCACCCAGCATACGGGGTGCACCCCAGCCATCTTGGTTACGAGCCATTGATGGGCCTGTTCTCATGAATGGAGCCAATTCTTTTTCAACCCAGTTACGCTTTTGGCCTTCGGGGTCCCGTGGGGGCAGCTGGGGCTGTGCTGCCTGGTCCCAGTGGTGCCCCTCGGGGAGAGGGCTTGAGGCAGGGAGATGCTTATCTGGGCCGGTGGCAGGCAGGATTGTGAGCCCAGTCCTTAGCTGCTCACTCTGGCAGTGGGGCGGCTGCCCCACTGCCCCTCTGCAGGATAGCTCTCCCCCATGGCCTGCTGCCCCAGTGGTGACTGTGACGAGTGCATCCCTCCTCGCTATGCCCCTCCCTTGCCTTGCTATGGAGAGCAGTCCCATTCCAGGCACGTCCAGCTTTCCTGGCACAACCAAACCCTGACCTTGCTTTAAGCTAGGAGAAGAGGAAGCTGCCTCCTGAACTCTTACTGTTTAGGAGGGGTTCTTGGACAAACGGACTTGCAGAGAGATGCACAGACAGACAGAGACACTCTGACACAAACACACAGATGTAAACGGACGTCAGATGGGCCACACTGGCTCAGGCTGATGGCCCGTCCAGTCCCATGTCCCGTCTCCACCAATGGCTGGTGCCAGGTGGCTTCAGAGGCAACGATTGTTTTGTGCAATGATTTGCCGGAGCGTGAGAACAAGAACCTCGTCTCTATCCGCCAGTCCCGCTGGAAGAGGAAAGGGACGCAGGAAGCAGCTGATGCCTTTTGCCGGGCTGGCCTGCTACACGGCTGTGGTTGGCTTTCTGGGCCATGCTGCCCCCACAGCCCTTGCCCCTGCACCCCACGTTGCCTACCTGTGCCAATGCCCTGAAGGTCCCTCCCCAGCCAAACTCAGGGCCTCTTTTTCCTTCCCTTCCTTCTCCAGCTAGGTCCTGCCTTTGACCCATCTGCAGCTGCTCTGGACCAATCAGTGCCCCAGTGCAAGCGCTGTCTGCACTGCCCAGGTGCCGCTGCACTGGCATGGCTGAAATTTGGGTCCATAGCAGCGGCTCTTTACCACGTCAAACCAATCGGATAGCTTTCTTTGATAGGATAACAAGTCTTGTGGCTAAGGGAGAAGCGGTGGATGTGGTATACCTAGACTTTAGTAAGGCTTTTGATACAGTCTCACATGATATTTTTATCAATAAACTAGGCAAATGCAACTTATATGGGGCTACTCTAAGGTGGGTGCATAACTGGCTGGATAACCATTCTCAGAGAGTCGTTATTAATGGTTCACACTCTTGCTGGAAGGGCAGGACAAATGGGGTTCTGCAGGGGTCTGTTTTGGGACTGGTTCTGTTCAATATCTTCATCAACGATATAGATATTGGCATAGAGAGTGAGCTTATTAAGTTTGCAGATGATACCAAGCTGGGCACCACATTTCAAGAAAGATGTGGAGAAATTGGAGAGGGTCCAGAGAAGAGCAGCAAGAACGATGAAAGGTCTAGAGAACATGAGCTAAGAGGAAAGACTAAAGAATTGGGCTTGTTTAGTTTAGAAAAGAGAAGACTGAGAGGGGACATGAAAGCGGTTTTTCAAGTACTTAAAAGTGTGTTATAAGGAGAGGGAGAAAACTTGTTCTCCTTGGCCTCTGAGGACAGGACAAGCAGCAATGGGCTTAACCTGCAGCAAGGGAGGTTTAGGTTGGACGTTAGGAAACACTTCCCAACTGTCAGGGTGGTTGAACACTGGAATCAATTGCCCAGGGGGGTTGTGGAATCTCCACCTCTGGAGATATTTCAGGGCAGGTTGGACACACGCCTGTCAGGGATGCTCTAGATGGTGCTGGGTCCTGCTGGGAGGGCAGGGACTGGACTCGATGACCCTCGAGGTCCCTGCCAGTTCTCGTGCTGTGTGATTGCCCGCCACACAAGGCACAGCGTTACGGTGTGGGGGAAGCTCGCTCTGCAGCTCGCTGTGCGGTGCCCACATTCCCTGCGTAGCGGGCGGCAGCCTCCACGTGCCGTACACGGGAGATTGGAACTGACGCGCCACGTGTCTGCCTCTGGCAGCCCCCCATCCGCCCAGTGGCAGTGTCCCATGAGAAGAGGGAGGAGGGAGACGTCTCCTTTCCCAAAGAGTAACTGGCGAACTCGCGAGGGCTGAGCTGCTGGGCCGCGCACAGAGGCTGAAACGTTTGCTCTCCTCGCTGGGGAGCTGCCAGCCGAAGTCCTTGGCCAGGAGCGAGCAGTCCCGGGGCAGGGAAGCTGTAACCTTGTAGCAAGGGCTGAAGTCTATTTTTTGTGAGTTACTCAGAGACCTCTGCATGCTGCCGGGAGCCCCTGTGCCTGGCGAGTCACGGATTGCAGAGTGAGCGGGTCGGGAAAGCGGCGTTTCTGAACACCCTGGTCACAGCCGCCGGGAGCCGTACCCGGGAGAGCCGCGCTCGGTGCCCTGCTGGCGGGAGGGGTCTGTGCCCTGGAAGCGAGATGTTCGCAGGCAGGGGCGGATATAGGGCAGGGCGAACGGGGCGGCCGCCCCGGGCCCCGCGCTTAAAAAAGCCCCGTGCATGCGCCGTGGCAAAGGGGGGCCCCCGCGGAGTTATGCTGCCCGGGGCCCCGCAAAACAGTCATCTGCCCCTGTTGGCAGGCTTGCTCAAGCAGAGGCACGTGCCCCAGGGGTGCGCGTTCAGAGGCGGCTCTTGGATTGGGCTCACCGGGGGCCTGACTCAGCGTGCTGCCGTCGGCAGGAGCCTTTCCAGTGACTAGAGCGAGTCTCGGGCAGAGCTAATGGCCGCTTACAGCCCTGGCCCTGGCCGAGCACCTGGAACCTCTGGCGCCTTCCCGGGGCTGGGTTGGGGCCCGCTAGCTCCCTGGCTCAAGAGGCTAAAAGCAGGACGGTGGTTTGCTCAGAGCGGAGTCACTGCTGGCCACAGCTGCCCAGGCTTCAAGAGGCTGCTCAGGGCTGCCCAGCAGCATGGTGCTCTGCTCCGGGACCCAGACGAGGCTGCAAATGCTGCCTCCTCCCGCCATTGTCTGCTGCTTTCCATTGGTCTGAGCCGAGGTGCCCCAGAGGCCATACAGAGCTCGGGCCGACAAATGCAGGAATTTGCCCCTCTGCCTCCCTGGAGTTTGAACGGGGCCTAGGACATTGTCAGGAACTCAAACGCCTCCCTCCCAAGCCAGGAGCTGGGTTTGCCTGGTGTCTTTCTTTGGCCTCAGTCTCCTGGGCTGAGCCGTGCGACACGTGAATTCTAGCAGAGACAAGCTTAGCACAAGTGCCAGATGTCCCTGTCCTTGCAGGCAGACGTCAGCCTGCAGCCCCCCAGCTCCATCCTGCGTCGAGTCTCAGGAGCAAACAGGAGAATGTGCAATTTTGTACCTGTTCAGAATCTGTGGCCTGATTAAAGTCAAAAGCGGCGAGGCTTTTCTAAGACTGGTGCAGCGTCAACCAGGACCATTCCTGAGACGAAACACGCGAGCTTTGGGAGCCCCGGGAATGTCCCAGATTTACCCGACGTTTTGTCCGTCTTTGTCAGTTCAATTACATGGCAAAACCTGAGACTTGGAGGTTTTCACATTTTGCTGCAAGCATTTCACGCAGCCCTTGCAACCAGGTCCACGTGGGCATCTCACCCCAGGCCCGACTCTTCCTGGGTCTTTTGCCTGTGGCCCTTCTCGCCACGGAGAAAAGAGCAGAGTGGCGAGGGCCAGGCGGGCCCTACCGCAGCCGTGTCTGCACTGGGTGTGTGCGGTGGGATTGGGCCCATGCCTGGGCTCCGGGATGGCACGCTGTTAGTTCTTCCCCTGTTGGCCTAGTGTCGAGCTAAGCAGGGGCGGATGAGAGTTTTGCGGGGCCCAGGGTAGCACAAGTTCGCGCATGCGCCACGGCCACAGCCGACAGGCAGTAGCGTGCGCGGGGCCCGGGGCAGCCGCCCCGCTCGCCCTGCCCTATATCCGCCGCTGGAGCTAAGCTTGTGCAAGCTGTTCTGCGGGTCCGAAGAACGGGTTCTCTTCCAGACACTGCAGGAGTTCTGTGGAAACGTGGCTGCACATCAAGGCGGAGAGGAACTCGCTTTGTACCTAGGCGCTGCCCTCGGGGGCAGGATTGAAAATCCCGCTGGGTCCCACCCGGCCAGATCTCAGCGCTGCCGTGAGCTGTGCCGAGAAGCAGCAGGTGGCCAGCTCTAACTCTGGGGAGACGTCTCGGGGGTGATTAGCGCATAGTGAGCCAGCGTCCAGGCTCCGAGTCGCGGCAATCGCTGGCTCTCAGCGTGGCTTTCCGGCAGCCCGCTCGCCAGCCAGCAGGGCCACATCGGTCACCAGCACAGAGCACGCCTGGCACAGAGACTCTCGGGCCCCCCCCTCGTCAGATGGGGGGGCCAGCACCAGGGACGGGCGCCTCCCCGGCCCCTCAGAACCCGAGCCGTGTCTCATGCGCCTGCGGCACTGCCCATGGGGTCTCACCGCCCTGCAGACCGGCTCTCGGACCCCGGGAAGCCGGAAAGCGCAGTTGCTGCGGGACAAAAGGGCTGTGGCACAGAAAGGGCCTCCCAGGGCAGCCCTGCACATCCCTGTTCAGCGACATGAAGAGCGAAGTCGTGCGGCCCTAGGGCGTGATGACCACGCGGGCACCTGCATGGGGCAGGCACCGGCAGTGCCCACGTCGTGTAAAGCGCCACGCGCACTGGCAGGCGTCAGGCACCCCCTCCGAGCGGGCTGCTGGGCTGGGACCAGGGGAAGGTGCAGGATCGGCTAAGGCTCAGGACCCCAGGGGAAGCCTCGCAGCCCAGAGCTCGTGGGCCACACGCGATGCTGTCTCTGGCATGTCAGAAGCCCCACGCCTTGCTGCTGTGGCCAGATAGGGTTGAGTCCGCTAACTCAGACAACAAATTAACACGGCATCTGAGCTGCCCTCCACATGGCCAAGGCACTGGGCTAGCTGGCCCGGGAACCCCAGCATGGGCTGGGCGGGACTAAGGCATCTCACCGGGACAAATAATCAGCAGAGAAGAACGTGTCCTGGGAATGGACCCGACTGGGACCTTCTCGGAGGCCTTGTTGCTCTGAATTATTGAAGAGGCTCAGAGAGGAGCGGGGTTCGTCTGTCACTGTAGAAACAAGCAGCAGCCAGACTAACCCGGAGATCTGTGGGTCATGAGCTGCCGCGGGCACAGCCCACTTCCTCAGTGGGAGGTGCCCATGAAAGCTCACGACACTATCGATTGTTGTGAGTCTCCAGGGTGCCGCAGGACCGCTGGCTGTCCCTGAATTGTTTAGATGTCCCTGCAGCACTTGTTCTGCGACTGATACAGCCAGAGACGTGCAGCAGGCACCGTGACACCGCTAGCCCACAGAGCTAGTCCCCACCTGCCTTGCGCCATCGCCTCTTGTCCAGATGGGCCTGAGCCTGCGGCGGGGGAGCGTGATGCCCAGAAACTGGGTGGTGTCCATGGTGGGGACAACTGCACCGCAGGCTGGCGGTGGGAAGGTGTGACGCTCCGATTGGCTGCTGGCACCACAGACACATGGTCCGCAGTTTCTCGACTTCGTGCTGCTCACCCCCGGCCTCTGGTCTGCCTGGGCAGAGTTAACCCGACGTTCCTATTTCCGGACGGGGATTTCCTGTGGCACAGCGCAGTGTCACCCCGCCAGTAGCTGACTTGCATTACTCGTGTCCCATTGCGGCGCACGGCTGTGCATGGCAATAGAGTCCAGAGGGGTCGGTGCCGGCCTGGGGCAGGATCTGGCAGTTCAGGCATCCTCAGCAGCCGAGCGCTGGCCAGTCACACCGGTGAGTCCCTGTTGCTCCTGCTGAGCGAAGGCTGGCCAGCCACCCACGACAGCTGTTCTGCCGTGTGACGAGCCGTGATCCCGAAGCCGCTGTGCCTCCCAGCATTCGTGTTGTGCGGGACTGGAAAGGTTTGGTAAGAGATGTTATCAAGACTGAGAAGGAGAATCGTAAGACTGTGTATTTATTGTAGCCTATTGCTGCTAACGTCCTAGTAACACCCTGGCTCTCGCGCCCCTGACTGCTACTGTTAACAATTAGCACTCAACATACACATTCCTTGCTCTGCTTATTGTTCCTTGATCATAGAAGTTCAGCCTCCTGTTTCATTTTAAAATAGTTTAAAGTGAGCATTTGAATGATCAACTGAAATGCACCCGCTTTCTGTCTCCATGGAGTCGTTACATGCACCCCGACTCATCAGCTTGCTCTGTTGTCCTGTGTCATCGCAAATTCCCCATTTTCCTCTTTCCATGTGTTATTTGCTGAAGTTTATTTCTTAATGCAGGCTCGCAGGCGGCTTTCCCAGCGTCTCCATTGCGCTTTGAATTCTCCTGACTCTTTCAGGTGGTTCTGTTGCTAGTGGGGAGCGTAGCTTGGCAAAGTTAAAACCTTTGTTCTTCCCTGCTGACAGAGACTTGTTGGACCGGCCGCCATCGTGCTAGAACATGAAATAGCTGCAAAGCTTTGTCCCAGACAACGTATGGCCCAATATGCGAAAGCAAACGCATGAAAAGCAAAGTTCTGAATATTTATACAAATCGACGAGGAGTAACGGTAGTTCGGACTAGGAAACCTAGTCCGAACTACCTAGTCCATGCCGCGTATAGCCGCGCGGCACGGGGTTCGAACGAGCCAGATTTAAAAATGGCGGCGCCCGGCTTATGCAAATGAAGCCTGGGAAATTCAAATCCCGGGCTTCATTTGCAAGTGCAGTATGCCTACATTACCCTCCTAGTTCGAACTAGCGGGGTAGTGTAGACATACCCTCAGACAGCCCAGCGCTCCCTGTGCCACCATCAGCCCCAGGCCTCACACAGGTGAGGGGCTACAGAACCCGCTCTCACCTCCCCCGAACGGGTCCTCCCGGTCCCAAAGAACCAGGCACAGTCCCCGGTCAGTTCACACTCTGGATCTCACCCACAAGATCACGCTGGGCCAGTCCTTCAGCATCTACAATCTAAAGGTTTGTTGATAAAAGAGAGAAAAGGCGGCGAGGGAGGTTGCTGTGGAGAATACGTCACACGCACCAGTCCCCCAGTTCTCGCTGCCGGCTCCCAGCGGAGATGTTACAAAGTGCCAGCTTAGCCGTCTCTGGTGCCCCTCCTGTGTCAGGACGGGTCGGCCTCCTTCCCGGCTCCGTCCCTCGCAAGGCTGCATCTGGGATCCGGAGCAGAATTGAAGACAAGATGGAGTCGGCCTCATGGCACTTCCTATCCATTCCTGGTGCCTCCCAAGCCGGAGCGGGTCACATGGCCAAGTGACCTGTCCCTGTGTCCCCTGCCAGCTGCCGTACGATACTGGCTGGTTTGCCGGTTCCAGGCGCATCCCTCAGGTGTGTGTTGGGCACCTTGAGAGCCATTGTCCTTGGGGCCCTGCTAATTAACAGTCATTGATTGGACATTCCTGCTTCACGACAGGCCGTCCAGGCCGTTGCTCTGTCTCGGGCAAAGACCATTCCCAGGACCAGCCCAGAGCCCATGTCCATAACGCCCTTAGGGGGAGGGATCGCTCAGTGGTTTGAGCATTGGCCTGCTAAACCCAGGGTTGTGAGTTCAATCCTTGTGGAGGCCATTTAGGGATGTGGGGCAAAAATTCATCAGGGATGGTACTTGGTCCTGCTGTGAAGGCAGGGGACTGGACTCAATGACCTTTCAAGGTCCCTTCCAGTTCTAGGAGATAGGCAATCTCTATTATATATATATATATATATATATAATGCCACTCACCCCTCACCCAGCACATGAACAGCAGACATCGAATCAGTAAGACACGAGCTTTTGTTGACACCTCACATGGCCCCTTAGTACAGACTTTGGGGCAATCCGCCCCCCCCCCCGTGGGTGCAGCAGTGATCTGGCTGCTCCCCCTAAAATCCAGTAACGTGACACCAGGGCTGCTCCAGCCGCAGGGTCAGAAGGTAACCCGGGGCAGGCTTGTCCTGCCGACGCTGCCTGCAGGGAGAGCCCAGAGCTGCCTCCGGTCTGTGGGGGGCGGTCAGTCGCTGCGGTGTGCTCCATGAGCACTGCAGGCAGGACAGTGAGGGGGGCTGAGGTTAGGTGCCAAGGAGGCTAATGGCATATTGGGTGCATTGGGAGGAGCATTGCCAGCAGATCCAGAGAAGTGATTATTCCCCTTTATTCGGCACTGGGGAGGCCACATCTGGAGTATTGTGTCCACATCTGGAGTATTGTGTCCACATCTGGAGTATTGTGTCCAGTTCTGCCCCCCCCCCCCCATAGAAAGGATGTGGACGCATTGTGCCAAGGTCAGTGTGGCAATACTGGGAACCTCCCCCCCAATAACCTTGGGACCTCCCTGCAACCGTCTTGTGGGTCAGAATCTCCAATTTGAGAAATGCTGGCCTCCCCTGTGAAATCTGTAGAGCGCAGGGTAAAAGCTCACAGCCGAGCAGATCTCACAGTCCGTGTCTGATTTTCATGGCCATGAATTTGGCAGGCTCTTCCCTACAATTCCTAGCTGGCTTGGGCTCTAGCTCTCAGAGATGGCCTCTGCCCATATGAGACCCTGGCAGCTGTGACCAGCTGAGGCCTTTGGCTGGTGCGTTTTTAAAAGGAACAATGAAAAGTGTTTGCTTTGTGATTGAGTCTGGCCCTTTATTGCTGCACTGAGTCAGCAAAGCAAATCCAAGCGGCTGTCATTCTGCGGCGCTGCAGCCCTCCAAAGCAAACGCCTTTCGCGCTAACGTGTGTATCTGTGCCAGAGCCATGAGTGGGATCACTCTGTCCCACCGGGCGTACATTGGGGGAGGAGGGAAGGGAAGAGAAGTAAGCGCAGAGGTTCGAAATCTGCCCGCCTAGCCAGTGCAGTTCATGCTCCACGTTGCTTGCTCGCTGCGGCTGATGCGCTGCACTTACTGTTCTGCTGTGTGTCTGCGAGAGATGAAACGGGCTGTTCAACACGCTGTTCAAATGACAGAAAAGTGCATTGAATCCAGTGGCGTGGCAGGGGGTCAGCCCAGATTGCGTTAAACTTTCCGGCTACGTCTACACTGGCAAGATTTTCTGGAAATGTTTTTAATGGAAAAGGTTTTCCGTTAAAAGTATTTCCGGAAAAGCGCGTCTAGATTGGCAGGACGCTTTTCCGGAAAAGCACTTTTCCTGGAAAAGCGTCCGTGGCCAATCTAGACGCGCTTTTCCGCAAAAAAGCCCCGATCGTCATTTTCGCGATTGGGGCTTTTTTGCGGAAAACACTACTGTGCTGTCTACACTGGCCCTTTTCTGGAACAGTTTTCCGGAAAAAGACTTTTGCCCGAACGGGAGCAGCATAGTTTTTCCGGAAAAGCACTGATGATTTTACATGAGATCGTCAGTGCTTTTCCGGAAATTCAAGCGGCCAGTGTAGACAGCTGGCAAGTTTTTCCGGAAAAGTGGCTGATTTTTCCGGAATAACTTGCCAGTGTAGACACAGCCTCCCTGTGGGGGTAGGACCGAATGCTCATTCCCTACTGCCTGAACCGTGCCCCCTCAGTATGGGTCAGGGCTGGCTGTCCACTGCAGTACCTGGGGACTTTCAAAGAGAATATCTTATTGCCCTTCTATAAATCCATGGTATGCCCACATCTGGAATACTGCGTACAGATGTGGTCTCCTCATCTCAAAAAAGATATACTGGCATTAGAAAAGGTTCAGAGAAGGGCAACTAAAATGATGAGGGGGTTGGAACGGGTCCCGTATGAGGAGAGATTAAAGAGACTTGGACTTTTCAGCTTGGGAAACAGGAGACTAAGGGGGTTATGATAGAGGTCTATAAAATCATGAGTGGTGTGGAGAAAGTGAATAAGGAAAAGTTATTTACTTGTTCCCATAATATAAAAACTAGGGTCCTGTCACGTTACTGAATTTGAGGGAAGCAGACAGATCACTGCTGCAACCATAGGTGGGGGTGTTGGCCCCAGAAATGGTATAAAAGGGCCATGTGGGGTGTTGAATAGAGGATTCCTGTCTGCTACTCCTGTGTACACTAGTCATGTGACTGTGTAATGTCTGTGTGTGAAGTTATAAGCCTGTACTTTGTATGGATACTGAATATTTCTCTGCATGTGGTTGAGCATTGGGCAGAGCCCGGCCTATGGACATGCTAATTAGCGAGGCCCTGTGGGACAATGGCACTCGATGGGCCAAGGACACACCTCGGGAATGGTGACCGACACCTAAGGGCTACCAGCAGGGAGCACAGGGATAGGCCGCTGGCCAGGTGACCCACTCCAGGCAAGAAGAGACCAGGAAGGAGATATAAAGAGGCCATGTGGCTGACCCCATCTTGGTCTCCAGATCTGCTTCTGACCCCAGATGCAGCCTCGCAGGGAATCACGAGCCGGGAAGAACTGTGGACCCATCCTGCTATAGGATGAGCAACAAGGACTTTTAAGCCAGCAGTTGTAACATCTCTGCTAGCGCCTGCATCGAGAACTGGGAGATTCGATGCATGTAATGTACTATCCTTTAACAACCGTACTCTCAGGCTTTTCTTTCTGGTTGCAATAAACCTTTAGATGTTAAAGGATTGGCCCAGCGTAATCTGTGGGTAAGATCCGGAGGGTAAATTGACCAGGGATCTGTGGCTGGTTTCTTGGAACTGGACAGAACTTGTTCGGGGTACGTGGGATTGGGTTCTAAGACTCCCCACCTGTGTATGAGGCCCGGGGCCATCTGGGGCACGGATATTGCTGGGGTATCAGAGGGGTTTTGCTCATGAGGCTTTAGGCAGGCAGCTGAAGCGCTCTGTGGGACTGGTCTGTGGCCTGTTTGGAGAGGTCACCAGTCTGGGTGCTGTAAGGAGCCCCTACTTTGAGCAATTCATCCTGAGCGGATGCCCTCAGCTGTGCCCAGACCCGACCCGGTCCATCACAGGGCCATTAAATGAAACTAATGGGCAGCAGGTTTAAAACAAATAAAAGGCAGTTCTTCACACAGCTCATCGTCAACCTGTGGAACTCCTTGCCTGAGGAGGCTGTGAAGGCTGGGACTATAACAGGGTTTAAAAGAGAACTAGATACATTCATGGAGGTTAAGTCCATCAATGGCTATTAGCCAGGCTGGGTAGGAATGGTGTCCCCAGCCTCTGTCTGTCAGAGCGTGGAGATGGATGGATGGCAGGAGAGAGGTCGCCTGATCAGTACGTGTTCGGTTCACTCCCTCTGGGGCACCAGGCATTGGCCACTGTGGGCAGACAGGACACTGAGCTGGATGGGCCTTTGGTCTGACCCAGTCTGGCCGTTCTTATGTTCTTATTTCAACTGGGCCCCCGGTCAGGCTGGACAGCGCTGCTGCAGCAGGCCAGTACTGTGGCCAGCTCGGAGCCCGTGGGGAGCCCCCCCGCTAGCCAGCCACAGAAGAGCTGGGGCCACTGTACATGTGGCTCTGGGCCCAGAGTAGCAGCCCAGAGATCCGGCTCCACCTTTCAGCCAGGGGCAGACGCCCTCTCTAGATGCTGCAACCACAAATGCCAGTTCCGCTGAGTCCTTCCCCTCCGCTTGCCTCCGCCTCCTGCAGCTAGCAGGGTTCCCCTTCCTCCAGGGCTGTACCTTGCCCCGTGGCATCCGGGGGCAGGGCCACCTCGGGGTGCAGCTCCTGGGGTACGGATGAGCCTAAGGGGCAAAGCTGTGGCACAGCGGGGGCTGGGTCAAGGCAGCCTGGTGCAGGCGGTGCTCTGGCAGCCGCTGGCTTCTTCAGGTGGCTGAAGGGGCTAAAAGGTCCAGATGCGGCTGAATTTCAGGGGAAATTGTATCCCCACCCCGCAGCTCCTCTGAAAACCCCAACTGGCCGGGTTCAGGCCCCACTGC
The DNA here is from genome assembly GCF_049634645.1 of Pelodiscus sinensis. NCBI lineage: Eukaryota > Metazoa > Chordata > Testudines > Trionychidae > Pelodiscus > Pelodiscus sinensis. The sequence continues at coordinate 54,980,329 of NC_134720.1, forward strand.
CCTATAGGACCCCCAGCAGACCAGGTTCAGGTCCCACTGCCCCATAGGACCCCCAGCAGGCCGGGTTCAGGCCCCACTGCCCCCATAGGACCCCCAGCAGGCCGGGTTCAGGTCCCACTGCCCCATAGGACCCCCAGCAGGCCAGGTTCAGGTCCCACTGCCCAATAGGACCCCCAGCAGGCCGGGTTCAGACCCCACTGCCCCATAGGACCCCCAGCAGGCCGGGTTCAGACCCCACTGCCCCATAGGACCCCCAGCAGGCCGGGTTCAGGCCCCACTGCCCCCATAAGACCCCCAGCAGGCCGGGTTCAGGGCCCAGTGCCCCATAGGACCCCCAGCAGGCTGGGTTCAGGCCCCACTGCCCCATAGGACCCCCAGCAGGCCAGGTTCAGGCCCCACTGCCCCATAGGACCCCCAGCAGGCCGGGTTCAGGCCCCCCTGCCCCATAGGACCCCCAGCAGGCCGGGTTCAGGCCCCACTGCCCCATAGGACCCCCAGCAGGCCGGGTTCAAGCCCCATTGCCCCATAGGACCCCCAGCAGGCCGGGTTCAGGCCCCACTGCCCCATAGGACCCCCAGCAGGCTGGGTTCAGGCCTCACTGCCCCATAGGACCCCCAGCAGGCCGGGTTCAAGCCCAGCTGCCCCATAGGACCCCCAGCAGGCCGGGTTAAGGCCCCACTGCCCCATAGGACCCCCAGCAGGCGGGGTTCAAGCCCCACTTCCCCATAGGACCCCCAGCAGGACTGGTTCAGGCCCCACTGCCCCACAGGACCCCCAGCAGGCCGGGTTCAGGCCCCACTGCCCCATAGGACCCCTAGCAGGCCGGGTTCAAGCCCCACTGCCCCATAGGACCCCCAGCAGGCCGGGTTCAGGCCCCTGCTGACCCATAGGACCCCCAGCAGGCCGAGTTCAGGCCCCACTGCCCCATAGGATCCCCAGCAGGCGGGGTTCATGCCCCACTGCCCCATAGGACCCCCAGCAGGCCAGGTTCAAGCCCTACTTCCCCATAGAAACCCCAACAGGCGGGGTTCAGGCCCCACTGCCCCATAGGACCCCCAGCAGGCCGGGTTCAAGCCCCACTGCCCCATAGGACCCCCAGCAGGCCGGGTTCAAGCCCCACTGCCCCATAGGACCCCCAGCAGGCGGGGTTCAGGCCCCACTGCCCCATAGGATCCCCAGCAGGCGGGGTTCAGGCCCCACTGCCCCATAGGACCCCCAGCAGGCGGGGTTCAGGCCCCACTGCCCCATAGGACCCCCAGCAGGCCGGATTCAGGCCCCACTGCCCCATAGGACCCCCAGCAGGCCAGGTTCAAGCCCTACTTCCCCATAGAAACCCCAACAGGCAGGGTTCAGGCCCCACTGCCCCATAGGACCCCCAGCAGGCTGGGTTCAAGCCCCACTGCCCCATAGGACCCCCAGCAGGCGGGGTTCAGGCCCCACTGCCCCATAGGACCCCCAGCAGGCGGGGTTCAGGCCCCACTGCCCCACAGGACCCCCAGCAGGCGGGGTTCAGGCCCCACTGCCCCACAGGACCCCCAGCAGGCGGGGTTCAAGCCCCACTGCCCCATAGGACCCCCAGCAGGCCGGGTTCAAGCCCCACTGCCCCATAGGACCCCCAGCAGGCGGGGTTCAGGCCCCATTGCCCCATAGGACCCCCAGCAGGCGGGGTTCAGGCCCCACTGCCCCATAGGACCCCCAGCAGGCGGGGTTCAGGCCCCACTGCCCCACAGGACCCCCAGCAGGCCGGGTTCAGGCCCCACTGCCCCATAGGACCCCTCCCCGCCCAGCAGGCTGGAGCAGGTCTCTCTGCTTTCCTGCCCCCCTGAGAAACGGCGGAATCGGAAAGCTCTGGGCGATGGCCCAAGGTTTGGGGGGGGGTCGTCTCTTCTGAGGCTCCGTGTGCCCGTCAGCCCGCGGGGGTCGCTTTGGTATTTGTTTGCCTAAGGCAGATGTGTTGCTGGAGCGGCTCTCCCACGGCTCTGGCTCTGATCCGCCCGCAGGCAGCCCGGGGCCGCGCGGTGATAGTGACCGTCTTCGACCTCGTGTTCCCGACTCGCAGTGTGACGCTGGCTGCAAACACTCCCGCCCGCGGCGCTCCCACCAGCACTGGCTGCAACGCGCCCTCCCCTGCTCCAGCGCCGGGCTCGGGACGACTCTGGAGGCCAGGCTGCGAGCGCGGCCGCCCAGCCCGTGGGATCAGCCGCGGGGAGCCGGGCGCGCGCCAGGGAAGCGGCTCAGCTGGCGGCACTTAGCTGCCCCGGTTCTGCTTTGTCGCCTGGGGCCTGTCACGTGGTTGCATAACGGGTCGTGTGCCGCCACCTCCACGCATCCCGCTGCTGCCACGCCGGCCGGCCAAGACAGCCCCCCCCGCGGGCGATCTCTCTGCTCGGGGCGCTGGCCACCAGGCACACTCCAGCCCCCGCCTGCCCTCCCCCCCACCGCCCAAGGCCCGGTGCCCCTTGCGGACAGCCCCTGGCTCTCCCAGCGAGTCACCTCCGTTTTGTAGCCAGGGCTCAGAGACACCGAGTGATGTGCCCTGGGTCCACGCCGGGAGGCGGTGGCAGGGCCAGAAGCGCCCCTGGCTTTCCAGCTGCTCATCGCTAGCTCCCGCCGGATGCCTCGGCGCTCTGAAATACCCGCCACTGCCCTCCGACGTAGCCCGGCCCTGTCAGCCGACAGGCTCCAGAGCAGCCGGCCTAGCAGGAGTCGCACGCGTCTCCACTCCAGCGTGCCTGGTGCGGCGGCAGCTCCCAGACCCACAGCTGCACCGGGGCATCCGCTGCAGCTCCCTGGAGGGGCAGGGATCCGGAGTGGGGAGCGTTACCCAGAGCCATTCGAGCGGGGGGCAGGGCCCACTGCCCATCGTGGCGGGCGGACCCGGGTGCCGAAGGGAGCGGTGTACTGTCCTCGGCACAGAGGCTGTGAGATCTCCCTAGGCACGTCCCTGCTCCCGGCTGAGGAAGGGACATGGGTCCCCAGGCCTGGGGGCTGGGCTCTGGGCTGGAGCCAGGCAGCCAGGGGAGACCCGGCTCGGTTCAGCTCAGGCCCGCGCCCCCTTCGGAGGCTGGGTGCCCGACCCAGGCCAAAGCCCCGTGTGTCTGGAGGGCGGCAGCTGCCTGGCTTGGCAGGGGAGGCGTGTGCAGCCCAGCTCACATGGCGGCTTCCCGCCCCGCTTGCTCCAGGCAGCTTGGGGACCCGGCCGGGAGTCTCAGGCCGGGACCCGGGTGCAGCAGGAAGCTGGCTCCTTGCCAGCTCGTCAGGGCTCTGGCTTTGCCTCGACACAGCGCCAGGAGCGCCACGCTCTGGAACCCTTCACTGGCGGCCCAGACCCCTAACCCAAGGGTTTCTGTTCATTGGCTGCACCTGCATGGCCCCCTCAGCACAGGGCCCCCCACAGGCTTTGCCGTATTTACCTTCACACCCCTCCCCCATGACAGGGCTGGGCAGTTTTCCCTCTGCAGACTAGGTCGGGAGCAGAGAGATTAAGTGACTTGCTCAAGGTCACACAGGATGTCTGTGGCAGAGAAGGGGGCAAAACCCAGGTGCTGGTGCACACCCTCTCCCAGGGGCTGGCCGGCCCCCCTTCCGGAATGCCTCACCGCCATCCAGAGCTGAGCCACTTCCCTCACCTCCAGCGAGGCAGCGAGCCATGGGGCCGGGCTGGGGCCCTGCCTGCCCTGGGTCCGGCGCTGGCCCCGAGTGGCAGGATCTGCCCCGGGCAGTGCCAAAGATGAGCCGAGAGCCCAGCGAGGCTGGGTCGCGGCTTCGGCAAGCGCTGGCTGGGCTGCGGCAAAGCCAGAGGGAGCCACTGAAAGAGCCGGCAGGGCCCTGCCTGCCATAGGGCAGCGCCTCTGAGAAGTCGCAGGTTCCTCTCACCGTGGGGCACAGCCCATCAGCCCCCTCCCCCGCCCACTCGCCCTGTGCAGCGCTGGGACGAGCCCCACTGCCGCGGGGAGGGCAAAGCCTGGTCGCCCGGCCCTGGGCGCAGCCTCGACAGGCCAAGCAGCATTAATCAGTGGGTCGGGCGAGGCCTGTTTGCACAGCTGATGCCCCAGAACCCTGCCAAGCCATGGCCCCCAGCCCGGCGCAGCAGCCTCTTGCAGGCTCGGGTACCACCTGGCTGCCTGCGCTGGGCATCGGCACGGCGACAAGAGCCAGCTGTGCCGCCAGGCTGGGGGTTGGCTCCGGACACAGCTCTTGGCCTCTGCTCCGTGTTCCAAGCCTCCAGAGCAGAGAGGCCTTAATTAACGAACAGCGCGAGGCTGTTAATTTACATACGGCCTGGCCCTAATGGAGAGGGCTCTGCTGTGCAGGAAACCGGTGCAGGCAGCGCGGAGGGACCAGGAGAGCGCGGCACCATGGTGAGTGAGGGCCCAGCTGCAGGCTGAGCTGCACCGTGCCGACACCGAGCTGTGCGTCAATGCCGTGCCGTGCCCAGACACCGAGCTGTGTGCCGACGCCGAGCCATGCACCAACGCTGAGCTGTGCCCAAACACCGAGCTGCGTGCCGACGCCGAGCCATGCACCAACGCTGAGCCATGCCCAGACACTGAGCTGCGTGCCGACGCCGAGCCATGCACCAACGCTGAGCTGTGCCCAAACACCGAGCTGCGTGCCGACGCCGAGCCATGCACCAACGCTGAGCTGTGCCCAAACACCGAGCTGCGTGCCGACGCCGAGCCATGCACCAACGCTGAGCTGTGCCCAGACACCGAGCTGCGTGCCGACGCCGAGCCATGCACCAACGCTGAGCTGTGCCCAGACACCGAGCTGCGTGCCGACGCCGAGCCATGCACCAACGCTGAGCTGTGCCCAGACACCGAGCTGCGTGCCGACGCCGAGCCATGCACCAACGCTGAGCTGTGCCCAGACACCGAGCTGCGTGCCGACGCCGAGCCATGCACCAACGCTGAGCTGTGCCCAGACACCGAGCTGCGTGCCGACGCCGAGCCATGCACCAACGCTGAGCTGTGCCCAGACACTGAGCTGCGTGCCGACGCCGAGCCATGCACCAACGCTGAGCTGTGCCCAGACACCGAGCTGCGTGCCGATGCTGAGCTGTTCCCAGACACCGAGCTGTGTGCCAACGCCGAGCCATGCACCAACGCTGAGCTGTGCCCAAACACCGAGCTGCGTGCCGACGCCGAGCTGTGCCCAGACACCGAGCTGTGTGCCAACGCCGAGCCATGCACCAACGCTGAGCCGTGCCCAGACACCGAGCTGTGCCAACGCCAAGCCATGCACCAACGCTGAGCTGTGCCCAGACACCGAGCTGTGCCAACGCCAAGCCATGCACCAACGCTGAGCTGTGCCCAGACACCGAGCTGTGTGCCAACGCCGAGCCGTGCCCAGACACCGAGCTGTGTGCCAACGCCGAGCCGTGCCCAGACACCGAGCTGTGTGCCGACGCCGAGCCGTGCCCAGACACCGAGCTGTGTGCCAACGCCGAGCCGTGCCCAGATGCTGCAGCGGGCAGTGCAGCGCCTGTAGCAAGGATGAGCTGCACAGTCCCTGCAAGCAGGGACAAGGAGACCCAGGCAAACGGCCCATTCAGCCCTCCATCTGCTTTGTGTTCCCTTGGGCGCCAGTCTCAGTGGGAACGTGGTGCCAGTGGGCTCAGGGGAGCGTCCTGATGGCTTCGGTCTGTCCGTCTTCCCTGTCTCTGCGGCATCGGCCCTCTGGCGTCCGTCTAGCTCTAGTGCCAGTAGCTGAGGGGCAACCTGGGCCCTTCACTCCCTCGGGCCCCGGCATTGGCCTGCATTGGAGACGGGAGTCGGTCTCCATGGACCTTTGGTGTGATCCTGCCCCCTGCACTGCCTGTGGCCTGCGCCCTGGCGCCGACGTGCCGTGTGCGGGGCGAGGAGCAGGGAGACGGAAGCCCTGCCCGGACTATGCCGCCTTTCAGCGCTGTGGGCATGGGTGGTACCTGACCTATGGCGTGGGGAGGCAGCCCCCCCGTCCCGCCCACCAGATCCAGGGTCCCCCTGGGCGAAATCTGGACTAACTCGGGTGCAAAGCCCCTGGCTCTGAACCAGGCTGATCCCAGTGGAGCCTCCAGGGTGCCCCAAGTCCAGAGCCGAGCACGGCAGCTCAGAGCGGGTGCAGGTGACAACCGCCGTTCCCACGCTGGGCCCTCGAGCCCTTGCAGATGGGGCCGCAAACCCCCCGACATGGCTCTGTGGCCTGCCCCCAAGCAGGCTCAGCGGGGGAGCTGTGCCTGGCCATCGTGCAGATGCAGCGAGAAGGCCGGAGGGCAGTTATGTAGGTAGCCAGACCCGACAAGGGAGGGCCGGTGTGGGGTGGGTGACGGGCGCAGAAGGTCCGTGGAACGCTCGGCTCGCTCCATGCCCCGAGGGCCCTGTTGCTGATCGGCCCCAGCCCGGGGGAAGCAGGCGCAGGTGAAGGCTGAACTCCTGTGGGTCAGTCCCCCAGGGCTGTGCGCCCGAGTGTGCCAGGCAGCTTTGCTTGCCATGGGCCGGGCCTGTGCCGCCTGGAATTGGGATCAGGCAAGGCCGGGCGTGCGAGACGCAGTGGTGCTAGCGGCATGGCTGGAACCCGGCCGAGGCCCTCCCATCGCTCCATGTGGCAGTGACGTCCTGGAGTGTCGGGGGAGCCGAGTTCGTCTGTGACCGAAAAAAACAACCAATGATCCGGTAGCACTTTATAGACTAACCGAATGTGTAGACAGGACCACGAGCTCGCGTGGGCACCGCCCACGTCTTCTGAAAGCGGCGGGGGCCTGCGGCGGAGCTGGTGCCCAGGGGATGGGGAGCGGTGGGGGCCTGCGGTGGAGCTGGTGCCCAGGGGATGGGGAGCGGTGGGGGCCTGCGGTGGAGCTGGTGCCCAGGGGATGGGGAGCGGTGGGGGCCTGCGGTGGAGCTGGTGCCCAGGGGATGGGGAGCGGCGGGGGCCTGCGGTGGAGCTGGTGCCCAGGGGATGGGGAGCGGTGGGGGCCTGCGGTGGAGCTGGTGCCCAGGGGATGGGGAGCGGTGGGGGCCTGCGGTGGAGCTGGTGCCCAGGGGACGGGGAGCGGTGGGGGCCTGCGGTGGAGCTGGTGCCCAGGGGACGGGGAGCGGTGGGGGCCTGCGGTGGAGCTGGTGCCCAGGGGACGGGGAGCGGTGGGGGCCTGCGGTGGAGCTGGTGCCCAGGGGACGGGGAGCGGTGGGGGCCTGCGGTGGAGCTGGTGCCCAGGGGATGGGGAGCGGCGGGGGCCTGCGGTGGAGCTGGTGCCCAGGGGATGGGGAGCGGCGGGGGCCTGCGGTGGAGCTGGTGCCCAGGGGATGGGGAGCGGCGGGGGCCTGCGGCGGAGCTGGTGCCCAGGGGATGGGGAGCGGCGGGGGCCTGCGGCGGAGCTGGTGCCCAGGGGATGGGGAGCGGTGGGGGCCTGCGGTGGAGCTGGTGCCCAGGGGATGGGGAGCGGTGGGGGCCTGCGGGGGAGCTGGTGCCCAGGGGATGGGGAGCGGTGGGGGCCTGCGGTGGAGCTGGTGCCCAGGGGATGGGGAGCGGTGGGGGCCTGCGGTGGAGCTGGTGCCCAGGGGATGGGGAGCGGTGGGGGCCTGCAGTGGAGCTGGTGCCCAGGGGATGGGGAGCGGTGGGGGCCTGCGGTGGAGCTGGTGCCCAGGGGATGGGGAGCGGTGGGGGCCTGCAGTGGAGCTGGTGCCCAGGGGATGGGGAGCGGTGGGGGCCTGCAGTGGAGCTGGTGCCCAGGGGATGGGGAGCGGCGGGGGCCTGCAGTGGAGCTGGTGCCCAGGGGATGGGGAGCGGCGGGGGCCTGCGGCGGAGCTGGTGCCCAGGGGATGGGGAGCGGCGGGGGCCTGCGGCGGAGCTGGTGCCCAGGGGATGGGGAGCGGTGGGGGCCTGCGGTGGAGCTGGTGCCCAGGGGATGGGGAGCGGTGGGGGCCTGCGGGGGAGCTGGTGCCCAGGGGATGGGGAGCGGTGGGGGCCTGCGGTGGAGCTGGTGCCCAGGGGATGGGGAGCGGTGGGGGCCTGCGGTGGAGCTGGTGCCCAGGGGATGGGGAGCGGCGGGGGCCTGCGGTGGAGCTGGTGCCCAGGGGATGGGGAGCGGCGGGGGCCTGCGGTGGAGCTGGTGCCCAGGGGATGGGGAGCGGTGGGGCCTGCGGTGGAGCTGGTGCCCAGGGGATGGGGAGCGGTGGGGGCCTGCGGTGGAGCTGGTGCCCAGGGGATGGGGAGCGGTGGGGGCCTGCGGTGGAGCTGGTGCCCAGGGGATGGGGAGCGGTGGGGGCCTGCGGTGGAGCTGGTGCCCAGGGGATGGGGAGCGGCGGGGGCCTGCGGGGGAGCTGGTGCCCAGGGGATGGGGAGCGGCGGGGGCCTGCGGTGGAGCTGGTGCCCAGGGGATGGGGAGCGGTGGGGGCCTGCGGTGGAGCTGGTGCCCAGGAGATGGGGAGCGGTGGGGGCCTGCGGTGGAGCTGGTGCCCAGGGGATGGGGAGCGGTGGGGGCCTGCGGTGGAGCTGGAGCCCAGGGGATGGGGAGCGGTGGGGGCCTGCGGTGGAGCTGGTGCCCAGGGGATGGGGAGCGGTGGGGGCCTGCGGCGGAGCTGGTGCCCAGGGGATGGGGAGCGGTGGGGGCCTGCGGTGGAGCTGGTGCCCAGGGGATGGGGAGCGGTGGGGGCCTGCGGTGGAGCCGGTGCCCAGTGCACGGGGATGGGGAGCGGTGGGGGCCTGCGGTGGAGCCGGTGCCCAGTGCACGGGGATGGGGAGCGGCGGGGGCCTGCGGGGGAGCTGGTGCCCAGGGGACAGGGAGCGGTGGGGGCCTGCGGTGGAGCTGGTGCCCAGGGGATGGGGAGCGGTGGGGGCCTGCGGTGGAGCTGGTGCCCAGGGGATGGGGAGCGGTGGGGGCCTGCGGTGGAGCTGGTGCCCAGGGGATGGGGAGCGGCGGGGGCCTGCGGTGGAGCTGGTGCCCAGGGGATGGGGAGCGGTGGGGGCCTGCGGTGGAGCTGGTGCCCAGGGGATGGGGAGCGGTGGGGGCCTGCGGTGGAGCTGGAGCCCAGGGGATGGGGAGCGGTGGGGGCCTGCGGTGGAGCTGGAGCCCAGGGGATGGGGAGCGGTGGGGGCCTGCGGTGGAGCTGGTGCCCAGGGGATGGGGAGCGGTGGGGGCCTGCGGTGGAGCTGGAGCCCAGGGGATGGGGAGCGGTGGGGGCCTGCGGCGGAGCTGGTGCCCAGGGGATGGGGAGCGGTGGGGGCCTGCGGTGGAGCTGGAGCCCAGGGGATGGGGAGCGGTGGGGGCCTGCGGCGGAGCCGGTGCCCAGGGGATGGGGAGCGGTGGGGGCCTGCGGCGGAGCCGTTGCCCAGGGGATGGGGAGCGGTGGGGGCCTGCGGTGGAGCTGGTGCCCAGGGGACAGGGAGCGGTGGGGGCCTGCGGTGGAGCTGGTGCCCAGGGGATGGGGAGCGGCGGGGGCCTGCGGGGGAGCTGGTGCCCAGGGGACAGGGAGCGGTGGGGGCCTGCGGTGGAGCTGGTGCCCAGGGGATGGGGAGCGGTGGGGGCCTGCGGCGGAGCTGGTGCCCAGGGGACGGGGAGCGGTGGGGGCCTGCGGCGGAGCTGGTGCCCAGGGGACGGGGAGCGGTGGGGGCCTGCGGTGGAGCTGGTGCCCAGGGGATGGGGAGCGGCGGGGGCCTGCGGTGGAGCTGGTGCCCAGGGGATGGGGAGCGGCGGGGGCCTGCGGTGGAGCCGGTGCCCAGGGGATGGGGAGCGGCGGGGGCCTGCGGTGGAGCTGGTGCCCAGGGGATGGGGAGCGGCGGGGGCCTGCGGTGGAGCTGGTGCCCAGGGGATGGGGAGCGGTGGGGGCCTGCGGTGGAGCTGGTGCCCAGGGGATGGGGAGCGGCGGGGGCCTGCGGTGGAGCTGGTGCCCAGGGAATGGGGAGCGGCGGGGGCCTGTGGTGGAGCCGGTGCCCAGGGGATGGGGAGCGGCGGGGGCCTGCGACGGAGCTGGTGCCCAGGGGATGGGGAGCGGTGGGGGCCTGCGGCGGAGCTGGTGCCCAGGGGATGGGGAGCGGCGGGGGCCTGCGGTGGAGCTGGTGCCCAGGGGATGGGGAGCGGTGGGGGCCTGCGGTGGAGCTGGTGCCCAGGGGACGGGGAGCGGTGGGGGCCTGCGGTGGAGCTGGTGCCCAGGGGATGGGGAGCGGTGGGGGCCTGCGGTGGAGCTGGTGCCCAGGGGATGGGGAGCGGTGGGGGCCTGCGGTGGAGCTGGTGCCCAGGGGATGGGGAGCGGCGGGGGCCTGCGGTGGAGCTGGTGCCCAGGGGACGGGGAGCGGTGGGGGCCTGCGGCGGAGCTGGTGCCCAGGGGACGGGGAGCGGTGGGGGCCTGCGGTGGAGCTGGTGCCCAGGGGATGGGGAGCGGCGGGGGCCTGCGGTGGAGCTGGTGCCCAGGGGATGGGGAGCGGCGGGGGCCTGCGGTGGAGCTGGTGCCCAGGGGATGGGGAGCGGCGGGGGCCTGCGGTGGAGCCGGTGCCCAGGGGATGGGGAGCGGCGGGGGCCTGCGGTGGAGCTGGTGCCCAGGGGACGGGGAGCGGTGGGGGCCTGTGGTGGAGCCGGTGCCCAGGGGACGGGGAGCGGTGGGGGCCTGCGGTGGAGCTGGTGCCCAGGGGATGGGGAGCGGCGGGGGCCTGCAGTGGAGCCGGTGCCCAGGGGATGGGGAGCGGCGGGGGCCTGCGGTGGAGCCGGTGCCCAGGGGATGGGGAGCGGCGGGGGCCTGCGGTGGAGCCGGTGCCCAGGGGATGGGGAGCGGTGGGGGCCTGCGGCGGAGCTGGTGCCCAGGGGATGGGGAGCGGTGGGGGCCTGCGGTGGAGCTGGTGCCCAGGGGATGGGGAGCGGCGGGGGCCTGCGGTGGAGCTGGTGCCCAGGGGATGGGGAGCGGCGGGGGCCTGCGGTGGAGCTGGTGCCCAGGGGATGGGGAGCGGTGGGGGCCTGCGGTGGAGCTGGTGCCCAGGGGATGGGGAGCGGCGGGGGCCTGCGGTGGAGCTGGTGCCCAGGGGATGGGGAGCGGTGGGGGCCTGCGGTGGAGCTGGTGCCCAGGGGATGGGGAGCGGCGGGGGCCTGCGGTGGAGCTGGTGCCCAGGGGATGGGGAGCGGCGGGGGCCTGCGGTGGAGCTGGTGCCCAGGGGATGGGGAGCGGCGGGGGCCTGCGGTGGAGCTGGTGCCCAGGGGATGGGGAGCGGTGGGGGCCTGCGGTGGAGCTGGTGCCCAGGGGACAGGGAGCGGCGGGGGCCTGCGGTGGAGCTGGTGCCCAGGGGATGGGGAGCGGAGGGGGCCTGCGGTGGAGCTGGTGCCCAGGGGATGGGGAGCGGCGGGGGCCTGCGGTGGAGCTGGTGCCCAGGGAATGGGGAGCGGCGGGGGCCTGCGGTGGAGCCGGTGCCCAGGGGATGGGGAGCGGCGGGGGCCTGCGGTGGAGCTGGTGCCCAGGGAATGGGGAGCGGTGGGGGCCTGTGGTGGAGCCGGTGCCCAGGGGTTGGGGAGCGGTGGGGGCCTGCGGTGGAGCCGGTGCCCAGGGGATGGGGAGCGGCGGGGGCCTGCGGTGGAGCTGGTGCCCAGGGAATGGGGAGCGGTGGGGGCCTGTGGTGGAGCCGGTGCCCAGGGGTTGGGGAGCGGTGGGGGCCTGCGGTGGAGCCGGTGCCCAGGGGATGGGGAGCGGCGGGGGCCTGCGGTGGAGCTGGTGCCCAGGGGATGGGGAGCGGCGGGGGCCTGCGGTGGAGCTGGTGCCCAGGGGATGGGGAGCGGCGGGGGCCTGCGGTGGAGCTGGTGCCCAGGGGATGGGGAGCGGCGGGGGCCTGCGGTGGAGCTGGTGCCCAGGGGATGGGGAGCGGTGGGGGCCTGCGGTGGAGCTGGTGCCCAGGGGATGGGGAGCGGCGGGGGCCTGCGGTGGAGCTGGTGCCCAGGGGATGGGGAGCGGCGGGGGCCTGCGGTGGAGCTGGTGCCCAGGGGACGGGGAGCAGTGGGGGCCTGCGGTGGAGCTGGTGCCCAGGGGATGGGGAGCGGTGGGGGCCTGCGGTGGAGCCGGTGCCCAGCTCACGGGGACGGGGAATGCCCGAGGAGGCCCCGCACTAGAGAGAGTCCGCGGCCCAGGTGAGCTTTGCCCGGGGGCGAGTTTCTCCCCGGAGCCCTCCAGCTCCGGGCTGTGGTGTTGGCCGGCCTGGCGAGTGCACCCTGGGCCCTGTGCGGAGAGGAGGGGCGGCTCCTCACTGCCATCGTGTTTTCCCACAGGCCTCGTGAGCAGTGCCCCACCCGGGCCCCCCCGCACCGGCGCAAGGCCCTGGCGCTCAGCTCCCTGTGGAGACGCCGCTCGAGCCGCGTGCAGGGTGGCTGCTCCATCCTGTGCCCCCGTCAGCGCCCGACTGAGTGCCCCACCCCAGGAGGGAGCCCCTGGTCCTGATAGCTCAGTGTCGCTGTTGCCCGGGCAGACACGGGGCTACTGCTGCTCCCGGCGGCCGGGCGGGCACTGCCAGGGCTGAGCGCCACCCAGCCTGCGCGCCGGGGTGGGAAACGATTCGCCACTCGTTTTAGCGAGGCGCTAGTGAGCCCTGTGGCAGTGCAGGAGAAGCAGGGTTCTGAGTCCCAGCACCGTGTCTGTCTCACACTCAGCGCGCTTCGTTCTCAAAGCTCAGCCGTAGCTGTCGGCCTGAGGGAATCTCTGGCCTGCGGCAGGGTAGACAGAGCTCCCTGGGGACTCAGCTCAGCTGTCAGGGTAGCTCTGAGTGAGCGGGAGTGGCCGGGGTCACATCTTTGCCCTGGGAGGGGCAGGCATGCCCAGTCCTTGGGCTGGTGAGTGTGCGAGCGAGGTGAGCGTGGCACGAGGGTGGTGAGCATCATGCCAGTGTGGTGAGCATAGTGTGAGCGTGGCGTGAGTGGTGAGCGTGGTGTGAGTGTGGCACGAGGGTGGTGAGCATCATGCCAGTGTGGTGAGCGTAGTGTGAGCGTGGCGTGAGTGGTGAGCGTGGTGCGAGGGTGTGTGTGTGGCATGAGGGTGGTGAGCATCATGCCAGTGTGGTGAGCGTAGTGTGAGCGTGGTGTGAGTGGTGAGCGTGGTGCGAGGGTGTGAGTGTGGCACGAGGGTGGTGAGCATCATGCCAGTGTGGTGAGCATCATGTGAGCGTGGTGTGAGTGTGGCACGAGGGTGGTGAGCATTATGACTGGTGAGGGTGGTGGTGCTCACAAGGGTGGGGCACACGGTGTGACAAACACGTGGACCTTGGCTCAGGTGACATGGCTCATGGGTTGGCAATGGGATGCTGGGTGGCTAGACCCAGGCCAGGGCGTGGCAGCAGAAGTCCTGCCTGTGGCAGGTTGGGGGCTGTGTCCAAGCACTGGAGTTCTCAGTCCACTATGACCCCTAGATCCCTTTCTGCAGGACTCCTTCCTAGACAGTCGCTTCCCATTCTGTATGTGTGACACGGATTGTTCCTTCCTATGTGCAGTACTTTGCGTTGTCCTTATTAAACTTCATCCTGTTTACCTCTGACCATTTTTCCAGTTTGTCCAGATCAGTTTGAATTGTGACCAGGGCTCGACAAATCAGGCAATCGACTCGCGCGTGGTGAGTAGATTTTAGCCCGGTGTGGCTGTGCAGCGCGGTCAGTACATGCGCAGTGTTCGCTTCCGCGCAGGATTATGACCCTGTCCTCCAAAGCAGTTACAACCCCTCCCAGCTTGGGATCATCTGCAGACTTAATAAGCGTACTCTCTATGCCAATATCTAAATCGTTGATGAAGATATCGAACAGAGCTGGTCCCAAAACTGACCCCTGTGGAACCCCACCTGTTCTGCCCTTCCATCAAGAGTGTGAACCATTAATAACGACTCTCTGAGAATGGTTATCCAGCCAGTTCTGTACCCGCCTTATAGTAGCCCCATCTAAGTTGTATTTGCCTAGTTTATTGATAAGAAGATCATGCAAAACTGTATCAAATGCCTTACTAAATTCTAGGTATACCACATTCACTGCTTCTCCCTTATCCACTTGTTATCCTTTCAAAGAAAGCTATCAGATTGGTTTGACATGATTTGTTCTTTACAAATCCATGCTGGCCGTTACCTTATTATCTTCCAGGTGTTTGCAGATGAATTCCTTAATTACTTGCTCCATTTTCTTCCCTGGCACAGAAGTTAAACTGACTGGTCTGTAGTTTCCTGGATTGTTCTTATTCCCCTTTTTATAAATGGGCCCTAGATTTGCCCTTTTCCAGTCTTCTGGAATCTCTCCCATCTTCCATGACTTTTCAAAGATAATAGCTAAAGGCTCAGATACCTCCTCTATTGGTTCCTTGAGTATTCTAGGGTGCATTTCATCAGGCCCTGGTGACTTGCTGACATCTAACTTTTAAAAGTGATTTTTAACTTGTTTTTTTAAAATTTTATCTTCTAAACCTACCCCCTTCCCACTAGCATTCACTATGTTAGGCGTTCCTTCATCATCAGCCTTCTTGGTGAAGACCGAAACAAAGAAGTCATTAAGCATCTCTTCCATTTCCAAGTTTCCTGTTATTGTTTCTCCCTTTTCACTGAGCAGTGGGCCTACCCCAGTCATTGGTCTTCCTCTTGAAATAATTAAAGTTAAAGATAGTTAAATATAATTTGGAAAACATAACATTTGTAGAAGTTAAGGGACAATCTATTACCGTCTTAGCTCTAGAAACATGTTTAGCAGTAAATCTAATTGATCAAATTCATACTATGCAGGATTCTGAAACAGAGAGTTATTCATTAGCGTTGACAAATGGGATACAATAACTAAAACACAGTTTAATGAAACAAAAACCCCAGTTATAAATGCAACTAGAAAAATACCCTTAGCTTTAAGAAATAAGGCACAAAAAGAATTGGAAAGGGTCATTGATTTAGATAGAGTAAGAGTGGAAGGGCCAATGCAGTGGGTAAATTCATTAGTAACAGTAGAAGAGAAAGATGGAGCCATATGTTTATGTTTAGATCCAAAAGACTTAAATTAGTATGTTAAAAGGGAAGAAATATTTCACTAGATGTTAGGAGCAAAACACGTTGACTTTATTGCTCCAGTAGCATTTTCCAGAATTAATTTGTGGTATCTAAAGAAGACATTGCCATGGATATTGCACACTTTCGGATGTGACCATTTTTTTAAAATTACCATCGGGATTCTGTTCAGCTGCAAAGGTATGTCATAGAGCAGACCAAAAGATTTTGGGACATATAGATGACGCGCCACTGCACGTAGATGATATCTCAATGCGGGGAAGAATTTCTGAAGGGCAGGATACAGGATTAGCTAAAGCGTTAGCTAGACCAGAAGACACAGGATTAAAATGTAACAAATATAAAATGAGATTACAAGAATTAATGTTTCCAGGAGAAAAGGTGACAAGTGAGGGGTTACATACAAGCCATCGATGATATTGCTTCCCCAAAGAAAGGGAGCCATTACCGAAATTCTGGGGTCTGGTTAATTTCCTAGGAAGAGAGGTACCTAACAAAGTGGAAAATTACAATGTAAAGCCCTTAAATGTGTTAAGTTATCAGTGGAAATGGGCGTGTCCACACCAGCAAGAATCGAGGCCATTTACGCGACTAATAAAAACGGCTCCAGGAGGCAAACTAGCGGATCGTTGCAGATTTACAAAACTGTCTTTCGATGCAGAAAAGTGCTAAAAAGGAAGGGGCAGACAGCGGCCACGCAGCAATCGTGGCCCACCCTGCCTTCTAACATCACTGCAACATGGGCCAATGAGTTTGCAGCTCAAGGATCAGAGTCCTGCACCTCCACGGGATCTGTAAAAAAATAAAAACCTGTGGAGGCGAATCCTCCACCCCCAGGGGTCACCAGCGGCAGCACGTCTGGCAACTCTCTCCCAAAGATATGGGGGCCTGTGGACACCAGAGCTGCGTCTACACTGGCATGATTTTGCACAAATACTTGTAATGGAAAAGTTTTTCCGTTAAAAGTATTTGCACAGGAGAGCGTCTATACTGGCATGTGCCTTTGCGCAGAAGATTTGCCTTTGCGCAAGAGCATCCATGCTCAGCGTAGACGCTCTCTTGCGCAAGAAATTAACTTGTCTGTCTACACTGGCCTCTTGCGCAGCAATACTTGCAGAAGAGGGCTTATCCCTGAGCGGGAGCATCAGACTATTTGCGCAAGAACCACTGATTTTGTACAGTACAAAGTCAGTGTTTTTGCGCAAATACTCGCGGCCAGTCTAGACAGCCGGCAAGGTTTTGTGTAAAAGCGGCCACTTTTGCGCAAAATCTTGCCAGTCTAGACGCAGCCCAGTTGTTTATGCATCTGGAACCAGGCGAAGAATGGAGTATCAGCCTGCTCAGACTGAAAGAGACATGGGGGTTGGCTTTTACATTTAGCCGGTGTTCCCTGTTCTATCTGGTAGATCGGCACAGGCAGAAACAACACTCACATCAGTGGCTGAATATTCCAAAGGGAGCTGTTACATCCCGTCCCAGTTACAAGATCATTTGCTCAGTTGTATTTATTCTATGGTTTTAAATTAGTGTATCAGGCAAATCATTAATTGTTGAGAAAACTCTTTCTACAGCCTCTGATGTGACCAGTGCAATTGAATTGGACGATGAGGTACATGCAGATGTAATTAAAATTGTTTCCTATATAAGAAAAAGTATGGGAAGAAATTGCACAAGCATCTAGACAGGACGAAAACTCAAAACAGATCATTACAGTGATTGTAAAAAGAGGTAATAAAACCCGCCAAAGCCACATAATCAATGTATTGGACATTTCTCAGCAAGGGAAGGAATTCTGTTGCAAGGTCAGATGGTAATCCATTTAGGGCTAATGGCAGAGGTGTTGAAAGGCATGCCTCGGTACAGCTAGGGCATAGAACCCTAGCGCACAAGAGTTCTGTGTGGGTCACAGTGAACCAAACCAGAGGCCTAGGTAAAAGCATGTGGCCTCTGTCGGAAATACAGACATGCAGAATCTAAACAACCCTTGGGCTGCGTCTAGACTGGCAAGTTTTTCTGCAAAAGCAGCTGCTTTTGTGGAAAAACTTGCCAGCTGTCTACTCTGGCCACTTGAATTTCCGCAAGAACACTGACGCTCTCATGTAAGATTGTCAGTGTTCTTGTGGAAATAGTGTAGACAACGCGGTATTGTTTTGTGCAAAAAAGCCCCGATGGCGAAAATGGCAATTGGGGCTTTCTTGGGCAAAACCGCGTCTAGATTGGCACGGACGCTTTTCCGCAAAAAGTGCCAATCTAGACGCTCTTTTCCGCAAATGCTTTTAACAGAAAAACTTTTCCGTTAAAAGCATTTGCGGAAAATCCTGCCAGTTGAGACGTAGCCTTGATGTTTATTCAATTTAAGATCCTGGTGGAAAATCTGTTTCGAGTCCTTTGAATATGAAGGATCGACAGGCCTGTGTTATAGCTCCTCATGCTGTTCTGCTCTTTCCTGAAATATCTCTTCTAGGAAACAATATGCAAAATGAGTCATTAATATAATTAAATCAATGTTTGCAAGGCATGGCATTCCCTGTGTGGTTATGGCCAATAACGGCCATCTGTTTCCCAGCCAAATCCTATCATTTCAAACCTATGACATCTAATTGGGGTTGCCCACATTCTAATGGGCTACCTGAAGATGGTGATAAAATGGTAAAGCTTGCTAACAGAACCTGAATGAATTCAGACGTCTATTGGGCATTGTTACATTATGGACCATCCCCGCTACAACCACGTTTATCACTCGCCCGGACGTGCTTTGCCAGAAAGCTTAGGAAGAGATGGTCCGTGCTTCTGCAGGAAGGTGCAAGCGAAGGTGACGGTATAAATGCCAGGTGGGTGGGAATCAAAGCGCCTGGCGATTGACTAGCCCAGACTGCCTCCTTGGCACTGGCCGGCCCTGTAACGGTGGAATGGGGCCCCGGAAGCACTTTCATCTCAGGAGCACGTGGCTAGTAATTGTCCGGCGTGGAACCCAAAGCGGCGGCGTTTGAAATTGTTCCCTGCAAGCCCAGCCTGGGTGGAGAGAAAAGCGACAGCACGCCTCAGCGCCGTGCACCCCCGGGGGGAGGCTAGACGTCAGGGCATGGAAGGAGGCCTGTTCGGGGCCGTGGGTCTGAGCCACGGTGTTCCTATGGCTCCGAGACCGAACAGGCGCTTCAGGGTGGGGGCCACGGGCTGGTGGAGGCTGTTGGTTGCAGGATAGAGAGAGAGAGAGAGAGAGAGAGAGTGGCTGGGTTCAGATGCTCTGGGCGAGGGTGATGGTCTATCGGCTACAGCCGGTCCAACCCCACCCGGCCACTGCGGCACAGGGCGCCCATCCCGCTTCCTGCTCTCCGGGGTGCCTGGCAAGCTGTGCTGCCCGCACCAGCGTACTGGCCCCCACGTGCTCTCCCCTTGACGGCCGGGCCCAGAGCCTGAGAGGTGGGAGCTGGTAGAACCCCCACACCCACCCAGTGCCCCCCCGTGCTCTGACTGACCCGCCCCCACACTCACCCAGTGCCCCCCCACCCACCCAGTGCCCCCATCTGGCCCAGCGCTGGGGGCCTGGCTGCTGGCAGGGACACAGGGCGGGGCACATGGCTGAGGTGCAAGGAGCAGAAGTGTCCCCAGGGCGAGCGTCTGCCTGCTCCTCCCTCTGGCCCTGCCCGATCTCTGCTTCCTGCCCCTGCCCCGCGCACCCCCAGCCCCCCACTCGAGCGGGGTCAGGGCAGGCGCTCAGCTGCCCTGTGCACGGGGACGCTCCTGTAACGGGGGGGGGGGGGCTGCAGGTGTCTCGACTTTTTCTAAAAAATTGGCAAATGGTCCCGTTTTCCACCCCCCCGCCCCCTCCTCAGTACTGGCAGGTCTTGCTGCTGGCTGGACCCCAGCTCTCCGGGCCGGCCCACCAGCGGGGTGCGGGGGGGCCAGTGGCTGAGCAAGGAGGAGCCCCGCCCCCTCAGCACCTCTGGGGTAGCAGGAGGGGGGAGGAATTGTCCAGCCCGAACCTGGAGGCTCCGCAGCAGCCCTGGGGCTGAGGGTTAGCACCCACTTCCCCTGCCCCCACCCGCGGGCCCTGCTCCGCGCCCCAGGGTGCCCCTCTGCTGAGCCCCTCTCTGGCCGGGTTGGCTGAACCCCTGCGGTCCGGTTCTCAAGGGGCTTAACCCCTTCCTGCCCAGCGGAGGTGGCCCGGGTAGCTTGGTGCCCAGCAGCAGCCTGAGTTCACAGTCCAGCTGCGGGATGATCTGCTCCCAGGAGTCAAAGGCCCACTGGCTCCCCCCCCCCCCAGTGCCGTTGTCAGACATGTGCCAATGCCCAGCCCATCTCTGAGCCCTGCTACGGGGCACGTCGAGCGCTGCAGCGAGCAGAGCTGGCACCTAGCGAAGTTACGGGACTTGCCCAGGGTCACAGAGTGGGTCAGTAGCAGAGCCAGGGGCAGCGTCTCCGTTCCCTGTCCTACCACCGTGCTGTGCTTCCAAAAGGCTCAGGTCTTGTGTCAGGAGAGTGCAGAGATGGGGACTCCACTCCTGGTACCGCCACAGACACTGTGTCTTTTTCTGTGCCTCGGTTTCCCCTCGCTAAGCTGCACAGCGA
Source organism: Pelodiscus sinensis (assembly GCF_049634645.1). Lineage (NCBI taxonomy): Eukaryota > Metazoa > Chordata > Testudines > Trionychidae > Pelodiscus > Pelodiscus sinensis. Next base: position 54,999,858 of record NC_134720.1, read on the forward strand.
TGCTCCCTTGCCAAGTGTCTTTGGCTAGGGAATATGTGTGAGCAAAAGCCATTCACTGTGCAGCAGTTATTGGAGCTGACACAGCAAGGAGTCATGGTCAGCCCCGCATGCGGCAGCAGGCTTTGGCCAGGGTGCGCAGCCCTCGCTCCGCCTTGCGGCCATTTCGGGCCAAGAGGCGCTGACCTAACTGCCCCGCGGTGCTTATGACACGCGTGTGATTTGGCTCAGCCCCGCGTCGTGGCTGTTTCCCCTGGATTCGGTAGTGCCGCCTCCTTCCTCCTCCCCGGGGAGCGCACGTCTTCACTCAATGCTGGGCTTTGCTGGAAAGGCTGCGCTGGCGCAGGAGCAGCGGGATGGCGTCAGTGACAGCGGCTTGGCGACTGTTGGGAGTTCCACGCAAGGGACCCCGCTAGGCTATTTCACGTTGATCCGCTTCAGCGTTTCGGAGCTCACTTTTTGTACTTCCTGTTGTGTGATGGCTGCGCTCTGGGAGCCGGGATGGGCTGAGTCCCGTGTGGCTCTGGGCTTAGCAATGCTTTTTGGCACATTCAGAGCAACAGCTGTGTGCTGATTTTCCTGCCTTGCTAATTGAGGCCTGTTCTGCTGTGGGGGCCATGTGATGTTTTCACAAAATGTAGAAGCACAGAAATCTGCATTGCGCTGGAAGGGCGGCGCAAGTGGCTTCTCCAGGGGTCACTTTTGGGACCAGTTCTGTTCAGAATCTTCAGCGACTGTGTAGATGAGGGCACAGAGAGTGTGTCTAGACCACGTGCCTCCATCGACGGAGGCATGTAGATTAGACAGATCGGCAGAGGGAAATGAAGCAGCGATTTAAATAATCGCGGCTTCATTTAAATTTAAATGGCTGCTACGCTCTGCCGATCAGCTGTTTGTCGGCAGATCGGGGCAGTCTGGACGCGCCGCTGTCGACAAGGAAGGCTTTGTCGATCGGCGCAGGTAAACCTGGTTTCACGAGGCATACCTGCGCCGGTTGACAAAGGCTTCCTTGTCGACAGCGGCGCGTCCAGACTGCCCCGATCCGCCGACAAACAGCTGATCGGCAGAGCGGGGCAGCCATTTAAATTTACATGAAGCCGCGATTATTTAAATCGCTGCTTCATTTCCCTCTGCCGATCTGTCTAATCTACATGCCTCCGTCGATGGAGGCACGTGGTCTAGACACACCCAGAGAGTGGCATTATGACGTTTGCAGATGATCCCAAGCTGCGAGGGGTGGCAAGTGCTTTGAAGAGTAGGGTCATAATTCAAAATGGGCTGGACAAACTGGAGACATGGTCTGAGGCAAATAGGATGAAGTTTAATAAGGACAAATGCAAAGTGCTCCCCTTAGGAAGGAACAATCCGTCTCTCACACACACAACAGGAAGTGACTGTCTGGCAAGGAGCCCGGCAGAAAGGGATCTAGGGGTCAGAGGGGACCACAAGTTAAATAGGAGTCAACAATGTGACTGTTGCAAAAAAAGCAAACCTGATTCTGGGCTGCATTAACAGGAGCGTCGTGAGCAAGACTCGAGAAGTCATTCTTCCGCTCTGCTGTGCACTGATTAGGCCTCAGTTGGACTATTGTGTCTTGGCACCATATTTCAGGAAAGACGTGATGAAATTGGAGAAGGTCCAGAGAAGAACAAGAATGATGAAAGGTTTAGAAAACTTGACCTAAGAGGGAAGACTGAAAGAACTGGGCTTGTTTAGTTTGGAAAAGAGAAGACTGAGAGGGGACATGATAGTGGGTTGCAAGTATCTAAAAGGGGGTCACAAGGAGGAGGGAGACAAATGGTTCTCCTTGGCCTCTGAGGACAGGACAAGCAGCAATGGGCTTAAACTGCAGCAAAGGAGGTTCAGGTTGGACATTAGGAAAAGCTTCCTGCCTGTCAGGGTGGTTCAACACTGGTTCAACACGTGACTCCCACGTGCCGTCCTGCAGCCCCCGTCACACTCGTGTGGCAATGGGCCATCTGCATCCCTTCATCCCTGCCTCTGTTTCTCCCTGGCCCCCCTTGCATGCACCTGCCAGGCCAGGGTCACTGGTGCTGTTCTGGGATCAGGCGAGAGCCCCAGTTCCCGAGCTGACCCAGGACCATGTCGGACAGCTGGAGGTTTTAAAAAAGAGCAAATGTGCTGTGAAAATTGGTGCGTGATTGGCTCCCTGGCTAGTTCTGCCTTTCTCCACTGGATTTTAAGGTCTGGGATTTTCTCCCCAGGAAGGCCCTTGGACGTGATCATCAGGCAGCCGCTTGGCCTCCTCTCTGATTAGCTAACCAGCTTGAGCTCCTGAAAACATTTTCCAGCTTATGAATCATTTTGTGGCTCTCTTCGCGTCCCCCCTCTCCCCCCCGCTTTTTCTAATCACTTTTTAAAATGTGGCTCCCAGAACCATAAGCCGTGTTCCAGCATCCGGCATGTGAGTTCCTCCCACCCCGCCTCACTGCTCCTGCGCATACTGCCCTGCACGGCTGTGCGAAGCCAGGGGTGGGGTCCTGACCGGTCTCGTGTCCTCACTGCACAGCACCACCGTTCGGCCGCGTGGCCTGGCCCTGTGCCGGAAGTACTCACACGCTCCCGTGGCCTGGCCCTGTGCCGGAAGTACTCACACGCTCCCGTGGCCTGGCCCTGTGCCAGAAGTACTCACACGCTCCCGTGGCCTGGCCCTGTGCCGGAAGTACTCACACGCTCCCGTGGCCTGGCCCTGTGCCGGAAGTACTCACACGCTCCCGTGGCCTGGCCCTGTGACGGAAGTACTCACACGCTCCCGTGGCCTGGCCATGCCGTCCATGCCAGAGCTGAGCTCATGTCCTGGGCACTGGCTGGCAGGCCTGTTTCTCTGTGCCACTCTGGCTCCCTTTGGTTCAGGGGGGGTCAGGGCAGCATGGCTGGCCCGAGGAGATGGGGGGGCAGAGCTGGCTGGTGGTGATGGGGGGGCCGGGGGGCGGGGCTAGCGGGCAGGGGGTCAGGGCAGCGTGGCTGGCCCGAGGAGATGGGGGGGCAGAGCTGGCTGGTGGTGATGGGGGGGCCGGGGGGCGGGGCTAGCAGGCAGGGGGGTCAGGGCAGCATGGCTGGCCCGAGGAGATGGGGGGGCAGAGCTGGCTGGTGGTGATGGGGGGGCCGGGGGGCGGGGCTAGCGGGCAGGGGGGTCAGGGCAGCGTGGCTGGCCCGAGAAGCTGGGGGGGGTCGGGGGCAGCAGAGCTGGCCCGAGGAGATGGGGGGAGGGTTGGGGCAGCGCAGCTGGCCCGGGGAGATGGGGAGAAGAACCAGCCGGCAGGAAGCGGGGGTGGCCGGGAGGGGGCAGTGGAGCTGGTCGGGAAGGGTTGGAGGAAGTGAGGGGGGAGGGCGGGACTGACCCTGGCACATGCAGATCCCAGGCGCTGTCAGGCCCGCGCACGGTCCGGAGAAGCGCGAGTGAGTCCGGCTGTGGCTCCCCCACGCGCTCAGGAGCAGGGCCAGGGCTTCTCCTCCTCCCCAGGGCGTCAGACCCAGCCCGGGCTCCCAGCGCCGATCGCGCGGGGCAATGGTGCATTGTGTTGCTATCAGCAGAGCTGACTTGCATGGGGCCTGCGTGTTGCGTGGTCTTGTCTTTAGTCCTGCCCGGCAGCGTGAAAGAAGCGATTTGCACATATTTGCATGTACACGTAACGGCGTTTAAGCTGTGGCCCTCGGCATGTGCGGTATCATTGTGGCCCTGCGGCTTCCAAACCTGAGTAGCCCTGAATTAGACAGTTCAGGAAGGCCGGGGGGGAGGGAAGAGCTGGGGGAGCTGCCCTGGATGGAAGAGCAGGACGGCTCAGAGCTCCTCTATGACGCTGGAGAAAAGCCTGTGGGGAGACTTCGGGTTAAGTTTCGAGGGAAGAGCAGCCGGCGTGGGGGTCTGCGCCAGGCCACGGATCAGGAGAGGGCAGTGCACGAGGCCTTCCTTGGCCAACTACCAGCTGTTTCCAGATCACAGGCCCTGGTTCTCACGGGGGAATGCCAGCAGCCTGGTATCTGCTGGGAGGTTTTTGGAGAGTGCTGGGGACAACGTCCTGGTGCAAGTCCTGGAGGAGCCAGGCAGGGCCATGCTCCTGACCTGCCGCTCACACACGGGGGACCTGGCAGGGGAAGTAGCTGTGGGTGGCAACCCAGGCAGCAGCGACAGGAGATGGCCGAGTTCAGATCCTGACCAAAGGAAGAACGGGGAGCAGCAAAATACACCCCTGGATTCAGAAGAGCAGCCGTTGAGTCCCTCAGGGAACTGACGGGCAGGGGCAGCTGACGTCAGGAAAAGCCTCCTGCACATCAGGGGGTGACGCACTGGAACAAACTGCCTGGGGGGTCGTGGAATCTCCACCACTGAGGACAGTTAAGAGCAGGTTGGGCAGACACCTGCCAGGGATGCTCTAGAGACAGTGCTGGGTCCAGCCGTGGGGGCAGGGGACGGGATGCGATGACCCCTTGAAGTCCCTTCCGGTTCTAGTGCTCTATGATTCTAGGGGCCTGAGACGCTGACATGAGGGAAAGGAGTCCAGGAGAACTGGCTGGATTTTAAAGCAGCCTTATTGAAGGTGCAGGAACAAATCATCCCGATGCGCAGTAAGAAAAGCAAATGTGGTAGGTGACCAGCGTGGCTAATGTAGTCCCCTTACTAAAGGAGCCTCTGACTTTTACTGGGAGGTTCCTTTGTGCTACAAGTTAGCCCTAGAGACTACAACTCCCATGAGCCCTTGGGAATAAGGAGGGAATGGTGGCTCTTCCAGGCATGGAGAGAGAGAGAGGAGGCTCCATTTTGGAGAGTGGAGCCAGGCTGCAGGCGGGGAGCCTCTTCTAGGCTAGGAGCTGTTGAGTTGCATCTCGAGCTGGTTACTGAGAGCCTGCGGTGGCTTGGCTCTAGCAGGCTGCTTCGGAGGCTGCTGGATTGTCGCTGGAGGGGAGAGATCCTGGCTGTGCCGTGGCTGGGAAGGGTCTCACAGGAGGTAACGGTGAGTAACTGGGCTCTTTGGGAAAGCGCTGCCTGGGACGGAGCCAAGAAGACAGGCTGACTCTGGGTCCAAAGGGAGGCCGAGTGACCAGCCCAGGGAACCAGAGCTGCTGGCATTTGGTGGGGCTGGCTCCAGTGGCTGAGGGATTTTGCAGCCGGCTGCCTGCCTGGATCTGCACAGCGCTATCTCCGCTCCAGCTGCAGACCCTACAGCGCACCCACACCTGCAGTGTCTGGGACCCTGAATCCAGAGCAGTGCACGCTCGGGGGAGGGGGAATAAATGGGGCAAGGTAAATGCCAGATGATAAAGTACACAGGAAGGAAACATCTAATTGACTGTTCACTTTTAATCTGTTAGACCCTGGGTCTTTAAGTTGTCGAGTAAAGGTGGGTTCATTCGAATGGAATCAATTAGCTGAATATTATTTATAATTGTTGTCCTGGGGTTAGATCCAGATTATTGCTGGAATCATTGTATTCCTGGAGGCTCCCAAGGCACCACTGAGTGTGTACCGGGCCAGCCAGGTGGAGGCACCGCCATGGAGGAGCAAGGGGGTGGATAGGGAATCCCCAGCTTTCCATCACCACCGTTGGAGTACGCAGGATCTCCTTTTATGGTAAAAACATCGGCACCCAGGAGGGTGACCTGCTCCCGAGTAGCCCAGGGAGGAAAAAGAGGGTTACGCTTAGCGGTGAAATCCTCGGTGAGTTTAAACACAAAGGGAAGCTGACAAGTGGGAACTGGGATGACGGGAGGAATATCAATATATTGCTGGAGAATGCAGGGGTGGAATCGGGAAGGGCAAAGCGCAACTGGAATTGCAGCCAGCAAGGGGTGTGAAGGGAAACAAGATTTCTACAGGCACGTGAGCAATAGAAGAGGGTGGGCGGACAGGCGGGGGTGGGGGAGGCCCTTATTGGAGGTAACCTAGTGATAGATGACGTGGGAAAAGCTGAACTAGTCAATGCTTCACAATGACAGCTCCCAGATAGCCGCCCTGGCGGAGAAGGAACAGGGTCGGGACTGTCTAGAAAGCTGGACGTGCAGAAATCCAGGGGCCGGATCTAAGGCCTCCGAGGCTGCTGAGGGAGTTAGCGGATGTGACTGCAGAGCCCCCGGCTCTTTAAAAACTCTTGGGCTGCGTCTAGACTGGCAAGTTTTTCCGCAAAAGCAGCCGGTGTTGTGCAAGACACTGCCGATCTCATGTAAGATTGTCAGTGTTCTGCGCATACACTATGCAGCTCCCGTTCGGGAAAAAGCCCTCCTGTGCAAATGTGTTTGTGCAAGAGGGCCAGTGTAGACGCTAAAAACTGTTTTGAGCAAAAGAGTCCCGATGGCGAAAATGGCGCTTTCTTGCGCAAAACCGCGTCTAGATTTTGCAGAAAAGCATCCGTGCCAAAGTGCTTTTGCGCAAAAGCTTCTGTGCCAATCTAGACGCTCTTTTCCGCAAATGCTTTTAACGGAAAAACGTTTCTGTTAAAAGCATTTGTGGAAAATCCTGCCCGTCTAGACGCAGCCTTGGTGATCAGGGGAGGTTCTAGAAATAGGCAAACGAGGTGCCCAGTTTTAAAGGGGGCAGGAGAATGCAGGGCACTACAGCCTGGTCAGCCTCAGCTCAGTCCCCGGGAACTCCTGGAAGGGCCCCTCAAGGAATCTACCTCAGCCACTTGAAGGGGGATCCCAGGGAGGGTGGCGAGAGGCTCGGACAAGCCACGCTGCTCTTCATGCGCTTTCATCGCTGCGTCTGTCCTCTCCCCCAGGCCAGTGGCAGAACGTGGGCTGGGCTGGGCAGATTTCTCGGGGGTTTTGCCGAGCAGGTGCGTTTTCACAGGCTGTGACGGCGCGTTGGGGGTCCCCCGTCTCCTGCACCCCGAAATGGCACAAACAGACTGCACCCGCCGGTGGAATAGAGGAAGTTTATTGCCTCTCCAGGATACAGCACAGCACAGATGGAATCTGGTCACAGAGCTGGGCTAGGATGCCTTAGGCCCCCTTGAGATGGGGGAGACTGGGCCCCTAACTCCAGCCCCTTTCCCTAGGCTGTCTCCTCCATGCTCCCAGCCAGCCACTAAACTCCCTCTCCTCCAGCCCTGCCCCCCAGCCAGGGCAGCATCCACCTTCCTTTGTTCCTCTCCATGGGGGGTGTCTGGTTCAACCGGTTTGGCATCACCTTTGCATAGTGAGGTTTTCCCTGATGGGTCTTGCTCCAGACAGCAGGGGTCACCACAGCCCAGCGAGTCCCCCCACTACGTCACAGGGGCCGAGGGACGCCTGGGCAGGCTGTGCAGAGCTCAGCGCAGGGCGCACTGCGGTGACGGTGGGAGTGGGCTTGTGTCTGTCGCTCGCTCACCCGTGGCTCGAGATGGCAGACTAGCCGGAGCGCCTCCGAAGGCCCAGGGCAGGTGCGATCTGCCACCCCTGGAACTTAGGCTGCGTGGAGAGCCCATGGAGACGGGTGCTGTTCCCGGCAGGCTGGGCTGCCCTGCTCCAGGAGGCCTGGCTCCGTGATGGCTGGAGGCCGGTTGGGGCAGTGAGCAGAGCGTCTCAGGATTGAAGCCCGGGTATTCGTACCCCGCCCACTCTCACGCCTGCCGAGAGCTGGAGCCTGAGACAGTCACTGGCTTCTCGGCTGCACTTTGCCCCCTGCCCGGCAGCGCTGGGCCAGGCCCGAGGACGTGTTCTCAGGTAACCACTGGGCATGCCCCCTGCCACTCACGACCGGCCGGGCCTGCCCCCCGTTAATCCTTCCTGCTGCACCGCACACGCCGGCCCGGGAAGCAGCTCCTACAGGTCATCCTGCTCTTGCAGCCAGCTAGGGATGGAATTTCGATTAGTCAATACGTGGGGGCGCTCGCTGCCCGCGCTGTGGCTCTGCAGTTTAAATGGAGCAGGAGCCGGGTGCACAGGCAGCTCAGCTCCTACTGTATTTAAACTGCAGAGCCGCAGTGTGGTTAGCTCCTGGGGGCAGCGCCAGCCAGCGCCGCGGCCTCTGCAGAGACAGTGCTGGGGGGAGCCAGCTTTTGAGGTAGTTGACTACTCGAGTAGTGGCTTACGCCCCTTCTGCCGGCCACTGGCAGAACCCGGAGCCAACTCCATTCCCGGCGACTCTGCTGGGGCGCAGGAACCTGGGAGACGGGACAGGAGGCAGCGCACTCGGGGGGCTGCTGCGCACGGCCGTCTGTGAGCGCCCACTGGCACGGGCATGGCCAAAATGGCTCAGCGGTGCCACGGAAGGACAATGGGCCACAGAGACTCGTTAGCTGCCATTTACAAGCAGTGGCCCAGTAGGGCCACTTTACTCGGCTTCCTCTTTACTCGGCTCTGGGGAGGCCACATCTGGAGTATCGTGTCCAGTTCTGGGCCCCCCACCACAGAAAGGATGTGGACACATTGGAGAGGGGCCAGCAGAGGCAGCCAAAATGATTAGGGGGCTGGAGCACATGACCTACGAAGAGAGGCTGAGAGAGGCTGTTTAGTCTGCAGAAGAGACGAGCGAGGGGGGATTTGAGAGCAGCCTTCAACTTCCTGAAGGGGGTTCCACAGAGGCTGGAGAAAGGCTGTTCTCAGTAGTGACAGATGGCAGAACAAGGAGCAATGGGCTCAAGCTGCAGTGGGAGAGGTCCAGGTTGGATATGAGGAAAAACTATTTCACTAGGAGGGTGGTGAAGCACTGGAATGGGTTCCCTAGGGAAGCAGTGGAGTCTCCATCCCTAGAGGTGTTTGTCTCGGCTTGACAAAGCCCTGGCCGGGTTGATTTAGTTGGATTGGTCCTGCCTAGAGCAGGGGGCTGGACTCGATGCCTCCTGAGGTCTCTTCCAGCTCTGTGGTTCTATGATTCTAGGAGAGTGACTGCCGCGAAAACGTGTTGTGAAGCCCCGACATGGGGCTCGCGTGCAGCTTGGCAGAACCCTGACGGGAGGCAGGACGCCGCTTAGCCAGCTCCCCAACAGACTCACGTCAGCCCCTTTTGCTCCCAGCGAGAGAGAAACGCGCGTCTGGAGCCTTCCGCTCGGACAGTCGCCCCCAAAGAACCCGCGTGCCCCCTGCGTGGGGCTCGGAGGGGCTGCAGGGAGCGCCCGGGCGGCTTTAAAGCTCCTTTTGGCCCAGGAGCGACCCCGTGTGAGCGCAGCCCCAGGTCAGGCTTTCAAAGCGCTCGTTTGGCTTTTATTCTAAACCAGGCCAGGCTGAGCCGGCGTCTCCTTGCCCGGCACCGGGCCCAGGTCACTGAGCGACGGGCCCACCTGGCGGCCACAATTCGCAGCGCTGCAGTGCACGGCGCACACAGGCAATCGCCACAAGTGGGGCAGGCGGGCGTGAGGGCGTCGCTGTGTGTTGCGTGTAGACAGGGGCTTTCACACGGGCGCTCGCGGCTGTGGTGTGAGGAGGGTAAAGCTGATCAGCCCCTTTTTACAGCGGTGCAGACTGGCAAGGAGGAGCGATGTGCCTAACCCGAGCTCGCACAGCCCGTGCCTGAGCTGGGAGCAGAACCCAGGCACCCTGCTCTAACCACTAGCCTGCACTTCCTGGCTGAGGTGGGAGTGGCAGAACGCTCGTGGCGTGGGAGCACAGGGCCCGGGAAAGGGGCGCACCTTGGCGTGGGACACTGGTGCGCACGCGTCACTAGCTGCTTGCCCACCCCCGAAAGCAGCGCGGCCCCGCAGGCCGTGCCGGGCGGCCTAGTCCTCCGGGATGGGCGTGTTGCAGTTCCCGTGGTAGATCCTGACGCGGCCCTCGCAGCGGAAGTAGCGGTCGAAGACGTCGCTGTACCCGTGCTCCCGCCACCAGGAGCAGAGCTGCCGGTTCCAGGTGCAGTCCAGCACGTGGAACAGCTCCGGGTGCTCCATGCCAATCATGGTGAAGAAATCCTGGTCCCCCAGGTGGCCCTGGAAATGGTACTTCTCCGCCAGCTGCCGCACCTTGTCCGGCTCCAGCAGCTGGTTGTAGAGCCGGGACTGGCGCATGGCTTCCAGGCTGAGCAGCATGACCCCGCTGTTAAAGCCGGGCAGCCCGTCCGGCGGGGGCTCCCCCACCTTGGTGCCGGGGTTCTCCCGGCGGAACTGCCAGAAGGTGTGCCTGGAGAGGGGAGAAAAGCACAAGGGGGTCACGGGGCGCAAGACGCACTAACTCCACCAGCTGCAGCGACCCTTCCGCCCTGGGAAACCTGCCCGCTGGCGGGGGTGCCCTGGCGAGTGCCCGATACTCTACGTCCTTCCCACAGAGCCTCGGTAGCGACGCTGCGCAGGGGCTGTGTGCTAGGGAACAGCTGGAGAGCGGCGCTTCCAGGAGGGCGAGAGAAATTCCACCCGGAATTGCCCTGTGCACCCCACTGCTGCCTGGCGCCCCCCCCTCCGCACTTAGCCCTGCTCTGTGCCCCGGGCAGGCCAGTGCAGACGACAGCGAGCCCCGCAGGGAGCAGGGGCCAGGGCTCCGGCTGGGCTTCCGGGAGGTAGGGTTGCCAAGTAGACCCTGCCAAAAACCGGACATAGTTGATCTTGGGCGGGGGGGCTGGCCGGGAGGGGGGCGGGGCAGGAAGCAGAGCTGGCGAGGGGGGGGCACAGGGCTAGACGGGAGGAAGGAGGGGATGGGGGGGGTGGGAAGCACAGCTGGCGGGAGGGGGCCAGGGGCCACGGGGCTGGAAGGGAGGAGGGGGGGTGGGAAGCACAGCTGGTGGGAGGGGGCCAGGGGCCACGGGGCTGGAAGGGAGGAAGGGGGGGGACAGAGGGGGTGGGAAGCACAGCTGGCGGGAGGGGCCGGGGGTATATATGAAGCGGTATATACACCTTCCCGCTGCGTACAACAAGGCTCACAGTTATCTTAGTCCCCCCAAACACTGTCCGATCCCCATGCTGGAGTCAGCATTCCTTATCTCCTAAAGCAGTGGTCCCCAACCTTTTGAGGTTGTCGGGCGCCAGGGGGCGTGGCCGTTCGCCCGCCAGGCACCAGGGGGCGGGGACACTTACGCGCCCAGGGGCGTCCCCCCCATAGCCGCATGCCCGGGGCCCCCCCATAGCCACGCGCCCGGGGCCGGGGCCCCCCCCCCGCAAGCGCCGCGCGCCCGGGGCCAACGCTCCCTACAAGCGCCGCGCCATGTGCCCGGGGCCAGGCCATCCCCGAGCACCTGGCGGGCGCATGCAAATGCCCCCGCGGGCGCCGTGTTGGGGACCACGGTCCTAAAGCCAAGCAGAGACAGCGTCTCTACAAACAGCGCGTTGTCAGGCCTCAAAGTGAGCAGCAGAGCAAGAGTTAGGCCAACAAACCTAAAAATGGCTGCACACAAATCCCTTCCCGTTCCCTGCTTCCACAGCCCTAAGACAGCTGCCGGTTCCGGCCCCGAGAATCTCCTCGCTGGCGAAATCGGGTATTTCCATCCACTGCACGTTTGCATGCGGCTCTCCCGCGTGCACCCCCAGCAACACAGCACTCCCACGCTCCCCACGGCGGGCCAGGAAGGGGCGTCGGGGCCTGGCACAACCCTTGCGGCTCCCGTTCAAGTCAGCAGAGAAAAAGGCCCAATTGTCAGGGCCGGAGAACCCAGCAGGGCCCGCGGGCAGTTGCTGCAAGAGTCCCTGTTAGAACCTGCACCTCGTCTCGTCGAAACGCGGCCTGTTCAGCTTCCAGGCCCTGGATCCCGCTGGACCTGTCTGCCCGACCGCAGAGCCCATCTCCGAATCCCTGTTCCTCCAGGGACTGACAGGCAGTCGCCACGTCCCCAGACAAATGGGGCTTTGACTCTGTCGCCCCACGGCGGGGCTCTAGCCTCGCGATCGTCCCCTGCGAGTGCCGCCAGCTTCTCCGCTCCCCTCCATCGCCACTTATGAGCCACGTCACAGCCCCGGCATCAGCTCTCGCCCACTTGGCCCAGCGCCCGGCCCTCTGCATTAGCCCCCCTCACCCAACTCGCGCATCGCCTGCGGACTGCTTTGCTGCTGCTTCCTTGCTCGCTACTAGAGACGTCACGTAACGCAGGGCCAAGGACCGACCCAGCAGGGACCCAGCGCCCACTCCATGAAGACTCCCCATGTACAGTTTGAGACAGATCACTTGGCCCGTTTTCAACGTCTGACGTCTTAATTTCACATTGTTCTGGGTTTTTTAATGGTGATTTTTTAATGGCGCGTACAAATGCATCAGTATATGACAGCAGCGCTTTTCCATCAACCACACTTCTAAGCTCAGCAAAAACGCAATCGAGTTACTGTGAGAGGCTCTATTTCCCCCCAAAGCCTTGTTCTATTACCCTCCTTTAACCCTTCATTCACGGAGTCCTAGTTCAGCTGCTTAGCTAGCCTGCCCAGGGTCCATGTCGGACTGCCAGGCCTGTAATTGCCAGGTCATCCTTTTTACCCTTTCTTCCAGCCTTCGGGAACTTCCCCAGTGGTTAATGGGCCAGAGAACACCTCGGCCAGCTCGTCTAAAATTCTTGGATATAAGCAATCCTCCCTCTAATTTTTTTTTCTATCCACATGTGGAATAAATGTTGTTATGTGCACCAAGACATATGTGGATGTGCACCACCAGTATAAACACATGCTGCTGGCTGTGGGCACCCTGCTAATCAGCTGAGTGGCATTTGAATCTCTCCTGGGTGACCGCCCAAGTGCTCGGCTTCCAGGGAACACAGGATGGAAGTTATCCGGCCCAGCTGCTTTAAAACGTCTGCCTGTGATAGCTCCTGTTCACTGTCCTTCTGAGGAACCTGCAGAGCGAGAGTTCTCTCACGACACGGTGTGAATCCCAGAGCACTAGCACGGGGAGGGACCTCGCGAGCTCGAGTCCGGCCCCTGCCCGCACGGCACCACCCAGATCGGGGTCGGTAACCGCCGGCACGCGTACTGCACGTGGCACGAGCTGATTTCCCGTGGCACACGGGGCAGGAGCTCAGCCACACCCCTCCCCCCCGCGTCACTGGGCGATCGCGCCACAGCTCCAGCCCAGCCTCGCAGCTGGACCACCAGCTCCGGCTTCCTGCTGGGGTGGGGGAGAGACGCACACGTCCCTGGGGCTGCCCCTGCCCAGCCTGGGCGTGCAGCTCCTGGGAGCTAAGGGGTTAAACCCCCCCCCAGCTACCAGCTTCTTGCCCAGCCCAGCCCAGCCCCCCGGAGTCCAAACCTGACCGGGGCCCTACAGCAGCCTTTCCCCGAGGCCCCCAGAGCCGCGTGCTGCCAGGAAGGGCTGGGCAGCTCGGCCGGGCACCTCACCTGGCTCCAGGTTCCCTCTGCAACGCCTGGGGCCATCAGACGCAAGGGCCACGGCGTGGCAGGAAGCAAGGGGGGGCAGCCCTCCCACAGAGTCTGGGGAAATGCCCCTGGACCCAGAGGACTCAGCAGTTAGCCAGCCCACGGGACGGCAGGTCACTGGGCTGCTCGTCGCCCCCCTCTGCCCGGAGCAGCATTCGGCCCCCCGAGCCACACTGCCAACAGCACACGGAGCCTGGACGCCCGGGCTCTGCCCGGCACCAGCGCCCGCACACCCGGCCAGGCTGTGCCCGGGGCAGCACCGCCCTCTGCTGGACGCACCCAGAACTGCTCACCCGTGTGTCAGGCTCTGTACTGCCAAGGGCCAACAGGGACTTGCGTTAGCTCCTGTGGGAGGCTGATCCCCGTCTCGCTCTCATCGCACGGGGGGGGTAGTGCTGATCCCCGTCTCGCTCTCATCGCACGGGGGGGGGGTAGTGCTGATCCCCGTCTCGCTCTCATCGCACGGGGGGGTAGTGCTGATCCCCGTCTCGCTCTCATCGCACGGGGAGGTAGTGCTGATCCCCGTCTCGCTCTCATCGCACGGGGGGGGGTAGTGCTGATCCCCGTCTCGCTCTCATCGCACGGGGGGGGTAGTGCTGATCCCCGTCTCGCTCTCATCGCACGGGGGGGGGTAGTGCTGATCCCCGTCTCGCTCTCATCGCACGGGGGGGGTAGTGCTGATCCCCGTCTCGCTCTCATCGCACGGGGGGGGTAGTGCTGATCCCCGTCTCGCTCTCATCGCACGGGGGGGGGTAGTGCTGATCCCCGTCTCGCTCTCATCGCACAGGGGGGTAGTGCTGATCCCCGTCTCGCTCTCATCGCACGGGGGGGTAGTGCTGATCCCCGTCTCGCTCTCATCGCACGGGGGGGTAGTGCTGATCCCCGTCTCGCTCTCATCGCACGGGGGGGGGGGGGTAGTGCTGATCCCCGTCTCGCTCTCATCGCACGAAGGGGGGGGGTAGTGCTGATCCCCGTCTCGCTCTCATCGCATGGGGGGGGGGGGGAAGTGCTGATCCCCGTCTCGCTCTCATCGCACGGGGGGTAGTGCTGATCGCTCTCATCGCACGGGGGGGTAGTGCTGATCCCCGTCTCACTCTCATCGCACGGGAGGGGGTAGTGCTGATCGCTCTCATCGCACGGGGGGGGTAGTGCTGATCCCCGTCTCGCTCTCATCGCACGGGGGGGTAGTGCTGATCCCCGTCTCGCTCTCATCGCACGGGGGGGGTAGTGCTGAACCCCGTCTCGCTCTCATCGCACGGGGAGGTAGTGCTGATCCCCGTCTCGCTCTCATCGCACGGGGGGGGGTAGTGCTGATCCCCGTCTCGCTCTCATCGCACGGGGGGGGTAGTGCTGATCCCCGTCTCGCTCTCATCGCATGGGGGGGGGGGTAGTGCTGATCCCTGTCTCACTCTCATCGCACGGGGGGGGTAGTGCTGATCCCCGTCTCGCTCTCATCGCATGGGGGGGGGGAAGTGCTGATCCCCGTCTCGCTCTCATCGCACGGGGGGGTAGTGCTGATCCCCGTCTCGCTCTCATCGCACGGGGGGGGGTAGTGCTGATCCCCGTCTCGCTCTCATCGCACGGGGGGTAGTGCTGATCGCTCTCATCGCACGGGGGGGTAGTGCTGATCCCCGTCTCACTCTCATCACACGGGAGGGGGTAGTGCTGATCGCTCTCATCGCACGGGGGGGGTAGTGCTGAACCCCGTCTCGCTCTCATCGCACGGGGAGGTAGTGCTGATCCCCGTCTCGCTCTCATCGCACGGGGGGGGGGGGGTAGTGCTGATCCCCGTCTCGCTCTCATCGCACGGGGGGGGTAGTGCTGATCCCCGTCTCGCTCTCATCGCATGGGGGGGGGTAGTGCTGATCCCCGTCTCGCTCTCATCGCACGGGGGGGGTAGTGCTGATCCCCGTCTCGCTCTCATCGCACGGGGGGTAGTGCTGATCCCCATCTCGCTCTCATCGCACGGGGGGGTAGTGCTGATCCCCGTCTCGCTCTCATCGCACGGGGGGGGTAGTGCTGATCCCCGTCTTGCTCTCATCGCACGGGGGGGGTAGTGCTGATCCCCGTCTCGCTCTCATCGCATGGGGGGGGGGGGTAGTGCTGATCCCTGTCTCACTCTCATCGCACGGGGGGGGTAGTGCTGATCCCCGTCTCGCTCTCATCGCATGGGGGGGGGGAAGTGCTGATCCCCGTCTCGCTCTCATCGCACGGGGGGTAGTGCTGATCGCTCTCATCGCACGGGGGGGTAGTGCTGATCCCCGTCTCACTCTCATCGCACGGGAGGGGGTAGTGCTGATCGCTCTCATCGCACGGGGGGGGTAGTGCTGATCCCCGTCTCGCTCTCATCGCACGGGGGGGTAGTGCTGATCCCCGTCTCGCTCTCATCGCACGGGGGGGGTAGTGCTGAACCCCGTCTCGCTCTCATCGCACGGGGAGGTAGTGCTGATCCCCGTCTCGCTCTCATCGCACCGGGGGGGGTAGTGCTGATCCCCGTCTCGCTCTCATCGCACGGGGGAGGGGAAGTGCTGATCCCCGTCTCGCTCTCATCGCACGGGGGGTAGTGCTGATCGCTCTCATCGCACGGGGGGGTAGTGCTGATCCCCGTCTCACTCTCATCACACGGGAGGGGGTAGTGCTGATCGCTCTCATCGCACGGGGGGGGTAGTGCTGAACCCCGTCTCGCTCTCATCGCACGGGGAGGTAGTGCTGATCCCCGTCTCGCTCTCATCGCACGGGGGGGGGGTAGTGCTGATCCCCGTCTCGCTCTCATCGCACGGGGGGGGAAGTGCTGATCCCCGTCTCGCTCTCATCGCACGGGGGGGGAAGTGCTGATCGCTCTCATCGCACGGGGGGGTAGTGCTGATCCCCGTCTCACTCTCATCACACGGGAGGGGGTAGTGCTGATCGCTCTCATCGCACGGGGGGGGTAGTGCTGAACCCCGTCTCGCTCTCATCGCACGGGGAGGTAGTGCTGATCCCCGTCTCGCTCTCATCGCACGGGGGGGGGGTAGTGCTGATCCCCGTCTCGCTCTCATCGCACGGGGGGGGTAGTGCTGATCCCCGTCTCGCTCTCATCGCACGGGGGGGGGGGTAGTGCTGATCCCCGTCTCGCTCTCATCGCACGGGGGGGGTAGTGCTGATCCCCGTCTCGCTCTCATCGCACGGGGGGTAGTGCTGATCCCCATCTCGCTCTCATCGCACGGGGGGGTAGTGCTGATCCCCGTCTCGCTCTCATCGCACGGGGGGGGTAGTGCTGATCCCCGTCTTGCTCTCATCGCACGGGGGGGGGTAGTGCTGATCCCCGTCTTGCTCTCATCGCACGGGGGGGGTAGTGCTGATCCCCGTCTCGCTCTCATCGCACGGGGGGGGTAGTGCTGATCCCCGTCTCGCTCTCATCGCACGGGGGGGGTAGTGCTGATCCCCGTCTCGCTCTCATCGCACGGGGGGGGTAGTGCTGAACCCCGTCTCGCTCTCATCACACTGGGGGGTAGTGCTGATCGCTCTCATCGCACGGGGAGGTAGTGCTGATCGTTTTCATCGCACGGGGGGGTAGTGCTGATCCCCGTCTCGCTCTCATCGCACGGGGAGGTAGTGCTGATCCCCGTCTTGCTCTCATCGCACGGGGGGGGGTAGTGCTGATCCCCGTCTTGCTCTCATCGCACGGGGGGGGTAGTGCTGATCCCCGTCTCGCTCTCATCGCACGGGGGGGGTAGTGCTGATCCCCGTCTCGCTCTCATCGCACGGGGGGGGGGGGGTAGTGCTGATCCCCGTCTCGCTCTCATCGCACGGGGGGGGGGTAGTGCTGAACCCCGTCTCGCTCTCATCACACGGGGGGGTAGTGCTGATCGCTCTCATCGCACGGGGAGGTAGTGCTGATCGTTTTCATCGCACGGGGGGGTAGTGCTGATCCCCGTCTCGCTCTCATCGCACGGGGAGGTAGTGCTGATCGCTCTCATCGCACGGGGGGGTAGTGCTGAACCCCGTCTTTCACCGGCGTTGGGAGACCACTGGCTGTTGCAACAGCCCATCTGCAGTGCTCCCAGCGTGGGGCCCAGTGGTGCTCAGCTTTTCTAACCCACCTTTCCCTGCCCTGTTCCCCAGCCTTCCCCTGCGTTGCTGCCTCGCGACGGGTACGTTAAAACCACCCTGCTGCCGGGGCCCCAGGATCACTATCAACTTAAGAAGCGTGAGCCGGCTCATTCGCTGACTCACACTGCACTGCCCAGACCGCGGCCGACCGGAGAGCTCACTCCTGGAGTCACAAGGATGGGACCTTGCCGAGAAGCGTGTCTCCGGGACAGCGTCTCCTGCTGCCAGAGCACCGGTGTGGGCAGCGCAAACCTGCATCCCGTGGGGGGCTGTACCTGGCGGTGCGAACCTGCCCTTACACGCCTAAGGGGGTAGGACGGAGGTCTATAAAATCATGGCGGGGGTGGGGAAAGTGAATGAGGAAAAGTTATTTACTCCTTTACACAACACAAGAACCAAGTCACCCGGTGAAACCACCAGGCAGCAAGTTGAAAACAAAGGAAATATTTCTTCACACAACGCAGTTACCCTGTGGAACTCCTCGCCAGGGGATGCTGTGAAGGCCAAAGTTCTAACAGGATTCAAAAGTAGGTAAGTTCCTGGAGGCCAGGTCCATCATGGCTCTTAGCCAAGATGGGCAAGAACGTGACGTCATGTCTGGATGTCCCTAAGCCTCACGGCTGACACGATAGTTGCCCATTCTGTTCACAGGCAGCCCGGCTGACCGAGCGCGGCCGCCCCTTGGTCTTAGCAGCCCGGCCCCATGCGGCTCCCTGCCCCGCCCTGCCAAGACACGGCTCAGCTGGCTCCGGGACGCTGCCGTCCAACACAAACATGCCCCGGCACTGTCCCCGCCTGAGTCAGGCCTGGACACACCAGCACCATCCTGTTTGGCTGGGGGAAGGTTTCCCCCTCGCGCTGCAGGAAATGAGCACGGCCCCGGCCATTTCCTCTGCTCCTCTCTGACCATCGGGAGCTGTCGCGCAGACACTGCCCAGCAGCCAGCGCTGCATCCTGCCTGGCCCCGCAGCCCCGTGCGGCTGGGAAGCCTGCACACCAGCACGGGGGACGGGCTGTAGCCCAGGGGAGGCCCGGGGAACGGCAGCTTTCCAGGCCAGCAGGATTAGGCACAGAGGGCGGCTGAGTGCAGCTTCCCCGATGCCACGGCCAGAGGGGACTTTGGGCTCAGCTAGACCAGTGCTGCTCAACCGGCTTTTATAAAGTACCCCTTCAAAAAGAATGAGACGTACCCCCAGGACCTGCAGTTTTCACACACACATTTGTTTCTACCATTGCAACACGTTTGTTTAAACAACTTCATCGTAGCCGGGCGGGCGCTGAATGTTTGGCTGTAAATAGCACAGAAATAAGAAGGCGCTGTAGAACTTCAACCTGTTCAACACAACAGTTCTCCGCATTTCAGTGGTGACACCCCCCGACCGTCTCCAGTATCCCTAAGGGTCCTCGCACCGCTGCTTGAGAAACACTGAGCCAGCCAGACCCCGGCATCGCCCCGGCCGGAGGGGCCTTGGGCTCGGCCAGACCCCGGCATCTCCCCGGCCGGAGGGGCCTTGGGCTCGGCCAGACCCCGGCATCGCCCCGGCCGGAGGGGCCTTGGGCTCGGCCAGACCCCGGCATCGCCCCGGCCGGAGGGGCCTTGGGCTCGGCCAGACCCCGGCATCGCCCCGGCCGGAGGGGCCTTGGGCTCGGCCAGACCCCGGCATCGCCCCGCCCGGAGGGGCCTTGGGCTCGGCCAGACCCCGGCATCGCCCCGCCCGGAGGGGCCTTGGGCTCGGCCAGACCCCGGCATCGCCCTGCCCGGAGGGGCCTTGGGCTCGGCCAGACCCCGGCATCGCCCCGGCCGGAGGGGCCTTGGGCTCGGCCAGACCCCGGCATCGCCCCGGCCGGAGGGGCCTTGGGCTCGGCCAGACCCCGGCATCGCCCCGGCCGGAGGGGCCTTGGGCTCGGCCAAACCCCGGCATCGCCCCGGCCGGAGGGGCCTCGGGCTCGGCCAGACCCCGGCATCGCCCCGGCCGGAGGGGCCTTGGGCTCGGCAGACAGACCCAGAGGTCTCGCTCGCCAGGTGGCTGGTTTTATGCTGCGGACCAGCAAACCCATCCCAAACTTTTGGCTGACCAGTAACATTTTAGTTGCACATTTGTATATTCATTATGCAAATAACAAATATGCAAATCAAATGTTGCTGGTCCACTAAGGGGCTGCCGTGAGCAGCCGGCTTCAGCTCCAGCAGCCACCACGGCCCGGTGGCCAGGACCCGCTGTTGTAGAGAAAGCCCGTCCCCATTTCCGGCGGGCCAGGGATGGAGAAGCCCCCAGGAGCCTTGGCAGGCTGTCCCCAGGGTAGCTCCTGGCGCTGTCCGAGCCGCCACCTACTTCCAGTCTTTGTCCAACTCCAAATGCCAGGCCCTGGACGGGGAGCCCTGGGTCGGCTCGACCGCCGAGAGCTCCATCAAATCCCGGTCCCAGGGAGAGTTCTCGGCTCCACCTGGTCCTTCTCGCTGGGACGCTCGCCAGGCGGGGTCTGTCACATCCCCTCTCTGCACGGGCCCAGGCCGCTGGCTCCCTCGACCTCCCGCTCAGCTGACGAGCCACGCGACCGTCAGCCCTTCCCCAGAGTCCCGCTCCCAGGGAGCCCGCCCGGCACGGCCGCCCCGGCAGTGTCCTGGCGCCCCGCTCACCCCCGGCTCGGCCCCTTCCCCCACGATGCAGCTCTCCTCCAGGCTCCTGCCATCCGCAGCGCTCAGCGAGGGCTTGTTCTTCCTTCCAGAGGGCGGAAACCCAGGTTCAGTAGCACGATCCCTGTGCGACCCCGCTGGAGACAGGCCCTCCGGAGGGGGATCCCCCCTTGCAGTCCCAATCCCACACTTGGCAGGTGGCCAGGTTTGAACCAATTTAATATGCGCCTGTTAATTAACTGTCTAATGAAAATGGTGCATGGCACCCAAAGGCCTGACAGCCTCCCACGAGAACCCTAATTACCAGCTGCTGTGATGTGCACAAGCCACGCTGCCCCCTTTCAGTGTGTGGCGCGTCGCCCTCGCCCACCGCAGCACTGGCCAGGCACGTCGCTTGCCGTTTGCAATAGTCCAGCCGCCGGGTCCTTCCCCGGGCAGCGAGACGCACGGACCAGCAGCGTCAGCGGCCCCGCGAGCACTTCCGCCCACTCCTGAGAGTCACCCGCGGGCTGCCAGCTGCCGCTCACCGTCCCCAGGCGGGTGCTGCCACCAGAGGCGAGGAGACTCGCCGCGGCTCCGGAGTGCAGCTCAGGCCCTGCGCTTCCTGCATCGCTCCTGGAAATTCTAGCACCGGGCACATCCCACCCGCAGGCTCCGTGTGTCTCACACCCGTCCCATCGCCTTCGCCCGGCCCCAAAGTCGCGGCTGCTACTCCTGGCCTCGGCTTTCTCCCACAACAGGAACGCGGCACAACTGGCTGCCTGCAGCTCGCTCGTCTGGCCTGCCAGCCCCGTGCTGGTGTCGTACAGGCCTCTGCACAGTACAGATCCCCCGGTGACAGTCCTGCTAGGCCGGTGCCCTCCGCCCCCACGCACCCTTAGCCTAGGGGAGGGGCGGGCACATGGCCACTCTGCACGGCTGCTCGGCCCCGATGCGAGTCTCCATGGCGGGGTGGCAGGACTGTCCTGAGAACCGGGAAGCCCGCGGCCTCCTGCCCGCTGCACAGAACTCGGAGCAGGAGAGAATCGGGGTCTGGAATTTCCAACACCAGAAAACTCCTTTTCTCACAGGTGAGAAATCCCAGACGTCGGCCCAGACCGAGTCCATCCCGGCTCCGGCCGGCCCGGCCCCGCCCCGCCCCGCCCCGCCCCGCCCTGGGGCTGAGCTCTGCTCGGAAGCAGATTCCATAGGACCCTGGCAAAGGGGAGGGCGGCGGCTGTGGGAACTGTCGCTGCGCTCGCTCATCACGCCCGGCACAGCCTGAGACCTGCTGCAGGCACCGGGCAGGGCCGGCCGCTCAGCCTGGGTTACAGGGAAATCGGAGATTCCCTGTTTGAACTGACAAGGCCACGTTCAATCCACTTCCCTGAGTCCTGGCCAGGCGCTTCCGGCTCCTGCCAACGCCAAGCCGAGCGGCGGGGCTGTGCGGGTTGCAGTCCGGGGGCAGCCTCCCATGAGTGGAGCAGGTGGCCCCGCGCGGCCCAGGCCCCAGGGGAAACCCTGCCCCCCGCTCTGCCGAGCACTCCGCTGCTCGCTAGCGTCCCAGGCTGGCGGGGCGCTGTGAGAGGCAGGGGTGAGGGCTGGCAGGCCTGGGTGCTCCCGCTGCCGTCAGCGGTGCGGCCCGGCCTCCCCCGCACAGGCAGGCGTCAGAGACCAGGGACCGATGCCAAGGCCCTTGCTGGGCCCCCGTCGAGTCCTGGCGCTGCGGGGGCTAAGCAGAGTGTCATGCAGGCCCCCTAGACAGGGTAGAGCCCCGTCAACAGACCCCAGGAGCTCCGGCCCCAGCGACCTGCCCGAGGGGTTAGAACTCGGGCTCCTGGGGCCGTGAGCTCCTGAGCGGGGCGCCCGAGTCCTGGGCAGGCTGGCAGGAGCAGGGCGCCGGCCGCGCTTGGTGGGAGCTCTACACTTAGAACTCACCCACCACTCGCCATGGTCCGACGCGACGGGTGGGTCCCGATGCCCTGGATCACGCAGCATTCGGGCTCCGCCCGGGCCCAAAGGCCCTCGCCCTGCCCACAGGAAAGGGCGGCTGTGCACCACCCGGAGAACCCTGAAACTCTCCTGGCGGCCGCCCCAGCACCCAGCTTACAGGGCCCTGCTTGGAACCCGGAGCGGCGCCTCCTGCTCTGGCCGAGGCTCGGCTTCCTCCCCAGCACCCGCTACTGCCGGGCCAGCGACCCCCCGTGGGCAGTTACTGCGCGACGAGCTCACGGCCCCCGGAGCTCGAGTCCCGAGAGGAGCCCATGTGACGCCCGGGCAGCCGCCTGCGCAGGCTCGGAGACGGTCCCCGCGCACCCGGCTCAGCCTGCAAGGGGATTGCAGCTGTCGGCTCTGGCGCTTGCCTGAGAATCCCCAGCGCTCTCGGACGCTGCCCTGGCAGAGCCCTCGGCAGTGCAAAGACCTGGAAACGCGGCTCCCTGTGCCCGCGCCCGGCCTGGCAACTGGCTGGAGCAGCCGTGGCCCAACTCCGGGGGGCACAGCAGAGGCCGGGAGGACGGCCGCCCTGCGCAGGGCACGCGGACCACCCGCCGGTGGGCACTGCTGGGTTCTGCTCAGCCACCACAGGACACAACCCGCATGCAGCCGTCAGGCCTGGCGCCCGCCTCAGCCGGATGCAGGAACGTGCCGTCGGCCTGACTGGCAGACCCGGCGCGAGGCTCCTAAACGCAGCCTTGGGCAGCTGCATGGGCACCGAGCCACGCCGATGACTCCGGGAGCAGCACGGCCCACGCCAGCCGCCTGCGGGGAACCGTGGATGGGCCCTTGGGGGCCTGGCCTGTCCCAAGCGGCAGGTGGCGTTCAGGGCCGAGGCTCACCTCCGCATGCTGCCGGGTTTTCTCCACGCGCAGCCCCAGGAAGCAGGGCTCCCGCAAGTCTGCCAAGCCCAGGGCTGCGGCTGCCGCACCCACGCCTACCTGTAGACCGGCTGCATCTCTCGGGCGATCCCAATGACGGCTCCTCGCGGGAAGCGGTCGAACTCCTCAAACAGCTCCTCGATGTTGGTCTGGAACTTCAGGTCCAAGTCCAGCTGGATGAGCTGCGCTATGTCTGGAAGAGACAGAGGGAGTCAGCAGCACCAGGCGGCAAACTCACGCACCGATGAATCGACGGGGCCGTCCGCGGATCTCCTCCCCCTCGGCAGGCAGGGCCCGGCTCCGCAGGGGCAGGCTAGCTAGGGAGTCAGGACGGGGGGAGATGAAAGGGAGACGAGCCTTCAGGTCAGCACAAAATCAAAATGTTGAAACCAAAATTAACCTCCCCCCCGGGGCCCCTTGTTATCCACCCGCTCGGCTCAGAGAGGAAACGTTCTTCAATTGCCCCGCACCAGCGCGAGGCACCGGGGTGACTGAACTGCCCCCCGAGTGTAAATGCCAGACTGGTTAAAACCAACGTCCTGGGTTAGAGGGAAAGTGAAAGCAGCTATATAACACAGTACACGTGTTCACACAGTTGGGATCTAAAGGGTTACCTGGTTACCCGGTAAGCATCAGCTTTACCAGCGTGCTTACTTGGTTACCAGTTAACTGGGGGCTTGGCCAGAGAAGCCCCCTCCCGTGGTACGATGCAGTGAGTCTGGGCCCCGGCCAGCTGGGGGCAGCTTCAGGGTTAACTAGTTAAACAGACCATTTCACTGGGTAATTGTTTATACCAGGAATTTACATCCCTCACACATGTGCACGCCAGAACAAATGGAAGAAAGGGGAAGCTGATAGCACTGGACATAAATCAGAAGATAGGAGCTGTAGAAAACTGATACGGAAAGCAAAGGAACATAAGAAGTCATCTTTGGCCAGCAGAGTTAAGGACCATATCAAAGAGTTTTTAAAAAATATACTAGGAACAAAAATAATCCTAACAGAGGTATTGGCCCATTACTAGATGGAAATAGTAGAATTATCAGCAGTCACGCAGAAAAGGCAGGAGCATTCAATACATAATTACTGTTCTGCATTTAGAGGAAAACCAGATTTATGCAGTCTCATGGTATGGTGATGGCAACACTCTTTCCAGTCCACCAATGTATCTGGGTGACGACAAACAGACGCTACTAAAATCAGACATTTTAAAATCAGCAGCTCCAGAGAACTTGCATCCAAGAGTTTTAAAAGAGCTGGCTGAGGAGATCACTGAACTGTTAATGTTGCTTTTCAGTAAGTCTTGGCGAACTGGGAAATTTCCATGTGACTAGAAAAAAGCTAAAGCTGTGCCAATATTTTAAAAAGTAAGTTGTTATAATATTAGGACTGTCAGCCTGACATCGATCCTGGGTAAGAGAATGCAGCAGCTGATGCGGGACTTGATTAATAAAGAATTAAAGTAGGGTAATGTAATGCCAATCAACACAGACTTGTGAAACACACATCCTGTTAAAGTAATTATCTTTTTCTGATGAGATTAAAAGTTTGGTTGATGAAAGTAATAGTAGTGACATAATAGACTTAGGCACTTGTAAGGTACTGAGCTGGTACCACCGGATGCTTCGATTAAATGCTAGAACCATATATTGCACACATTACATTGATTAAACACTGGCTAATTGACAGGTCTCAAACCGTAACTCTACATGGGAAATTGTCACGGCGTAGGTCCGTTTCACTCTGCAATTAGTTCTTGGTCCTCTGCTATTTAACATGTTTATCAATGATCTGAAACCAAAACTAACAACGTTTGCAGACAAAAATCAGGGAGTGACAGATGACTAGGTGGACACGTCGTGATTCAGAGCAATCGAGATCCTTTGGAAAAGTGGGCGCAGGCAAACCCAGCGTGTTGCAAAAGGGCCAAGAGGAAACATACCCACCCAGTAAGAAAGAACGGCGGCTACCCTGGCAGGGCCTGAAAGATCTGGGAGTGAGGGTGGAAACGCAGCTGAGCAGGAGCTCCCAGAGCGACACTAACGTGCTGGATGCGCTCTGGCCTGGACGAACAGGGCTCCCGAGCTACATTAACCGTCACTAAGCCCGGCCCAATTTACCAAGAGGGGCGGGGGGGCCTTCTCCATCCCTGGCAGCTTCAAAGTCAAGGCCAGGGCTTTTCTAACAGCCCGGCGGGAGGCACCGTGGGGGGCAGGCCTCTGGCCGTGCGGTAGGGCGGTCAGGCGAGGCGATCACAAAGGGTGGGCCCCAGCAACCAGTCTGTCTAGGGTCTGCCCAGTGCTGATCTCGCTCACGCTGGTGTAAACTGAGAACAGCTCCCCGAGCTCAGCGCACCGGCCCACTCACAGCCCAGGCCCACGGCATCGGGCAATGGAAGTTCGGTGCTTAGCCACCACCCAGGGCTGGGCCGAGGCTCCGGACAGGCATTCCGAACGACCCTCCAAACCGCCAGTGGCCACCGTTCCAGATGGCTCCAGTTCTCGACGCTCTGGGCTGGATTCCAACCCACGCCAGCGAGCCCCCGACGCAGCCTGTGTGCACGCGCTGTGCCCCATTGCTCACCCCGTTCTCCAGAGCCAGGGGGCGCTAGCCCTGGGAACCAGAGTGGCCGTGGAGCCAGGGGCGGCAGCTCGTTAGCAGGGTGCCCCGCGTGCACCGCTACGAGACTCCCACAGCGCCGCTCCTTCCCCTCTGCCCCAGAGCCCTTTGGTGCCCGCCAGCCCTGGCCCCCGGGGGCAGCCGGCTCAGCTCGGGGTGGCTGGGCGACCGGGGACGTCCGTCGGCTGGCCCCGTGTGCACAGCTGGGAGAGCGCCCCACAAACGCGGCTCCTTGTAGTGCGGGGGCGGGCATCTGCCTGTCCCTGCTGCACTGGGCCTGTGGCCGCAGGCTGGAAACTCAGAGGAGGATTTATGACATGGAGAAGAATGCTTCCATGGCCCAGATTTCATTTCCTGCCCTTGCGGCCTGCGACCGCTGCCTGGCCCTAGACCATGTCGTTTCCTGCCTGAGGAAGGCACGGCCGGACCAGGGGGAGCAATGCCACCCACTGCTGCGTCCCGCTTCGGCCGGGCACCCAGTGATGGGGCGAGAGGCAGCGGTGATGGGACTGACGCAGGCCAGGTCTCGTCTGAGCGGGCTGCCTGGCGGCTGCACAGACGGGGGGTCCGGCGCAGGGGGCCATGGGGCAGCTGCCAAGCCACACTCAGGAGAGGGGGGGCCACCAACAGGCTACGTGCATGCGACCAGCCGGCCCCGTGTGTGCGTGTTAAACGAACCGCGGGAATCCAGCCGGCACGCCGGCGGGGCAGGGCACACAGCACCACGCGTGCGAGGTGACGTGGGCCTGGACCCAGGCAGAGCCGGCGTGTGGCTCGGCCCGCAGGCCAGGCAGCCAGCCAGCCCCGTGTGTGCGTGTTAAATGACCCGCGGGAATCCAGCCGGCACGCCGGCGGGGCAGGGCACACAGCACCACGCGTGCGAGGTGACGTGGCCCTGGACCCAGGCAGAGCCGGCGTGTGGCTCGGCCCGCAGGCCAGGCAGCCAGCCTGGGCAGCAGGCTCACGCCGGGCTGCCTGCTCGCTGCTCCACTGGTTGATGATTTTTGCTACCGGGACAGCAGGCTCCCAGGAACTGTGTGGGCACTTCCCGCCCAGAGCCGGCACTGCCCGCAGGAGCCTGGCCCAGCCCATCCTGTCAGCCGTGCATGTCTCCCGCCTGTCTTTGCACATGGAGGACGGTCCCTTATCGCCTCTGGGCCGCAGAATGGAGCGTGGCCCCGTGTCAGGAGAGAGTGGGTTTCCTAGAGCCCCCGTCCCTGCTGCCTGGGAGCGCCAGCCTGCGCCCGGCACGGTGCCCGTGGCGGTCACTCCTTCCAGGCCTGGGGTGATCGAGAGGTGCTGGGCGCGCCCGTCCAGGAGCACAGCACTCCCTGCAAGGGTCAGTGACCCTGCCCGCTCACCCCCCATGCTCCACCGGGGATGGTCTGGGGGCCTCCGACGTGCCCCCTTGCGTGCACACTGCAGTGCATCCGCACGGCGAGGCCAGCTCCCGCGGCCTGCACAGACACCCCAGAAACCCTCCCCTCAGAACCAGTGGGGCCGGGGCAGGGACTCCGTGGCAAGACGCCGGCTGCAGGGCCCAGCCCGGTGCCATGCCCACGGCTGGCGAGCACAGGCAGGATACACGAGTCAGCAATGCCCAGCCCCACGGCAACCCCCCCAGCTCTGCGCGTTAGTCATAGAGCACGAGTCGCGCCTTTGTTCACGGCTTCCCTTGTTTTTCTAACTCCAGCTTCCTGGCTGTTCCGGCCCTTGTCCCCTGGGCTTCCCTGGGAGCCCAGGGCGTTTCCTGTGTTGCTGTGTGCCCTGCTAGGGGCCTGTTTCCTCCACAGATAAACCCTCCCCTCTGCTCCCAGGACGAATCCTGCCCCCGGGCGCCATTTGGGGGGCTGTTCAACCCTCTGACTGTCACACTTGGTCTGCGTCAGCGCGGTGTCTGGGCCGAGGGCCCGGGCCTGAACTGCAGCAGGGCTTGTGCTGCTCCTGGGGCAGGGAGGGTGTTTCTAAGCGCTCGCCCGGAGATCACAAAGGGCTTGTCATTACACTAAATGAAGGGTCATAAAATGACCATGGAAGATTGCCAGGAAACAAAGGGGAGAAATAACAGTGCACTCCAGGGCTGGGACCTAGCACCAGGCATCCATGATCTTGAAAAGGGGCTCACGGAGAGGAGGCAAAATCTGCAGATGACACAAAGTTGCTCGGAATAGTTGAGGCCAAGGCCGCCAGCAAAGAGCCCGGCGGGGATCCGCAGACCTGGTGGCTGGGCAGCACACGGGCAGATGGGAGTCAGTGATCAATGCTAAGTGATGCCCTGGCAGAACAGCACCCCGCCGGCTCAGACAAAGTGCTGGGGCCGAGTCAGCTGTCACCGCTCCCGAGAGCGATCGTGGCGTCACCGTGGAGAGGTCCCTGCAAACGTGCTCGGCGGGCGGCGGCCGGCTAAGAGCTGGCAGAGCACGGGAACCGTTAGGAAAGGAACAGCGGAGCAGGCAGAACATATCACCTTGCCGCTACACAAAGCCATGGGGCGCCCACACCCCGAATGCTGCAGCGGATCTGTCACCCCAGCCGCACTGGGCCTGGAACAGGCACAGGGCAGGGCAGCAGGAATGACGAGGGTGAGGAACGGCTTCCGCGAGGAGAGATGAACACGACGGGGACTTTTCCGCTCGGAAGAGACATGGCTATAGGGGGGAGGGTGTCAGAGGTCTGGAAATCATGAGTGGGTGTGGGAACATGGGCCGAGGAAACGTCATTTCCTCCTCACGCCGCTGGCATTAGCAGCCGACCCAGCTCCACGTATGTAAAACAAAGGCTTTCTTCAGTCAGGCTGGGAACGCTCGGCCAGGGGACGGTGCAAAGGCCCAAACTCCAAGTTCCTGGGGGGTGGGTCCCTCGCTGGCGCCTAGCCAGGCCGGGCAGGGATGGTGGCCCTAGCCTGGGAAGGGAGGGTTCACTTGGTGATTCCCAGTTCTGGTCCCTCCCCCGGGGCCCCGGGCACTGGCTGCTGTGGGCCGACAGGACACGGGGCTGGAGGGGCCTTGGGTCTCCCCCAGTCTGGCCGTTCCGACATTCTAATACTGAACCCGGATGTAGCTGTCCCCTGCTGTAACCACTAGGCCCCACCCCCTGCCCAGAGCTGACTGGAGCCCAGCGTCCCCTCCCCAAGCGGCAGTAACAAAGGAACGTACACTGCAACCGTAGGGCTCCCCGATGACCTGCAGTGACCGGCCACGCGATGGCAGACGGTGCCGGTGGCTCTCACCTGTATTCGATTTTCTTTCCTTCCTGTAGGAATTAGACACCGTGCTCCTGCCGGCTGACTGCTACGCTCTCTGCCCCGGACAGAGGTGATGGGTGTGCGGGGGCAACAAGGTCAGGTCCCTCCCCCCAGCATTTGGAGCATGCCCAGGAACACTGCTGAAGCCGCTGTCCCCACTCTGCCCCATGCTGGCATGCTCAGGTCGGCCCCGCCCGCCTCCTATGGGGCTCAGCCCTGCGCCAAGCAGAAGCCGGGAGGCTGCAGCACGAGCCGGAGCGACTCTGTTCCTAGCCCTGCAGCCAGTGTGAGGGCACCGCAGGCCGCCCAGGGCTCCGTCCCGTGGTCCGGGAGCCCTGCGGGACACGCAATGCGCATGGAAACGCCCTGCTCCCACCCCACTGCTGCAGCCCCCCAGACTCCCCCTGGGACTCCCGCAGGCCCACACAGACGCAGGCCAGCTGCAGCCTTGGCGTCACGCTGGGGCCTCTGCCTCTGGCCAGAGCACGGGGCTACGGCGGCCTGGGGAGCATGGGAAGCGCGAGTTGCCTCCTTCCGGCCTAGAGGCCGCAGTGCCCATCCCCACACGGAGCAGCAGCTCCCTGGGCCGTCCCCACGTTCCCCAGGCTCTTGTGCCAGCCGTGCAATGGGTCGAGACCCTGGCACACTCTCGGCCCGTCATAGTTTGGCCCTTGAGGGCTCCGTGCAACTCGCCCTTTTGCCCACTCACCCAGCCGGGCCCGATGGCACGTCTGCCTACGCCCGGTGCCCACTGCTGGAGACCCTGGTGCATGCACCACTCGGCTCCATCACGCCAGGAACGGCACCTGCCCACCCACCTCTGCGTCCCGCCCTCAGAACAGGCGCTGGCCACGCCAGCAATGGGACCTGCAGTGCACCCCAGCCTTGCAGTAGCCGGGGTCCCCAGCTAGTCACCCTCCCCGCGCCAAGAGACAGGGCTTGCAGCCTGTGGCGGAGGGCTGGGGGAGACAGACTCGCCCGGGCAATTCCAGAGCAACCCGATCCCCGCACTGCACCACATGGTGCTGGTCCCAGCCTTCCTCTCAGTGCTATGGGGGCTCCCAGCCCGCACCCCTGCATCCGGCAGCAACGCTGATTCATCCCTTCACCACAGAAGTTTTATAGTCACCTGAAGAACACCAGCCCCGTGTCCGCCTGTTCTGCAGACGGTCCAGAGCAGTCAGTTAACACCAGCCCCGTGTCCGCCTGTTCTGCAGACAGTCCAGAGCAGTCAGTTAACACCAGCCCCGTGTCCGCCTGTTCTGCAGACGGTCCAGAGCAGTCAGTTAACACCAGCCCCGTGTCCGCCTGTTCTGCAGACAGTCCAGAGCAGTCAGTTAACACCAGCCCCGTGTCCGCCTGTTCTGCAGACAGTCCAGAGCAGTCAGTTAACACCAGCCCCGTGTCTGCCTGTTCTGCACAGTCCAGAGCAGTCAGTTAACACCAGCACCGTGTCTGCCTGTTCTGCACACAGTCCAGAGCAGTCAGTTAACACCAGCCCTGCGTCCGCCTGTTCTGCAGACAGTCCAGAGCAGTCAGTTAACACCAGCACCGTGTCTGCCTGTTCTGCACACAGTCCAGAGCAGTAAGTTAACACCAGCCCTGTGTCCACCTGTTCTGCAGACAGTCCAGAGCAGTCAGTTAACACCAGCCCCGTGTCTGCCTGTTCTGCACACAGTCCAGAGCAGTCAGTTAACACCAGCCCCGTGTCTGCCTGTTCTGCACACAGTCCAGAGCAGTCAGTTAACACCAGCCCCGTGTCTGCCTGTTCTGCACACAGTCCAGAGCAGTCAGTTAACACCAGCCCCGTGTCCGCCTGTTCTGCAGACAGTCCAGAGCAGTCAGTTAACACCAGCCCCGTGTCCGCCTGTTCTGCAGACAGTCCAGAGCAGTCAGTTAACACCAGCCCCGTGTCTGCCTGTTCTGCAGACAGTGCAGAGCAGTCAGTTAACACCAGCCCCGTGTCCGCCTGTTCTGCACACAGTCCAGAGCAGTCAGTTAACACCAGCCCCGTGTCCGCCTGTTCTGCAGACAGTCCAGAGCAGTCAGTTAACACCAGCCCCGTGTCCGCCTGTTCTGCAGACAGTCCAGAGCAGTCAGTTAACACCAGCCCCGTGTCCGCCTGTTCTGCAGACGGTCCAGAGCAGTCAGTTAGCAGCAGCTGCCCAATGGGCAGAATTCCCAGCATGCTCTTGGCCCAGCCCGAGGCATCTGTCAGCCAGGGACATACCTGTAGCAGAAGGGACGGCCAGAGGAGGGGGAGACTGTTTCCTAGGGGGTGGAACAAACTCTCCTGATTAATAACATCTGTAAGGACATTCCACCAAGCTATCCTGCCCCACCAGCAACTCCTGCAGAGTCCATCAGCTAATTAGCAAACTAGGCCATGTGCCAGCCAGCCACTGATAGCAAACCATGCACAGCCCCTGCCCGGCTGCTTCTGCCCTTGCCTGGCTATGGATGGTTTGCCATCAGTGGCTGGCTGGCACGTGGCCTAATCTGCTAATGCCGCAGGTCTGCCCCACAGGCAGCCCGACAGGGCAGCCTCCGCATGGCACACATGGTCGTGCTGGGGTCTGCTCTCCAAACGGAGTGGTGGGGCGACCCCCTTTGTGGGGACCTGGCCGCTCTTTTACCAGTTCACTGGCACTGGTGCAACGGCCAGTGCACAGCCTGACGTTGGCTGCCGCACACGCCAGCGGGTGAATCGTGCGCCCCCCCCCCCCCAGCAGGGCAGATGCCAAGACCCGCCACACGGCAGCAGCACAGGCCTGGCGTGGCTGGGCAGACCGAAACGCTCTGTGCCAAGTGCACACGGCGCATGAAAGGTTTGTTTTGTCAACCCCCAGTGTTCTGCCAGAGCCAGAGGGAAGGTTTCCGCCGCGGCGATGGCCAGCTAGGCCAGGGACGCACGGCTCCGCGCCAGCCTCGACTCAGATTCCACGCGGGGGCCCCCATCTGCCTCCTGCTCTGGGCCCAGCTTCGACCAGCAGCAGCACTGGGGCCCGGCAGCTCGCACGCGCGCCAGGCTGGGTCTGCGGGAGGTTTGCGCTGGCTGGGTGGGGCCGCCAGGCGCTGGGCAGGCCGGCAGCTCGCACGCGCGCCAGGCTGGGTCTGCGGGAGGTTTGCGGTGGCTGGGTGGGGCCGCCATGCGCTGGGCAGGCCGGCAGCTCGCACGCGCGCCAGGCTGGGTCTGCGGGAGGTTTGCGCTGGCTGGGTGGGGCCGCCATGCGCTGGGCAGGCCGGCAGCTCGCACGCGCGCCAGGCTGGGTCTGCGGGAGGTTTGCGCTGGCTGTGTGGGGCCGCCAGGCGCTGGGCAGGCCAGCAGCTCGCACGCGCGCCAGGCTGGGTCTGCGGGAGGTTTGCGCTGGCTGTGTGGGGCCGCCAGGCGCTGGGCAGGCCGGCAGCTCGCACGCGCGCCAGGCTGGGTCTGCGGGAGGTTTGCGGTGGCTGGGCAGGCCGGCAGCTCGCACACGCGCCAGGCTGGGTCTGCGGGAGGTTTGCGCTGGCTGGGTGGGGCCGCCAGGCGCTGGGCAGGCCGGCAGCTCGCACGCGTGCCAGGCTGGGTCTGCGGGAGGTTTGCACTGGCTGGGTGGGGCCGCCAGGCGCTGGGCAGGCCGGCAGCTCGCACGCGTGCCAGGCTGGGTCTGCGGGAGGTTTGCACTGGCTGGGTGGGGCCGCCAGGCGCTGGGCAGGCCGGCAGCTCGCACGCGCGCCAGGCTGGGTCTGCGGGAGGTTTGCGCTGGCTGTGTGGGGCCGCCAGGCGCTGGGCAGGCCGGCAGCTCGCACGCGCGCCAGGCTGGGTCTGCGGGAGGTTTGCACTGGCTGGGCAGGCCGGCAGCTCGCACGCGCGCCAGGCTGGGTCTGCGGGAGGTTTGCACTGGCTGGGCAGGCCGGCAGCTCGCACGCGCGCCAGGCTGGGTCTGCGGGAGGTTTGCACTGGCTGGGTGGGGCCGCCAGGCGCTGGGCAGGCCGGCAGCTCGCACGCGCGCCAGGCTGGGTCTGCGGGAGGTTTGCGGTGGCTGGGCAGGCCGGCAGCTCGCACGCGCGCCAGGCTGGGTCTGCGGGAGGTTTGCGGTGGCTGGGCAGGCCGGCAGCTCGCTCTGGGAGGAGATGGCTCTGCACACTCCTGCTCCGGCTGCTGCTGGCTCAGCCTGGGTGCCTCAAAGGGCACAAGACACGCGGGGATTTCTCTGGGCAGACCCTGGGCTCCGGCTTCATACGTGCACCATGCGCTGCGCACCCGGGGAATTCATGGCCGGGACTCGGGACATGGACAGGTGACTGGCCAGTCGCACCCTTCCAGGTTCTGGTTCATCGGTAGCCGTCCCCGTCCATGGCAGCCCAGCCCGCGGCTGCAGGTCACAACCAACCCCCTTACCGTTCGGCCTGCCGGTGCCAGGCCACTGGGAGCGGCTCTCCCTCCGCCTGCAGCCTGCCACTCGGGCAGACGTGCCACCAGTGGAGCTGGCACTGGAAGAGTCTGGGTACCTCTCCTGCCGGCCTCAGTCTCTGGAGGGGAGGGGGCACTGCGACTCTCTGGGGGGCTGCATCTCTCTGGGGGGTGCTGCGACTCTCGGGGGGGCCCTGAATCTCTCGGGGAGGGCGCTGCGACTCTCTGGGGGCACTGCGTCTTTTGGGGGGCACTGCGTCTCTCAGGAGGGGCCTGCGTCTCTCAGGAGGGGCCTGCGTCTCTCGGGGAGGGGGGTGCTGCATCTCTCGGGCAAATCTTGATTCCCAGCCCATTTTAACCACTGCACCACACTCCCCCCAGCTCAGCAGGGGTGCACCCCCCGGTTCCACGCATGCAGCGGCCTTGCTAACTCAGGGACACAAAACACTGGGAGGCCGCACAAGTCTCCCAAGGTCTGTGAGCATCAACTTCGAAGCCAAACGCTTGTTAACGTGCCCACAGCTCGGGCGCGCTCTGCGGCCAGGCCCCGCTGGCTGGGAGGGCCGGAGACTCAGCGCAGCGGGCGCGCTCTGCAGGCGGGGCAGGGACCGAGGAAGTTCCAGGCCGAGCGGACAGACGGGTCCCAGGAGCAGGGCCCGCGGCTGCCAGAGCCGAGCCCCTTTTCCACGGCTGCCTTGTCTGCCTGTGGATTTATGGCAGCCCCGGTTACACAGTAACGCGGCGCGAGGCCTGGGAATGACGGAGACCAAATCCAGGCGCGCCCATCCAGCGCTTTCCGATGGGAACGGAGAACCGGATCAATACCTGGCTCCGCTCCCACGCCTGCTCCCACGCAGCCGGCCCGCCGGGGCCATGGGTCCTCGGCGCCCCAGGGGCAGGCCGAGAAAAGCAGGAAGTTCACAGCTGGAGCAAATCAGAGGCTGCTGGAAACAGAGACAGGGCCAGGGCCAGGCCCGCTACGTCCTGCTGCCGCTCAGCCTGCTTCCCCGCAGGGGCTTGCGGCGGCCCCGGGCGCACGACGGACGCTCAGCCAGACACAGAGAGCCAACCCCCCCAGGGCCCCGCTCCCCCCCCCCGGGCGCACGACGGACGCTCAGCCAGACACAGCAGAGCCAACCCCCCCAGCGCCCCGCTCCCCCCCCTGGGCGCACGACGGACGCTCAGCCGGACACAGCAGAGCCAACCCCCCCCAGCGCCCCGCTCCCCCCCGGGCGCACGACGGACGCTCAGCCGGACACAGCAGAGCCGACCCCCCCCAGCGCCCCGCTCCCCCCCAGCACCCCGCTCCCCCCCGAGCGCACGACGGACGCTCAGCCGGACACAGCAGAGCCGACCCCCCCCCAGCGCCCCGCTCCCCCCCCCGGGCGCACGACGGACGCTCAGCCGGACACAGCAGAGCCGACCCCCCCCAGCACCCCGCTCCCCCCCGGGCGCACGACGGACGCTCAGCCGGACACAGCAGAGCCAACCCCCCCCAGCGCCCCGCTCCCCCCCCCGGGCGCACGACGGACGCTCAGCCGGACACAGCAGAGCCGACCCCCCCCAGCGCCCCGCTCCCCCCCGAGCGCACGACGGACGCTCAGCCGGACACAGCAGAGCCGACCCCCCCCAGCGCCCCGCTCCCCCCCAGCGCCCCGCTCCCCCCCGGGCGCACGACGGACGCTCAGCCGGACACAGCAGAGCCGACCCCCCCCAGCGCCCCGCTCCCCCCCGAGCGCACGACGGACGCTCAGCCGGACACAGCAGAGCCGACCCCCCCCCAGCGCCCCGCTCCCCTCCGAGCGCACGACGGACGCTCAGCCGGACACAGCAGAGCCGACCCCCCCCAGCGCCCCGCTCCCCCCCGGGCGCCCCCAGCCCCCTTGGAGCCGCAGCTCAGGGCTGTCACCGCGGCAGGCCGCACGCACTGAGGGCTCGCGCCGGCCGGGGCCGCCCAGGGCTCGTGTGGGAAGAAGGGAGGGTCTGGGCCCGCTCCAGGCAGCTCAGCCCACGTGGCCAAGCCAGGCTGGAGCCCTCCCAGGGAATCCCCGGGGGCGCGTGGGAGCACGTTACGGAGGGGCCGACCGCGGGTCCCAGCCCCCGCCGAGCGGGCGTCGGCCAGACCCGCCTCCTGAGGGTCAGTCCGACTCTGGGGGGTGCTCTGGAGTGGGGGGGGAGGGGGCTTTGGGCCTGAAAGTGTAAGAAGGGCGGGGCAGGGCCGGCTCGGGGAGGCAGTGCCTCCGAATGGCCAGCATGGCCCAGCCCCCACCCAGGGACACCCCGAACCGCCCCAGGACCCCACACTCCTCGCCGCCTCCCTTCTCTCCAGCCTGCACCAGGGCTGGTGGGCGAGTGAGCCGCCCAGGAGCTGGGGGAGCAGAGGCTGGGGGGGTGGGGTGAGCTGGGGGAGCAGAGGCTGGGGGGGGCCGTCCAGGCCCTGGGGGAGCAGAGGCTGGGGGGGGCTGCCCAGGCGCTGGGGGAGCAGAGGCTGGGGGGGTGGGGTGAGCTGGAGGAGCAGAGGCTGGGGGGGAGGCTGCCCAGGCCCTGGGGGAGCAGAGGCGGGAGGAGGGGGGGGGCTGCCCAGGCCCTGGGGGAGCAGAGGCTGGGGGGGGGCTGCCCAGGCCCTGGGGGAGCAGAGGCTGGGGGGGGGCTGCCCAGGCCCTGGGGGAGCAGAGGCTGGGGGGGGGGGGCTGCCCAGGCCCTGGGGGAGCAGAGGCTGCGGGAGCGGGGTGAGCTGGGGGAGCAGAGGCTGGGGGGGGGGCTGCCCAGGCGCTGGGGGAGCAGAGGATGGGGGGGCTGCCCAGGTGCTGGGGGAGCAGAGGCTGGGGGGGGCTGCCCAGGCGCTGGGGGAGCAGAGGCTGGGGGGGGCTGCCCAGGCGCTGGGGGAGCAGAGGATGGGGGGGGCTGCCCAGGTGCTGGGGGAGCAGAGGATGGGGGGGCTGCCCAGGTGCTGGGGGAGCAGAGGCTGGGGGGGGCTGCCCAGGCGCTGGGGGAGCAGAGGCTGGGGGGGGCTGCCCAGGTGCTGGGGGAGCAGAGGCTGGGGGGGGCTGCCCAGGCGCTGGGGGAGCAGAGGATGGGGGGGCTGCCCAGGTGCTGGGGGAGCAGAGGATGGGGGGGGCTGCCCAGGCGCTGGGGGAGCAGAGGATGGGGGGGGCTGCCCAGGCGCTGGGGGAGCAGAGGATGGGGGGGGCTGCCCAGGCCCTGGGGGAGCAGAGGATGGGGGGGGCTGCCCAGGTGCTGGGGGAGCAGAGGATGGGGGGGGCTGCCCAGGCGCTGGGGGAGCAGAGGATGGGGGGGCTGCCCAGGCGCTGGGGGAGCAGAGGATGGGGGGGGGCTGCCCAGGCGCTGGGGGAGCAGAGGCTGGGGGGGGCTGCCCAGGCGCTGGGGGAGCAGAGGATGGGGGGGGCTGCCCAGGCGCTGGGGGAGCAGAGGATGGGGGGGCTGCCCAGGTGCTGGGGGAGCAGAGGCTGGGGGGGGCTGCCCAGGTGCTGAGGGAGCAGAGGCTGGGGGGGGCTGCCCAGGCGCTGGGGGAGCAGAGGATGGGGGGGCTGCCCAGGTGCTGAGGGAGCAGAGGCTGGGGGGGGCTGCCCAGGCGCTGGGGGAGCAGAGGCTGGGGGGGGGGCTGCCCAGGTGCTGAGGGAGCAGAGGATGGGGGGGGCTGCCCAGGCGCTGGGGGAGCAGAGGATGGGGGGGGCTGCCCAGGCGCTGGGGGAGCAGAGGATGGGGGGGGGCTGCCCAGGCGCTGGGGGAGCAGAGGATGGGGGGGGCTGCCCAGGTGCTGGGGGAGCAGAGGCTGGGGGGGGGGGCTGCCCAGGCCCTGGGGGAGCAGAGGCTGGGGGGGGGGGCTGCCCAGGCCCTGGGGGAGCAGAGGCTGCGGGAGCGGGGTGAGCTGGGGGAGCAGAGGCTGGGGGGGGCTGCCCAGGCGCTGGGGGAGCAGAGGATGGGGGGGCTGCCCAGGCGCTGGGGGAGCAGAGGATGGGGGGGCTGCCCAGGCGCTGGGGGAGCAGAGGCTGGGGGGGGGGGGCTGCCCAGGTGCTGGGGGAGCAGAGGCTGGGGGGGCTGCCCAGGTGCTGGGGGAGCAGAGGCTGGGGGGAGCTGCCCAGGCGCTGGGGGAGCAGAGGATGGGGGGGGCTGCCCAGGTGCTGGGGGAGCAGAGGCTGGGGGGGGGGCTGCCCAGGCCCTGGGGGAGCAGAGGCTGGGGGGGGGGGGCTGCCCAGGCCCTGGGGGAGCAGAGGCTGCGGGAGCGGGGTGAGCTGGGGGAGCAGAGGCTGGGGGGGGCTGCCCAGGCGCTGGGGGAGCAGAGGATGGGGGGGGCTGCCCAGGCGCTGGGGGAGCAGAGGATGGGGGGGGCTGCCCAGGTGCTGGGGGAGCAGAGGCTGGGGGGGGGGGGCTGCCCAGGCCCTGGGGGAGCAGAGGCTGGGGGGGGGGGGCTGCCCAGGCCCTGGGGGAGCAGAGGCTGCGGGAGCGGGGTGAGCTGGGGGAGCAGAGGCTGGGGGGGGCTGCCCAGGCGCTGGGGGAGCAGAGGATGGGGGGGGCTGCCCAGGCGCTGGGGGAGCAGAGGATGGGGGGGGCTGCCCAGGTGCTGGGGGAGCAGAGGATGGGGGGGGCTGCCCAGGCGCTGGGGGAGCAGAGGATGGGGGGGGCTGCCCAGGTGCTGGGGGAGCAGAGG
Organism: Pelodiscus sinensis; assembly: GCF_049634645.1. NCBI lineage: Eukaryota > Metazoa > Chordata > Testudines > Trionychidae > Pelodiscus > Pelodiscus sinensis. The sequence continues at coordinate 55,037,573 of NC_134720.1, forward strand.
ATGGGGGGGGCTGCCCAGGCGCTGGGGGAGCAGAGGCTGGGGGGGGCTGCCCAGGCCCTGGGGGAGCAGAGGCTGGGGGGGGCTGCCCAGGCGCTGGGGGAGCAGAGGCTGGGGGGGGCTGCCCAGGCCCTGGGGGAGCAGAGGCTGGGGGGGGCTGCCCAGGCCCTGGGGGAGCAGAGGCTGCGGGAGCGGGGTGAGCTGGGGGAGCAGAGGCTGGGGGGGGCTGCCCAGGCGCTGGGGGAGCAGAGGCTGGGGGGGGCTGCCCAGGCCCTGGGGGAGCAGAGGCTGCGGGAGCGGGGTGAGCTGGGGGAGCAGAGGCTGGGGGGGGGCTGCCCAGGCGCTGGGGGAGCAGAGGCTGGGGGGGGCTGCCCAGGCGCTGGGGGAGCAGAGGATGGGGGGGGCTGCCCAGGCGCTGGGGGAGCAGAGGCTGGGGGGGGCTGCCCAGGCGCTGGGGGAGCAGAGGCTGGGGGGGGGCTGCCCAGGCGCTGGGGGAGCAGAGGATGGGGGGGGCTGCCCAGGCGCTGAGGGGGGAGGGGAAGGAGGGGGGGCGAGCAGGGGAGACCTCCCGCGTGACAGCCCCGGCGCTCACCTGCGGGCATGATGCGGTGCATGGCCACGGACAGGAAGAAGATGGAGTCGCTGTAGTAGGCCCCAGAGCCAGCGCTGAAGTGTTTCTGCATGGCCTGCACCACTGGAAACAGCTGCTCTGTCAGCGCGGCCACATCGTGGAACGTCACCTGGGAGACAAAACCACCGTGGGGCTCAGGGCACAGGGTTGCCGGTGCTTAGCCACGAGCCACGCGGACCCTGCTGGACTCCGGGCGCTGCGAATAATTTACACGGATGAGACAGGACAAGGGACTGCTTTTATCTCCGCTGATCAGATGGGGAAACTGAGGCATGGGGCAACAACATGAACTGCCCCATGAGGAACGTGAGGCCACAGAGGAAGTCGGGGGCAGGGCCAGGCGCTGAACACAAGCCCAGCCCCCTTCTCCAACAGGCCAGCGCAGGACTAGGGGCAGGGAGGTAAAACCCGCTTAAGCAGCCAGCCGCTCCCTCCAGCCCGCCGGGGAGAGTCCCCCTGCTCCGTTAGCCATTCACACCCCAGCAGGGGGCCGTGCACTCTGGCTACCGCTGCCAGCCAGCCGCAGGGGGTCAGAGCCGGTGGCACAGCCGGCTCTCTGGGGCCCTGGCCCCACGCTGACGCAGCGAGAATGGGCCGTGGGCCAGTGGCCTGGACTGGCCGGCGGCAAAGCCCCCAGGCAGGTCAGCGCCCGTCCCGGCAGCCCAGGGCCCAGCAGGGCGGATTTCACAGGTGTCACTGCACAGCCTCACCCGCCAGGCCTCTGTAGCAGGGACCCTGCTCCGCCGTCTGTGCAGCCGCAACCGGCAAGGCCCCTGCCCTCCAGACCCAGGGAGCAGCCGGCTCGGCCCTGTGGCGCTCGGCTCACGTGGGACCTTCACCCCCAACCCCCAGCCCGCTGGCAGCCCCCTCCAGAGCTGGGGTGTGGCGCTCACTGCCTGGTGCACCGAACCAGCACAACTCCTGCTCCCCATAGTGCACAGGGCACCGCTAGCCCAGGGTGCGCAGCAGAGACACCCCCAGGCGCAACCCCTCCCCTTCCGGGGGCTGGTGTCTGAGGGCGGACAGCCTCCCCCCACGGCATGCCACAGCCAATCCCCTGGAGGGCGAGAGCCAGGAACACCTGCTCTCTGGCATCCTGCTCAGACACCTCATTCAATTCCGTGTGGCTTGAACCCTCGTGCTGGCCTGTGGCAAAGCCCCAGAGAGGCTGGGCAGCAACGTGCCCACCCCGTGCTACCCACCGCGTGCCTGGAGCCGCGTGCCCGAGGCCAAGGGAGCGGCCGTGCCGAGCGGAGCCCGTGTTCCCAGAGGTACGTCCTCAGCCGCAAGCACGATGTACGCTGGGATGGATCTGCACCAGCGCGCAGCTCACGTCCCAGCCGCGCAGGGAACCAGGGATGTCTCCGGGTGACTCCAGCGCAAGAGGGAGTGGCCTGGAGGACCGAGGTCCCGCTGCATTCCGCACGTACCGGGAAACGGAAACCTTCTGCCAGGGCGCGGGCCCCCAGAACTGCAGACAGCAGCCCGGCCCGGAGGACACAGGCTCTGGACCCAGGGCGTCCAGTTTCTGCCGCTCCCCGGCTCTCCTTCCCGTGCATTCCCCACGCAGCGCTGGCGAGTGAGAACCGGGCGGGGGACCCGGCCTGCGCCTGCGAGGAGCGTTACGCCAGGCTGCTCTCAAATCCCCCTCACTCCTCTCTTCTGCAGACTAAACAGACCCAATCCCTCAGCCACCCCTCGTAGGCCCTGTGCTCCGCGGGGTGTTCTAGAGGGAATGGTGGAGTTTGTGAAGCTGGAGTGTTTGCGACTGCGCTAAATCTATTGCGGGTCGAACCTCGTCTGGCACCCTCGGGACCTGTCCGGTGCCGAAGCAGAGAATTCAGCAGACTACGGGAGATCAGGGCTGGCTAGCAGCACTGGCAACACCAGGCTCTTAGAAGACGTAGGGGGTCAATTAGAGCTAAATCGCAGCACAGAACCCGAGAGCCAGGACTGGCAGCTCTAATCAAACCTTATGGGACTGGGGGAAACTTGGCCACCCATAAGAACATAAGAACGGCCGTGCTGGGTCAGACCAAAGGTCCATCTAGCCCAGTAGCCTGTCTGCCGACAGTGGCCAGCACCAGGTGCCCCAGAGAGGGTGGACCGAAGACAATGATCAAGCGATTTGTCTCCTGTCCTCCCTCTCCAGCCTCTGACAAACAGAGGCCAAGGACACCATTTTATCCCCTGGCTAATAGCCATTTATGGACCTAACCTCCATGAAATTATCTAGCTTCTCTTTAAACTCTATTATAGTCCTAGCCTTCACAGCCTCCTCCGGCAAGGAGTTCCACAGGTTGACTACGCGCTGTGTGAAGAAGAACTTTCTTTTATTAGTTTTAAACCTGCTCCCCATTAATTTCATTTGGTGTCCTCTAGTTCTTCTATTATGGGAACTAATAAATAACTTTTCTTTATCCGCCCTCTCCACACCACTCATGATTTTATAGACCTCTATCATATCCCCCCCCAGTCTCCTCTTTTCTAAACTGAAAAGTCCCAGTCGCTTTAACCTCTCTTCATATGGGACCCGTTCCAAACCCCTAATCATTTTAGTTGCCCTTTTCTGAACCCTTTCCAAGGCCAAAATATCTTTTTTGAGGTGAGGAGACCACATCTGTACACAGTATTCAAGATGTGGGTGCACCATAGTTTTATACAGGGGCAGTAAGATGTTCTGGGTCTTATTTTCTATCCCTTTCCTAATAATTCCTAGCATCCTATTTGCCTTTTTGACCGCCGCTGCACACTGTGTGGAAGTTTTCAGAGAACTGTCCACGATAACTCCAAGATCCCTTTCCTGATTTGTCGTAGCCAAATTAGCCCCCATCATACTGTACGTATAGTTGGGGTTATTTTTCCTGATGTGCATTACTTTACACTTATCCACATTAAATTTCATTTGCCATTTTGTTGCCCAATCACTCAGTTTGGCGAGATCTTCTTGGAGTCCCTCACAGTCTGCTTCTGTCTTGACTATCCTGAACAGTTTGGTATCATCTGCAAACTTTACTACCTCACTGCTTACCCCTTTCTCCAGATCATTTATGAATAAGTTGAGAAGGATCGGTCCCAGGACTGACCCTTGGGGGACCCCACTAGTTACCCCTCTCCATTCTGAAAATTTACCATTTATTCCTACCTTGTGTTTCCTGTCTTTTAACCAGTTCTCAATCCAAGAAAGGACCTTCCCTCTTATCCCATGGCCATGTAATTTACACAAGAGCCTTTGGTGAGGGACCTTGTCAAAGGCTTTCTGAAAATCTAAGTATACTAAATCTACTGGATCCCCCTTGTCCGCATGCTTGTTAACCCCTTCAGAGAACTCTAACAGATCAGTAAGAGTTCCACCCCCCTGCTAAGTGGCCACGTGGGGATCTCGGAACCTGCTGGGCCCTGGTGCCGCCGGACTGGAGCGGCTCAGCCTGTAACAAGCGACATTTGCCAATACGCAGAGTCCCCACGGCGCCAGCGCTGCCGCTGTGCACATGCGCTCGGCAAGCAGACGCCATCCACACAGCGGTGACCATCCTGGGACCAGCCCCCAAGCAGTAAGTGGCGATTCATTAGTTACCCATCCAATGATTCACCCTCCAAAGAGCAGGCAAGTGGGACGCTCCGGCGCTGCTGCCAGCTCCCCCACACCCTGCCAAGGCCCGGCTACGGGGCGTCCTGACCCAGGGAGCCCCCGGCTATGCCCATGCCCTGCCCTGGGCACCCACCCTGCTCTGAGGGGTCCCAGGCTCTCCCCTGGAACTAGCCGCTGCCCAGCCCGTGGCCTGACACCTGCCCCACGGGCTGAGGCGGCCGAGCGGGCCGGGCGCTGTCACGAGCGGCTCTCATCCCGGCCTGCCCCGTGGCTCCAGCCCACGTTTCAGCCCCCGGGGCACCGACCAGGGGCCTGCCCCAGCTGGACGCAGCCCACGTGAGCCGTGGTGCTTCTGAGCAGGGCGGTGGCGTGTGTGGGGAACCCACCTGCAGCCAGCACAAGGCGGGGGGGCTCCCGCAGCCTGCTCCTGGCGGGGGCCGTGGGCTGCTCCCGGGGCAGCAGCGAAGGGGGAGGAACCAGCTCTACTCCGGCCCGGGCACCGCTCCGGGAAGCTCTGGCACAGGGGGAGGGACGCGGGGCCGGGAATGGCCAGGCCAGCTGGGGAAAGCAATGGCAGGTGACGAGCTGAGCTCTGGGCACCGAATCGGGCCCAGTCCTGGCCAGTCGCCCCTGCTCCGCTGGGCCAAGCCCACAAGCACAAGGCTGCCCTTGCCGGGCCTGAGTTACGCACCTGGGGGCAACGGAAACATTTGTGCCCCCCAAACCTGGCGCCCAGCTGAGCCCGACCCTGGGGTGAGGGGAGCTTGAACGTCTTCCCCTACCCCCTCCAGTTTGGGGCCGGGCCCCCGCACGCCAGCGGAGACGGAGGAGGCTCCAGCTAGCAGTGGCAGGCGAGCGGAGGGGGACTAACCCCTGACCCACCTCACTACCCCACTGCCCCTCACTGCAGGCAGGAAATAGAGGGGTAGGGGCCGCGCCCTGGGGCAGGGCACGAGCAGACAGGGCGGCCTCGGCTCTGCCCAGCACCACGGCCCACGCCCAGCACTGTCAGGACTAGCTCTGCCGCGCGCCGGGTCCCCAGCGGCTGCTCACCCTCCGGGAACGTTCCCAGGGGGCTGGAGCCAAACACGGACACAATCCCTCCCCACTCGCCTGCCACAGCCCGACTCCCCAGGGCCTTTCTGGCCCTCGCCCCTGCGGGAAAGCGCCTGCCCCAGGAAGGCCCCTCTCCTGGGCGCTGCCGTCAGGCCAATGCTCGCAGCCGGGGATTCCAACATCCAGTCGGCTGCTTAGAAGAGCCCCCCAGCTCCACGTAGCACCAACGCCGGACGCGGCTGCGTTTGGAGAAACGGCACAGTCCCGAGACTGGAACCCGTGTCCACCCGGCGCTCCTGGGCAGGGGCGCTCGCTCCCCCTGGGCCGGGGAGGCAGGACGGTGCGTTCCCGAAGCTGGGGCCCCTTGTGCTCCCACCTGTGCGGGAACATCCACCGGCGCCAGCTCAGGACACGTCCCCGGACAACCCTTGCTCACGGCAAACGGCTGCCTGTGCCCCTGGCTAGATGCCTTGCCCAGAGCACAGCCCGGGAGAGGCCACCCCAGGGCCGCGCTGGCACCGGAAGCCTGGCCACTGGGCAGCAGCAGCACCAGGCAGGCATCCGCCAGGGCCGGGCAGTCACACGCGCCTGGCCAGGACCCCAGACAAGGGCGTGGAGCAGGCACGGGCTGCGCCGGGCGTGCAGCTGAGCCACCCGGCTTGCTGCAGCCGAGGGAGTCAGACGGAGACGCAGACAGCGCCGGGCGTGCAGCTGAGCCACCCGGCTTGCTGCAGCCGAGGGAGTCAGACGGAGACGCAGACAGCGCCGGGCGTGCAGCTGAGCCACCCGGCTTGCTGCAGCCGAGGGAGTCAGACGGAGACGCAGACAGCGCTGGGCGCAGGCCCTGGCAGAGCCCGAACCCGAGCAGGCCTGTGCACACAGCGGGGCCCCAGAGCGGGGCGCCAGCACTGCGGGGGGGCGGGGCTGAGCTGGGGGAAGCCAGCAGCAGTGTCCTCGTGGGGGCGTTGGAGCCCGGCAGGCAGGAAACCGGTGCTGCAGCGCTGTCAGCAGACGTGCACAAACAGCTCCCGGGCCGGCTCCCACGGGCCCTTCTCCCAGCCGCTCCTCTGGCTCCTGGCTGGCTGTCCTGCCGCGCCCGCGGCCGCACGGTGCGCCAGTGCCACCTGCAGGGCCAGCACCTTCCCCGCAGCCGGGCGCCAGGCCCCACTCGGGGACCTGCTGGGCTGGGCACAGGGCCTCCCCGTGCACTAACGAACCCGGCCTGCTACCTTCCCTGTACAGCCCTGACTAACCCGGCACCCGGCTCCGCCTCGGCTCCCGAAGGACGGCCACGTGACGCCGGAGCCAGCCTCCCAGGCGGGAGCGCCAGCGCCAGGCCAGCGGCCTGGCAAAGCTCCAGGGAGGGACGCAGCTCTAGCAGGGCCCTGCCCGCGCGACAGAACGTATTTATCAGCGGCCTGGGAGAAGTCCCTGAGAAGGCTGCCGCGAAGCCGGGCTCAGGGAGGGGCAGCAATGCGGGGCCATGGCTCTGAGCCCTCGGCGGAAGCGAGCACGTGGAGGAACGGCGAATGCAGGCCAGGCGCACGGGCGGGGGGCGCTACCCTGGCCAGCGCTGACCCCAGCACGATGGGGGTGAGCTCCCAGGGCCGTGCCCTGGCCAAGCGCGGGGGCTGCCCTGGGATGCAGGAGCGGGAGCACTTGGCCCTCAGTGTTTGGCGCTGGCGTGAATCCTGGGCCCGGTTCTGGGGCCCCACGCAGGAGGGCTCAGCCGGCAGAGTGAGCGGGCGGGGGGCACACGTCCCGCGCCGACCCCGAGGGCTCCCTCTGCTTAGCTGAGAGGCAGACGGTGCAGGGCTGGGGGCACAGGCTGGCGTATCTAGCCAGGAACGAGCATTCCCCAGCGCGCGCCGCCCCCCCCAGTCCCGTGGCCACAAGCGGAAGCCCGACAAATGCCGAAGCCTAAGAAACCAGAGTCACTAGCACCGGCACCATTTACCAAGGTGCTTCTCCGGGAAGTAAGGAAACACCAGGGGAGCGAGGGCACCGCCATGGCCAGCGCAGGTGGGACTGCAGCTCCCGGGGCTCCAGGCCAGAGCAGCTCAGATTCCCCTCAGCAGGACCCTGCCCCACTGAGATGCCCGGCAGGTGGCTGGAACGGGCACTGGGCGCTCTCGGGGAGCACGTCCCCTCCCCGGCTGGTTTCCATCGCCGGCAGCCCCGGGAGCTCAGCCGAGTCCAGCCGGCTGTCTCCACATCGGCCTCTTCCTGTGTCCTGAGCGGGCAGCGACAAACCAGGTCAAGCCCTGTAGCCGCGCCCTCTGGTCACAGATCACTCGCCATGAACTGCTCACCCCAAAGCTTCCCTGCCCAGAGGCTCAGCTGACGCCGCCCCCGCCCCTTCCCGCCGCACCAGGAACAGGCGCGCTCCCCACCGGCCGAACACACTGCCCACGGCACACGGCACTGGCAGAGAGAAAGGCTCTTTGGCAACAGCAGCTTCCTGGGGTCCCCCTTGGCAGTTCGTAAGCCCTTGGCCAGCCACCCCCCCGGCCGTGCACGGCCCGACCCGGCATTCACACGATCCGGTCGGCCCTCTGGTGCCAGACAGGCTGATACGGGCCAGATGGACCATTGATCTGACCCAGTCAGGCCGTTCTTACGAGGGGGCAGGGCTGAGCCTCATCCCTCGCCCTCCCCCCGCCCTAGCCACGTGTGGTGCAAGAAAAGGGCTGCAGGTGTATCTGCAGGGCCCCTGGATGCCCCACGTCAGGGCAGAGTGTGTCTGTAGCAAGGGAGCTGCTGACCCTTTGTCCTACAATAGCTGCCCCGCATTAGCGGCCCCAGGAGTGCCCCTGCCCCAGGGCGAGAGCCACACAGCCGGCATGACCCTGGGATGCATCAGCAGGGGAAGAGCGAGGAGGAGGAGTCACCCCGGCACAGGGCACATGCTCAGGCTGCAACATGCGCACCTTGCACAGAGCTGCACCGGCACCTGCACACTGGCCATGCTGCCAAGGCCACACGAGCGCCAGGACCCCCGCCTTGACGGCAACGCTGCAGCACAGCACTGCCCCCCGTTACCGGCTCCTGGATGCAGGGAAATCGGCCTCAGGACGGGGAGAACACCCAGAATAGCCCCCCCACCCCGCTCTTGGTCCTTCTCTCCACAGAGAGGCCAGCGGAACTCAGCTCCCCTCGCGCAGGACACAGCCCGGGACAAGCCGGTCAGGCCCTGCCCCCTCTCGGAGGAGTGGGATGAGAGGGGACAGAGCAGCCTGCGCTGGAGCCCAAGAGCCACAGCTCGGAGCTCGTGGCACAACAGATGGCCGTGCTCCCTCACGGTGCTTTTCAGGGGGCCAAGCTCTGCTGCGGACGCCACTGGAGGCTGGAGGGACGCGCTGTCCATCCGCTGGGCCAAGAGCAGCAGCGACAGAACCTGCGGGTGAGACTCGCGTCCCTGTTCGCCATTGCATCTTGCTTCACCCAGTCCCATCGGCTTCCCTCTTCCTTGCCCCGCCGCCCAGAGCCAGAGCAACATGCAGCCAAGCGAAGGAGACCGGGCAGCAAGGCCCCGGGGGAGAAGCAGGTGGCCTCAGAAGAGATGAGCGTGTGGCGCTGCTGGGGCAGCCAGGCCCAGGTGCGGGACGTTCACATGACGGGGGCTGGGCCACCCACAGCCAGGCCTCGCGGACGCCGGTGGGGAGTCCTGCTCCGGAGCGTGGACATGGGGGCGTCACACGCCAGGGGACAATTTCCCAGCAGGCCACCCCAGGGAGCTACGGGCAGAACTCCGCCCCGCGCCACTTGTGGAACTCCCCGCCGCGTGAGCGCAGGGCTGCGGAGGGGAGAGCAGCACTGGGGGAGAATGAGAAAGCCCCGCCCCCGCCCAGGCCCCGCCCCCGGCCCGCGGGCCGTACCTGGCACGGGAAGGGCAGGCCGGGCAGCAGCGGGCGCAGCAGGTCGCGCATGAGCTCGCGGCTGGCGGGCTCGCTGACGAAGTGCAGGTGCAGCGCGCGGCGCGGCGGGAGTTGCGCGCGGCGCAGCAGGGAGCGCAGCGCGGCCTGGGCGCGGGCCTGCAGCGCGGGGCTCTGCGCCGCGCGCGTGAACATGAGCAGCAGGTGGCGGGCGCGCGGCGCGGGGCGCGGGCCCGGTGCCAGGTAGAGCAGCGCGCCCAGCGCGAGCGCGCCCAGCGCCAGCGGCAGCCACCGGCCCATGGCGCCCCGAGCCCCGCGAGCCCCGCCCCGCCCGGGGGAGGAGCTTCAGCGCCGCGCCCTGGTCCGTGCGTGCAAGGGGCGGGGGAGGCCCCCGCGTGCGTGCAAGGGGCGGGGGAGGGGAGCCCCGCGTGTGTGCAAGGGGCGGGGGCGGGGAGCCTCGCGTGCGTGCAAGGGGAGCCTCGCGTGCGTGCAAGGGGAGCCCCGCGTGCGTGCAAGGGGCGGGGGAGGGGAGCCCCGCGTGTGCAAGGGGCGGGAGAGAGGCCCCCGCGTGCGTGCAAGGGGCGGGGGAGGGGAGCCCCGCGTGCGTGCAAGGGGCGGGGGAGGGGAGCCCCGCGTGCGTGCAAGGGGCGGGGGAGGGGAGCCCCGCGTGCGTGCAAGGGGCGGGGGAGGGGAGCCCCGCGTGCGTGCAAGGGGCGGGGGAGGGGAGCCCCGCGTGTGCAAGGGGCGGGGGAGGGGAGCCCCGCGTGCGTGCAAGGGGCGGGGGAGGGGAGCCCCGCGTGTGCAAGGGGCGGGGGAGGGGAGCCCCGCGTGCGTGCAAGGGGCGGGGGAGGGGAGCCCCGCGTGTGCAAGGGGCGGGGGAGGGGAGCCCCGCGTGCGTGCAAGGGGAGCCCCGCGTGTGCAAGGGGCAGGGCGCTGCCAAGGCTAGAGCTTGGGGCCCTGTGCTGGGCGCTGCCTTTGTCCGGTCCGATGCTTCCTGCCCCCGAGCATCGAGCGGCTGCGATAACCCGGCGGGCTCCTGCCTACGAGCCTTCGCACGCGCGGCTCAGCGGGGCCGGGGCGCTGGGAACAGGCTGACCCGCTTCGTGCAGCGCCCCCGAGCCGAGCAGGGACCCGCGAAGAGTTTTCCTGCTGGGCAGCAGCTGGGGAGTCACAAAGGAAAACCTGCCTCTTGTCCCCACGCGCGGCCCAGCCCGACCCACCCTGGCCCCTTCCTACACCCAGCGCGTTTCTCGCCTCCCCCCCCCAGTCCACTTTCCCTTCACTCCCCCCGTGGCATTTATCCCCCTACAGGGATTACCAGCCCACCCAAGAGACCACTTGCTCCTCCCCCCGGCACAGACCCCCACCAGGGGCTCATGGAGCAGACGTAAGAAAGGCTCCCAGTACCCAACCCCAGCCTGGTTCAGCGAAGCCGGAACACAGGAGTCCTGCTGGCCCCTCTCACTCAGGCCAGAGCCTAATTGTGACACACTCGCCATGGGGCAGGCACCATGGTCAGCACTGGAGACTGACATACTCCAGCACGCTCACACACAGCACAATCTTCAGAGGTTTCGGTTGTTGTCAAGCCTTATGACTTGGCCAAATGTGGGTGGACTTTCATGGGGAAGGCAAAAGGCCCATCTCTCACACCAAGACCTGTTCCCTCATCAAATTCCAACTCCTCCAGCCAAAGGATCAGGGTGCAGGCGCATTTCAAAGCAAAAAAAAAAGAAAAAACCTGCAAAATTCCTAGACTCCGCAGGAGAGGCTCCTGTTCCCTCCCACTCAGCAAGTGGAAGCTTTCCTCTGCCACAGTACCTGCCACCACTTACCTTTGACTCTCAGGCAAACTGGGAATAGACAGCTGCTTGCTTTCAAGCTGTATTGGCTTGTAGTCCCGAGACTATGGAAGAGCCTGGACAGATATAGACGTTTCATCAGGGTTTGCAGCATACAAAGTCTTTATTCAAGTATAGTATTTACAATTCTTACACAATGTACATAGAGTAACTAGAAAGATATGCATTTCTCTCCCTTTACAATGAAACTACAATAAAACTACATTCAAGTTTTTGATACAAAGTCTGTAGACTTATTAAATGCGAAGTCGGGCTGGTTATACATTCTTTACAATTATGCATTTAGAAAACAAAAAAAATCACAAGTGACTATAAGCATTTACTGGAATGGTTCAAAACACTGTCTAATAGAGTTACTCAGGGATAGGTACAGAAAGTCATTTATCACTCCAAACAGACTAACCTTCCAGCCTGAGAAAACCTAGGTTGACTCCTCAGTAATTACTATCATAACACGGGGAAAAGTCAGATCTTCAGTTAAAAATCAGGTGGGAATTTTCCTCCCTTACGATCTCCATCCACGGGTGGAGAAGAAGAAATACAGTACATAGACAAGTAAAGAAAGAACGGGGCAAGGGGGGGAATGCAAATAAGTACATTCATGTCTTCCCCCCACCAGATCCATAGATAGTTGAGCGACTGTTTTAGAAGGGTATATTTGTACAAACAGATATTATACCGAGACATTTGTGCGTGTCAGGCGGAACTCTGTGCAAAGGGATATCAACCATAGCATTGTATTTAACAGAGGAAATATTCCTTGCCTGTGTGTAGGTGGATGAACACTGGATGTTTTCAGAATTCGCTTTTAAAACGCTTTCAGTGTCTTACTCAGTTTCATGTTGTTACAACTTTCATGCCTTGGATTCAAGGTATTTGAATGTTTTAATTTTATGAAATGGTCCTTTTGTGGTTCTTGGCACCATTCAGAGATATTATTAAAATGCATACTTCACATGCACGTTTGTTAAAAACAGGATTTCAGTGCTTCCCAGTAGCTGTCTATACACTGAGACATTATAGCACAATACCTTTCTTCTTGGTCTCATGTAATGCACCAATGCTTACAGATAACTGCTACACATCAAAGGGATTTCTAATAATTCAGACAATATGCTGAGGGTACCAGTCAGGATTCAGAGCAAGAGACTCCACTTTAGATGGAGAATTTACTGACAAACCAACAGGACTGAGAGGAGGTTTGTTTACATGGAGACAGGGCTGACAATGAATTCCGACCCGTGATAGGTACAGAGAGTATCTTCCAACATACCATGAACGTATAAATCATGAAGAGCACAAACTGAAGCCCAGCACCTAGGATTTCTATGAGGTTGAGATTAGGTCCCGTATGTACAGGCGAGTAAACTAAATTCTCCGTGTATCAATGAACTGAAGTGCCTGTTCCACCAGCAACAGGAGTGAAAGCAAAGCAAAATTTCTACTGGATTCACTAGCTCCTGGAAAAGGAGAATGATTGCAGTATGTCAAGTGGCATAAAATTCAGCGGAGTACAGAAATACCTGAATGTATACGCATTGTACCGACAGTAACTGAAAACAGGAAGTCATCAAAGTAAGTATTGACTGCAATGAAACATCACAGACACCCGTTTGAACCAGCAGGTGTCCTAAGCAAATCATAACAAAACAAAGTGTGCTAATGCATGATGTGCTTTTTCATAGTTACTCATTCCAGAAATCTTTCTGCACATCTGGCCTACCTGGACCAGAGTAAAGAGAACAAAAGCCTTCAGTAGGGGAGCCAATACTAGGTTTCACACCATTTTACAATGATAAATCAATTTAAAGCTGTGCTAAGAAAATGTGTGCTGCCTTCTTCACAGATTAAGGTCACTTGTGTTCCATAGCTATATGAAAGCATGAACTGCAACTAAAATTCCCCATGACTTGGCACGTGGTTCAGCCAATACTAAAGCGCAATGCAATCTTACTGCATGCACACAATTCAAGTTAGAGTCAGATTCACCTCAAAGCCGGAGTGGAAATTTCCTAATACAATTGGTCATAAAAGCAGCCTGCAAGGCACAGATTTGCCCTCAAGCACCATCTCTGTAGCCAGGGGTCAACAGTACTCTGTCCTGCTAACTGGACACTTGATCTCGCTAGGCACCAGAAACTTTCAAAGCATGTCAGCAGGCCAGTGGTCACAACAATGCTCTTCTGGCAAACACAAAGGCCAAGGAACAACCTGCCAAAACGCTTCCCAGTTTTCACCATCTCTCGGGCGCCTCTCAGAGCTCTTGCAGACAATCCACAGACCAGCATAAAGGTCACCATTCCCTGCCTAGCGCGGGTGAGTAACGCTGCAGGGGCTCCATGCAGCCACGGAACAAGGGAGCCGGGCTCCAGTCACAGCAGCATTTGTTAGGGAAGAGGACAAGGCAGCTCTAGTCAGACCTGTGATCTAAAATGTGTACTCGGTATTGGACACATCCTACCCAGCGTCCCAGCTACAGACACGGAAGCTTCCCCTCTCTACGCGCTACTAACGTCCAAGACAGAATAGAATGCTGCTGCATGACAGATCGGGATGCCTGCAAGCCTTCTCCAGGAAGCCATTCCTGTTAACAAAGCTTTTGAGACTCATTTGTAAGCAGCAAACTCAAACTTATTTCTGTCCAAAAAAATGCAGTTAAAAAGGGCCCCAATTTACTTGGTTTAAAGTAAGTAGGCTACAAATGAGTCAATGATAAGACTGTAAAATGTATCAATTTACCACAGGAATCTCCTGGACACTTTCTGCAGCATGAAGATCTTGTTCTGGTATCAAAGATCTTCCGTGTATTTTATTTTGATTAGATATTTACTGCACAAGAATAAATCTCTGAAACAGCTGTCTGAAATTCAACGTGCCAGGAAAAGCCTGATTTGATCACACATGTACACAGATTTAGAAAACCTTTTCTGTATTTGCACTGTTACAAGCCAATTTTTAAAAATCTCACTTCTTGCTAAAGTAAATATTAGCAGCACTATAGCACATTGTTTGGAACAGCAGAGGCAGATTACAGGACGCATGCAGTAGTTTGAAAGAACTACCTAGAAATCCTTCTTACACTGCTCAAAGTGCCAGCTAATGGAGAATCAGTAAGCCTCTGATGCTTTGGGGAATTCTCTCTCTATATGCTACGAGCTGTAAACACACAGATCATCCTTCCTGTACATCACGTACACGTGCAGACAGACAGACTGCGGTGTGGAGCCCGCTGCAGAGTTCTTGTGGCTGCCAATAGAGTGCAGAGCAGCGGAACAGTGAAACTTCTGGGTTTTCTACGACATGGCCTACATTAGTGAGCGTAGGTGCACAGACTATACTGTGGCAGGCTCTGGCCAGATGGCTGCATCACGTGTGTGTTTTAAATGTTTTTATTGGGAACAATACATACTGACAGCTGGCCGGGGAGCAAAGCACCCTTGAATACTATGCCTGTCCTGTAATGATGCCCTGCTTGGCTCACTTAGTTATCTTCTCCTCCCTAATTCCAGCATTTGTGATGCATTCTGAGGCCAGCCAGTGTAATGCATTAAACACAAATCTTGATGGCATTAGATCAAATTTACTCCGAAGGGAAGGTTCCCCAGAGAATGTGTTCACAGCACGTACTAATGTAAACAGGGGAGTGCCTGCTCTTCAGACAGTAGGGCCTCTAGGGTGCAGTGGTCACTGGGCTAGCAGCAGGCACGGCTTGGGCACAGTCAGCTGGGAAAGAGCCTGCGACAATGTTAGCAGTGATGGGGCGTGTATGTCGTGGGCAGGTCTGCCAAAGGGGAGTTCAGGCAGGTGACCCCATCCAAAGATGCTGGAGGGAAGGGCAGGCTGGTCCTTGTCTGCCGTCAGGAGACGGAGGCTGCAGATCACAGCTAGGCAGAAGGTCTGGGCCATCCCACAGCACACACAGGTTATGAGTTCTGCAACCGTCCCAGCCTCTGCCAGCAACCAAATCCTGCTTCCCCAGGGGAACCGCCCCCCCCCCCCCCCAGCTTGAGGCAGCACCCCGCTGGTGAGGGATTCACTCTGAAGCACACGCGGCACATTCCTGCCCAGCCTAAGGCTGCACTGCAGTGGCCACTCAACCCAGACTGCCCAAGAGCTAACCGCAAGCACAGTGACAGGAGCAGAACAAAAGGAAAGACTGCTGCGCTATAAGCATTAGAGAACCACCAGGTTTTGTTCTTTTCCTTCTCAGACACTCAAGACTTCTGTGAATCTGATTGCTGAAAACGGTTTAGCTTCTCAGGATTATTGGACGCCATTTGGGAAAAATCACGAAAAATGTCCTGGTAAGTTTCATCTCCTGGGTAGAAGAAAAAATAAATTAGGAAAATGTTTCTAAAACATTTCTCACGACGACTCACACCATGCATCATCTCATGAATGTCCCAGTGATTACGGCAGAACACTTACATGTTTGTATAACAGATTGTTTGTTCACGTACGGCATAACATTGATTGGTGACATCACCTCTCAGACTGGTTAGCTCCATGCACATTTTGTAAAAGCAAATTAAACAAAGCCAAACTATACCTGAAAACAGTGCCTCAAAGGCAGCCACACAGAGGAAAGTTCAAAGTTAGAGAGATGCAAGCATTTTAAAGCAATGTAAAAGAAAACATGTTTAAAACAGAAAGAATAAAATCATTATTTTAAAAAGGAAATAGTCAGAGGTTCTCTCAAACAGATCTATGGCAGAAATAAGGGGTGAAGAAAAAGTCCATAACCAGCAAGTACATAAGATAAGGATTATTAGCTAGTACATAATAGAACACTTAGCAGCAAGTAGGGCTCTACCAAATTTACAGCCATGAAAAATGTGTTACAGCCCATGAAATCTGGTCTTGTGTGGCTTTAACCTATTCTCTAAAGGTTTCCTAGAGGAGACCCGACCCGCGTTGCTCAAACTGGGCTCCTGACCCAAAAAGGAGCAGTGGGCGGGCTGCAGGTTGTGAGGAGTGGGGAAGATCACAGCATTGCCACCTTACTTCTGCACAGAGGCCAGCATGCAGCTCTTGGCTGGGCGCCCCACTCTGCAGGCAGCGCTGCCCGTAGCAGCAAGGGTGGCAATACCACAGCAGGCTATCCATGGGCGGCAGCTCTGCCGTCAGCCAGGCTCCCAGCTAGTAGCCGCCAACCTCCAACTGCCCAGCACTGAAGCTGCCAGTAAGGGTGACAGTACCACAACCCTCCTCATAATAACCTTGTGACACTCCCCCCTCCCCAAACTCCTTTCTGGGTCAGGCCCCTACAGTTACGCCCACAGGACATTTCAGAGTGAAATAGCTGAAATAATAAAACTGACGATGTTTAAAATCCTATGACTGTGAAATTGGCAGGGCCCTGCGTATAAGAGCAGAGTGGCTTCCTATATTACTGAGGAAATTCAAGTTTGCAAGTGCTGGTGCGTTAGTATCTGAGTAGGCAAACTGGCATTTTGTTTTATTTTTCAATGCAACATTTAACATGCACGTGCCTTACACCTGGGAACCTCGCTAGTCTACACTAAGACAATGACCCATTGCTGACCACGGCTTTTCACCCAGGCCCCTTCATTTGAACAGGCACTCTCAGAAGTGACATTGACCAGAACAAAATAGAAATAGCGGCAGGGCTTACATCATAAAATGTAGTCATTCAGAAATTGCCCCAGCTCTAAAAATAAGCACAATCACTAGCACATTTTAAAAAGGGAACTTCCTTTCAGTTTTTGGGTTTAGCGCCAAGCACTTTTGAAAATCTGAACCCACACACAGCATGTTTGCTCATTGCAGCTTCTAATTACTTCTACTGAGAGGCAAGCAAACAATCAAACTGGAGTCCTGATCATTCATCAGGAGAACTACACTAAAGAACTGACCACATCTAATGCATGTACTCAATTAACAGCACAGCAGAAATAAAAGGAAATCAATCCCATTGGTAAACTAGTGCTGCATTGCAGTTAACATTTCTAGTTCTGCCTCAAAAAAACCTGTTTCTGCAAGAAACTAGGGGGCTGCACTCCCTGCTCGCTATGCCTGCCAACCCCCTCTCTGGGGGTAGGGCAGGGAACGGGCCGAGGCCTCGCCAGCCCCTGCGCTTTCCCCCCAGCCACCAAAGGGGCAGGGAGGCCGGGCCAAGGCCTTGCCAGCTCGGCTCTCTCCCTCTGGCTGCTGGGATGAGGGCAGCCCTGGCTCCCCGCTGAGCACTGGGGAGGAGGGAGGCTGCGGCATGGCGGGGCTGGCTCCTCAGCACTGGGGAAAGGGGAGGGGGGAGGAAGGGAGAAGGCAGGTAGGACGCAGAGAGACGTGATGACGTCGCTCTGTCATCCCATAGGAACATTTTTTATATAGGGAGACAGATATTTTGGGCTATTCTGGATTTTAAAAAGTATCTCATACAAAAATAGACAAGGAAAATAAAGTGTCCCTTAGGTTGGCATGCTGCTCGAAAATACTTAATACTGCCCCTCTTGTAAAACAGCATTTTACATTGAACTCTGGAAAGGCCCTTTCCAAGCCAATTGTCGCTAAAGTGCAGATTTGTAATACAAAAATACTATATCACTGCTTAACCATTCCAAACAAAACAACACGCAAGGCACACACCGAACAGTTCAGAAGACAGGAAAGAGAGAGGCAGATGCCCAGTAACAGACTTTCTGTAGCACCGAAAGGTGAGTACTCTCAAGTATTACACAAGGCATTAAGGATGGTAAGGATTAGTCGACTATCCAATAAGCATTTGCTTCTCAGATAGGGTTCATCTAGACTACGGGGAACAGTCAAAAGAAGATATGCAAATTCTGCAGGAATTTGCATATCTTCTTCGGATTGCACTTTCAAAAGAGGAGCCTCAGCATTTCAAAGGGGCAGCACGTCAAGCCTGGGGTTAGCTGGGGACTCTTGTACATTTCAAAGCATGCACCTGCAGCCAGGGCCAGCGGAACTTCCCGCTGGCCCGGGCTGTACACGGAGTTCCACATTCCTCCTTTGAAATGTACAAGAGCCCGCTGACCCCGGGATGCGGAAGTGCCTGTCGACTACTCGACTAGTCAATTAACTGCAATTTAACATCCTTACAAGGACTAGTACCATGGAGTATATGGCTTCCACCGCCAGCAATGTGTATTTTGTATATTAAGTACGTTTTGGAAGACCCATTGTACCATGCAAAGTAATGTATATGTTCCTTCAATAGTTCAAACCAACTGTACGTGTTCACACCAAAAATATGGTGCTTAGAGAAGCTAATCGGTAGTTTCACTGACTTCATGGCTTGGGTACGTGGATACTGCAGTCGGAGGTGTGGATGCAGCTCAGGTCAGCACACCAGCAGTAACTATAATCTAGCTGGTACAGCTAAAAGAAGCCAACACAACCTAGCCACACGGATCTTTGGTGCAGCCCAGCAACACCAGTGGGCACCACGGGTTCCAGGCAGGTTTGTACAGTCTGTGCTGAAGTCCGTGCCACCGTGCGGTCATTATTTTTAGCCACAGTCTCATTACAGCTTGCACAGCTATGGCTCCCTGAGCACACTCACACCTTAGAATACACACATGGCCATTTCTTTCTTTCCCTTTAAAATGAAAATGGAATTGAGAACTAGGTAGGGAGGCTGTTCCCCACAGCCTACCAATGAAATAGCATGCATCTCGCTGGCAGTTAATGCCACTGGCTAACTGTTGGGCAGTCAAAGGGGTGGACTTCCCTTTACTCAGCAGAAGTGCCTGCACTATTTTTGATTAACGTCAAAGCCTTTTATATGAATTTAAACCACAATTCCAAGAAAATACACAAGGTTGAAAATCCACCCCGAGGAGGTCTGTTAACGCTAGGTTTCTGAATACTGGATTATTATGTGGTATTTATGGGCATACTTACGAGATATTGGTATATGGTTTGATCTGCGGGCAAGGCACTTATTCACAAGCAATCACTTAGAAGTGAATGGCATAAGCGTTTTGCTAGACCAACACCAGAGTGTTTAGCACTTTGCAGGAATAAGCCCTTGAAGCAGGATGGTTTTCCTTTAACTAAGTTCCCTGACTGGTGGCCATTTAAGTCAGATTTAACCAAAACCAGCCAACCCACTTGAGTTCTATTATTGCTTTCCTTTAAGATGAGTTTAAATAAGTCCCCCGTAATATACGTGGTTTGTCCAAATACAAGTTTAGACATGAGGCGTAAGAGGTAAGATTTGCCCATGAATTATTTGGATGTACTTGCCATGTGGGATATTTTGCTTCTTAACACCAATTGGAACAGATGCACATCAATGTTTTCTAATGTCCTGGGTGAGTTCTATAGTACAAAAATGTCTCTTTAAAAGTAAATGTTTGGTCTAACTTCTGTACAACATAAACATGATTTATGCAAAAAGCCTTCCTGATCCTGTTCCTGCCCATAGCGATTCTGTAGGATTGTTTTGTGCGGGCCTCAGAAAAAGGGGTTGTAATGCTAAAGACAAACATTCCTCCTGTAGTAAGGTTAATTCCTTGACTGCTGCTAACCCATCCATCTAAAAGGCTGCAGCTGGACACTGCCCTGTGTTTGGCCGAATGTAACAGCAGAAGACATGGAGGGCCAGCAAACATTAGTGCTACAATTCTGAGTTTCAAACACTCTCCATGCTCAGCCTGTGAACACTTGACTGTTTAGAGTGTAAACTGCACTTCAGTCACACGTCATACGAATATACGTTAATTATGAAAACACTGAGGTATGCAGCGACTTGAGTTTTCTTTGGGTGAAAAATCATGAGTCACCTAGCTGCAAACTAATAAACTCCTGAATGCATTTCTTATATTGCATCTCAGTATGGTTGTTACTAGAGAATTGACCTGGCTGTCCAAAAAGTCCTTCTGATTCACGCATTTCTTCATTCATTCTTGCCAAGCGTAACCTGTGGTGTAGAGAAGACAGGAATGTCATTGTGATTGCACTGAAAACACTCCAGGATAAAACTTTAAAGCATTTCTGAGCTTTATCAGTAAAAAAAAACAAAAAAACACCATAGGGCTTATTTCAGTTCCTCCAGTGAATACTATGCCTTTCCCACTAGACTGATTCTCGCAGAAATCTAAGTATTTCTTAACTGCTTACAGGACTCAGACTAAAGTAATACAGGAAAAATCTGAAATTCAGCCTAATCAAACACACTTACAGTGTTACAATATCCGCATTTGCAGCTTCTACAGCTATACTCAATGGGTCTTTCCCGTCTTCGTCAGCTGCATGCTGGTTTGCTCCTCGTTTTAGAAAGAGACACACTTGCCTATTAAAGAAATGTCATTATTGCTTAATTTCCACCAGAAAAAAAAAATCAAACATTTTTACAGATAAGCTGGATCCAAAACAGTTGAGTATAAAATAATCTGAACATCTCAAATCCCTTCCAAGTGCATTTTACACAAGCCCTAGCAACACGCTTGAATCCATCTGATTAATTCAATGGAAATGATGCCCAGGTTTCACTAGTGCAAAAAGTCATTACTTGGTCAAAAATAAGCTGGCGGTATAGGATAACCACTGAAGAATATCACGGGCGCACCTTGCCGATCAGGTTGAGGGAATGGAAACTTACAATCCCCCCTCCCTACACGCAGTAAGGCCAAAGGCACGAACAAAACAATGACCATATGGGCCATACCAGGCCACGGGTCTATCTAGTGAAGTATCCTGTCTTCTGATGGAGGCTGCTGCCAGATGCTCTAGGGCGGTGGTTCTCAGCCCACACTGCTCAACACGGACCTTTCCGTGGATCACCAGCTAACCATCCACGATGACAAAATGGAGGGGGGGTGCAAAGTCTGGACAGGAGGGAGGGAGCAGGCTGGGGGGTGACTTATTTTCTACTTTATTTTGTTGTAGTAGCATGTAGGGGCCTCGGTCATAGATCTGCGCCGCACTGTGCCCGGCAATGTCTGACTACACCGGCAGAGCAGTGTGTGCTGGCAGGAAGTAGCCAGGGACCGTTCTGGCCCCCTCTGAACCAGTTCTAGCCACTGGTCACCAGCATCACAGCGCAGCACACCTAAGGAGGTAGCAGCAATGGGTAACGCAAGAGAGTGAGGGAGTGTATTCAAAAGGTCACTGAACAGAGGCTATTGCGGGAAGGACGCTGGGTTTTCAGCCTGGCTGTGAATGAAAATGCGACAAGGACAAGAGGCTGTGCATAACAGTCAGAGTGGCCTTGAATGTATTTAACAAAGTATGAGAACGCCGGGAAACGCTGGCAGTGCAAGAAGGTAGAACTGCCAATACAGGGACCAGTGGTGGTTCAACATGTACTGCAGCAGCGCATTACCCAGTGTGGCCCAAGACGGTGGCATGGTGCAGGGGTCCTCTTCCTTTCACATCCCTATGGTTTACGTTGGCGCCATTCTGCAGCAGGAACTCGCAAGTAACCAATGAGCCCTAAGGAATGAAGACAAAAGACCAATTCGGTACTCAACCCTGTAGAACTCAGGCCAAATCCTACTTCCCAGAGGGCCTGGCCTCCGATATCACATGGAAGCCCTGGCAGTGCATGTCTGGCCAGTAACGGAGAACGTTCGGCGATAACTTCATGAGCAAGGGAGGTAATTTTATAGTCATTCATCACCAAAAATCAAACGCCATCATTAGACAGCAAAGCAAGTACTTGGCTATTAGCACCTACCCAGAGATATTTGTACTGCCCCCCCAATCAAGAGGCAGTAAGTCACATACCCCTAAGACTGCCTGAATCAGAGGGGTTGCTTTGTTTTCTTCTGCATTGACCCAGTTTACTTCAGCTCCATGGGCCAATGCTTCTGCCATATCAGGAAGATTCTTCTTGTAGGCAGCACGATAAAGCTGCAGTCCTGGGCGGAGCTGTGTCGAATCACGAGGCACGGGAGGATCTCGCTTTTCTCCTTCTGAAAGAAAGACGATTAACGACCTGTCATTTTTGCTCTCGGGAAGTACCGAACGCACTTCCAATGCTGAGATCAAGCACTGTGTGTGGCTAGCATGTGGCAGGGCAGACCTTGCAGAACAGCGTTCTGAGCCACCGAACCACCTTGCCAGCAGGGGACACAGATGGTCACAGCTACATTCCATCAGCCAGCAAAAGTCACTCTGTGGTTCTGTTCAAAAATATCTACCACCACCAAGTTACTAGTAATTATGGAACGCTGCTCGTGAGTCTAGCTATTGCATCTGACTTCGGAGAACAAGAATCACAGCCCAGAAATGTTATTGTCCCCCGCTCCTTACAAACATCCACACCAGCAATACCCAGCAAGCTGCTATTAAGCTACCCTAGCAGAAACAGGCGTCACAGTAACCACCTAGCGTCACTACGGTGCACACACCAATAGCCATGCAACGGCTGAAATGGGCAGGTGCGGCTGCTCTGCACATGGAAGCAGTTTGGGTTCCAAAGGGCTCTAGTCCTGGAGGCTGGGCTTAAAATTATGGGCCTCAATGTGGGGTTGAAGCCCTTGGGCTTTGCCTCCCACCCCCTTCCCCTCCCCTGGGGAGGTAGGATGCGGACAGGCTCAGGCTCCAGGTCTGCCCGCTGGTGCCCTGCAGAAAGGCCTGCTGTCAGAAGAGGGCCCTGCTGCAATGAAGTCTGAGACCCTGTGACTGAAGCACCCACCCTGCGTATTTACGGTTCATCAGCATATTGCTTTAACACACGGTTTGCATTGCAGTAAATCTGTTGGGCAGCCTGACTACAAGGCCCAGGCAGCACGGACAGGCCCAGAGGTGCTTAGAAAGAGCGCACACAAAGCCTGGAGGGGCGGCTCTTTGATATGCTTTGCAGGGCAGCCTTATGGCCTGGGTGGTACAGGAGCGCAGCCTAGAGGATCACAGTGGCTCCTTCTGATCTTATCTACTGAAGGGAATTACAAGTGCAACTTGCGGCTTGGCTCCTGTGAACGAACCAGGAAAGCCAAAGCAGCTGGAGCTATAACAGACCAGGGAGATGCAGAGAGAGACCTGGTGAATCAGAGCTGCCTGAGCGGGAGGCAGAGGCAGATACAAGCAGCCAATGACCAGGGCTATCACATGGTCCCAGAGGGAAGCAGACGACAGTTCCTGGGGGAAAGACTGAGGGCAAAAGCAGCAAGAGAGGTTTGCTAGCCAGTTCCCAAGCCAGACCTTGAGGCTTACTGGCTAGTATCTCCATGCTGGAGAGCTGCACCCAGGGGGAGCATGAGAGCAAGCTGCTGCGTAACCGCAAAAAGACAGGGGATGCACTCCAAAAGCAAGGGCAAGCTGAGGCCTCGTGAGGGGTGCTGGGGCTGTATCTTGCGTGTGCTATTCGGTCAATGCTGGGGACATTTTGGAGTACAGAGGACATGGTTTGTCTGTCATTTGCGCGCAAGGGACTTGTGCAATCGATGATCTCCACAAGAGCTGTTGCCTTCAGAAAGATTCTAGACTATATCTATGGAGTCTGCGAGGGGGGAAAACCAGGCAGGTGTGCCTATCACGCTGCAGAAGAGCACTTTGGGCCCAGGCCGTCTTCCGACTGCACTGAAAACACTGCATAAACAACAAGTCCTGTGGCACCTTATAGACTAACAGATTTATTGGAGCATGAGCTTTCGTGGGCAAAGACCCACTTGGTCAGATGCCATGCATAAAGTGCCACAGGACTTCTCGGCTACCCCGACACTGAAAACACTGTAGTTTTTACTAGTTGGGCTAATGGTGGTATTTTGGGGAAATTCAGAGCAACTTTTAAAGGCACTCCTAACTTTGATGGTTTCATTGCTCTGCTTCCAGATGCCAACACAAACTGCACATTCATTCAGCTCTCCGGGAGAATGCAATTCCCATTGTTTCTGCATGAGTCAGAATTCCTTCTACAAGGGTGCAACATATATTCAGCCATGTGTGCCTTCCTCTGGACACTTCTCTGCAATTCTTATGACTGGTGGGTAGCCAGAGGTGAGAGTCTTCGATGCCAGAGGCCTCCTTTCAGAGGGCAGCCAAACAGCTCTGCTCTGAATGAAGCAAAGGAAATTCCAGTTTGGTATTGCTTTGGCATTTAGGATTTAGCTCATCCTGTGTGGCCAGGGGCAGCTCACAGGGGTTCCGGGAGGGAGCTCTCCAGGTGACGGAGGAGCCAATACGGGACCCTTGAGGGAGGTGGCTGTCTGCAGGGGGTGTGCTTGTGTTTGTGCTTAGGGGTTACTTGCTAGTTGCCTGAAAGAAACTGTGCTGAGCTTGTGTCTGTCTGTCTGTTTGGTAATTCAAGTGCTGAGCTGTTTGTCTGAAGGGCCGTGCGCTGTGGCCAGCACTTGGAAGCTGTGAACGTCTTAAAAAGGATTTGAAATCTAATACTCTCTGTTCATTGGTCGAGCCTTAGCCAGGGGGCGGGGCTATCAGGAAGGCCAGGGATTACAAAGCCCGCGAGTCAGCGACCAGGGGAGGGGCAGCTAACGGAGTTTCGAGGGGGAGGTTTGCAGGGGAGTTGGAAAGGGGTGAGGTGCACTTGCCAGTCTTTAAAACTTCTAAACTAAACTAAAAACAAAGCTTCCTGGTTTAATTACAACCCCTCTCAGTAAACTAAGTAGTTGCAGGAGAGAATGCAGGCAGGAGCCCAGCAGCAGGGTGGGGGCTATTCTGTTAATTGCACTCAATGTAGCATATATACCTGCCCTGGGGCAGGTGACGATTGTGTGCATTCGGTGCTAGGAGCTCAGAGACCGTGTATGGGCTTTGGAGGCCAGGGTGGATGAATTGGAGGAGCTGAGGGTGGCAGAGAGGTACGTAGATGAGGTTTTCCGGGACGCCGTAGAACTGTCACACCTCCGGTCAGACAGCCCCTGTGCTGTTAAGGAGGATGAAAGGCTCAGGGAAGGAGAACTGTCAAATGGAGCAGAGGGAAGAGATCCCATAGTTGGGACCCTCCTTCCAGAGGATGTTGCGGTATCCTCTCGCAGTGAGGATACATCTGCAGGGGAGGGAACTCCAGTCATTAGGAAAAGGCAGGTGTTAGTAATGGGAAATTTGATCATTAGAAACACAGAGAGGTGGATTTGTGGCAACCGGGAGAACTGTATGGTGACTTGCCTGCCTGGTGCCAAGGTTGTGGATCTCTCGAGGCATTGAGATAGACTTATGTGTCGTGCTGGGGAGGAGCCGGTGGTCGTGGTACGTGTGGGTACCAATAACGTAGGGAAGGGTCAGAGAGAGGTTCTGGAGGCCAAATTTAGGCTGTTAGGAAAAAGATTGAAATCCAGGACCTCTGTGGTGGCATTCTCTGTAATGCTTCCAGTTCCACACGCAGGGCCAGGTGGGCAGGCAGAGCTTCAGAGTCTCAAAGCGTGGATGAGATGATGGTGTAGAGAGGAGAGGTTTACATTAATTAGGAACTGGGGAAACTTTTGGGATAGAGGGAACCTGTACAGGAAAGATGGGCTCCACCTAAACCAAAGTGGATCCACACGGATGGCATGTAACATTAAAAAGGCTGTAGAGCAGTTTTTAAATTAGGGGCTGGGGGAAAACGTGGATCAGACAGAGACATCTCTTGGGGAGGTTCTGTTAATAGTGATGCTCTATGTTCTAGGCAGGAGGAGAGGATGGAAGTATGGGTTGCATCAGATGAGACAATCAAAAGAAAGAGTCTAACATCAGGAAACGGCAGACAGATAGATAGTAACAAATTATTAAAGTGCTTATACGCAAATGCCAGAAGTCTAAATAGTAAAATGGATGAACTGGAGGTGCCTAGTTTTAAAGGAGGCTATTGATATAATAGGCATCATGGAAACTTGGTGGAATGAGAACAATCAATGGGACACAGTCATACCAGGGTACAAAATATATCAGGACAGGACAGGTCGTGCTGGTGGGGGAATGGCACTATACATGAAAGAAAATGTAGAATCAAATGAAGTCAAAATCTTAAATGAGCCAAAACGTTCCATAGACTCTCTATGGACAGTAATTCCATGCTCCAATAATAAGACTATAGCTATAGGGGTATATTATTGACCACTTGATCAGGGTAGTGATTGTGACTATGAAATGTTAAAGGAGATTTGATAGCCTCTCTAATTAAAAACCTTGTTAATAGTGGGAGACTTCAGTTATCCCCATATCGACTGGGCACACGTCACCTCAGGACGGGATGCAGAGAGAAAATTTCTTGATACTTGAAATGACTGGTTCTGGGAGCCGCTGGATCTGGAACCCATAAGAGGAGAGGCTGTTCCTGATTTAGTGCTAAGTGGAGCGCAGGATCTGGTGCAAGAGGTAAATAGAACTGGATCACTTGGAAATAGTGACCATCATGTAATAAAATTAACATCCCAGTGGTGGGGAAACCCCTCAGCTGCCCAACACTGGGGCATTTCATTTCAGAAAGGGGAACTACACAAAAATGAGGAAATGAGTGAAACAGAAATTAAAAGGTCCAGTGACAAGAGTAAATGGAGGCCCAACGTAAATGTATGCCCCACATTAAAACACATAGTAAGAGACTCAAAAGAGCCACCACTTAACAACCGGTAAAAGAAGCACTGACAGCTAAAGAGACACCTTTTAAAAAGTGGAAGTCCAATCCTAGTGAGGAAAACAGAAAGGAGCATAAACTCTGTCAAATTAAGTGTATAAATATAAGAAAAGCCAAAAAGGAGTTTGAAGAACAGCTAGCCAAAAACTATTGGCTAGCAAATAGTTAAAATATGTATTTTAAGCAAAATGTATTTTAAGTCCATCAGAAGCAGGAAGCCGGCTAAACAACCAGTGGGGCCCCTTGGATGATTGAGATGCTAAACAAGCACTCAAAGATGATAAAGTCATAGTGGAGAAGCTCAATGAATTCTCTGCTTCAGTCTTCACAGCTGAGGATATTGGGGAGATTCCCAAACCTGAGCCATTCTTTGTAGGTGACAAATCTGAGGACTTGTCCCAGACTGAGGTGTCAGAGGAGGTTTTGGAACAAATTGATAAACTTAACAGTAACAAGTCACCGGGACCAGATGGCATTCACCCGAGTTCTGAAAGAACCCAAATGAGAAATTGCGTAACTATTAACTGTAGTTTGTAACCTATCCTTTAAATCAGCTTCTGTACCTAATGATTGGAAGATCGCTAACATTACCCCAATATTTAAAAAGGGTTATAGAGGTGATCCAGGCAATTACAGACCAATAAGTCTAACGTCAGTACTGGACAAATTAGTTGAAATTATAGTAAATAAAACTGTCAGACACATGGATAAACATAATGTGTTGGGGGAAATCAACATGGTTTCTGTAAAGGGAAATCCTGCCTTACTAATCTGCTACAGTTTTTTGAGGGGGTCAACAACCATGTGGGCAAGGAGTATCCAGTGGATACAGTGTACTTAGATTTCCAAAAAGCCTTTGACAGGATCTCTCACCAAAGGCTCTTACGCAAACTAAGTTGTCATGGGATAAGAGGGATGGTCCTTTCTTGGATTGAGAACTGGTTAAAAGACAGGAAACAAAGGGTAGGAATAAATGGTAAACTTTCCTGAGTGGAGAGAGGTAACTAGTGGGGTCCCCCAAGGGTCTGTCCTGGGACCCGTCCTATTCAATTTCTTCATAAATGATCTAGAGAAAGGGGTAAACAGCGAGGTGGCAAAATTGCAGATGATACCAAACTGTTTAGGATAGTCAAGACAGAAGCAGACTGTGAGGGACTCCAAGAAGATCTCACCAAACTGAGTGATTGGGCAACAAATGGCAAGTGAAATTTAATGAGGATAAATGTGAAGTAATGCACACTGGAAAAAATAATCCTAACTATAAGTACAATATAATGGGGACTAATTTGACTACAACTACTCAAGAGAGATCTTGGAGTCATTGTGGATTGTTCTCTGAAAATATCCACTCAGTGTTCAGCAGCAGTCAAAATAGCAAATAAAATGTTAGGACTCATTAAAAAAGGTATAGAGAATAAAAAAGAAAATATCTTATTGCCTCTATATAAAACCATGGTATGCCCACATCTTGAATACTGCATACAGATGTGGTCATCTAATCTCAAAAAAAAAATATCTTGGCATTGGAAAAGGATCAGAAAAGGGTAACAAAAATGATTAGGTTTTTGGAACGGGTCCCATATAAAGAGAGATTAAAAAGACTTGAACTTTTCAGGTTACAAAGAGGAGACTAAGGGGGGATGTGATAGAGGCCTATAAAATCATGACTGTGTGGAAAAAGTCAATAAGGAAAAGTTATTTACTTATTCCCACAATAAAAGAACTAGGGGTCACCAATTGAAATTAATAGGCAGCAGGTTTAAAACAAACAAAAGGAAGGTTTTCTTCACTCAGTGCACAGTCAACCTGTGGAACTCCTTGCCAGAGGATGCAGTGAAGGCTAGAGAGATTCAAAACAGGATTAAAAAAAGAGTTAGATAGATCCATGGAGGTTGGGTTCATCAATGGCTATTAGCCAAGATGGGTAGGAATGGTGTCCCTAGCCTCTGTTTCTCTGGAGGTGGGTGGCAGGGATGGGATCATGTGAGGATTTCCTGTTGTGTTCCCTTCCTCTGGGGCATCTGGTATTGGCCACTGTCGGCAGACAGGACACTGGGCTAGATGGACCATTTGGTCTGACCCAGTGTGGCCGTTCTTAAGTTCTAATGTTCCTTTTCCCACACTTGAGAAGGAGAAAGGATGGCAAACAGGGAGGAAAAGTGAAAGGCACGTTTCTGTTCACTATCAGGAATGATTAGCTATGTTAACACAGCACTTGGGACAGAAGAGGGATGGGGAAAATCGCAGTAATACACAGTATTTACTACGACCAGCAACGCACAGTCTGCTTTTTACTAGCATGTTTTTAATCAGAAAAAGAAACCCCTTAGTCCCATCTTGAAGTGCAAGATCAGACAGACCTGGCTCACACAAGCTGTTTGTGGAGAGGGTGGAGGCGAGGTGTTCTCTGCTGTCATCAGCACTGCGCTGGATCCCGCTGTCACTGCTTCGCGCTGGTTTTAGGAAAAGACGTTAGAGTCCCCCTGCTGCGGTGTCCCCTTTCACAGACGACACGACAAGAAAGCAAGCTCTTGGTCCTGAATTCATTACCAGTTACTGGCAAGTGGACAGCAGTAACTATGGAGTATTCAGAAGAATAATCTGAAACTGCACTTCTGATCCAGACACTTGCAGTGGTTCAAACTGCAGCCATTTCAGAAAAGGAAAGGGTCAGCATATGTCAAAAGCTTAAATGAGGTCCTGGAGACATGAAGCAATGCCATAGCTGGGAGACAATGGACTACAGGCAGCGGGATGGCCACACCACACAAGGGACCACTAGTGCAGATGCTGAATCCACCAGGAGAGGAGTACTTACTACCACGCAGTTTTGAAGAGGTATCAAAGTAGGAGAAGAGTGAATCTAGCTCATCGGGACAGAACAGAGACTCCCGCCTCACCTCGTCGCTACTTACAGCAACTGCTGGGGACATGCAAGTTAGCAAAGCACAAAGCAGGCAGCAAGGAGGGAAAAGGGCAGGAGAAAGTTATTGGGAAAGTTTAGGAGGAAAGACTGTGGTTAGTACATTTCTGAATTTAAGATGCTCTTCCCCCTTAAAATCAAACAGTCCAGGGCAAGTCACATTAAAATATTTGTCTCGTGTCTCTAAAATAGACTTTGAACAACCAAGACACAGTCCTGGCTTCTCTTTATGGAGACAGCAACTCAGTAAATAAAAATACCAATAGCATATTTTAAAAGAACATGCTAATAGATACAAAGGCAGAGGAGCAGAGAGAGAAGCAGTTCATCATATTCACCTGCCAAAGGGGATTTTTCAGTGCCGCTGAGCCTCTTTTCCTCCTGACTGAGAGGCAGAACTTTTGGGCCAGGCTCAGGAGGAGATACTGATGCAGGCTGTCTCTCCACGAATTTTCTTTCCACATACTTTGCTCTGATATAAGCCTCTTTTTCCTGCCTGGCATAGACACACATCAGTGAAGTTACATTAACTGTATTACACATAGTAATGGTGCATTCATTCACATGAAAACCATTAGCAAATTACTGCAGCTCAGCCTCAGTTATTTGCATGTACAATAGTCTTTCTTTAAAGACAATATTTTCCAGCTCTTTGAAATGCAAAATTCTTGAACAGATTTAAAGTTCACTTTGGAAGTAAACCTGCACCTGCTGTAGCCCAAGAGAAAAGTTTTGGAGACTGGTGAGTAAATGAAAACATGGTTATAAGCAGGGCTTGACAAACTATGTAATCTACTCGCCCATGGCGAGTAGATTACAACCTGGAAGAGCCGGGTTCGGGCGATCTGCGCATGTGCAGAACGAGCTGCGCATGCACAGATCACCGGACACCGTGACTGGCGAGCGGGCCTTGCCGCAGCTCAGCAAGCCCTGGTTATAAGAAAACCCAGCTCAATATTTACAAGAATGTACAGGAGCCGGATAGATCTGTGCACTTGCACCTTTATGCATGTAACAGACACATAATACAAATTGGCCAGTTAGATTTTTAATTATTAAAATATTAAAGTTAAGCCTGGCAAATTTGAGGGGTTATAAGAACTGGAGTTGTGAATGATGCCAGGCAGATGCTACATAACTTTCCTCCTTGACCTCCGGGTCCTTTCCCCAGGTACACAGCACGTGTGGCAGAGACAAACAGGAAATTTTATGGGGGGTAGCTGAATTAGTCTGTAACTGGAACAACTTAAACAACAAATAGTCCTGCAGCACCCTAAAGACTAACAAAACAGGTAGGTGTGGTATCAGCTGGTTGTACCCATGAAAGCTCATGATCCCATCTACATGTTTTGTTAGTCTTTAAGGTTGTGGAAGCAAGGACTATGTGTAGTCATTTTAGAATGGTGAGGAATGGACCTAACCCTCACCCCACGAGAACTGTCAGGCCAGCTTTGCTCTCGCCTTGCGTTAGGAGATAATGATGGAATGCTGACTCTAGGGAGAATCCCGAGATAAGGTGGCGTCTGAAGGGAATTATTATGGGAAGGAGAATAATTGTTTATTGTTATTATATGTAATGGGAAAGTATATATATATTGGTTTTAATTGTTTTGTTTTTCGAGGGTTTCCCTCGCAGTCCCTTCCCTTGCAATTGCTCGTAAAATAAACTTATAAAATGAGGTTTATGGCTAATTTCAAAAGGAGGGTTTTCTTTCGAAATAACTGCGTCTAGACAGCGTTTCTTTTTTCAAAATAGGGTATTTCAAAATAGCGCCTGGACGCGATTATGCAAGTGAAGCCCCGGAAATTCAAATCCGTGCTCCATTTGCAATTTTGCTCAGCTGCATTGCATTCCTCTCTCGAAAGAGGAATGCAGTGTAGACACACTCTTAGTCTCTCCTTTTTTAAGATGAAAAGTCCAAGTCTTCTCAATCTCTCGTCACATGGGACCCATTCCAAACCAATAATTATTTCTGTTGCCCTTTTCTGAACCTTTTCCAATGCCTAGATTTTTTTTTTAAAGATGAGACCACCACATCTGTACGCAGTGTTCAAGGTGTGGGCATACCATAGTTTTATACAGAGGCAATAAGATATTTTCTGTTTTATTCTCGCTACCTTTTTTAATGATTCCTAACATTCTATTTGCTTTTTTGTCTGCTGCTGCACACAAATACATTTAATTGGCTCAGCTTTTTGAGTTATGTTAATTAAGGAATGAATAATGTTTCCTTATTCTATTTTTCCACACTATTCATGATTTTCTAGACCTCTAACATATCCCCTCAACCTTAGTAATTTCTTTTCCAAGCTGAGAAGTCCCAGTTGTGTTCATCTTTCCTCTTATAGAAGCTGTTCTTTACCCCCTAATCATTTCTGTTGTCCTTTCCGTACCTTTTTCAAATTCACTATATTTTTTTTTAGATTGGGGTGACCAGATCTGCATACAGTATTCAAGATGTGGGCATACAATGATTTTATGTAGAAGCAATGTGGTATTTTGTCTCATCTATTCCTTTCCTATTGATTCCCAATATTCTGATAGCTTTTTAGTTTTTAGACTGCGACTGCATATTGAACAGATGTTTTCAGGGAACTATCTAGACCAGTGGTCACCAACCAGTCGATCGGGATCTACTGGTC
This sequence comes from Pelodiscus sinensis, assembly GCF_049634645.1. Lineage (NCBI taxonomy): Eukaryota > Metazoa > Chordata > Testudines > Trionychidae > Pelodiscus > Pelodiscus sinensis. The sequence continues at coordinate 55,069,654 of NC_134720.1, forward strand.
AATCTTGGAGCCTCTGCCAGGGGATCCCGACTGGTTCGGCCAAGAGGCTATCAAGTGCCAGCACATAGCTGCCTCTCCCCTACTGCTGCACAGCTCCTGCCCTCTGCCTTGAAGCTGTCCCCTCAGGAGCCTCCTGCTTGCTGGGCAGGGGAGGGACAGGAGGGGGCTGATGTCAGGGTGCCCCCCCTCTCATTCTGTATCCTATTTCCACAGAGCAGAGAGGGGACACAACAGGACTTGGGAGGGAGTTTGCCGACTGCTTTTGGGAGTGGTGCAGGGCCAGGGCCAGGGCAGGGGTGAGCCTGGCTTAGCCCCACTGCACCCCCACCTGAGGTCAGCAGGGCCCAGCTGGAGCCCACATCCCAAAACCCTACCCCAGTCATGAACCCCCGTGTACACCTCAAGTCCCTGCCCTAGAGCTCCGAGCACCTCTGCATCCAAACACCCTCCCAGAGCCTGTACCTAGCATCCCTCCTGCACCCCAACTGCCTGCCCCAAGCTCAGAGCCCCTCATACTCCAGATCCCTTAATCCAAGACCAGAGTCTGCACCCCAGCCTGGTGAAAATGAGGGAGGATGGGGGAGGAAGGAAGGATGGAGTGAGCAGGAATGGGGCCTCGGGGAAGGGGCACAAAGGAGGTGGGACAAGGGTATTTGGGTGAGAGGTAGCTCTTCGATCGCACTTGCATTCAAAAAGTGATCTCGTGCTTAAAAAGCTTGGAGACACCTGATCTACGAGGGTTCCAAGATCTCTTTCTTGAGTGCTAACAACTATTTTAGACTCCATTTTTGTATCTGTAGTTGGGATTATATTTTCCCATGTGCATTACTATGCACTTATCAACACTGACTTCCATTTGCCCTTGTGTTGCCCACTCACCTGTTCTGCGAGATCCCTTTGTAACTCTTGGCAGTCAGCTCTGGACTAGTCCCTGTCCACCCCCTTTTCGAGAACATTTATGAGAAGTTTAACAGCAGCGATCCAAATGCAGATCCCTGCAGCACAACACTCACTCCTACACTCCCCACATCTTGTAAGCAGCACACTCACAATGTTTTCCTTTAGTTACCTGAATAACCATCCTTTTGTTACTCCGAGTCCCCCTGCCCTCCTCTCTTTTAACAAACTCCCTGTCCCCAAGGCAAAGCTGCAAGCAGCCCAAACTGTCGCATTTACAAACTCTCTCTGGAGTCAGGGCACAGGCTTTAAGCAGACCTTGAGCATGAAACCAGGGGTTCAAACGCGGGGGGGGGGGCGCGACTGGCCCCCTAACCCCTCAAACAGCACCCCTGGAAGTAGTGGGGGGGGCCAGGAACAAAGCAGCACTGAGGACAGTGGATGAACTCACAGTAAGATTTCCCACAAGACTTCCACGAGTGGCACTCTGCAGGGTGAGAGCAGAGGCAAGAAGGACGTGAGAGCAAGGAAAGTTCCAGCGCTGATGTTTGGTTTGGCAGCCAGAATGGTGGATGCCAGCAATCAAGAGGCCAGAGCCACGGAGTCAGGAGAGGGGAGGGAGATCTGAGGGCAGAGAGACGTCACCATGCCTGCAGCCTGACTGACACGGAGAGTGGGGGAAGGGGACCAGCACTGACCGCAGCAAGGTGATCAGAGAAGGAAGGAACCCTGACCAGTGTTCCCCTAAGCTGTGCAGTGGCACCACAGCTTCACAGGTGATTAATCAGCCCCGCCCAGCCAGAGGCTCAGGGCTCCGTGCACTGGGCGGGCATGGCTTATAGGGAACACTGGCCCTGACGCGGCTTGCTCAGGACAGAGCACTGTGTTGTGAAGAGGACTGGCAGAGGTAACTAGCCTAGGTGTATTTCTTAGCTGCAGGCGAGGAATTGAGTAGCTCTGGAGTCAGACGGTCATCAGCATAAAAGTCGAAGTTGCTTAGGTTAAGGGCTGGGGACTGGGAAAAGGGAAAACCAGGGAATCGGCATCAGTGCAGGAGAAGGGTGGCCGACGGAGTAAGGAGAGGATTGGGCTGGGCAAAGAGCTAGAGAATACCAGAAAGGGCCAAAGGAAGGTCACAGTGTCCTTGGCAGGGGGAGAAAATGAGAAGGCACCTGGAGGGATCTGTGCAAACTGTGTCCAAGGGACCAAGTATGTGCTCACAAGGGCAGAAGCAGGAGGGATGGGCTAATGGCAGCTGTGCTGGAGATGGAGAGCGCTCCAGAGGCGAACAAGGGAAGAGTTGTTGGGAGGGAGGCAGGGGAAGAGAAGCAGGTTCGCCACAAGAGCGAGGGTGGCAACAAACCCTGCCAGCAGCGAAGAGGAGGAGCTGAAAGAGAAATGAAGGTAAATGCGAACTGATGGAGCAGAAGCAGTTGAACAGAAAGAGGCAGACTTTGCGGACACAGAGGAGGCTAAAGTCCGGCTTTGCTGACATTAGCACTTTTGTCAGCAAATCTCTTGCTGGTGAGGGATGTGAAAAAACCCAGCCCCTGACCAACAGAAACTTCACAGACAAAAGCGCCACTGTGGACAGTGCTATGGTGGTGGGAGATGCTTTCCTGCTGCTCATTGGGGGTAGATTAGTGATGCTGGCAGGCAAGCTCTCTTCCAACGGCACAGAGCAGCAATACAGGAGAACTGACAGCAAGTGCAGAGGTCCTGCTGTGTTGCTGTAAGATCTGCAGTGGAGACACAGCCTACGGCTGGAAAGGATGGAAGGAGCTAAGCAGAAGACTAAAAGGGAGGAGCTGGTTGATGAGAACACAGAAGCGTTATCCTCCACCACAAGTAGTTTCTATGCACCAGGTTAGATTTGAGAATTTCAGAAAAAGCAGACTTTTCACTGCTTGCCCCAGTTAATGCTGGGCTGCTGAATGGCATCACAGAGAAATAGGCTGTTCCGCAGGGGATTTCCACAGTGGAGACGGAAGAGAACCTGAAAGCCACTAGGCACTTATCCTCATGGAGCAATGGTGCCAAATGGGCACAAGTCAGCTGCTTGTGCTAAGTGATAGTGAGGAGTTTAAATGGAGAATATTTACGGCACTAGTTAAAGGAAGATCAATAAAACCAAAGTAAATCACTACCTTTGGCTTCCAGGCTGTGGCTTCTTAACTCCCATTCTTTCAACTTTTGCTTCATATATTCTATTGATGACACCATTCCCCAATTCACACATCAGCTACAAGACAAGAAAATATCAGCATGTTATGAAAGGCATTCTCTCTCAAGGCCTTGTCTACACGGGCAGGTTTTGTCATCAAAACCTGCCTTTTAATGACAAAACAGCAAGAGAGTTTACACTACAATAGTGGTGAGGAGTCCTGTGGCACCTTATAGACTAACTGAAGTGTCGGAGCATAAGCTTTCGTGGGCAAAGACCCACTTCGTCAGATGAATGTGGCGACAAAAAACTTCCAGCTCTGCAAGAGACTTTTGTCTTTCCCCCTCCCTTTACTGTCAACAAAAAACCAGCATGGACTCTGCTGTTTGTTTTGTGGAGAGAACTGGCTTCCGCCTGTATCCCACAATGCCTGCCCTGATGGCTGTGCTCAGTGTGTTGTAATCTCTGCTGCCCTGCAGGCATACGCCCCCTCTCCTTTTCAAAGCTCCAGGAAGTATCTGACAGCTGAGTGGGCAGCTCCATTGGGGAAACAAACAAAGATCAAATCATTGGAGTATTCCTGTTCTGCCCTGCTAGGAACCCAGCAGCAGGCAAGCTTCTGCTGCAGGGGGAGGGCTGGAGAGACTGCTGTGCTGCTTTGACGTTCCTCAGCATCGAGAGCTCACAGAGCAGCTCTGCCTTCCCACAGCATTGCTCTGTGGGATGCTTACCCACAATGCTTTGCTCTGTCGACAGGGGGCTAGCAATGAAATGTCAACAAGGGGAAGCAGAAAAAACAGTTTGAACCGTTTTCACTTTTGGTGACTTCTGCATGTTGACAGCACTCTTGTTGCCAAACATTCCCAGTGTGCACAGAGCCAGCATGAAAAGTACACCTCGCCCCTCTCCACAATGCTTGGGTCTCTTAACATCTCTCATTTACAACAGTTCCTTGACAAACCTTGTAAGGAGAAAGCTAATTTTGTGCAGATGAAACAAGAATGCTGAATAAGAGGGAACAGATTTCCAAATGAGGGGATGAAAAAAGTTATTTGGGCTGGTAAATGACCAGAACCAAAAAACAAACAAAAAAAGCACACTGCTCTATCACAGGACTAGCAAGAGTTTCAAGTGTGATTCCATTCTGAAAAGAGATCATGTAAAAATTACACCACCTTCTCGCACAACCATTCTTCTCCTTTTATTCCCTCAGCCATACAAAATGTCATACCCTGGTAAGAGGCAGGATGCTGCATTCTAGTCCATCTCGTACAACAGCAAAACCCGCTCCAGACACTTACACCTGTCCAAGCCCCTAGACAGTACAAGGGCTGCACAGGTGTCACTGCAAGCAGAATTTTACTTGCAGAACTGTTATTGGCAGGGGAAAATGCAGCTTGACCCTCAGACCTGGACTGCAAACCTGGCTTTCCAAGGGGCAGGGACTATTTAGTTATAAAATAGACACATTTGAGGTTGAAATTGGAGACACAAATACAATGAAATCCACCCTCCTCTCTGCTGCCATTTTTACCTGGTCATTCATTCGTAGCAGAAAAGCAGTAAAGCCCAATAATTTGTGAACCATCCTAGCTAGAAACAAATGCTTTGGACCAGCTACCCAACTGCACAAAAGTATAAAGCATTTTTTTTCCTGTTCAGGTCACATGGCACTGGATCTTAATCACACCATTCTGATAAACACGTACATACACATCACCACCACCCTCAGCGCACACACACACACACACACACACAGGATATCTGAAGCAACTATAGTAATGTCTCGAAAATATCAATTGTCTATACCAAGAGAAGCCTGGGAATCATGTTTTCAGATAATATTGGGCTTGGGTTCGCTACTCACATTTCATTAGCTATTGTGCTTAAATCAGGTTGAAAATGCTGTGAATACAAAAAATACAATAATCTTCTTTCACTTTCCAAGGCTACTCGGCCCTCTACTAATTGTTCAGTGCCAATACTCTTTTCCAAGTACTAGTTCTAGGCCAACAATTAGATAGAAAATTCAATTCCTGTTACAAACTTATCACTATCATTTTTAGAAAACGCTTGTCTCAAAGGATTACCATACCTTTAGAAGTTCAGGCTCCCATGTATCTAGTGTTAAGGATCTAACTTTTGAAAAGTGGACTCCTAGACTCCTAAACAGACAAAAAACAACCCCACATTAATACATAACTAATGTACGTTAACATAGTGTCATATGCTAGACAGGCTTACTAGTCCCTCTTGCAGATTAAGCTGTTGCCTTAATTCTGTCTGTGTGCAGGGGTCTCTACACCCTGGCCTCTGAGCAGATGACAAGAGGGGAAAACACGTCCGAACACAGTAATGCCTTGGCCATGCTGTGTGAAATGACGCATGGGAAGGGCTTACTTACCTGTGTATCCCAGAACACTCAATACACAGTGTGATTCCGAGGTTGATACTGGCCCAGCGAGGATCTGCCAGGCCACAATCACAACAGGTGATGTTACCAGCAATACACTGAACCCGCTGTAGAGCACTTTCTCCTTTTAATAACTTCTCTTTTGGCTCACTGCCAGATTCCAGGCTTCCTGTAGAAGGAGACGATGATTTCTTCTCCAGTTTCTACAATGAGGCAAAAAGCGAAGAATTAGCAGCACAGCAGTTAACGCTGCTTTGGCCCTGGAGGAAGCCTCCACATTTATCAATAACCATTTTATTGCTGAACAACTGAAAGGAAAGACGTGTGACTGAAAACACACCCTGGACTGCTCAGCAGATCTTGCGGCCCCAAAACAGCAGTAGCCTGTTAAGCTGGACAGTTCAATCACAGCTATAAGAACAGAAGTTACTTTCCTGTGAGGGGGGAAGGGATCGCTCAGTGGTTTGAGCATTGGCCTGCTAAACTCAGGGTTGTGAGTTCAATCCTTGCAAAGGCCATTTAGGGATTTGGGGCAAAAATTTGTCAGGGATAGTACTTGGTCCTGCTGTGAAGGCAGGGGACTGGACTCAATGACCTTGCAAGGTCCCTTCCAGTTCTAGGAGATAGGTAATCCCCATTAATTTATTCTTTGAGGCCTCTGGTCCCTGCTGTATTCCATGTGCACCGGATATCGGGACATTCTGCATGCAGTGTCTGTTGGTCTGTGCCTGTGTCCTGCAGCTGCTTGTGCTCAGCACGGAAGGTTATCAAGGGAGCTGTGGACCACCTGCCTCTCCAGTCCCTTTACTACTCTGACTCCACTCCACAGCAGAGAGGAAAGTGAGCAGGTGGATGACAACAGCAAGGGATCACATATCTCAAAGAACCACCAGTTACAAGGAACCAACCTATGTTTCTTCTCTGAGCACAATCCTTGTGTATTCCACACCAAAGTGACTGATAAGCCGCAGTCAAATAGGAGGGGGGGGCACAGGGATGGAGGGGGGGGCACAGGGATGCAGGTGTATAAATGTTTCGAAAGCTGCATCTGCAGAAGAGTCTTGGACTAAAGTTTAATGCTTCCTATGACAGGTAGTGGAACGGGCCCTTACGCTGTCCTGGGGAGGGGGATGCATTGACAGTAAAGGAGGATTGAAAACCAGGTAGAGAGTCTCTGAGTGGGTATCACTTGTTCCTGTGGTCACTCTGCTATAGCAACAAACAGTCAACGCATTTTTCTAATCGGTGTGACTCTGTGCTGGCCGAGTGCCAGAGCTGATCCACCACTGAGTGAAACCTCCTCTCCTCACTGGAGTTCTGAGCCGGTGGGAAGAATACCAGTGAGCTGACTGAGTGATGGGGACTCAGAAATTACTACAGGGATGAATTTTGGGTTGAGGCAAGCGCTACCTTTTCTTTATGAAAAGTTCCATATGGCTGGCTGGCCATGTCCTGGCTGATGGGAGGATGACAAGGAAGTGACCTTTGTATGGAAGTGGAACATTGAGTGCATGGCCAGCAGTCCAGAAGGGCAGCTTAGTAAACAGTGAGCACAAGACTGAAGTTAGCTGTTGGCGTCACATGTGGGAAAGACCTAGTGAAACCCTGCAGAAACTGACTGTTATGGCAGGAGTCAAAATAGACTAGATCCCTACCCGCGGGTGCAAGGCACTGACTGCTGCTAGGTGAACCATCAGCAAGTTAATAGGAACGTCCAACTTCAAGAGTGAGGCGGAATCGAGAACAGCAAGAGCATTTCTTGTCTCTGAAGAGAAATGATTTTGTTGCGCCCAGATAGAGAAGTGCCTCCCCTTAGCGAAACAGCATTTTCTGGTAGTCTTGCCTGCTGTGATACAGCCTCTACACATGTGCTACATAGTGCTACACAGTCCTGTATTTTGTTTCAGCTACACCAGACTAACACGGCTACATTTCTATCACTCCTCTACACATGAACGCTCTGGGTTTGATCCCCTTCCAGATATCAGGCCTTGAGATGGAAACAGGATAGGCTGGCCTGTCTGGTCCGGCCACTAACTAGTGACTGATCCAGGCAGGGTCATTCACAGGCTCAGAAACCAGAACAGCCTGGGCCAGATGACTGCAGTAAGAACGACTTGTACTTCATCGTGATGACTCTTCTATAGAACCTTTGCCAGCAGCAAAACATGGGGAAAGCGTAACTCAAGAAGGTCAGCCTGCAGAAACAGAAACTCCTGGTCCCCCTAGAATAGGGGTGTGTGTGGGAAACCATCCAAAGGCAACAGGTAATAGTATTAGAAAAAGGATTTTGTCTAATACAGAAGAACAAATCCTGATGTTGCATTCATGCTCATTTTCCGTGTAACCGGAATGCTTACTTTCCCTTACCATTCCCTCTCTCTATTAAGCAACCCTTTCATTTATCTCCCCCCCTCTCCCCAGCAGTAGCTATATGTTTGCAAAGTGTGAGGCCTGCAGGTTCCAACATCAGTGGATTGCCGAGGGGCTGACGAGCCAGTGGGGGAACAGCAGCAAGAGATGGGGGAACCAGCTTGCATACAGAGCCGGGGGCGGGGGGGGAGAGGAGAGGAGAGGAGAGACAGTGAGGAGGAGGAGGAGGAGAATGTGCGTAGTCGATGGGATTAACTAGTAAACCCAGGCTCTTGATTAATCATGTAGTCGTCTACACAGTGACACCCCTACAACCTATGTTAAGGACTACCCTTAGAATAATCTAGTGAATTCAGATACATTAAGCAGTACATATTTGCCACCAAATTTCAAAGACAGTCAAACCACTGAACAGGTGGATGTCTCTGGTGAGGCCCCTGCACCCAAAGTTTGCGGAAGAACTAACCCAGGTACAACACCAGTAATCTTTTCTACAGGAGCAGGGAGAATATTTTCCTCAATCTCACTTTATTAAATCAGTTCAGTTCAAAAACTAGTTCATTCAAAGTTAGAAAATATTTGGGAGCTAAAACAGCCAGAAAGCTTGTTATTTTATTTAACTAAGGAACAATTTAAATGTTTGTGTATTTTGTGTTTAACTTTCCATCCAAGTACCATTTGACACAAATCACAAGTAAAAAAATGAATAGTTTTACTAAATAAAAAGTGCCTCATTCACCAATTTCTCACAAAAAAATTGGAAAAATTAAGAAAAAAGGATCAGAAATGGATTAGTGCATGACTGGGTCCTGCAGGATAAGTGTACTTGCCTCAGATTCATCCCCCTTCTCTCTGTATGCTGTAGCAATACTGGTCTGAACAGCCTTAATCCATGCCTGCCGCAGCTTTTCTGAATCAGCCTGGAGCATGCAGCTTCTTCGAGAGGAAAGAGACAGACTTTGAGATTCACGCAAACTGACCAATTGGCTCAAAGTACAGACTCACTCATTAAAAGCCAGACTCTTAAGCAAGTTTTGTGTTAGTAAATTCAGTGCATTCTTGTATACACACTGCACTTTACTGTACAGTTACTGGCCCTTTACACACACAGAATGAAGATGTTTCCTGCCTCAGACATACTCCGATCTAAATGGACACCTTAATAGGATACCCGAAAAATTCAAAGTGAATCAGCTGGCCTTATACCACAGGACACTCATCTGACATGAACACCCAGCTCTTGCACAAGCAGAGCTCTCTAAACACACCAGGCAGTATATTATACTACATGGCACTGCTTGGGCTAGTATTGACTTGTTAAAAATTCAGCATTGTCCTTTTAGTCACTGGGAGCTGGCATATAATTAACCACTGCAGAAGCAGCTATTACATCTATGTTGTGCTCTGTTCTGATGACAAATTCAGGAAGTAACTGGGAACCATTTTCTGAACTAAGCTGCAGCCTGACAGTATTGCCTGCAACTGATGCATACAGCAGCAATCTCTCTACCAATAGTACAAATGTTTATAGAGCACAAAGATGCTCGCCGCCGCCGCCGCTTGTCAAGCCCTGGTCATTACTACCGCCAAGAACCCACCTGCTCCAGGTCCCAACATTTAGAGAACAAAGCTGTCAAGATTCGTTCCCCCCTTGTGATTGCTCCCAAGACACAGTCCCCCCCGAGTCATTTTGAGATGTGAAACTCAAGGTGGCCAAGTAAAACTTGTGTTGTGTATGAGTTTTTACAAAAGTTACCCTTACTTGGTTGGAGAGACCACCTCGAAGCAGAAACGTCTTTCTATGTCTTCACAATGCTTAACCGTGCAAAGCCTCAGGTCTTCAACAACTACTGTGGGATTATCCTAGAAAGAGGGAAAAGGAACAAAACAAGTCAAGTTTATGAGAAGGGGAGAAACTTACTGACGCTACTGCTACTCTCAATTGCCCTCCATTTTTTCCTCTTCATCAAGTCAGAGGGCATGGGACAGCCAAAGTTGGAATTAAGCATTCATGTGTATGAAAATTGAATACAGATTTCGGAAAAAAAAACGTTTCCTATAAAAACTGACTGGGTGATTGACACCTGAAATTTAAATAGCACAGTGGCTCAACTTTGTTTTTCTGAGAAGAAAATAATTAGCTTGCAAATCAGACAGAGGTTACGATTAAATGTGCCCACATTTTACGGCAAGTATAAGATACTAAAATAAAGCTGCTCTGAAAATTTGATCCATAAAAAATAATTGATGCTACTTTAAAGATTGTGTTAAAGTATTTGCTAAGGGTTCTACAGTGTGATCTTGGAAGAGCGACAATAATACCGCACACACAACACTGTCATGAAGTAGTAGTTAGTTGAGAAATGGGAGAACACCTGAGAAATGGGAGGGGGAGGGAAAGTTAAGCCTCCAAATCAGGACATTGCTTTTTTATGTCCATCCACAAGCATATATTGACCCACTACCAGAGCCACCTTACACAACAGATCACACCACACGCAACTGCTGGCAAGATGACAACAGACCAGAAGGACCTCAGTTCTGATCCAGTATGCTAATTCCTAACTTCAACTGTGCCCTCCTCCCCCACCATTTTCTACCCTTCAGTGCACAATCTTTTCATTGGCTTTGCTTCCCCACTACTAGTGTAGGCACTCAGTGTACACATTAGGTGGGGAGTGGATCATTTGGTACCATCATATTTGCTGAAGGGGATGATGAAGGCTGGCATCCCTGGGCTACAGGTGGGGCAGAGTTAAGGATGCTGTAGGGTCTTCAAACCAGAACTTTTATCCGTTTAACAGATCTGATTCATTTGCATAGCACAAATCCTAAACACTCCCCAGAGAAAGTGTATAAGCCTGAGTGAATGCCTTTCAGTCTCCTGTCCAGTGTCAGTAAATCTTGCATTAATATTTTCAAGGAGAGCATGACTATTTCTAGTTGACTCATCGATTTGTTTGGCATCTTAAAGCTGAATATTTTTTAGACTTTTACTTCATGGCCATGCTTATTTATTTATATGGCTATTTGCAGTATGCCCCATTTTGGTGTGCTTACTAGCTTGAGTTATTAGAAAGGACAATAATACATGCACTCCAAGGATAGTGCTAGTTTTCTTTATTTGATTTCATATTAAATAAACATCTTAAGCATTGCTACTTGTTAATTATACCTTGTTTTAGTATCCTGTCCTTCCATACCTATGGACTGTTTCAAGTATACAGTTATACCTAGGTTTTTGTTTGTACTGGGACACACTGTACATCCACACACAACCTCAATATCGGTGTTGCACATAAGAAATTTCAATCTACCCAAGGATGGAAAATGTTAGAGGGAACACTGGTAGCAATCCTAAGTGGTTCCCAGCAAAGCTTTCCATGTATTTGTTCCCTAGGATTATTTTAAATTAGGGGTGGGACATGGCTAAGTAGGCAGGAAGCAGACATGTAGAGGTAGAAATGAAGTGGAGGGAGAAGCACAGAATACTTGGTCCAGCAGCAACTCCCTCATGGACCTTCTCTTGTAGGATAAATCTGACCAAACTGTAGCTCTTGACAAAGACATTTTTATGTGGACCCACCCACCCCCCTGCACCTCCCAATCATCCGATCAGGACTGCACGTTGCCGGCTCCAATCAGGTTTACGTGAGCACAGAAGATGTTTCCGTTAGAAGAAGAATAAATCAAACTACATACTGCACTAGCTTTGCCCGGGTGCCGTATTTCCCCCAGCGTCTATGTACCCCAGACCATGATTTCTAGTGCAGTGTCAGCCAGCACTGAAAAGCAAAACTGCCAGTGACAAATTAAAACTAAAGCTCAAATTAAAAGACTTCCTATTAAAATGTTCTGAATGAAAGGAAGACAATGAATGAATGGAAGACTGTATAGAAAATTCAAGGGCCATAAGAACTAATCCTGTATGAAACTTAGCAGCAATTAGATGCTTACTTCCAAGAAAAACAAGAGTTTATGCTCATGTTAGAATGCATCCCTGCCCACAGAATCACTATCAGAAGCCCTAATGATAACACTGCACATTCACAAATCACCTATCAGTCAGGGATCTTGGAGATTTACAAAGCTGATATTGCCCCATTTTATACATGGGGACTGAGGCAGGAAAATTAAGTGGCTGCTCACTGTCATGGTGCAAGTTAGCAGCAGTATCTCTCAACTTTCATTGCTCTGCTCTAATCAACAGGCCACCCATATTCCCATTAGATAATATTCTTGGGTATTGGAAATATTGTACCTACCTTAAATTTTTTCTGGTACACAAGCTGATTATTCTGTATTGAAAACCAGCGTCTATATAAATAAAAAGAACCAAACATTTAACAGGTTTCACTGTACTTACTGGTTGCAATAAACATACTCAATATCTATGGACTCACACTGAATAGAAGAGCTCACAAAAGTTATGCTTCAGTAAATCTTGACAAGTATGCACAAGCTGTGGTTTCATTAATACAATGACAAAAGAAAAATCAAAGACAAAAAAAATGAAAAAAAGCAAGGTTCACAAGTTAAATTTTACAGAACTTCATGCACGTTATCGCTGTTAATGAATTATTCATTCCAAAACATCTATACCCCAGTGTCTGGTCACTTTTATGTTTATTAAAAGCTAAATGTTTAACATTATTTATCAATCTATATTAGTTCATTTACCAATAATACTTATATGATGGAGTGACTGGAAGTTGAGAGGCTAGACATTCTGATTGAAATTAAGGTGTGCATTTTTAACAAAGAAGATCATTAAGCGTGGAATAATATACTATGGATTGTGACAGACTTTCCATTTCAGGCAATTTTAAAATCAAGATGTGAGGTGTGTCTAAAGATCTGCACAGGGAATTATTTCGGGGAAGTTCCAGGAACTGGTCTAGGAGTTTGGAACAAGTGATCACCGTAGTCACTTCCAACCTTAGAATCTAGGAATTCCTCACTTACGTACCATTAAGAGAGAGGTTTTACAAAGTAATTCAGCAGGTTGCCAAAACCACAAGTCTTTTACAGCAAGTCTTCTACTATCTGGTGTTTATTAAAGCCCTACATGCTAGAATCAAGAGTCGCCATGAGAATCAACTTAAAAAAAAAAAAAAAAACACCCTCCCCGCAAAGTTCCTAGTCCCCATTTTTTGAGAAAAAAACCTTGCAAACATGAAGTAAATGTACCCTTTAAACTCAAACAACAGAAGGCAAATAAAAAAGCTCCCAAACTGCCAATACTATTTTGGGGGGCGCTGACTCATGGTTTGGAGGGCTTAGGTCTGGAAATACTGCTACTACATTGGAAAAAAACTCTGCCTACAGGACTCTGGTCCAAAACATCTGATTCACCACCAGATCAGGTCACCATACATGGCACATGGCCAATAATGATTAATTCCCACTCAATTTTTTGGGATGCAATCACAAAACTGGGTTCACTGTGATGAACGGGCTACAGATTATAGGAAAAAAACCCTAATTCTGTACTATAGTGCAAGTTGGGCATTCTTGTTTGATGAAGGTTTATTTTAATACAAGCCTGTGTTTTATAGCTTATCATATTGAAGTGGTTATCACATGCACTCATACAGTATGTGTCAGTTATTTTGTACTACCTGTTAAGATGAGGAACAATATGTGTAAAGTACCCATAAAACATTTAGTCCTGTTATGCCTGAAATTGTTTAATACTGAACTCTACTTCACTAGAAATACTAATAAAACACTCCTACTTATTCAACCACTACAAGCCATTCATGAAAAGCAGCACAAAAATATTTAAGGAAAAATAAAGAGGGATATAGGGTACAAAAACAAATAAGACTCATTCCAGGAAATGTTATTTAAAAGAGTTAGTACTTAGCCTGTAGACAAATGAGATTCTACCTTTTAACAATTATATTTCCAAATGTTGGATGCCTATACTTAGTCACAAAAAAGGTCTCCATTTATAACATTATAAATGTTAACTCTAAATGTGACTGCAATAATTAGACCAAATATGGAATTTTTTTCAAGTTATTTACTACAGTATATTTCAGTCGCAGCAATTTAAAAGGTATCACCTGCACCATTTGAAAAAGAACATATGAATCAAGCCTGTAACACAACCATGGCATAGATTATTTCTAAGTTAAAAATAAAACAAGATAATTCAGCTATAAAGCAGGCTGGAAAAGGAACACAAATTCAGTCTTATTCTTTGCTTTTGTACATACAACCAGTTAGATACATAAAAAGCCACCCCTACACAAAGCAAAGCGCAGCCTGTCACAAGAGAGAACATGCAATGGAGTAAATTTCTAATAATCACCACACTTTCTTAATGGTGAGCTTTATGAAGCCAACATGTTCCACTTATACAGTTAACATTTAGTAACCTCACTGCGAATAAATGCACAGTATGGGTGTGGCACTTCTGAAGTCTTTTCTTGGAGGTTGTCACACTGCTCTACCTACCTTTTACAAAAAGAAGTAAAATTAAAGAAGCCTGCTTGTTTAAATTTTTAGAGACGGGGGAAATTCACTGAAAATTTAACCCTTTATTTGATACACCAACAACAGTATAAGCTATAGTGAATACTCATTAACTTCTGACTTGACTTTAGCCACAGATCTATGCCAAATGTGTGAGTGAACACATTATTATAGCATTTTTAAAGGACAGTTACAAATTACACTCCATTAAGAGACTAGTAGCACAACATTGATTTCATGATTAAAGACTGACAAGTTTTTTTAGGCCCAGATTTTGGCCTACCTGAATTATATCCAATCAGAGTACTTCTCTGGTTTCTAAACCACAGAGAGAAGGGAGTGGTCCAATGACAAAACTGAGGCCTAGCACCTCATGCCTCTCTCGCCAATTTGGATGCAGCAACCCTACAGAGTTCCTATGACTGACTGTAAATGGTTCGGAGACAAGTGGTGGTGTAAGTGCTGAGCATTATCAACTATTTGCTCTAAATGCACCATTCGATCACAAGAAAGGGGTGTAGGGAAAGACATTTTGTGGGAGCCTAAAAAATGTTGCTCCTGCTATGTCTCTAGTAGTACATAACACATTATGCTGGTCCACACGGCAGAATATTTTGACATTAAATGCTTCTATATCATTCAAAGTTGCCTTTTAAAAAACAGCTAATTGCACTTTAACTTTATCCAAAAGAAAAAAAAATAAACATTTGCCAGTTAGAAAAGAATAAAAATGAGTGAAGAGTATTTTTATTCTTCTAAGAACTACAAAATAGAAAAAATATGAGCAGTAAATTTTTTTTTAAATGGCTTTAGTGTCTTTACACAAAACTTTAAATCAGCTTTATTGACATTCAAGAGGGAGTCATTTTGTTTATTGACAGGCAATGCAGCACACCGAATCATCTAAACCAAATGATTAAGAGAGAAACATTTAAAGGACCAATCCTACATATTGAAATCAGCAGCATAATTCCCTTTGACTGAAATGGGAGCGAGATAGCACTTTTAATATACATTCTGGAAAAGTCAGACAGTGCAGACTAAGAGGGGAAGGGAGGTTTAAACATTTCTGACTATAAAGGCATCACACCTTTTTAAAAGGTTTAGAAAATCAGGTGTGCTGTCAATCCACAGAAAATCCTTCTGTAGTCTGAGACTGAAACTTAGTCTTAGACTTTATATCCATTGCAAGTAATCAAAATGAAATGCAGGGTTAATAATGAGCTTTTACGTGCCAAAGAACACGGGGAAGACATTATAAGCTGGTTGGTACCTGATGTGATCTGGCTTTTTCCTGTCATGTGAAAAAAATGGGGTAGGATTAAAACATAAGGGAAAGGAGGGAAAGGACTAAAAATGCAAAATGAGCAAAATAAGTGAAAAATTAGCATGATATGAAAACCCAGCAGAGTTCAAAGATAAAGCTTACAGACCCCAATCTGAAAAACTTCTGGGAACACAGAGTACTACTTCCTAAGGCTTTGTTTCCACCTACCATGCTGACTACACAGAAATTTTGTAAGATACACAATTTCCAGGAACCTAACTTATTTCCCATAGAGTATAATCACACTAGGGACTGATTGTGAATTTCTTTTACAAACCACTGAGGAGACCCGTGTGTATCTCTTAGCATACTCCTCTTTGTAAGCTTTCCATTATAAAAATATTGCATTTTAGCATCTATTGCCACTGACATCTACCACCACACAGGTGAATACTCACAGTAAGTCGTATACAAGCCTTCAAAATTGTTAGCTCCCAAATACTTTAAAGAGGAGCATGGGGTGCCATCCTCCCTCTCCCCGCCTCCCCCCATAAGGTACAATTACACAACATTTAAATGAAGGGAGGAACACTCAAGTAATAGTTTTATCTAGATCGAAAAAATAAAGTCACAAGGCAATAATGTCCCACTGTGTCTAGTTTCCATGGTACACCTGGTAACCTGCCCACAAGCTTATTTAAATGCCAAGACATGCACCATCATCAGTATTTGTCAGTCTCAGAAGGGCAGTCATGTTAGTCGGTAATTGAAAAAAACTTCAAAACAATGAATAGTTCTGCAGCACCTTAGAGACTAACGAAAACCTGTAACAAATTCTGTCCAGCACCACGCAACACACCTCCATCATGCTCACCCATGAACCCACCTCTGCAATCAACCCCAATGCCAACTCTGTCCACAGATCTACACAAGCGACACCATCACAGGACCTAACCCCATCAGCCACCACATTAGGGGCTCATACAATTGCACATCCACCAATGTGATCTATGCCATCAAGCGCCAGCAATGCCCCTCTACCGTGGACACTGGCCAAACTGGAAAATCTCTATGGCAAAAGATTAATGGACACAAATCAGATATTTGACAAGGTAACACACTGAAACTTGTTGGGGAACATTTTAACTTGTCCAGGCACTCACTAATGTATCTAAAAGTGACTCAAAAACCAGTCTGAGAGAGAAGCTGCAGAACTTTTTTAATTTACAAGGGTGACACCTGGAATCAAGGTGTGGACGAAGACCTGACCTGGATGGGCCGCTACATTACACACGCTAATGACATAAAAAGCTAAGCACCAGGTACTTGAAGTCCACTCTGTTAGCCTCATTTAGCCTGGACACTCTAATCGACAATATTTTTTCCCTTCTCTTTCCCTTCCCATCCCCGCTCTTTCTTTGCTATTTATTTGTACCCTGGACTCCTTACTCCATTCATCTGAAGAAGTGGGTTTTGCCCACAAAAGCTCATGATACCATCTACATTTTTGTTAGTCTCCAAGGTGCTGCAAAACTATTTGTTGTTTTTTATTTTTTTTCAGTATTTCTCAGCTATCATTGCCTGATCTGCTCCACACCCAATGAAAAACTTTAAAAGCAAGTTCTTACAGTTGTATCATCACTGGCCTTGAAAATGTAAATAATTACCTTATTGGGAGGAGGAGGGTTTGCCTATTAGCAGATAATTTCTCCAAAGAATCTCCAAAGTTGTCATTTTCTCTTACATTTCTATACGGTGTCTTCATCAAAGGTAACAGAAACCTATTGAATTATGACAGCATCCCCTTCTATGTCTATATTGCACCTCTCTTCCACAAAAGCTTATGCAAATGAAGCACAAATTAGCATATTGCTGCACTTCATTTGCATAATTAATTAGGGGCCTTTTTTGCACAAGAGGCTTTTGCGCAAAAAGGAACTGTGTAGACAGCTCCTTTTTGCACAAAACCCCCTCTTGTGCAAGAGTCGTTCTTCCTGAAAAAGGTCCCTAATTATGCAAATGAAGTGCAGCAATATGCTAATCTGTGCTTCATTTGCATAAGCTTTTGCGGAAGAGAGGTGCAGTATTGACAAGGGCGACGTCTACACTGGCTGGTTCTTGCACAAGAACTCTTTTGCGGAAGAGTTCTTGTGCAAAAACTGTTCCACAAGAGAGCATCTACACTGGCATGTGCTTTTGCACAAGAGATGTGCTTTTGCGCAAGAGCATCCATGGCAGTGTAGACGGTCTGTTCCGCAAGAAAGCTCTAATGGCCATTTTAACCACAGGGGCTTCTTGCACAAGAAATTCATGTTGCCTCTCTACACTGGCCTCTTCTGGAAGAGCTCTTGCGCAAGAGGGCTTCTTCCTGAGAGGGAGCGTCAGAGCTCTCGTGCAAGCAGCCTTGATTTTCTACAGTACAACATCAGTTTACTTATGCAAGAATGCGTGTAGACAGGTGGCATGTTTTTGCGCAAGAGCAGCCGTTTTCATGCAAGAACACGCCAGTGTAGACACAGCCATAGTGCTTCCTTAACTATCAAAGGCTATGCCAGTCTGACAAAACATCTTGGAGTCTGGTGGCACTTTAAAGACTAACAAATTTATGCTTATGCTCTAATACCCTAATCAATTTTGAAGTGTCACCAGCCTCCTTTTTGCTGAAATAGACTAACTCGGCCACATCTCTATAACACATCTTGGAAATTTAGAGGAAAAAAAAAATTAAGTGCCATGATATTTACTACAACGTATTTTTAGAAAATAAGTTTCAAAGAAGTATTTTAAAATACTGAAAAGAAGTCAAAGTGCTAATTGATATGAACTAGATGGAACTGGCAGTTACCCTGGAAGTGCCGCCTGCCCTTGGAAAGAAGATCAGTATTGCAGAAGATGCCTCAGAAAAGTACATTTCAACAGCCCTTTGTAAGCTAATTCTGGATTTTTTCCTGAGGATTTTTTTTTCATTTCACAACTGGGTATCTGGCTGCAGTACTGCCTTCTCCCACCACAGCCTAACCTGCTTCTGGGGAAGAGGGAGGTCTATAGCGGCTCTCTGGGGTTGGACGGGTGGGGCTGAGCTCCCGCTGCTCATGCCACTGAAAATCAGCTCACGTGATACTTTTGGCACACATACCGGAAGTTACCAACCCCAGATCTATACTGATGATATTCTAATTACATTTTAGTGAGATGTCCAATTTCTGTATGTAAATAATGCATTTTGTGATCTCTCATTTTAGACAAACAGATACATTACTGCAATTATTCCTAAGAATGCAGCAAACTATGAAGTTAGGAAAGTATTTGCAAATAAAAGTAAAGATAAAATAAATGGAAAGAAGGGCAAGTTGATAGTAAAGAGGACAAATCAGAAGTTAGGAATTGTAGAAAATTGATAAGGGAAGCAAAGGAATACAAGGAGCCCTCCACAGGCAGAAGAGCTAAGAAAAGTAAAGGCGATATTAAATTTTATATTAGGAGCAAAAAGAATCCTCATAAGGGTACTGGCCCATTACTAGGTGCCAATGGTACAATTACTGTTAATAATGCACCAATGGTAGATGTATTCTATAAATATTTCCGTTCTATATTTGGGTAACACACATGATATAATTATGTGGCATGACAACACACTTTCCCTTCCACTAGTAGCTTAGGAACATATTTAAAACAGCAGCTACTAAAGTCAGACATTTTTTAAATCAGGAAGACCAGGTAACTTGCATACAAGAATTTTAAAAGAGCACTTGAGATACTTGCTGGACCATTAACACTGATTTTCAATAAGTCTTGCAGCTCTGAGGAAGTTCCAGAAGAAAGCCAATGTTGCGCCAATATTTAAAAAGGGTTAACGAATGGATACAAGTAATTATAGGTCTGTCTTTCTCACAATTGATCCCATGCAAAATGATGGAGTGTTTGATACAGGACTTGATTAATAAAGAATTAAAATGAGATAATGTAATGCCAATCAACATGGTTTATTTGGAAAATAGATCCTACTGCCCTAATCTGATTTTTTTTTACTGGCATTACAAGTCTGGTTGTTATAGGTAATAGTATGAACATAATATTCCTAAGACTTCAGGGAGGCATTTGAGTTGGTGGTATGCATAACATTTTAATTAAATAACTAGAAAATATAAAATTAACAGGGCACACATTCAAAGGATTTAAAATTATCTCAAAATGTAGTTATAAACATAGAAGCATCATCCAGAAGGTGCGCTTCTACTGGGATCCTGCAGAAGTTTGTTATTGGTCAAATGCTATTTAACGTTTTTATTAATGACCTGGAAGAACACACAAAACCAGCACTGGTAAAACTGCTGATGACACAAAAATGAAGGGAGTGTAAATAATGCACAAGACAGGTCACTGATACATGGCTATCCGATAACCTGGCAAGCTGGGGGCAAGCAAACTCTGCATTTTAACATGGCGAAGTGTAAATATGTTCATCAAGGAACAAAGAGTGGAGACCATGCTCACAGGATGGGGGATTCTCTTTTATAAAGCAGTGACACTGAAAAAGATTTGGGGGCAGTGCTGGCGATCAGTTGAACAGAGGTTCACAGTGCAGTGCTGCAGGCAAAAGGGGTAATGCAATCCCTGGAGGTATCAACAGGGGAGAGACGTTATCTGACCTCCCTAGCTGTCACTGGTGCAACCCTTGCTGAATACTCTGCCTAGTTCTGGAGTCCTCAATTCCAGAAGGATGCTGATAAATTGGAAAGTGTTCAGAGGGGAGATAAAAGTAGTATACGCTTTACAACAGGGGGTCTGACACTGTGGATTGCGCCTTGCTTTAAATGGGGTCACCAAGACTGGCTTACAGTTGCTGGGATCCAGGGCCGAAGCCCAAGCCTCACTGTATAGGGCTGAAGCCAAAACTCTTGGTTATCAGCTCTGGGGCTACATCTAGACTACGGAGAAGATTTGAAAAAGGATATGCAAATTCATCTATTCTTCCAACCTCACTTTCGAAAGCGCTTTTTAGCTTTTTTTTAGATGCTGCTTTTTCAGCAATCCCCCCCTTGTTGAAAAGCTGCTTTTCCTGAAAAAATGAGGTCTACGCGGCTTTTCAACAAGGGATGGGGGGTTCGCCGAAAAAGCCACGTCTAAACTACTTTCACTTTCGAAAGCTCTGCTTTTGAAAGGGAGATCAGAAGAAGATCCTCTTTCAAATCTTCCCCATAGTCTAGACGAGCCCTGGGTGGCAGCGTTCAGGTTACATGTTTCCTGGCTGGGGCCGAAAGCCAGGGGCTTGTCCCTTCCCTCTCCAGGCAGTGGGGCTCAGGCTTTGGGTTCTCTTCCCCTCTCCCCAGGTGTCATGTAGTAAATATTGTTCTCAGGAGGGAATCACAGTGCAATGAAGTTTGAGGATCCCTGCTTTACAGTGATAAACCAAAGAGACAGAGCTCCTCCAGGCAAACAAAGAGGTCAAGAGGCGACTCAATTACAGTCTGTACATTATGAGTCAGGGCTCATCAATCAGCACCCAAGGGCCTAACACAATGCTATGGCTGGAAGCTGATGCTAGCCAAACTCAGTGAGATTAACCACTTGAATGATCTACCACAGGTCATGATCAACTCTCCATCACTGACAATTTTTGTATGAAGAATGGAAGTTTATTTTGGGGCAGTCTTCGTGTGGTCAGCTTAGAGAGTCACACTGGTCCCGTCTAGCCTTCGAATCCACAACTGAACCAATTGCCTTCTTTTCCAAAGACTCAGATTCAAGGCCAGAAGGGCTCACTGTGATCGTGTAGTCTGACTTGCTGATTGGATTCATTAAGAAGGGAGAAAATGGAGCTTGTTGTGAACACTGACAAAAGTAGACACATTATTTCTATATACAGCCCATAAAGATTTTTTTAAATAATTATATCTTAGTGTCGTATTTCAGTGATAAATTATACAATTATCAGATACATTATAGAAGAGAAAGAATTCCATCAGTGAAAAGCACAAATACAAGAATGTGCAATTCCCACAACATACTCACATAAGCACTCTCACTCTGATGCACAACAGCACATGAATGGCTTAACATAAGCACTGGGGCGATGTTAAAGGAGCATGAAAGCACAGGGGAGCACTGAATGATCATGGACATTATTTAAAACTGCAGCGCGATAGTCTATAGTGGAGCGTACATGCTGGAGGTTTTACCATTTCCTTCTAGAACTGCTCTCCCTTGAAACCACAACTGAGGAGCGCCAACAGCTGAGAAGAGTGTGTAAATAGATTGTAAAATATTAAGAGTAAGATTAAGTTACAGCAAACGAAGTCAATTTACTTTTCAATGAGAGCATGGGGAAGGCAGGAGAACACGCTAACTTGTGGACACTGATTTCATGCCTTTCACTGATTCACCTTGGCTTTCGAGTGTCCGCATATAACCTGGCCCCTAGAATCACTCATGGTCTCTCCGCCACTGCCTGTATGTTTCCATTTATCCAGAGGCCTTTCTGCGGTTTTGTTTCCAAGGTGTATGTGTTTAGATAATAACGTTGTGTACACAGTCATAAGCGATTCTGTTCCACCCAAAGAGCAAGGCAAAGTTCCCATGGGCTCAATCCAACAAGCCCTCTGTGCAGAGCATCTCTTGTAAGTGCCACTTAGCGGGCACTCTAGGATCAGAAAACCTGCAGAGAAAAATTAGCAACCACTGGCAGCCAAGCACCCCACCCCCTACATTCCCCCCACCAGCTGATCCTGCTCATCAACTTTCCCCCCCTGCCTTCCAGTGCCTCCTGCACACCACAGAACAGCTGTTCAGCAGCATTCCAAAAAGGTCAGGGGAGAGGAGGAGCAGGGATGGGATGCACTCAGTGGAGGGGGCAGGAAGAGGTGGGGCAAAGGTGGTGTGGGGGCAGGAAGATGCAAGGCAGGGTTGAGCACCCCCCAGGGAAAATTAAAAGCCATCTATGGATTTCACTAGAAGTTCCGAGAAGAGCTTTTGCAAAGATCAGGCTCTAGGCTCTGTGCTTGCAAACAAGCAAGGAAGAAAAGACGAATTTCCTTGAATTCCATACTGTCATTGCAGTAAATAAAACAGGCCAAATGGTGTGCCAATTTATACCTCACACAACTTTGTGGATTTAATGGGTTTCCCAGAGTTATAAATCAGCCCAGAATCTACCCCAATAATCAGTATGGTTACACACCACAACAAGAAGAGGTTTTGAAGTCTTACCTGTTCCAAGTCTTGAAGGCATTGCTGGCTCGCTTAAAGAGATATCCTTCCATAACAATGCCATTGGCTGCATCTACATTGTATTCTAGCTTAGTGTCATCACTGGAGAAATCCTGCTATTAAAAACAATAGTTTAAGTTTCAAATGCAGCTCAAAATATTAACTTTAAACTGTGCAGATATTTGGCAATGGCATTGTGCTTGCAAAACCTATTGATTATTGTGCAACCATCAGGCCCACATTAAGAAGGTGACTTTTCACAGAAGGTTTTAAGGCACTAGAGTCAATTTTATTTAATCTGTATCTGTCATCATAGAACACTAGGACTGGAAGGGACCTTGAGAGATCGAGTCCAGTCCCCTGCCCTCATAATTGCTTTGTGTAATTAATAAGAGCCAGGGAATTTTACCAGCCACAATTCAGACACTGGTGGAAAAGAGCAGCATTCTATAGCTCTGTAACCTGCACATCTGCAATGGGCAAGGGGAAACAAAGCCAAGAAACTGAAAATCATAAACTAAAAGGAAATATGAAAACTTCTGTAATGTTAAGAGCAGAGCAATCACTGTCTTGATGTAAGAGAGTGACATCGTAATAACGCCTGCAGTGAGTATATTTTCAGAAAGGTGCAATTAATCAGAAATTGTAGTAATCACCATGTTGTTATTGGACACTATTTCACAGCTACAACACAAGATACTTCTGCTTTGCACAGAAGCCCCACCCAAGATCCTATTTCTTTTATTATCCCTCTGCTTCGAGTACATCTGAATTGTGTATTTCATTAATAAGGTGAGCTTTTTCAAAGATGTCTAAGGGATATGAACACTAACCCCCAATAAAATGACTAGTAAATCAGCATCCAAATACAACAGATAGCTGAGAAATTCATTCTCCAAGCTGCCCTTGGGACTCACTCGCTATTAAGAGAGATTATTCAATAAGTGTACAAGACAGAAAACACAGTGAGCTAAGGAAAGCAATATCTGGCTAACAAGCCGATAGGACTTTCCCTCCTCAACCTTGCCGAAAACACAAAGCTAATGGAAGCTGAACATCCAGAGCACAAGACAAATAATTCATAGGGTCCACCAAACAAAAAGATGGGCACAGCCGTCAAAGTTACAGCCAATGGATTTCAGAATAAGCAGAGCACGTCCCCAAACCATTTCTGCAACAACATAAAATGCACCTTCATTTGAAAGGGAAGAAGTTTTTTTCCCTCTGCTGACCATCAGCCCTTCAGCCTTGCTTGTACTGATGTGAGCTAGCTGCTCTTCATCCAGGAATTCATTACCGGTAGACACTGCAACATCCTGGTGCAGATGTTCACTGACTTTTTGGAAAAGGAAAGAGACCTCCGAGTCTCCTCAATCTATTACTAGCAACAAGAACCCAGATGCCTCACCTCTCTAAATGGTTTGCGTGGATACTGAAGAGGGAGACTCAGATAGAAGCAGCTGTCCTCCTCTCAGCCTCTGGTTGGAGATAAACGAGGGAAGCCATTGTGCAGCTATAGCACCTTCTCCTGCCATACCAGCTCAATAGGGCAGCTATGTCTGAAGTCCACAGAGCAGCTAAGTGTAAAATATTAATGTTTATCCTCCATCCATTGCGCTAGTAAGGTTGTATGCCAGGTGTGGCCAAGCCACAGCTCATGGACCACATGGAGCTCTTTTACAGCTGAAGTGCGGCTCTCAAAGTAGGGATGTTAAGTACCTGTTAATTAGCTAATCAACAACTCGATTCGTCCATGGGGATGCGGGGCGCTACCGCTGCTGCAGTCCAGAGCCACAGCAGGACTGAGCAGTCCCAGCTCACACCAGCTCCAGGACAGCTGCAGCTCTGCCTCCCTTGCCTTGCCCCCTGCACTGCAGAGATGGTCCTGGGGGGAACTGACTTTTAAGTGCTGGAGGGGCACCGGCTCCTGCCTCCTCCTTGCTGCCTCTGTTACAGAAGAGGGCGGGGAGGGGGGTAGTTGAGTAGTGCTTATGAGGTAGTTGACTACTCAACTAGTCGCTTACATCCCTAGTAGCTTATTCATCCACATTTCAATGAATAAGCCAGGCTTCAGCAAGCATCTTTAGATCAGTGTAACTGTCTCCATGCTGGGTGGTTGTACCCTAGTAACACACATCTGATATAGTTATAAGCAATACAGAAAGTGTTGGTAGATTAGCCCTTGTGGAGCACAGCTCAAATCAGAGAGTTACATGGAGATGCCCCATTAACTGTAAACAACTGCAAACAATGAGTCGGGTCTGACCTTGCTCTCTGTGAAAAGTCTCTGTGCAAGTTTGTCACCCTTTCCTCGCCTAATGCCCCTCAGCGTGCCAAAAGGCTAAAACTTAGCACTTGTCCACACAGCCATGTTGCGTAGGGTAGCTTCAAACCCCAACTGAGAACTAAATGTTGTAGCAGAAAGGCCCTCAGTTTATTTAATTCATTTACAAAGTGAGTTCAAATAATGTTGAATTAAGGTCACTTGAATTCTCAATAGTCTTGACCACACAGTGGTTTCATGCAGTATAAACTACTTTAAAAGTAAATTCAGTTTAGCTTTCCTAGGTTTGCCCATTTAGCCAAGCCCTAAATAGATTTCTTATCCTTTGGGCTACAAGTGAAGGTTTCTCAGTGCATGTATGTACACAATGTCACTCTGTGTGCATGAAAACCCCTGGCAGGCTGTAGCCACGTCCATGCCATGAAGATCTAGCGGTTCTTAGGGCAAGGAACAGGTCTCTGCATCTCCACGAATATGAAATGAGCCAACAGTGACTGTGCATCCCGCTTACAGATCTGCACCTCCTCCAGAGACGCGCCCTTCTCAGCCTCCCTGAAGACTGTAATAGCTGATCACATCCTGGAGATACTCTATTGCCCTCTCTCTGGCACCACAATCTGCAGCAAAACAGCCACAGCCAAGCTCCAGCCTTGTTTGACATTGAATTACAAAAACAGTGGGAGCAATAGCTTATTGGTTAATCACAGAATACTAGGACTGGAAGGGACCTCGAGAGGTCATCGAGTCCAGTCCCCTGCCCTCATGGCAGGACCAAGCACCGTCAAGACCATCCCTGACTGGTGTCTGTCCAACCTGCTCTTAAATATCTCCAGAGATGGAGATTCCACAACCTCCCTGGGCAATTTATTCCAGTGTCTGACCACCCTGACAGTTAGGAACTTTTTCCTAATGTCCAACCTAAACCTCCCTTGCTGCAGTTTAAGCCCATTGCTTCTTGTTCTATCCTCAGAGGCCAAGTTGAACACGTTTTCTCCCTTCTCCTTATGACACCCTTTTAGATATCTGAAAACAGCTATCATGTCCCCCCTCAATCTTCTCTTTTCTAAACTAAACAAACCTAATTCCTTCAGCCTTCCCTCATAGCTCATGTTCTCTAGACCTTTCATCATTCTTGTTGCTCTTCTCTGGACCCTCTCCAATTTCTCCACATCTGATATAATTATAAGCAATACAGAAAGTGTTGGTAGATTAGCCCTTGTGGGGCTTTCTTTCTTGAAATGCGGTACCCAGAACTGAACACAATACTCCAATTTAGGCCTAACCACACTTTCTCTCTCCCCCCACCAGTAATTTTTTTTAGCAGCCTGGCCAGCAGCCTGGCTCGGTCCTGGCTTGCACTGGGTCCAGGACCTACCCCCACCGTAGCTCTGCATTTGAAGAGTTTTAGGAGCCAAGCAGGCCGGCAGCCTGGCTCAGTTCCGGCTTGCGCCAGGTCCAGAAGCTCAGCTTCCACACGCCCCGCCAGGACCGAGGCTGCTGCCACCCTGCACTGCTGCCTCTGTATCCAAGGCAATAGCACAGGGCAACAGGCAGGGTACCCGTGAGGGGAGCTGGTTTTTAAACTGACTCCCTTCATGAACCAGCTCCCGCCTGGCATCCCACACTGTTGCCCCTGATACAAAGGCAGCAGCACAGAGAGGCAGGGAGCTCCTCGGGAGTGAGGCTAGAGCACACTGGCTGCCAGCCCAACCCCCAGGGACTACAGAATAGTCGACTAATCATAAGAATTTGGGAGGTTAATCGACTATTCAATTAACTGATATTTAACATCCCTAGAGGGGCCCTGAGCCTCGGGGGCCAGATCCAGGCAAGCCAGGGGCCACATCCACCTTCGGGGCCCTAGGTTCTCCACTCCTGTAAAGTATCAGCCAAGCAGGATAATAGCGTGGCTACACCTTACTACAGCCTTTAATGAATGGCTGCAGGCAATGAAGATTGCATGTACCTTCACCCGGGATAGTATGTTACTCAATAAAATGGTCACACAGATCTTACACACAGAATATCATCAGCCATTCCCAATTTTTTAAAGAGGTAACTATATCACAGTCAGAACATTAATATTGGCTAATCATTCAGAATCTGACAGGAGGCAGTCACTATAAAAGTAAAAGCTATCATTTCAATGTTAGCAGTCACTAGTAATTGTATAGGCTTATATGTTACAAACAACACAAAAACATAACAGTTTATAACCAAGTGCTCATAAAACCTAAAATTCAGATACTTTTCTTTATTCCTCAACACTTCATAAGCCTAACTACTTTGGTACCTAGTCTCTAATTCAGAAATGCTAAATATTACAAAAACTGAATATCAAAATGCATACTCAGTATAAATATTACAGTACCATTTCAATATACTATAAGAATGCAAACATTACAGATATTTTAAAAGACAAGTGTTTTACAAACTATTTTCAGAATTTCTTTTCCCATATTGTGACCTTTCAAAAAGATCAAAATGCATTTAAGTCAATTAATGTTTTATTATTAATTATTATTATAATTATTTTATTATTAATTTCTCTTTCACACTTACCAACTCCCAAACATAATGAAACCTGCTAAAGATTTGCATCTTAGTCTCCTTAATGATTTCTTATCTGAGGAAAACGGGTCTATTCCCCAGATTCCTTTTGCCCAAGCAAGAGTGCCTTGTGATCATCACATTCTGTGTTAAGTTCACAAAATTATTTCTGACGCTGCAGTTGCCTTGTTAAAAGAAACATGATCCACAAATTTAAGTTTTCTTTGTAGCCTTGTGTGAATGTCTCATCATGCAGCTCCCGTTTCAACTGAAGTTGACTTAAACTATGATTTTCTCTTCAAGCATGGACAACATTGCTGATCTTAGCTCAACTGACTAGCAGCCTCTCTCCATCAAGCTGCACAGAGTATTTTCATATTTTCCTAACTACATGCAACTCACAACTGACTAAGTGTTTTAATGTTTGTACTTTACCGCAGATCATTACATATGAGTCAAAGCTCAAACCAGAAGGGAAAGCCAAACAATTAAAGGTCTCCCACTGTTCTACACTGGTGGAATTCTGATGGGGAGCAAATTTTCCACAGCAGCAGAATAATTGTTGAAAAAAACTGGTAAACCGAGTATGGTCTTTAGCATCTTTGTATTTCAGAATATTAACAAGAGGGACAAGGCAGTCATATTATTATAATGTATTTTTATCCTGGCATATGGAAAAAAAGTTTAATGAATCACAAAAATAATCAAAGGGGAAAAATACTTCTAGCTCTTTCCAGAGAACTCTATAGGAAATAAACCCAGTCATTTCACATGATTTAGAATTTTATGTTTTTAAACAAACATACTTGCTCAAGACTGTTAAAAGCTTCTTTCCACATTAAGTTTCATTTAAACAGAAATGATGTTTCAGCTAACCAACACAGACAAAACCAAGGTGCTACACCATTATATTTCTAATTCAAACTAAATTTTCTACTTTGGTATTCATTCATTCCTCGAGATTTGCCAACAACAGAGGGAGTGGCATGTAGAAGCAGCAAGCCAAACAATTAAAATATACAGTATCATCTTCTTTTTCTTATCTTTGAAAGTGAAGTTACCCCAAGGCACCTTTAGCATGTCACTAATTTAGTAGGTCACAGCTTAGCGGCTCAAGCACCCATCAAAAGGGGGGAGAGGTTCTCTGCAAACCTCAGCTGTTCAGCCATTCGGCAACTGGGGGAGGTGATGACTTAGGGAACTTCAGAGTAAAACGAGCAGCGGGAATCTCAGGGGAAGAGTTGGAGCAGAAGTAGGAAGGGGAGGAGCAAGCATGGAACGGGGCTGGAAGAGGCTGTGCAAGGGTGGGAAAGAGTCATAAGGAAGAGGCGGAATGGAGCACCCTGGAAGAAAAATAAAAACCAGTGCCTGTGCAACATCACAGTACGTCTTACTAAACTTGACAATGTTACATACATGACCATATTTCTCAGAAATTCTTGAAAAAAAATGTTGCCTTTCCAATGCCCTGGACTTGTCTTATAGCTTACTATGCAGCATGTATTTTTTACACTTTTATTTTAAGAATTTTCTTGTCACTATTGTAAATAATTCTATTCTTCAGCAATTGCAGTTCTATATCTTTCTTGTAATATCCAAAATTAGTAATTTGTTATAAGACCTTCATTCAAGTCTAGAGAAAAGAAGAATGATCATTTTGACTGACTCTGAAGGCACTCAATGTTCAAATGTAAGATCTGTATTTTGCTTAAGTGAAACTGTGAAAAAGGATCGGGAAAAAAAACTCCAATTAATGAATGATCATCAAATAAAGTGTGAGACAAAAGCAGAGCCGGAGAGGGGGGAAGAAACATGAGCACAGAACAGTGCATACTCAATATTCAAGATCCATTGTGCAAACCCAGCTTTTGAGAAGACCTTGTATTCCCCTCACACAATGCAGCATCACAGAACGAAATCTGTGGTTTTGAAACTGAATCATCATTGGAAAAAACCAAACCAACACAGGTTTAAAATACAGGTAGAAGTTCACAAATTTGAACTATTTTGGCAAAACCCAAAAGAATTTGAGACGTTAGCAAAAGCTGGGACAACACAAGGTTTTCTTATCCCCGTTTTAGTACCAAGCAGTAACTCTTATTTTTCCACCAACAGTTCTGTTCTAGAGGATTGAGAGGTCAGTAGCAAAGGGCCAGAATGCTTGTGCTCCAGCAACCGCGGAAGGAATCTACTCCTGGCCTATAGACATGGCAGCATCTGGCCTCTCACCTTGGCTGGATTAGACTGATCATTTTTCTCATCCATCTCCCCTCAATCCAGCTGCCTCCTGAGCATTACTCTAGGTGGTCACTTTACATGGAGGAAGAGTTTTGAACGCAATGAAAAACATACTTTGAACACAGTTCAAGCATCTTTTACCAAACTATTGTCTGTGTTCACAGCGTAACACAAGCTATGTCATAAAACCAAAAGTCATTATGGCCTTGAAAGGATTAACTGAGTGATTCCTAATTTTATGGCTGCATCAGACTTCTAAGTAAACAAGAGCTCTGGCAGACTCACATTAGACTGACAATACTATTCACTGAAGGCTGCTTATTCCCCTTTTGGCCTTTAAAATACTTGGTTTTCCCTCTGTGGACGTATAGCAAAAAGGACCCTGGAATATACTTGGTGTTATCTAATTCCACCAGCCACGGTGTATCCAATCATCGGAGAGAAAAGTTCATTTTTATACATATGGATTGGCTGCAGCATCCCTGTCAGGTTCATGTGCATACTACAGTCAATAAACTAAGCAATAACTTAACAGAGAGCATCTTACCTTTTAAAAAAAAAAAAAAAAATCAGACAGTCCAGCAAATCAAACTCAGCTACACCACGTTTACAGCAACCTCTCAGGAAAAGCCAGAATTACAAGATACAACTTTCACCACACTGAAGATCAACTAAACCAAGTCTTTGTTGAACCAGTGGAGAAATGAGTTATTTAATTACTATTATTACTACATATACAGACAATTCTTTCCCTTAAGAGCTTGCCCCTGGTTACGGACCTTCCGTTACTGTTCTTTGCTATGGGTTGCTCTTGCCCATTCCCCGTTAAGCATGCAAGCACTGTGTGCAATATTGCTGGTGACTTTTCCTTAGTGGTATCCATTGGGCTGGCTCTCATACTCTCCGTAGTTAAGAGTTGCGCAATTTCCCACTTGAGTTCTTTCAGAACTCTTGGATGAAAGCCGTCTGGTCCCGGTGACTTGTTGCTGTTCAGTTTATCAATTTGTTCCAAAATCTCCTCTAATGGCACCTCAATCCGGGACAATTCAGCAAATCTGTCACCTCAAAAGAATGGCTCAGGTTGGGAATCTCCCAAACATCCTCAGCCATGAAGACCGAAACAATCAATCGTATAGTTTTTCCGCAATGACCTTATCATCTTTGAGTGCTCCTTTAGCAACCTGATCGTCCAGTGGCTTCTCTGGTTGTTTAGCTGGCTTCTTGCTTCTGATGTACTTAAAGAAGAGGATTTCTGCCTTGAGTCACAAAGTCTTTACATTTGGGCGAGGAGTCCCACAGGCTGTTGAATAGATGTTTCTCCCAAACAGATCAAGTATCTTTGCACCCAGTTTGGGAGTAGCACTTGCTTAGCACTGCTCATCCCCTAGACTGGCAACAGATACAAATAGGGGCCCAGGAGGGAGGGAGAGTACAGATACCCATCCCATCCCCTTTGGTTGGCCCATAGTATCTCTTCTCTGCCCTCTGTGAAGTGGCAGGGAGAGAAGACAGGTTCTGCCACAGGGCTCTGACTGCACCCATTACAGCCCTGTTAATGGTTAGGGACCCCTTAGATCAGTGGTGAGCAACCTGTGGCCCGCAGGCTGCATGCAGCCCATAGAGTTCCACATGTGGCCCACATATCCCCCCTCTGCCCTCTTTCCCCATACCTCTCACTCACTGGGGGCCCCTCCCTTCCAGCACCTCTGGAGCTCAGGGAGGGAGAGGGGGACGGGGCGTGAACCGGCGATTCATTGTGCTCCAGAAGCGCTGGGAGGGAGAGGCGGTGGGGAAGAGGCCGGACAGGGATTTGATAGTGTAAAGTGTAAACATTTCTTTTGGAGTATCTGGGAGTTGAGGACAGTTCTATGAATATAGGAGTGATTACTTTTTTCTTTTGACACAGGCAGCGCGCCATATATTCATGTACTTAATCTTATTTTGGGGTCATGGTTAGTGCACCACCCAGTAGCCTTGGTTTCCCATGCCCGCCTTAGATGTTGCTGTTCCAGCTGTAGTGTCCTACAGCTTCATTGATTGACAACTCCTTGAGCCCTTCGAGCTCCAGCCACAGGGTAGCTGCTCATGGGCTCTGACGTCATTTTGTGGCAGAGAGCCACTGGGTCTAGAGACATCTCGACTGGGAGTCAGGAGGCAGAAGAGGCCTGGAACAGGGGCGGGAGGGAGCCTTCTTCCCCCTCTTCGGCCTCAACTATCCTCAGTGGGCCCCATGTGCTGTGTATCAGCACTGGGTTCCGCACTGGAGTCAGGATCCAGAGCTGAATGGAGCAGTGCAGTGGCCCTCCTCTTGGAAGCAACTGAGTAGGACCAGTGAGGAGATGGACCCAGTACCAGGGGAAAACCCCACGGGTTCCAGAATAGCCACTGCATAGGCCACTGTCCATCTTGCCAAGTGAGAAACACATGGTACCGGGCCCTGACAAAAGACTGGTACCAGTGGCGGTTCTCGGGATGGGTGTAGGGCTCCACCTCAGACTCAGGCAAGGAGTGCTCCCAAAGTGACCGCAGGAAAGTGGTACATTTCGCTTGTGCCATTCAGTGTCGAGGGTCCAGGAACCAATGCCAGACCGGGGACAATGGTAGAAGAAAGTGGAGTTGGCTTGCCCCTGGAAGGTATCAAAGTTTCCAGTACCAAGGAGGAGCTGGGAGCACCATGCTCTTTCCTGCCCACGCTCATTGGCAGTTGTCCCACTGGTGTTGGTGGTACGAGAAATAATAAGTCCTTGGTGGCGGCAAAGGCCCCCAGGGTTGAAGGTTGCATGGTGGTATTGGAAGAGCACTTAATGCCCAAGTTCTCAGTGCCAAATCTAAGCAGCTTCACTAGGAAGCCAGCGTAAGAGACACTTCTATTAGGCTAGACAATCTAGCCTCTGTCCTTCTTCATGCAAGCTTGAGAGCATTCGTCTACACAAGCCTCTTCCAGACACGTCAGACAGCTGGACTATAGGTCTCTCAAACAGGTATAGGCTTGCCCCAAAAGACAGAAAAAGGGGTTTCAATGATCCAGACTAGTATTATTCACAATAATTACACGATTAGAATATTGGTATAGAAGGGTCCAGCTTACTCAGGAAGGATAGATGGGGGAAAAAGGGAGGTGTTGCCTTGAATATTAAAAATGGACTGAGGTAGAGATGGATGTAGGAAACAGATGTGTTGAGAGTCTCTGGGTTAGGTTAAAAGGAGTAAAAAACAAGGGTGAGGTCATGCTAGGGGTCTACTACAGACCACCTACACAGGTAGAAGAGATGGATGAGGCTTTTTCTAAACAACTCACAAAATCATCCAAAGCACAAGAATTGGTGGTGATGGGGGCCTTCAACTATCCAGACACCTGTTGGAAAACTAAACCAGCAGGGCACAGACTATCCAATAAGTTCCTGGACTGCATTGAAGACAATTTTTTTATTTCAGAAGACTGAAAAACCTACTGGGGGCGGGGAAGCAATTCTAGATCTGGTTTTAACAAATAGGGAGGAGCTGGTTGAGAATTTGAAAGTGGAAGTAAGCTTGGGTAAAAGTGATCATGAAATCACAGAGTTCATGATTCTAAGGAATGGTGGAAGGGGGAACAGCAAAATGGAGACAGGAAGGCAGAGTTTGGTAAGTTCAGAGAGCTAGCAGGTAAGGTTCCAGGAGAAAAACAAATGAAGAGAGTTGGCAGTTTTTCAAAGGGACATTATAAAAGGCCCAAAAGCAAGCTATTCTGCTGCACAGAAAAGATAGAAAGTATGGCAAAAAATGACATTGGCTTAACCAGCAAATCTTGCATGATCTAAAAATCAAAAAGGAGTCATATAAAGAGTGAAAACTAAGACAAAGTACAAAGGATGAATATAAGCAAACAATACAGGAATGCAGGGGCAAGATTAGAAAGTCAAAGGCAGAAAACAAGCTCAAACTAGCTAGAGACATAAAGGGTAACAAGAAGACTTAACGGGGTAGGCCCATTGCTCAGAGAGGAGGGAGAAACAGTAACCGGAAATTTGGAAATGGCAGAGTTGCTTAACGACTTCTTTGTTTCAGTCTTCACCAAGAAGCCTGATGATGAAGGAATGCCTGACATAGTGAATGCTAGTGGGAATGGGGTACTTAGAAAAGTTAGATGTCTGCAAGTCAACAGGGCCCGATGAAATGCATCCTAGAATACTCAAAGAGCGGAGAGAGGAGGTATCTGAGCCTCTAGCTATCATCTTTGGAAAATCATAGAAGACAGGAGAGATTCCAGAAGACTGGAAAAGGGCAAATCTAGTGCCCATCTCTAAAAAGGGAAAGAAGAACAACCCAGGAAACTACAGACCAGTCAATTTAGCTTCTGTGCCAGGAAAGATGATGGAGCAAGTAATTAAGGAAATCATCTGCAAATATCTGGAAGAAAATAAGGTAACAGATAACCGCCAGTATGGATTTGTAAAGAAGAAATCGTGTTAAACCAATCTGATAGCTTTCTTTGATAGGATAACTAGTTTTGTGGATAAGGGAGAATGAAAGAACTGGGCTTGTTTAGTTTGGAAAGGAGAAGACTGAGGGGAGACATGATAGCCATTTTTAGATATCTAAAAGGGGGTCACGAGGAGGAGGGGGAAAAATTATTCTCCTTGGCCTCTGAGAATAGGACAAGCAGCAATGGGCTTAAATTGCAGCAAGGGAGGTTTAGGTTGGACATTAGAAAAAACTTCCTGCCTGTCAGGGTGATTACACACTGGAATAAATTGCTTAGGGGGGCAGTAGAATCTCTATCTCTGGAGATACTTAAAAGCAGGTTAGATAGACACCTGTCAGGGATTATCTAGATTGGGGTGGCCAACCTGCTAGAGACGAAGAGCCTAAATAGTGGTGAATACAGCGCAAAGAGCCAAAAAAAGTTGAGCCAAAAAAAAAAAAAAGAAACCACATACATACACACCCGGCCACCGCCCTTTTAAGAGCAGAGCAGGCACTGACCTTTTAAGGCAGCCATTTTTAAGTCTGCACGGGACACCACGACTCCAGCTCTGTGTCTTTCAGACAAACACGCTGCCCCTTTAAGAGCTCTGAGTGCGGGAGCCATAATTTTTTCTTTGAACAGCCTGCGGGTTTGCCACCCCTGATCTAGATGGTGCTTGGGCCTGCCATGAGGGCAGGGGACTGAAGGGCAAGGGACTGGACTCAATGACCTCTCAATGTCCCTTCAATTCTAGTGTTCTATGATACCAAGACTAAACCTAATAAGCAGAGAAGAAACTACTGTAAAGTGCCTTGCCAAAGCAGGAGTTGTTCTAGCAACCATCACGGCCAGGAAAAAGGAACTTAGAAGGGGGCTGGGGCTTATACCAATGCATAAGCATGCTGCACCAAAGGGTGCTAGAGCCAACCCAAAAGTTTACTACTGAGGGAAAAGTCTCCAGCAATGGTGCACGCGCAGCATGGAATGGACATGAGCAAGAATCCAAAGAACAGAGACAGACCCAGAAAGATCTAAATAGGATGTCAAGTCAAAAACTTTCAATTACGTGCATGCACATGCGCACGCACTTTTTACTGAGGGCTACTGGTCTGTGGGAATAAGCGAACCTTTAGGAGGGATGTGACTACTGGAGGGGAGGGGCGTGCTTGGCTCACCAACATTGCGAGGGCTCGTGCCTATGGGGAAGCAAGGAAGAAGGCAGGTGATGGGAATTGGCAAAGGGAAGAAATGGGACAGCAAGGCTGGCATCCTAGGCATAGTGACATGGCAATGAGAAGAAAAGCAGCAAGATCAGGCTTTGAGCCAGTTGAGAGCTGTGGAGGCCCTGGGAGGCAAGAGGCTGAAACTTGGTACATAGGAAGGTGGAAGGACCTGAAGAGGGGAGACACAAGGAAAGCACTGGCAGCTGCAATTCAAGATAAACGTTCCACCAAAAATGGTCTTCCCTCAAGCTCCAGAATTATGAATTTAGGGACTCTCATCACAGCACATGGGGCAATCTTGACTGATGAGATGAGGACCAACAGAAACAGGACCTAAAGCAGAAAGCGTTTCCAAACAGCAAAAGCACCACCACAACTGGCATCTGGAAATGCCCTGGAAATCAGTGTAATTGGTATAACATTATGAAGCAGCTAAGATCATTGATTACAGGCAACTTGATTAATGAAATTATTTCCATACTGTCTGCTACCCTAACTCATGAGCGGTACTTGAGCAGCAACAAGGAGGAAGCTCCAGTAAGTGGCTTTAAAGTTCTAACTGATCAGGTTTTCACAAAGCCTGGATTTCGTTACAAAAGCTCCATAACGAACACTCAGCCTATTAGAAACAGTTTACCCGTAACGCAGCCTTATGCAGTGTTTAAGGGAAAAACAAAATCAATGGAGGACAAGAGGCCTACAGCAATCATTATAGCTCATAATAACAAGTCACGGAATTTATTCCTTCAGTGGCCTATTGATAGTATGTAATCTAAGAGTCGGCTTACCCTTATGCCAAATTCTCTAACAGCCTATTACTTTCCAGCTATAGCTTTCCCCCAAAATAGAACCTCTACCCTATTCCCAACTTCATTTTGCAACTGAATGTTCTTTGTATTGAATTCCAGTATTACAATAGAAAAATGAATATTGACTCAGATCTTCATAGCTATCCATGCCACTGAAGAGGTTTTGTTCAACTTGAAATGGCTGAATCTTCCCAACATGCACTTTCTTTATTGACAAATTTGGATATATCCTTTTTTTGCTTTCACATTCACATACCTTTAAATAAGGAACATAAGCCAAGCTTCTCCGCAGGTTTTTAAACTTTTTGTCTACAAGGCGACACAAACACTCAATCCTGAAACACTGGGGCCAAATACAAGTACAATTCAGGAAGAAAGTAAATAGGAAATACATGCAGAAGGCCATATGGAAGATGCCCTTTCTATAGATTTTGCACAACAGTCACAGCAAACAAGAGGTTAACTTCATGGCAATGAAGACTCAAAAATACCATATTCAGAGCCAGCTCTCTCAGCATTCAAATATATTCATTCAGCAGAACAGTGAAACTGATATTTTAGCTAGCACACGAAATATTGTGACCTTGTTTTGGCAACACAATCTGAATGTCTGCAAACCTTTCTCGCTCCATTTAGTGTCCTGTGGTTCTATTTTACTGCACTGCAAGGACAATGCAGTTCTAATACAGTGATGCCCTGTTCCAGAGATGCACCAAAAAGATGTACAAAATGTGTGCAGTTTCTATTTCACATGCCTTCCGGTACCTTTTGTTGAATAGTGGAGTGTTTTTGCTCCATATCTCTCTTCTCCTTTGCAGCATCTACACCCAACCGATCCAGCTGTAAAGAGAAAAAGAAATTTGGCTCTTCAGACTTTATAATGCACATTAAAAAAATACATTACGTCTAGACATTGCATGACTTTTGTCTTATCTACACAGGAAAGTCACTTCCTTGCTCAAAGAGCTTTACCTTTACAATCAACTGAAGTCCCATTTAAAGCTTTTTACTATCATTCCGAATTAGCAAGACATTTTTCTGACAAAAGCTCTGTGATAGGTGCACATTTCCTTTAGGCTGTAAAGAAAACGTTTCCAAGAATAGCATGGTGCCAGGGATATGCGACTGGTACACTGCACTGATGACATGTGCAACGAAAGGAATGACTCATGCTTTAGCTGCTCTTGCTGGCTGACAGTCCATTCAGCAGCAGCGGCATTAGCAGAGAAAGCCAGACAGAAGGGAGGTTGGTGTCTTTCCCCCCACAAAGAAAAGAAGTCGAGGGCCCAGGGGAGCTCTCTCATCTACCCAGCTCCCAAGTTCTCCCTGAAGCAGCATTAAATGAGACCGGGTTCTATTGCTAGTCAGGCTGTCTGCAGCTTCCAAGGGGGTGTACAGAACTCACTGCTGCACCAACATGGCGTACAGGAGATAGTCATTAAAACAATTCAGCATGTCTTGAGATTAAAAATGTCACTATTTAAAACTTGTCTTGCAATAAAGTATCAGTGCAATTATGATAATCCTGTTACTGATGTCAGTGCTTTTAATCAGAATTACTTAGGAGAGGTCTCTGGGTATTCGGATATGGGGGATGAAGCAGACGGAGATTGTTTGATAGGACACAATCTGCACTGATATTTTGTATACTGTGGCAAACTTTAGCCTTTTTCAGCATCCTGTAACAATTAAGTGCAGTAATTTGGTCCTTTTACCCCAAGCCCTATTACATTCCTTCAGCCCCAACATTGTTACAAGAGCACTGAATGTGATGCCAATAAAGTAGTAGTTATGGCTTGAGAACTAATGGAGTTGGCACTAAATGGGCTGATATACCAGCAGTTCTGCATGTGACAGCTAGGCCTGCCCCACCATCTAGTCTAGTCACACAAATCCAAATTCCCTTCCCCACCCCAAGCTGTGCCTTCCTGAGGCCCTGCCCCACTCACTCCATCCCCCTCTTGGTCGCTCATTCTGCCCCACCCGTTCACAGGGCTGGGGCAGGGGTTTGGTGGGATCGTGGGCTCTAGGCTGGGGCTCAGGGATTCAGAGTATGTATAACAGGGTGCTCCAGGCTGAGCCTGGTGTACAGGAGGATTCAAGGGGTGCAAAGTCTGGGAGGGAGTTAGGGTACTGGAGGTGGCTCAGGATTGGGGCAAGGGGGTTGGGAGCAGACCGAGGGCCCAGAGGTGGAGCAGGAGATTGGGGCAGATGAGGGGGTGCAGGCTCTAGCAGGGAGTTGGGGCGCAGGAGGGGATTTAGGGTGTGGGGCTGGGGTGCAGGGTTCTGGCTCCGGGAAGGGACTCAGGGCTGGGGCAGGAGTGAGGGTTGCAAGCAGCAGTTGGATGGCACTTACCACAGGCAGCTCCTGGTGGGAGGCACAGCTGGCACATCTCGGAGGCCCTGGGCCTCTGCACACTGCCTTCACCTGCAGACACTGCCCTCACAGATACCATTGGCTGCAGCTCCTGGCCAATGGCAGCTGCAGCATTGGCGCTCAGGCTGGGGGCAGTGCAAGAGATCCCCGGCCTCCTTCCCCGGGAGCTGCAGGGACAAGCCGGCTGCTCCCACAAGTGACACAGGGCCAGGGCAGGGATCCTGCCTTAGCTCTGCTGTGCCACTGGACTTTGGGCAATTTTAGGTGGCTAAGTTTGGATTTGGAAGCCTGTGGGAGACAGAGCCTGATTCTGGGAGACTCCCAGTGAAACCAGGTAACTCTGTGACAGCCATTGCCCTACTTCAGAACTGGGGTAGCGAGCTATACGTGTCAGTGCGCGGAGAGGGGCACAGGATCTGACCTACACGATCCCTCGCTGGGAAAGCCAGGGCATAAATTAACAGCTATGCCCTGCCTGGCTCATTGCTACTACAATGGCAACGTACAAGGCCTGGAGACTGGCCATGTCCCCAGGAGGCAGAGTCGTGCTGTCCCTGTCCCCTAGGCTAACGCTCCTGCACACACTAGACAGTGGGTACCCAGAGCATGCTTCAAGCCAGCTATTCTTGGGTACCTCGACTACCTGGCTGTGTCTAGAACAGGCCTTCAGCTGCTGCAAGCTTCACAGGAGCAGGGCTGGCACAAAACTGGCCTCACAATCAGAAGCCAGCCCGTCGTCTTGCCAGCACACAGTGGAAGAGGGCTGCAGTACTAAATCCAGCCCTACAGCTCCGTGACCCTGGCTTTTCCTACACGGGTTTGATAAGATGTCCACCGTTAGCAGTAGGCTCGGTGGCAAGCTGATGAAAGCGCTGAAAGGTATTTGTTCAAAAAAGTCACTCCCCACAGCTCCCACTGGCTGGGAACGTCCAACTGAGGCCCCCCAAGAGCTGTGAGGGGCCGTGCCTGTCGATGTGCAATATAAGCAACTGTCTCACGGCCCACCGGTGAATTACCCCTACAAGCTACGTGCTGAAGGCTGCTGACCCAGTGGTAATGTCTTCTGCAGAACCTAATGAATCCCTGCCCATCGTGAATGCCACAGCACACCTTCCTTTGACGGTCCAATGGCTGGGCTGCCATCAGTGTAAATTATAGCGCCCGTGTAACTCTCTTGGAAACTCAACGTTCCGCACAACAGAAAAGAGAGATTACCTTAACATCAGAGACAAAAGCACAGACCTCAGCTCTGTGCCTGGGCTGGGGGAAAGCAGGGAGCTGGCCCAGCAGGACAAGGGAGTGAAAGACCCCAGAGAGCAGGAAGGCGAGTGGCAGTGGCCTTGTCAGCACTTCAGGAAGCATCACCAAGGGGTCATCTGTGACCACACTTTATATAAGCACCTCCTAACTGGAGCTTGCACCTAGCACCTCATCCCCTCCAGCACGCCATCTCCCTGCTTCAGGATACAAACCAAACCCTCTGCCTCCCACGTCACAATCTCCTCCCAGACCTTGCACCCACCCCTCCTCCAGATCCAAAACTTCTCCTGCACCCCCTCCACTTCCTAATACCTTGCCTCAGGTCACAACCCCCTCCTTAACCCAAATCCCTCCCAGACCCCACATACCCTCCTGTACACCAATCCCGCACCCCAAACTCCTTTCTGCACCAAACCTCCATCCTAGACCCTACACTTCCACCATTAAATATCATAGAAGAGTGCAGCCCTTGACCACTTTCCAAATTCCTAGAGCATCTCTCCACGAAAAATGATCGCCTACCCCTGATCTAAAACAACCCTAATGCAGAGATTGGGAGAAACAGTTGTATTTTATCAGAGCAGATCTTATACTTTTTTCCTGAATCACCACAGCTGCAAACCTCTTGTGTACATGTTTGAAACCATCTGAAGGCACTCTGCTGCAAGTCACTTTTAATACCAGTGCAATGCATCTGTAGTAGTGGCTTGCAAACACAAACATACGTGCGTGTGGCACTCCCAACCACAAACCACTTATTGTAGCAAGTGTGGGTGTGTGCGTGTGCCCTGTCCATTTGGCAGTGCTTTATGAATATGTCAGTGTAAGTGGTTTCTTTTCATTCAACTGTAGTCAATTCCCCTGTTTGGGTGGGTCTCATACAAACAGAGAGAGAAATATCTAAAAGAAATCTTCAGGAGGAGTTGATACCAGAAATCAATTTGACCTTAATTATTAAAAGAAGAGAAACAAGGTAGGTAAGACAATATATTTTCTTGGACCATCTTCTGTTGGTGAAAGAAAAGCTTTAAAGCTTACTCATAGCTTTCTTCAGGTCAGGGAAAGGTATTCAGAGCATCACAGCAAAATACAAGGTAGAAATGACTGTTTAGCATAAAGTATTACACTGAACTGTTTCACCTATTATTTGTGACACTCTAACCAGCACAGCAACAACAAGGCAAATGTTATTCAAATTAAATCGTTTTGAAGTTCAAAGTATATCTTTTAAATTTCCAGCAGCATTATTGACTGACACATTGCATAACCTGTATATTTATAGCGTATACATACCAGCATACACAACAAAATAGGGACAGATTTTACTACATACGTGGACTATAGACAAATTAATTTTGCTTTAGGAAATCTGAAAAATTCAAAGAAATATAAAATGTATTTTTATGTGTAGCCTTAATGCTGCATTAACTTTTTTTGCATTTAATTAGTGATACATTTTTAAATGTATGATGTTCATGCTGAAAATATGCCTTCATCATGGCTATCCCCCAAAGTTCCCACTTTCACTGAATACATGTACGATGACTCTGGTACGTGCAAATTTCTCTTCATTAGTTTTTCCAAATGCCCATTAGGATGTACATTTTAATTCAGGAACTGTATTGTAACATACCTGTGCTCCGAGATCATTCATATATGGCTTAAGCTCACTAAACAGATCATAGCCTTGATGAAAGAAGGTCAGATGGGCAGACATAAAGGACAGCATCTAGAAGGAAGACAGAACAAAAGTGTACATTAGAAAGGAGTTTTAAATGGAGAATTATCAGATCTCTCACACATAACTTGCACTGAATTAGCTTTGCAAACAAGCTTGAAGCGTAGGCCTTAACTCTCCACTACCCTGCACCTCGTGGAGATGCACAAGTAGAAAGTGAGTGCAAGGTGGCTGTAAATGCTACTATTCTGACTAGTTAGTGGCCTATACCTGCTTTGGGGTCACTTTGCCTTCTAGTAAATGACTATACAAGGGTCAAGATAGAAAAGAATCACCCCACCAAGTCAAATCTTTCATAAATATGTTACTGCAATTAACCTGTACAACCTGATTGACAGGTGAGGTCATGTTTTGGTCAAATAGTTTATAACTTTTGTTAAAAACTATGCAGTTCAAACACCTAAGAAACCAGCTGGAAGGTACAGAATTGGTTGGTTAAGAATTCATAGCTTGGATAATTACAGCTGAAATTGCTCAGAGTCTGCTTCCTGGACTTCCAAAAAGACTCACCAAAAACAAGAGAAGAAACCAGTGAGGAATTAAAAAGGAGAGAAAGATTTCCAGTATTCCAAATGGCACAGGGAAAACCCCTCAGTTTAAGTGGGCTGTACAATCTCATGAAAAAAGGATGTGGAGGAATGTACTGTATATTAGCTTAAAATGGCCCCTCTGTTTTCATGTAAAAATGTGCTATTTTAAAGGAACGAGAGAGACACCTAGAAGCTATTAATATTTTAAGTGAATGCAGCCTTCAAATGGTGCCTTATTGAAAGGACTGGAGGGTGAACTAGAGGCGGTCCCCCTTGCAACGCGATCAGTTCCTGGGGAAGTGTCGCAAGTCGCGGGGAGGAGGGGTTTCGTAACTCGAACCCTCATTTACGACAGGCGGCATGCGCCGGCGTAAACGCACACCAAGGACGTATGTTGGGAGTTTGGCCCCTTCTGCACTTACAAAAAGGGTTGTGAGTGCGGTGGGTCAACTCGGGCGGTCGCATCCCAGGGGTTTCCTGTACTCAAATTTCATTACAAAGCACATACAGCGTGCACCATAGCAGTACAAGCCCTAGTGATTCACTCCTCCCATATGTCGGAAGGGGATGGCACCTAAGTGCATGTCTACACTGCGGCCAGAGTTGTGAGTGCAGCTCGGGGGACAGCCCTGGCACACCTGACTCTAGCCAGCACAGGGAAAACGTGGGGATGTGGATCTTGGCACAGGGCAGCACAACAAAGACATATCCACAGTTCCAGGGCACATCTGTAAAACCTGCATTGAAGCCCAAGCATTGGCTCTTCACCCAAGTCCCCAGTAAGCACACGATCCAGGGCCATGCAGGCCCCTCCTCCAGCCCTGTCTCACCACAGCTCCCTTGGCAGGCAGGGAGAGATGCCTCTCACCTGGCTCCAAGCTGCTGGGGGGGCAAGGTCAGCCCTATGGGTGAGTGGGCAATCTGAGCAGCAGCCCAGGACAGCCTGCCAAAGGGGACACCCTACACAGGAGATGCCCAATTCCTACCGGACCTGCTGCTGACGGAGGTGTCAGGCAGGCAGAGCAGCAGCATCTAGAGCAGAGGGGAAGGGATGAGCACTGCAGGAGGCAGCTAGAGAATCAGCCAAGCCATGTGACTTCTCTGGAGTA
Source organism: Pelodiscus sinensis (assembly GCF_049634645.1). NCBI lineage: Eukaryota > Metazoa > Chordata > Testudines > Trionychidae > Pelodiscus > Pelodiscus sinensis. The sequence continues at coordinate 55,113,022 of NC_134720.1, forward strand.
GGGGTGCTGCTCTTCCCCCTGCTCCACTGGCTTGTGCAGCTGCCACTGCTCCTGTCCCCCTCCTCCTCAGAGCACTGGGAGCGCCCTCCTGCCTGCTGCGCAGGGGGCCAACAGTGAGGTATCCCCTCATTTCCTCCCCCCTGTTCCCAGCTTCCACTGGGACAGGCTGACAGGACCAGGGATTCTATGAGTGCCTCTGCTTCTCTGGGTCTGGAGACAGCTGCTTGTGCCCAACACTGAAGAGTCTCAGAGGGGCAGCCATGTTAGTATGTTAAACACAACGAGCAGCCCTGTGGCACCTCAGAGACTAACTAATACACAGCAGCATGAGCTTTCTGGGCACAACCCACTTCCTCAGACCGGGAGTAAAACCAGCGTTCAGGCCCTGAACCAAAGCGCTTTCTAAAGAGACAGGGCACTCTCGTACTCAGGCGCACTCACACTCTCCTCAACACGATACAGTCACACTCCTACTTTGTCACACACTCCCCAGGGCTTCTTGCATCTAGGGATGGAATAGTGTAGTCAGTGAACCAATTAACAGATAAGCGGCTGCTTATTGGTTAACACTATCAGCTACATGCACACTCCCTGCACCATGCCTCTGCATTTAAAATATTTTGGGGCACACTGGCTCAGCCAGATCCTGGCAGCCACCCCCACTTGAGGGACACTGGTCTTCATTGCTATTGATAGTTGCACTAGCTAAACTTACATTAGCAGTGGTGCGTCTACATGAGCTACAATCCCACCTCCAATTGCAGTATTGGCATGTTGATAGAGTGTAGTTCACGTGGCCTTTCTTGCTACCACCAGCCTACATGTCAGTTGTGAGGGGGGTTTTGTCACACAGAAACCAATGAAGAAATTCATTTTACATAGGTCTTTGATCAGAGGGTAACAACTTGCAGTCTCAATTTTTTATATACATTTTAGATTGTCAGACTTTTTATATATGAAATGTACAAAACTTACCGATTTTAAGATCTCTGATCGCCTCTTAGATTGAAGTACATTAATCTAGGGGGGAAAAAATTTGCTTTATTCACCAATCCCCATGCAAATTTGTGTGTCAGAAGCAAATTGCAGTAATCCAGGTTATGTCCACATGTAAATAAAGTCACCTTAAAATACAAACTCAAAACTCAAACATCTGACACTTCACAGCAAATTTTTCTACTATTACAGAGACGATTGCAACCAATCATATTTAATGTCACCATTTATAGTCAGAGAAAAAAACTTGCAATGCTAGAATTCCCAAAAGATGCTCACCTTCTTCTAATATTTATTTTTGTTAAACTATGTATACATGTAGTGCCAGAACATGTCAGATACTGTGAAGCCAAGTAAGAAGACTGGGTCCCCACCTCTGAGAGCTGGGTCTAAAAATCTTCACAAGAACTTGATTTTACTAATTACATTTTATCTTCTCCACTTCTATAATGTTATTGGATTAAGAGAAATCACTATGTGTGTTCATCTGTTATCCAAGAAGGTATCATTCATGCTTCTTGTTTTCTTTTATGTGCAATATCTGATTTTATTTCCATGTACTTAGTCCTTTCTTTTTGCCTTCTGGTCAGTGGCTTTAATCATCTTCCATAACATAAGTAAGGGTTTTTTGAGAAACTCTCAACGGAGACACATGTTAATGTGGAATTCACTTCCTTTGCATGTCTGTTTAATGCTAACAAGTAAAATACATTTACAAAAACTGTATGTTAAATCAGATACTCTACATACTCAATGCTTTGGAAAGCCTTCTGCAACAAACATACACTTAAAAAAAATCTTTTGCACATAAAAATATAGTAAGGAACTCAAATATTGAAACACAGATTAATCCCAAATAAATATAACCACAAAGACACTCCAGTAGAGGCCTTTCATTTTGAAGTTATATTTTCTGCAGAAGAAAAGCTTCATTGTTAGCAGAAAGGTCCATCTAGAACCTAAATTATTTGCATGATGAATTACATGGGAAAACTGGGAATTTCCTTCACTATAAATGCAGTTTTATTAAGTTGACTATAGTGTACACAAGAATAGACTAACTCCAAAAGAACATAAATTCCAATATATTAAAAACTGGCTTAGTGCATGTGATCATTTCTTCAAAGCCTGTTCCAAAATATTGAGAGCCTGCTACTGACAAGTTACAGTAGAACCTCAGTGTTACAAACACCTCAGGAATGAAAATGAGTTTTCAAAGTTTACATCTGGAACTTGACATAACAGCAGCTCTGAAACTTTACTATCTAGAAGAAAAATGTTCCCTTAAACATCTTAATTTAAATCCAAGCAGTACAGATCTGTTGCCTTGTCAATCCCCCCCCCCCCCCTTTTTGAGTAGTTTACATTTAACACAATATGGTTCTATACAGTATTTGCTTTTCGGGGAGGTGGTGTGGAGAGATGTTTGCTGCCTGTGGTTGGCCACTTCATAACTCTAGTTTTTATCATGAGAGATAAAGCAGTACAGTCGAGTTATGAACACTGAAGTCACTGCTCTATTGACCATTATGAACCTCTTACGTTCACTTACATCATCTTCTGAAAACTCTGCTCTGCCATAATCCCCATGATCCTTCCCCCCTCAGACTGCAGCAATCACAACATGTCTTCCATTCTTCTCATAGCCTGACCATGTCAAGTGAGCCGCACTATATGCCCGGCCCATCACATTTTACCGTACCTGCTCCCAATAACATCATCATCCTGCATTCAATTCTGCTGTCTGATCACTTCACTGGGAACCCATGAAATTCCCAGAAGTCTTCTTTCCATCTCCCTCCTGCTCCTCTGTCTTCATCAGTGCCCATGTTTTGCTGCTGTACAACACCGCTGGCAGTACTATTGAGTTGAAGAGGCTGGCACATGTTGCCTTGTTGATTTCTCTTGAAGGACATCCTCGAAAGAACTGAACGTACACCAACTTCTTCCTTCTTTGCTAGAGTTCACCTTCCTGATCATGGCACATGTTTAATTTCTTGGCCCAAACAGACATATTGCTCAACTTCTTCTATGTGTTCTCCCTTGGTTGTTAGGTGGGCTTTTTGCAAGATATCGGACCAGATAAATTTCATTTTGGAGCAGTTCCAGTTTAGCTTCTGTTTGTGTTGAGTTCTCACATAATTTTCTATATTTTGATAGTATTTTCAGTGATCACCACAATATCATCCACAAATCTGAGACGGTTTAACTGTTTTCTGATTATGCGGATTCCACCATTCCAATTCATCCATCTCATCATTTTGAGGAGCGTTGTGAAGAGTTTTGGTGAAACCATGTCTCCTTGTTTCATATCTTTCTCAGCTGCAATGCGAAGCCAAGGATCAAATAAAGTTATATATGTAGTGAAGTCAGAATTTGCTTCCTTTAATAGTTTGTGCCAATACCTTGTTCTTCAAGAGCCTTCCACGGTGCACTGATCTCTACACCATCTAATGCTTTTTCATAGTCAACAAAGGCAATACATAAAGGGAATCTTTATTCCTTTGAGTGTTCCAATAGCTGGCTTAACGTGAAAATATGGTTAAATGTTCTGAATCCTTCAAAATTCCTATCTACTCTCTCAGCTGTTGCTCATCCAGACTCTGTGAGAGTCAGTTTGTTGTTATTTTGGTGAACACCTTGGAGACATACGAGAGCTGCATATCCAAGTAACAGCTAACCCTCTAATCAAGGGTTTCTGAGAGGTCTTGGCCACCTGCTCTTTTAAATGTCAGTCCATCTTTAACTGGGGCTTTTCCTACCTTCACTTGAAAAACTGCATGTTGACCTTCACTGGCAAGGACTGGGAATATGTGCTTGTTAGTCCACTGAAGTGTTGGTACTAGGACATTTATTTGGTTTGCAAAGATTTCTACAGTGTCTCACTTCCAATCCTGTTCTGTCAATTACTGGTATTCCATCCCTGTTCTGCAGTGCCATTATTGTTGACCTGTACAGTGTGAATTCCCTTTTGCTTTTTTTGAGGCTTCTGAGATCTTTAGCTATCTGTAAGAGCCTTTAATTCCAATGCTTCTTGAAGTCTTCCTTTAGTCTTATCAACTTGCTGAGAAGAGAGTATTCTAGAACGTCACTCTCACATCACCTCAAATTTCTCCATTTTGCTAGCAAGTTCCATGTTTCTTCCAAGATTCTACCCTTAACTCTTTTTGGTCTTTCTTTCTTGGCTAATGTCAAAAACTACGTCAACTCATCAGTGAAGTTTTTTATAATCCTCATCACAGTATCTATAAGACTCAAGTTTTCCTTGGAAATGTTCACTTTCAAGATTGCCTCATCAAATATTTTTGGCCACTCTGATTTGCCATCTGTAGTGCTCTCTTCTCCATCTTTTTCTTGAGCCATGCTTTGAGCAAGTGATGGTCACCACCTGTGTTAAAATGATGGACTACTAAGGTGTATTGTATAATGTGCCACTTATCAGTCAGAATATAATCAATCTCATTCTTCTAAGTTCTTCACATTGGGCGTGATCCATGTCCGCCTCCTCTTGGCCTTCTTCTTCAACCAGGTGCTACCAGTGAACATGTCTTTCGTCTCCAGCAGAGTTGCCAATGGCTATCCTTGTGGATTCCATTTGCTGATTACATAACTTCCAACAAAGTTTTCACCTTCTCTTCCTCTTCCAGTTTTGGCATTGAAATCTCCCACTGCAATATGGATTTCTGAATTAGGGTTTCTTTGAGCTCCTGATAGATTTCTTCTATATCGTTGCTTGTGCTTATCGGGGCCCAGTTGCCAAGTGTGCCTGAGGGTTGCCAGGTGTCCACTATTTTCTCCTCCTGGCAGGGAAAAAAACCCAGAAAATACCAGACATTTCAGGTGTCTGGTATTTTCTGAAATTTTTTACTGGACAGGAGGCAAAAATATCGGACTGTCCGAGTCAATACTGGACACCTGGCGACCCTACCAGCAGGACCAGGCGATAAGGAGCCCCAGAGAGCAGGAAGGCGAGTGGCAGTGGCTGTGTCAGCACCCTGGAAGGCACCCCCGAGGGGTTGTCTGTAACCACACCCCGTCACAAACACCATTCCTTGTTGATGATGAAGCCAATTCCTCCAATGGTTCTCTCTGCTTTTCTCAACATGATGGTGTTTTTGTCTCCCCACTTCACTTCCATCTCCTTTCTTCATGAGGTTTCACAGAGTCCAAGAACGTCAAAGGAATTAATTTAACCCTCAATGCTGAACATTTCAGATTTAATCTCTTCTGACGATGACGACAGGGTCTGTATTCACCCAGGGATAAATACACCAAATTTGGTCTGCAGCTTCCTCTTATCATAACTTAACGCAAGGTCAGGGTTTGGTTGTGCCAGGACAATGGGATGTGTGTGGAATGTGACTGTTTTGCATCAAACAGAAAGGGAGGGGTGTGAGAGTAGAAGCAGCTATACTCATGAATTACTACAGAGGGCAGCAAGTGCCCCAGCCCTGGAGGGCAGCCACTGGCTGATAGCAGGGCCCCTGCTACCCAGCCCTGTCCCAGGGAGAAGCTGCTGGTCACTGTGGCATGCCTCCATCCAAGCCATGGGGTAAAGCCAGCAGGCAGGCCACGTGGGCCCCCTGATCTCGGAAAAAGTTGCCCTGTGGGCTGCACGGCCCTCCACTACCCCAGAAAGAAAAGTAATACCTGGCAGGCCATGCAGCCCCCCAACAGCCTCCGCCCAGACCCAGACAACACTGGGTAGATCTTCTAGTGTAATATATATGATTGAAATAACTTCCTGGTAAGATAGGCTTCAAGTAGCCCAGATATTTATTTACCAGATTAGGTTTTAAGACATTATAAGAACATAAGAACGGCCGTACTGGGTCAGACCAAAGGTCCATCTAGCCCAGTAGCCTGTCTGCCGACAGTGGCCATCACCTGGTGCCCCAGAGAGGGTGGACCGAAGACAATGATCAAGCGATTTGTCTCCTGTCCTCCCTCTCCAGCCAATGACAAACAGAGGCCAAGGACACCATTTTATCCCCTGGCTAATAACCTTTTATGGACCTAACATCCATGAAATTATCTAGCTTCTCTTTAAACTCTATTATAGTCCTAGCCTTCACAGCCTCCTCTGGCAAGGAGTTCCACAGGTTGACTACATGCTGTGTGAAGAAGAACTTTCTTTTATTAGTTTTAAACCTGCTCCCCATTAATTTCATTTGGTGTCCTCTAGTTCTTCTGTTATGGGAACTAATAAATAACTTTTCTTTATCCGCCCTCTCCACACCACTCATGATTTTATAGACCTCTATCATATCCCCCCCCCAGTCTCCTCTTTTCTAAACTGAAAAGTCCCAGTCGCTTTAACCTCTCCTCATATGGGACCCGTTCCAAACCCCTAATCATTTTAGTTGCCCTTTTCTGAACCCTTTCCAAGGCCAAAATATCTTTTTTGAGGTGAGGAGACCACATCTGTACACAGTATTCAAGATGTGGCCGTACCATAGTTTTATACAGGGGCAGTAAGATATTCTGGGTATTATTTTCTATCCCTTTCTTAATTCCTAGCATCCTATTTGCCTTTTTGACCGCCGCTGCACACTGTGTGGAAGTTTTCAGAGAACTGTCCACGATAACTCCAAGATCCCTTTCCTGATTTGTCGTAGCCAAATTAGCCCCCATCATACTGTACGTATAGTTGGGGTTATTTTTCCTGATGTGCATTACTTTACACTTATCCACATTAAATTTCATTTGCCATTTTGTTGCCCAATCACTCAGTTTGGTGAGATCTTCTTGGAGTCCGTCACAGTCTGCTTCTGTCTTGACTGTCCTAAACAGTTTGGTATCATCTGCAAACTTTACCACCTCACTGCTTACCCCTTTCTCCAGATCATTTATGAATAAGTTGAAAAGGATTGGTCCCAGGACTGACCCTTGGGGGTACACCACTAGTTACCCCTCTCCATTCTGAAAATTTACCATTTATTCCTACCTTGTGTTTCCTGTCTTTTAACCAGTTCTCAATCCAAGAAAGGACCTTCCCTCTTATCCCATGGCCATGTAATTTACACAAGAGCCTTTGGTGAGGGACCTTGTCAAAGGCTTTCTGAAAATCTAAGTATACTATATCTACTGGATCCCCCTTGTCCACATGTTTGTTAACCCCTTCAGAGAACTCTAATAGATTATTAAGACAGGATTTCCCTTTACAGAAACCATGTTGACTTTTGTCCAACAAATTATGTTCTTCTACATGCGTCATAATTTTATTATAAACAACAACTCTGTGTTTCTTTGCACTGAACATTATGGGAATATCACCCTTTCTTTGACTCAAGTAGGAGAGACAGAACTGTAACGGCAACCAGAATTCCAGACTGGAATTATTCAGCTAATTTCCAATTGCCAGACTGATGCCAGTCCTTAGCAGTGAAATGTGTACGATGAATTACAGCAAAGTCAAATACAGGCAGTCCCTGGGTTACGTACAAGATAGGGACTGTAGGTTTGTTCTTAAGTTGAATTTGTATGTAAGTCGGAACTGGTACATATTGTAGGGGAAACTCTAGGCAAACATTTCTCCAGAGCTCAGTTTTATTCTCCCACACCTCACTTCCTCAGTCCTTTATTCTCAAGCTGAGGTGTCTGCTGAGAAAAGCCGCTCCGCGTCTCCCTGGTCTGCTGAGGGGGGGGGGCGGGGCGCTAGCTTCGTGTCTCCCTGGTCTGCTGGGGGGAAGCAGCTAGTGCGGGGTTGCCTCACCCCGTTTGTAAGTAGGGATCCGATGTAAGTCGGATCCATGTAACCCGGGGACTGCCTGTATACTATATTACATCCTGTATGATTTACCTGATATTAATCCAATTAACTCTGGTTTGTTTGTAAATGAATACTTGAAATGAAAGTCAACATTAAATGCCACTATATCAACAGCATCACACTTCAAAAAACCATCCAGCAAAAACACACAGACATGCCTAACAAAATTATAATCTGAAAAATCAAAATCATTCAGGAACACAAATACATTATTTCTAGGCTCATGATGCCCCTCGGTTACTACATGGACCAAAGATTGAAGTGCCTCAACAACCAACCTTCAAAACATGCTGGTCTTGAAAACAGAACAGTGATTGTTGCCCTTACCTGAAGAACATAATCCAGAGCGATGTGCCGAAAGCATTTTCGTGTTGCAGTGAGAATGTTGGTGGCCTCTTCTACTTCATGTTGTTTGTTTCTTTGAACTTGTGCATTTTTTGCTAGTGCATTTTCTTTTTCCTCACTGACTTTTTCAAACTGCTTCTTTGCATCTTTAAATTTTCTAATATCTCTAAACAAAAGAGGAGATGAATTGTAAGATCCTTGGAAAGCTCATTTTGTCAATCAGGAAATATCTTAAAAAACCACCAAATTTTGATGCTTCCATTTTCAGGTAGAATATTTGATTTTGTATTTATTTGTTTCACTTTTCCACACTAAACACATGCGCCACAATCTTTTGAACAAGCAAGGCAGTGAAATTTAAAAGCAGCACCTTGTGATCACTGCTGTATTCATTTAGTCCCAACTCAGGGCAGACAAAAATCATGATTAAAAAAACCTGATTTAAACAAAAAAAGTGGATTGTTTTGTGTTTTCTTTAACTAGTTTATAATTGTTACAGGTTGAACCTCCCTGGTCTGGCGTCTTGGGACCTGAACCAAACCAGGGAATTTGCTGGACAGAGAGGTTAATGCCAGCACCTCTGCTCCGGGCTGCTGGTCCCTGGGCACTGGCCCCTCCCCTTTCCAGGGGCACTGGGGCTCCGCTGCCAGCCCCTGGGTCTCTGCACACCAGGGGTACGGGGCTCCCCTCTGCTGCCATTCCCCAGGGAGTTGGAGTTCCGCTTCTAGCTGCTGATCTCCAGAGTGTCGGGGCTCCGCTGTCAGGTGCTGGGGCACGGAACCTCATCCCTCCCATCCCACTGACCTCTGCTCTTCCCTGGTCCCGTGACACTGCTGGCCCCAGTCCAAGTACCCACTGGGTCACTGATGGTGCCAGACCAGGAGTGTTGCTGAACTAGGGAAGACTAGGTTAGGGAGGTTCAACCTGAGGTAGAATTTCACGTTTTACATGATTTTTCTGCTGAATTTCAAATTAAAATGTTCATCTATCCTGAAAAAGACAATCCGTGATCTCATCCAACAGCTTTTCTGTGATGCCATTAGAGTCAAACATCTTCTGACGTATCAAACTGCAAAAGGTTTAGAAAGCTTAACTGCTTCAACGAAATCATAGTCTAGGAAGGCTTGCAAACTGAAGTTAATGGGACCAGCCTCCCCAATGGCTTAGGTGCTTTTGATATTCCAACCTCAGGTGTGTAAATATGAATCTTTGTTGTAAATTCTGAAGCACTGTTTAAAGTGAAAAAAATGGTATGACACTAAGGTCGAATTCTTCAAAGACTTAGACTGGCTTACATAAGAACACAAGAACAGCCCGACTGGGTCAGACCAAAGATCCATTTAGCCCAGTGTCCTGTCTGCTGACAGTGGCCAATGCTAGGTGTCCCCAGAGGGAATGAGAACAGGACAGGGAATCATTAAGTGATCCCACCCCATCACCCATTCCCAGATTCTGACAAACAGAGGACACCATTCCTGCTCATCAGGGCTACTAGCCATTAATGGACCTAACCTCCATGAACTTACCGAGATCTTTTTTGAACCCTGTTAAAGTTCTGGCCTTCAGAACATCCTCTGGCAAGGAGTTCCAAAGGTTGACTGTGTGCAGCGTAAAGTAGTACTTCCTTTTGTTTGTTTTAAACCTGTTCCCTATTCATTTCCTTTGGTAACCTCTAGTTCTTATGTTATGGGAACAAAAACTTTTCCTTATTAACTTTCTGCACATCTGTCATGATTTTACAGACCTCTATCATATCCCCTCAGTCTCCTCTTTTCTAAGATAAAAAGTCCCAGTCTTGTTAATCTCTATTCATATGGCACCCACTCCAAACCTGTAATTATTTTTGTTGCCCTTTTCTGAACCTTTTCCAATGCTAGGATATCTTTTCTGAGATAAGGCGATTGCATCTGTATGCAGGATTCAAGATGTGGGTGTACTATGGATTTATAGAGAGGCAATTAGATATTCTCTGTCCTATTCTCTATTCCTTTTTTAATGATTCCTAACATTGTTTGCTTTTTGGACTGCCACTGCACCTTGAGTGGATGTTTTTGGAGAACTATCCATCATGACTCCAAGAGCCCTCTCTTGAGTGGCAAAAGCCAAGTTAGTGCCCATCATTTTTCACGTACGCTGGGATTATGTTTTCCAATGCACATTACTTAGCTTTGCGTTTATCAGTTTAACGCGATGCACTGTGAGCACAGTCCCACTGAAATCACTGAGATTACTCCCAGTGCACAGAGTTAAGCAGATGCGTAATTGTTGTAGGATCAGGGTCTAGCAGAGAAGTTTTTAATACCCAAGCTCCTAATGTGGCAAACACACTCATGCTTAACATTAAACATACTGCAAAAGCGGCAAGGAGTCCTGTGGCACCTTAGAGACTAACTGCAGTGTAGGAGCATAAGCTTTCCTGGGCAAAGACCCAGACATGCATCTGACGAAGTGGGTCTTTGCCCACGAAAGCTTATGCTCCTACACTGCAGTTAGTCTATAAGGTGCCACAGGACTCCTTGCCGCTTTTGCAGATTCAGACTAACACGACTACCCCTCTGATATTAAACATACTGACAGTTCACTGAAGTCAATGGGACAACTCAGGTGAGTAAAGTTACATATCTCTGAGTGCTTACAGGCTCTCAGGACAGTTATTTTCAATATTTTCCCTCCTCCCATTGTAGTTTTTTAAATTAAAATAAGATACCTCCTCAATAGTGACATTTTTAAAAAGCATCTATAATTAAGTTCACTATTAATAGGATGCTCCCAAATTCATGGCCAGGGAGAACACTTTATAGACTGTGTAAGCTGACCTTTTGCATCCTTTTACCCTATATTAAATTGATTTCATGGGGGAGAGCAGGCTTTCCTAATTGGGGTTCTGACCCAAAAGGAAGTTGCAGAGAGGATCCACAAGGATATTTTAGGGGTGATGGTCACGGTATTGCCACTTTTATCTCTGCACTCCCTTCAGAGATGAATAGCAGCTGTTGGCCAGGTGCCCAGCTCCAAAGGCAACACCCTACCAATAGCTGCACCAAAGTACAGGTGGCAATACCTTACTCTCACTTCCCTGCCACTGCTTTCAAAGCTGGGCAGCAGGAGAGCAGGCTGCTGACTGAGAGCCTAGCAGTGCAGAAGTAAAGGGGGCAATGCCATACCAGCCCATCCTTACTTCTGTGCTGCTGCTGGAAGCAGCTCTGCCTTCAGAGCTGGATACCTGGTCAGCTACTGCTGCTCTCCAGCTGCCCAGCTCTGAGGCAGCAGCGCAGAAATAAGGGTAGCAATACCACAAGCTTAATAGGTGCTGGTCAAGCTAGGGTTTGATCATTTCCAAATATCTTCCATTTCTCTCAGAAGCTGATTTCACTTTCTAATTGGCCCTAGCAGAGACATTTTTCCTTACAGGTTTATTAAAGTGAATGTCTTTGAAGTGAAAATTAACTTACTCTTTAACAAATGTCTGAAGCTGTGCTTTAATTGATCTTTGGGTTTGGTCAAACAGGGTCTGAAAGAGAACACACATAAACACTTAGTTCAATAAAGAATTTGGAAGTTCCAGAGTTCTTTTATAGAGACCAAAAAAACCTAAAAACCTTTTAATTCTGTGTAAGCCTTGGCTCTCCTTATTCCATCTCTCTGAAGTCTTCAGGACTAATAGTAGATTCTACATTGAAAGTGCATTTCTCTTTTTTTTAAAATTAGTAGCAAAAAGTTTCTTTCACTTAAAAAGTCTGAGTAGAATCCCACTATGCAGCAAGACAGAAGGAAAGATAAAGCTACTCCAATAGCGAACACTAAATAGAAGAACATGTGGCTTAGCTAGCGCTCCCATCAACATGAGCACTACGTTTAAGCACCTCAGAAATACTGATGTGACTCAATTCCCACTCTCTCTGGGACTAGAAAGCTGTGTGTGACTAAGAACACGATATTTACTTCACAAACTTGTGCCTAATCCCAAGTGCTGACATTTAAACCTACTAGTGTCTGAGAAGCGACTATGCCAATCAGAAGCCAACATAAGAAGCAAGTAACAAGAACCAGGCTTTCCCAATAAATAGACACATGTAGAAACCAGTGTGCAAGCCCACTTAATAATTCCAAAAATATTTTGCAAGAAAAAAGTCATGAGACATCTCCCCATGCTCCTGAAAGAATTGAAGAATTGCCTTCAGGTAGATCGGATTAGATTTACAGTCTTCAGTGATGAGATGACAGGTGCCTTTTGAGCAAACAGCAGTTCACAATGCTAGTCTGAGAACGGTGCTATTTGCCAGAAGCTGCAAGAATTGCTCTCACACTGCTGGGTTTGGGCCAATGCTTTATTCCATTTGCCAGGCCTCAGCAGAGAAATCAAGAATGTTTCCAAGGAGAACAAGGATGGTCAGGACCAAAGATTTAACCAAGTGAGTTGCCTCCACCCTTTCGGGAGGAGAACAGTAGCATCCCCCATCACCTTCAGCTTGCAAAATGTCTGTCTTCCTGTTGGCATACTGCTGCTTTCCCTCCTGGCTGCAGCAGAGCCGGACTCTGCACCACCCAGCAAAGTCTAGTTTCCCTATGGACATGTTTACACAGTAAAAGGTGCACTCAGGCTAACTACCCAAGCTAGCGCAAATCCAGCTACCGTGGGAACAGCACAGCAAAGCTTCAGAGGGGGCTAGTGAACTGAGTTCATAATCTCGGTCTGCGCCAGGCTCACAATGAAGCCTGGACAGCATTGTGTGCCACTCATCACTTGCATTAACTGATGTGAGGCACGCCCTGTGCAGAGGGACAGGGCTGGAACCGAGTTACCAACAGAAATACGAACCCTAGGCACAGGGCAATCCTGGCTTCCCCTGGCAGTGAGCTTCCTCCAGCCCAAGGGGTTTCCTGCCCAACATGCTGAGATATGCCAAGGGCTGGATGAAATACACAGCGGGACAGACGCAGCCTATGGGCCGTAGGCTCCCCACTTCTGCCCTACACACTGCAACTTAACAGATGTTTAGATTCCAAAGGCAGCATGGATGACTGTGATCGTTCAATCTGACCCCCGTCAAACATAAGCCACTGATCTTCCCCAAAGTAATTCCTAGAGCAAATCTTTTAGAAAAACATCCAATCTTGATTTTGAAATGGTCAGTAGCAGAGAACAGTCCACAACCCTTGGCAAGTTTCCCAATGGTTACTTACTCTTCAATTAAAAATGTATACCTTAGTTCCAATCTGAATTTGTCTAGCGTCAGCTTCCAGCCACTGTATTACAATATACCTGTTCTGTACTTGCTCCCCACGTACACAGCCCTGAAAATCCACAGATACCTGCTTTATATCCACAGGTCTCCACATCCACAGATGTCAATGAGCAGGGCTCAACAATTAGTGTAATCTACGTGCCCGTGGAGAGTAGATTACAAACCGGCACAGCCGCGCAGCGCAGTCAGCGCATGCACAGCGTGCCGAACCATGCGGCTGGCGAGCAGGGCTCGCCTCCACTTGGCGAACTCTGTCAACGAGAATATCCACAGCTCATTTTTGCAGATACAGATGTTGTGTCTGTGCAGAGCTCTACCCATGCAGGCACTTACAGACTTCAGGTCACCCCTTAATTTTCCAAACTAAACAGACGGAGCTCCTTAAATCTATCAACATAAAGCACATTTTCTACTCATTCTCATGGCTCTTTTCCGAGTCCTTTCCAATTTATTAACATCCTTCATAAACTTGTGAACACAACTGGACACAATTTTAGCAGTGGTTGTACTCATGCCAAGCAGAGAGAAAATTCATCTCTCTTCTCAAACTCAAGCTTCCAGATGGAGTCCACCAATGGTACAAACTACTGCTGTGTTCAAACTTGGCATTTTCTCTACTTTCCATTCTTGACTGAATCAGTCACAGCTCCAAGGAAATAAACTGCACAAAGAACAGATGCTTCTGCTGTTGTATCTCATGTCTGGTGGGAGAGAAAAGTTGAGCAAACAATGGAGAGGGGAAGCAAGACTCAGTCTAGCAAAGAACTCTGCTTACAAATTGGTTTTGCTGCCCAAGTTTCCAGATCTGCAATGAATGGTGCAGATTTCCAGAAAGATCTGCACTGTCAAGGCATACACATTACAAATGCATTCAGATTTAAAGGCCATAAACATTATAATATGCCATTATCTAGCATAATCTGTTTGTTTAGGTGAACTGATCACAATCATCCACCATTCAGCAACACTTACTGTGTGGTAACTGATCATTTCCTGGAGGTTGTCAGAAAACTTTGTCAAGCTGGTCTGCAAGGAAAGAAAGCAAGTAGTTAAAGCTAACTCCCAGCAGAAAGGAACACAAAAAAGTAACCTTAAAAAGGCTATAAATGTTGTTACACTTAGAACATATGTATTTATAGAAACAGCTTCCTAGAGACTTATTTTCATTACTTTAGTTTAGTGAAGATGACAATGCTAACTCTTGGAGATAAGATACATTTCTCATCATAATCTAACACTACAAACAAAAAAGTTACTGTTTGTTGTCAAACAAAAAAGAATGATTCCCCAGTTACTGCAAAACAGCATAGCTCAACAGAGCTACATTTCAGGAAAACATCTGTAGCCTTCGTTTTCATGAAAAGCGCTATAAAGCAACACTCCTTAACCTTTTTAGCCAGCTGCACTGAAAGTTAGCAAACCACAAAAAGCTACTTGGAATTTAAAACTTTTCAAATCTCATTATTAGCTACAAACAGTCCAGATTTTCCATGGGAAACCTTGCTACTGTTTGTGAATTTTTCAGTAAAATCATTTCCAAAAAAAGAGAATTTTTTCAGTTATATGTGAACTTCAGACTGAAAACATCAGAAGAGTCACCTCTTCACAAGCTGTCAGGAAGAGTACGTAGGCCAGGCCTAGACTACAAACTGGCATCAGTATAATTAGGTTGCCCAGGGGTGTGAAAAAGAGCCACATTCCTGAGCCATGTGGTTACACAGCCGTAACTACCTCCCTCCCCAGCACAGACAGCACCATCTCAAAGGGAGAACTTCCCCTTCGACATGGCTCCTGCCTCTTGCAGAGGTAGACTGACTACACCAGCTGGAGAAGCTCTCCCATCAGCCTAGTTCACAGAAGTTGCCGCTGCAGCGCTGTGTGTGTGTATAATCAAACCTGTGAGTTGAAATAGCAAGCCAAAAATGAAGGCGGTGCAGGAATAAAAACAAAAATCACAAAACAAAATGGAAGAGTTTATGCAAAATTCGGTAGAACAAAATCTGTACATTGGTATAACCAGTCTCAGATAAAAAACTTAGCTGTACCAAACAACATCGGAATTTGAGTTTACATCTCTGCGGAGACGGGCCCAATGTAGTGAAAAGGTGGGCCAGAAAAGGATTTTATTTACAAAATTGGCTCTACCTCAGACTAGGGATGCAATAGCGTAGTCGATTAACCAATAAACCGATAAGCAAAAGCGTATAGGTTAATGCTCTACACTACACGCATTTCCCCCCCATCCTCACCTGCCAGTACATTTTTAGCAGGCTGGCCAGCAGCCCAGCTCAGTCCTGGCTCGCACCAGGTCCGGGAACTACCCCCACCGTGGCTCTGCATTTAAAGTGTTTAGGAGGAAGGCAGGCACAGAGTCTGGTTCAGTTCTAGCACGTGCTTCGTCCAGGAGCTCAGTTCATCCCCTACCCCTCCCCGGACAGGGGCTGCTACCACCCTGTGCTGCTGTCTATATCAGAGGCAGCAGCGCAGGGCGACAGGCAGCCAATCCGTGAGGGGAGCTGGTTTTTAAACTGGCTCCCTTCATGGACCAGCTCCCAATGGATACAGAGGCAGCAGCGTGGAGTGGCAGGGGTCTCCCTCAGGAGTGGGGCCGAAGCACATTGGCTGCTGGCCTTGCCCCTGGGGACTATAGAATAGTCGACTAACTGGTAAGAATTCATGAGCTTAATAGACTAGTCAATTAACCAATATTTAACATCCTGACCTCAGACCCAAGAACTAAATTGATGCTACCTGTTTTGTGGTTTATTGTAGTCAAACCTAGACCAATAGTAGTCAAGCTTTTCCATACCAGTACCACAATCCCTACACAGGAAGGGGCACAGTCAGAACCCCCCCCCCCCCCCCCCAGTTAAGAACCTCTCCTAGAATATTTTGGCAGGTAAGGGTATAGTATAATCCAACCTCCATTGCAGGTCTGAATCCAAAACTGAATGGGAGGTTGTGCCATGATCCAGAAAGGAAGCCTCTTTTTCAAGACAGGCGTGTCAGAGACTTCATACCGAATAAGATTGTAAATGAAAGATTTCTCCGCCACTTGTTCCCACTTAAATTACTACGTTTCCACTTTTACTAGTTATATTGTTCCTTGAAAATGTTTAACCCTCAAACACTTACCTCAACTAGCAAATCCTTATTGGAATACTGTGCAAGGTCTCGAATTCCGTTCATGAACTGCTTGTTGGCAGCACAAAAAGCTTTACCGGTATCAATCATTGAAATGCAAAGCTTTACTAGCTAAAGGGGAAAAAATGATCATAGTAAATAAACTTGTAAATCACTTTACTCCATGGAATTTCAAAGTTAATGTCCTGTGAAAAACGACTTCGATAACCTTGATACATACATAGCGAGTGATCAGATGTGGGTGCAACGATTGCTTGTCTAACGAGTCAAAGTAACAAAACTGCTCTAGCAGATTTGAGTCCAGGCAGAGAAGAGCCTGAACTAATACTAATGCTACAGAAACCAGCGATCGGGCTCAAATATTTCAGAAATTGTTGCTTTATTTTGCCCAATCTGTAAACACACTGAACCACAATCGGTTACAGGCTGATCTCCCAGCATGCCAAGGGACTGGTCAGGGCAGTGGTCACCAAGGGGATCGGGATCTACTGGTCGACCTTGGAGCCTCTGACAGGGGATCTGACTGGTCTGGCCAAGAGGTTATCAAGCGGTGGCACTTGAGCTGCCCCTTCCCCTACTGCTCCACGTCACCTGGCCTTTGCCTTGGAGCTGCCCCTCGGGAGCCTCCTGCTTTCTGTGCAGGGCAGGGTAAGGAGAGGAGGGTGCTGATGTCGAGGTGTCCCCTTCTCCTGCACTGTATCCTGTCTCCACAGAGCGGGGAGGGCACAACAGGACTTGAGAGGGAGTTTGCTGGCTGCTTTTGGGAGTGGTGCAGGGCCAGGGCAGAGGTGAGCCTGCTTTAGCCTCACTGCACCCCAACCCAGGAGTCACCTGAGGTAAGCAGGGCCGAGCTGGAGCCCACATCCCGAAACCCTGCCCCGTCGTGAATCCCCTCCTGCACCCAAGCTCCTGTCTTAGTCCCGAGCACCCCTGCATCCAAACGCCTTTCCAGAGCCTGCACCTAGAACCCCATCCGGCACCCCAACTGTCTGCCCCAAGCTCAGCTCAGAGCCCCTCTCGCTCTCCAAATCCCTTGATCCAAGACCAGAGCCTGCACCCCAACCTGGTGAAAGTGAGGGAGAACTGGGGAGGGAGGACAGAGTGAGCAGGGGTGGGGCCTTGAAGGCGGCACACAAACGAGGCAGAGCGACGGTATTTGGATTTGAAGTAGATCTTGGATTGCATTTAAATTCAAAAAGTGATCTTGTGCTTAAAAGGTTGCAGACCACTGGGTTAGAGTGCTTGTGACATTCCGAGGTTAATTCTTCTCTCCATCGGTGAGCATAATTCCCTTAAGAGATATCACTCTCTCACACACACAGACACACACACACAGACACACACTCTCTCTCTCTCTCTCTTCAAAAAGAGAAGGGAACTCCAAGTCATCACCATCCGTACGGCTCAGTAGTAGCATTTTCACTTCTTCACCAGAGGAGTTTGGCTTTAGTCCTATTCTATTTTATTGCTGGGTTATTATTAATATTGTCTTATCAATGAAGTACTGAACCGCCATGCTGCTTCTGGTTCTCTAGATTCAAAAAGAATGGACTTAACTTCTAAGAGAGAGTGATCGCTCCAGTGTCTTAATTCATGTACAACATTCTGATATGCTGTATCTTAACTACGAAAAGAATTCAGTGCAGCCAAGTCAACTGCATTAGTTCACATCCAGCAATTATCATCTTCTACAATTTCTAACAGTAGAAAGCAGAAATAGTAAAACAAACAAACAAAAAAAACCTGTTAACTCATTTCAGGAACAATGAATTCCCAGATATGCTCACACAAAAATGCATCATCTCTACCATGAGTTCTTAATGCATATCTATCTCATAGGATTTAAAAGGAAAACGACTGAAGAGCTGTTGGCAAAAAACAACAAAACAAAAAATAGTTTTATCTACGGCACTTACTCCAGTGCTGTCAGTTTTAAAAAAATCAAGGATTTGTTACCTTGTTTAATAGGTGTTACAGGAATTTAATCTGCCCATAAATTCCTGGACAAAACTTTCTGGGTTTTGATTTTACTCTTGAAAATTTCCAAACACTTTACATGAAAAATGTATTTCTCACAGGCACAAATAAAAGTTTCTGACCAGTTTGAGAGACACAGATGTAGGACTGCCATTGACTGAGGTGGCAAGCAGGCAGAGTTTTGAACGTGTCTTTGTATGCTCATGCTTTTCTGACAGATCAACACACTCTCAAACACTTGGGTGCAAGAAGACTTGATGAAGGGGTGGGACTGTACTAGCCACAATACTCAGCTGTAAAATAATATTTTTTTCCTCCCTCCAAGACAAGTTTTCTCCTGCCCCATTAATTTAAAAGTTCACATCACCTTGATTTTTGCTCGCTCTCTATCTCTCTCTCTCATCCGACTGCCGCGAACTTCTACAATTCCAATTAAGGTTAAAAAAGAGAAACTATACTTTTGCAGTATCATTATTACAGACAGTTGTTTCTAATCTACAAATGCGTGTGAATCTAAGACCTGTAACAAACCAGACGGAAGCAATAGGCTTCTCTATAAATCGGTTTCGTATTACCCAGCATGCAGGCAAGAGGAAAGAATTTCTCCAATTATATTTTTATAAATACTAAAGCTTGCAATTCAAGACAACAGCAGAGATACATGCATACTAAGTGACCTTTTGGAAAATTCCCCTTGTTTTCAGCAACATCCCATCTTTTGTCTATTAAGTAGATGAAGCAACAAGCTCTCAGATACTTTTATCCTTAGTTCTATTGTTTTTGCTACCATTTACTATAGGCAAAATTGTAAATTTTATGTATCAATAGCTGAACCAACTATCCAAAATCTGAACGTCTGTGATAAAAATGAACTGTGCTACTGAATACATCAGATACAGCCTAACACATCATCAACAGTGACAGAACATCAGCACTGCCACACAGAATCAGAAGCAGAATATTAAGTTTATTTGATCCAGCTAATACGCATTTTCTTTTAAGTTTTCAAAGTATACAAAATCAGTTTAAGCAGCTTACCTTGTCAAGTTTCAGTTCTAACTCTGCCACATCCCCTTCCACTTCTTCTAAGGCAGCCCTGCAAAATTAAAAAGAATGCATTGGCAAGTAAGGCTTTACACAGAAAATACACTTCATCTTTTATTTTAAAAACTCTTTTGATGTAGCAGAAGGGCTCAGTTAGTAATATTAATAACTTTCACCAGTCAAGCATTGAAGTCTGCATGAAACTGAAGATACAGTAGTTTAGACTAAAACATGGGTGATAACAGAACACAAAAGAGGAGGCATGCTTAATCCTTTGCCTGTTGAATGTGCAACCACATTACCTGAAAAATAGTGAAAGTTGACTGATGTGGGGAAGATGGGCTGGCAGAAGTGATGTATGAGGAAATATTACATGTGTAAGCTTGGCTAAGGAAATATATGACACCTCCTTTCCCCCCATACAAACATTTGAAGGTGATGGCATCAAAGGAAGAGAGGAATCATATGAGACATATTGAAGCTTAAATTCTTTGGAACCAGGTACTGTGCATTGTGCAGCTCTGGCAGTGCCAACCACCTTGCTCCATCGCTTAACCAATATGCCAGTCTTAAGACTAAAAAAGGTGAAATTTAGTCTGAATATCAGAAAAACACACCATATAATAGCATATGTTTTTGTAGTAGAATACCAGATGATGCATTTTTAGGTCCTTTGCATTGAGTTTACTCAGAGTTTGTCTTCCATATTTGTGCGTGCTTGTACAAGCTGCTTGAAGAGTGCATTTGTAAAACCTAAGCTACGACTAGACTAGAGTGGCTTGTGAGGTAGTCCCAGCTCCCCTTGGAGAGGTTTAAAATTTAAATTTAGAAAAAGGTCACGGACACCGAGAACGGCTTTACAGAGGAAGGGAGGTTGGAAACATTTACAACCATCATAGGGATGTAATAGTGTAGTCAGCTGACCGACAAGCAAAAGCTTATAGGTGAATGCTTTAGATTACACACATTTTCCTCCCCCCACCCCATCAGGAAATGTTTTAGCAGGCTGGCCAGCAGACTGGCTCGGCTCTGGCTTGCGATGGGTCTGGAACCTGCTCCAGATGTACCTCTGCTGCAGCTCGACATTTAAAGGGCATTAGGAACTGGGCGGGCAAGCAGCCTGGCTCAGTCCTGGCTCACACTGGATCAGGGACCAACCCCCACTGCGGCTCTGCATTTAAAGCGTATTAGGAGCCGGGCAGGCAGGCAGCCCAGGTCAGTTCCCACTTGCACCAGGTCTGGGAGCTCATACCTCCCCCCTAGACAGGGGCTGCTGCCACTCCTCACTGCTGCCTCGGATATAGAGGCCTGCAGATATCGCACTCTGGTTTCACTCCTGAGGAGCCCCCTGCCACTCCACACTGTTGCCTCTGTATCAGAGGCAGCAATGTGGGGTGCCAGGCGGGAGCTGGTCCGTGAGAGGAGTTGGTTTAAAAACCAGCTATATGGGGTGACAGGCCGCCAATCTGCAAGGGGAGCTGATTTTTAAACCAACTCCCCTCACAGACCAGCTCCCGCCTGGCACCCCGCACTGCTGCCTCAGATACAGAGGCAGCAGTGCGGAGTGGCAGGGAGCTCCTCAGGAGTAAGACCAGAGTGCAATATCTGTCAGCCTCACCACCTGGAGACTACAGAATAGTTGACTAACCAATAGGAATTCACGAGGTTAATCGACTATTCAATTAACCAATAATTAACATCCCTAGACAATATTAGAGTTGCTCAGCCTAATACTCGGGACTTCAAATCCTTCCACTTCTAGCAATAAATGCTGCCTCATGAAAATTTGCTCATTTACTTTCTCTGTATCCTCCTTCTCTCATCCTTGCCCGTCTTCGAATTATAAACGTACACTGCACCACTGTCTGCTGCGATCCTCAGCCAGATAAAATCAAGTGCTTTTCTTCAGGTATTCGGTAAGAAAAAGTCAAGCACCAGTATTGGTCTTACAGCAATAAGGCTCAAGCTACACAATGATCTATCATCCTGGTCTCACCCCCTCTACGCCCCCATTTATAACGTGTACTATGGATTTCACTTACCACCGAAAGAGCCAACTTTATGCTCTGTTTTAATTGCCTGGAATTTTCCTTTTTCTTTACACATTTTAGCAGCTCTTCTCTAATTCATGCTCATTCACAGAAACTCAAGCAATACAGAATTAAACATTCTGGATCAGGTTCTAAACCCTTGTAAGTTTATTAGGGCCCATTCTGTATTGCCAATTGAGTTTAGTAATGAGTAGCCTCGGTGGGAGGCTTTCAACACATCACAGGATTTGGTATGTAATACACAGAGCTGTCCTGTCCACTGGCTGGTTCGGGGCAACCCCACAGGGCCCACAGATGCCTGGGGGACTAGCAGGGACCTGGTGCCAATAGCAGGGGTCAGGCCTTCTGCACTCTGCCATCTCAGCTGGCTCCAGGCCTCCTCCTAGTCCCCTGAGCCGTGCTGCTCAGGAGAGGAGGCTTGGGAGAAAGGGCAGAATGGGGGTGGAGAGGGAGCAGACCAGGGACAGGCCCTGCACACCTCCAGAGATAGCGCTAAACATAGAGCACTACTCGCGCTAAATCTAAATGTGCTCTCCACCATCAGAATGTGCAGGATTTCCCGTTCAATAGAGTCAATACAGGCAGTCCCCGGGTTACGTACAAGATAGGGACTATAGGTTTGTTCTTAAGTTGAATTTGTACGTAACTTGGAACTGGCTCCAGATTCAGCTGCTGCTGCCGAAACTGACCAGGGACTGACTACAGGAAGCCGGAGGCAGAGTTGCTCTGCTCCCAGCTTCCTGGAATCAGCCACTGATCAGTTTCAACAGCGGCTGAATCTGGAGCCTGGGACAGAACAGCTGGGGCGCTGCCGGGTAGGTCCCCCCAGGACCAACCCGGCAGCACCCCAGCTGCTCTACCCCAGGCGTCCACAACAAAAGCCTGGTCTGCTGGGGGGGGGGGGCGCACTAGCTGCGCCCCCCCTCTCTCCCCAGCAGACCAGGGAGACCTGGAGCAAAGCCGCGGAGGCGGCGGGTCCCGCACCTCTGCGGCTTTGCTCCGGGTGTCCCTGGTCCACTGGGGGGGGGTCCCCAGCAGACCAGGGACACCCGGAGCAGCTTTTCTCGCCCCGGAGGACGCGGTGGCGGGACCACTGCGCGTCTGGGTGTTCCTGCCGCCCGCGAGTTCCGGGGCGAGAAAAGCCCCGTTCGTAAGACATAAGTCGGATCCGCGTAACTCGGGGACTGCCTGTAGTCCCCCTGCTGCTCAAAGTGATACATTTCCATCTGGTCTCTACAGCAGGAACTTGTTTTTCAAAGGAGAGAGGGATGAAGTGCTAACACAAAGGAGGAATGGAACAGGTATTTGCACGTTTGTGTTTGTTCTTATGAGATAGAATGCACTAGCATTTTCCCTGCAGCTCTCTGAATAGCGCTGTAACTGCAGCTGTGTGCCCACACTCTGCTCCATGTGATGGTGAAGCATGTCCACATTACCAGCTCTTGCACCTCTCCAGAGAGTAGTATACTGGTGTGCTATCTCCCTGTGCAGCTGACCACAGGGGGCTTGGGAAGGCTTTGCAATGCCAAATGAGGCAATCAGCCTCACATGATGCAGGTTCCCAATCCCATTACTTCATGGTCATCCTGCTACACTGACAGCTGCTTTTCAACAGAAGTCAGGAGAGAGAGAGTATGCAGGACAGCAGTATGTTTTGGGGGATGTCAGCATGCTGTCTTGTAAGTTTAGACAGCAGCAAGAAACAACCCCTCCCCCCAGGCAGGGGGAGCGGGAAATCCCCGACATCTCAACCCCCCTCGCATAGCTCTTTGCACAGCAATCTCTCTCTCACAAATGCAGACACCTGCCTCGGTGTTCAACAGCATGAGCAATCTGACTGGTTTGCTGTGTGTCCAGGAACAAATCGGCACAGCTTGGAGCTGTCCCAAGCAGAGCTCTGAAAGAGGAGATGTGTCTGCCTGCCGGGCAGAGAGACTGCATTCCAAACAAAGAGCAGCAGGTGCTTGAGAGATTATGGGCCATTTCTAGAGACCAGTCAGAATGCAACAACCAATTCAAGTGCCCATACTGGCATAACATAAAAACATAAGAACTTAAGAATGGCCATACTGGGTCAGACAAAGGTTCACTGCTGACAGTGGCCAACGCCAGGTGCCCCAGAGGGAGTGAATCGAACCGGCAATGATCAAGCCATCTCCCACACGTGGAACGAGGTGTACAGCTAGTTCGGATTAGAAGCCTAATCCGAACTAGCTAGTCCATGCCGCGTCTAGCCGCGCGGCACGGGGTTCGAACTAGCCGGCATTTAAAAATGGCGCCGGCCGGTTTCATGCAAATGAAGCCCGGGAAATTCAAATCCCGGGCTTCATTTGCAACTGCGGATGACTACATTACCCCCGCTAGTTCGAACTAGCGGGGTAGTGTAGACATACCCTAAGTGATTTCAAGCAGTACCCCTAGAGGCAGGTATTCGTTCACATCCACATAGACTGTAACACAGCTCTGCCGAACCTAGTGTCATCTCTGGCCTGCTGAGTAACGGTGTAATGAGACACAAACGCGTGAACAGAAGACCACATCACGGCTCTACAGATGACCTGGACTGGGATGTGTGCCCGGAAGGCTACTGAAGACATCTGCACTCTAAGCAAAAGGGCTCTCAGTCGATAGCAGCAGGATCCCTGCCAGTTTGTGACAGGATTTTTTTTCATGCAAGAGATGATCCAGTTGGAAATCCTCTGCAAGGAAACTGGAAAGCCCTTCGTCCTATACTCTGTAGTGATGAAGAGCTGGCTCAATTTCGGAAAAGACTTGGTATGTTCCAGGTAAAAACCAAGGCCCTCCAGACATCTAGCATGTGCAGATGCCTCTCAGCAGTCTGGTGCAGTTTGGGACAGAACACTAGAGGGAACATGTCCTGGTTCATATGAAAACAATGTACCAGCTTTGGCAGAAAGGCTGGGTGGGGCTGCAGCTGGAGCTTATGCTTATAAAAGACCATCTAAGGAATTCCAAGGTCAAGGCCTTAATCTCCAAGGCTCAATTTAACATTGCTGCCACCAAGGAAACAACCTTCCTGGACAAGTAGAACGGGGGGGAGGAACCTAGTGACTTGAAGGGCAGATGAGTGAGCTAGAGAAATGAGTCTGGACTGGACTCATTTTCAGTGGCTAGAGGGTCTGGACTCCATGACCTCCTGAGCTCTCTTCCAGCCCTATGATCCTATAAGTTTGAGATCCCTCTGTGGGACAAGGTCCTGCACCCATGGGAAAAACTGTGCAAGGCCCCTCAGGCATCTGTCACAACAAGAGAAAACACCAACTGACCCTGGATTGGCTGGGGAAAAGCAGAAACGGCCACAAGGTGCACTATGAGGGTGGAGGGAGACAGCAGTGCCTATTATACCCTACCATGCAGGTACCACTATCCAAGGCACCAGACCCGCTCCCTATGGATACTGCTATGGGAAAAGCTTCTGGCACAGATCTATGTGGAATGGAACGAGCAAGCACCCTAGGAATGTCCACACTGCACTTTATGCACTGCTCACCACACTGACTGAGGGGAGCCTTTGATAGTTTACTCCCCCAAACTTACAGTTTCCCTGAGTCCAAAGGTCCTCACCGCCTAAAACCACGGACGAAATTCCCTCAGTGAAAGCCACTTCTCTTTTTGCAGAAAAAGATACATGAACTCTTCACATTCTACCATCACTGCACAAAATGAAAAATGCCCTGGACAGACAACCCATGGCCTCGGTACCAGAGGCCGCAGGCTGGAAGGAACAGGAGCCAGTGCTGGGGGGAGAAGGCTTTGAAGCACTGTCTGTGCAGTACTGTCTCCGTTAGGGGCAGGGGCTGGCAAGGAAGGCAAAGACTCAGCAGGGAGCCCAGGGCGAGCGGGGACTGCTTGAGTCCGCTCCTGACCTGGTTCCTGCTGCACTGCCTCTGCCTTTGAAATAGCAAGAGCCCCACAGGGCTCCCCACCGGTCATGATGATCTCTCGAGGTCCCTTCTAGTTCTACTGTTCTATGATTCTAGCTGTTATTTTACTAGTCAAGTAGTCAATGGAATTTCCATCAGCTACTCAACTAGTTGATAGGCACTTCAGTATTCTTCCTCTGAAATGGCCCAGCGGGGGCTCTTATGCATTTCAAAGCAGAAGTGTAGCATGGAGCCTGCGTTCAGCAGAGTCCCACACTGACCCAGAGCTCCATTCTGCACTGCATTTGAAATGCTGCCCGGGGTCACCTGGAGACTCCCCAGCAGACCTTGGGTTCCACACAGCATTTCCCCAGAACCTGGGGTCAGCTGGGAACTGAGGGATCAGCTGTGCAGAGCTGCCCCTTTGAACACAACCTCAGTGTTTCAAAGCAGCAGTGCCGCACAGCTGATCCCGAGATAATAATCGTACTCTCTATGCCATCAACTAAATCATTGATGAAGATATTGAACAGAACTGATTCCAAGACAGTGTTTCTCTGGCAACAGGGGAGGGATCATGTGAGGATTACCTGTTGTTTTCCCTCCCTCTGGGGCATCTGGTATTGGCCATTGTCAGCAGACAGGATAATGGGCTGGATGGACCGTTGGTCTGCCCCAGTATGGCCGTTCTTATGGTTATCCAGTCAGCTATGCATCCACCTTATAGTAGTCCCATCTAAGTTGTATTTGCCTAGTTTACTGATAAGATCATGCAAGACCATATCAAATGCCTTACTAAAGCCTAGGTATACCACATTCACCGCTTCTCCCTTATCCACAAAACTTGTTATCCTCTCAAAGAAAACTATCAGATTGGTTTGACATGATTTCTTCTTTACAAATCCATGCTGGCTGTTCCCTATCACCTTATTTTCTTCCAGATATTTGCAGATGATTTCCATAATTACTTGCTCCATTATCTTCCCTGGCACAGAACTTAAACTGACTGGTCTGTAGTTTCCTGGGTTGTTCTTATTGATAGGCACTATGTTTGCCCTTTTCCATTAGCATTCACTATTAGGCATCCCTTCGCCATCAATCTTCTTGACAAAAAACTGAAACAAAGAAATTGTTAAGCACCTCTGCCATTTCCAAGTTTCCTGTTATTGTTTCTCCCTCTCCACTGAGAAATGGGCCCACCCTGTCCCTGGTCTTCCTCTTGCTTCCAATATATTTATATAATATCTTCTTCTTATCTTTTAATTCTCTAGCTAGATTGAGCTTATTTTGTACCTTTGCCTTTCTAATCTTGCCCATGCATACTTGCATTGTTTGCTTATATTCATCCTTTGAAATTGGACCTAGATCCCACTTTTTATATGATTCCTTTACATGATCTAAAAATCAATAGACCTCCTGATTATGCCAAGGTGGCCTCTTACCATACTTTCTATCATTCCTGTGCAGTGGTATAATTTGCTTTTGAGCTCCTAATAATGTCCCTTTGAAAAACTTCGAACTCTCTTCAGTTGTTTTTCCTCTTTGGGTGCGTCTACACTGCACGGCTTAACTCAAAATAAGCTACACAAATTGAGCTACATCAACTGCATATCTTATTTTGAAATAGGGAGCACTTACACAGCACTTATTTTGAAACAGAGCACTCTTTCTCCGACTTCTCTTATTCCTCATACAAGGAGGGTTACAGGAGTAGGAGTAAGAAGTCCCCCACCATGACAGTATTTTGACACTATTTCTAAATAACTGCCTGCTGTGTAGACACAGCAAGTAATTTCAGAATAGTACTAGTCATTTTGAAATAGTGTTGCAGTGTAGACACACCCTTAGTCTTGCTTCCCATAGGACCTTACCTACTAACTCTGAATTTACTAAAATCTGCCTTCCTCAAATCCACTGTCTCTATTTTACTGTTTTTCCTTCTACCATTCCTTTGAATCAATAAATCTTTGACTCACGCTGCCTTCCACTTTCAAATTCTTAACCAGTTCCTTTCTATCTGTTACAATCCAATCTAGAACATCTTTACCCCTGTAGCTCTCTCAACCTTCTGAAATAAAAATTGTCTCCAATGCAGCTCAAGAACTTACTGGATAATCTGCGTCCCGCTGTGTTAGTTTTCCAACATGTGTCTGGACAGCTGAAGTTCCCCATCACCACACATCTTGTGCTTTGGATGATTTTGTTAGTTGTTTAAAAAAAGCCTCATCCACCTCTTCTGCTTAGGTAGGTGGTCTGCAGTAGACCCCTAGCATGACATCACCCTTGGTTTTTACCCCTTTTAGTCTTGACCTCTGAGGATAGGACAAGAAGCAATGGGCTTATACTGCAGCAAGGGAGGTTTAGATTGGACAGGAGAAAAAGCTTCCTAAACGTCAGAGTGGCTAAACACTAGAATAAAATGCCTAGAGAGATTGTGGAATCTCCAACACCGGAGACAGATGTCTCTCTAACCTGCCCTTATATACAGGCAGTCCCCGACTTACGCGGATCCGACTTATGTCGGATCCGCACTTACTTATGAACGGGGCTTTCTCGCCCCGGAGCTCACAGGCAGCGGTCAGCCACCTTGACCTCCGGGGCGAGAAAAGCTGCTCCCGGTGCCCCTGGTCTGCTGGGGACCGTCTCCAGCAGACCAGGGACACCGCGAGCAAACCCGCAGCAGCGGCGTGTTCCCCCGCTTCTGAGGCTTTGCCAGAGCAAAGCCTCAGAAGCGCGGGACCCCGCCACGGCTGCGGGTTTGCTCGTGGTGTCCCTGGTCTGCTGGGGACCATCTCCAGCAGACCAGGGGCACCACGAGCAAAGCGGGTCCCGCGCCAGAGCAAAGCCTCAGAGGCGAGGCACCCCGCCGCTGCGGCTTTGCTCCCCATGTCCCTGGTCTGCTGGGGGGGGGGGAGGGCGCAGCCAGTGTGCCCCCCCCCCAGCAGACCAGGCTTTTGTAGTGGACCCTGGGGCAGAGCAGCTGGGGCGCTGCCGGTTGGTCCCGCAGCGCCGCTCTGGGCACTACTGGACCAACCCGGCAGCACCCCAGCCCTCTGCCCCAGGTGTCCTGATTCAGCCGCTGCTGGTCAGTTTCAGCAGCGGCTGAATCAGGACGCCTGGGGCAGAGCAGCTGGGGTGCTGCTGGGTTGGTCCAGTAGCGCCAAGAAGCCGCGCTACTGGAGCAACCCAGTAGCACTCCAGCTGCTCTGCCCCAGGCGTCCCCAAGTCAGCCGTTGCTGAAACTGACCAGCGCTGACTACAGGAAGCCCGAGGCACAGTTGCTCTTCCCCGGGCTTCCTGGAATCAGTGGCTGATCAGTTTCAGCAGCAGCTGACTTGGGGTTCTTAAGTTGAATCTGTATGTAAGTCAGAACTGGCGGTCAGTTTCAGCAGCGGCTGAATCTGGACGCCACTTCCGACTTACATACAGATTCAACTTAAGAACAAACCTACAGTCCCTATCTTGTACGTAACCCGGGGACTGCCTGTATTACAGATAATCTAGATGGTGCTATGTCCTGCCATGAGAGCAGGGCACTGGACTTGATGACTTCTCAAGGACCCTTCTAGGGACGTTACATTTCATTTAATCAGCTAATGTAGTCTATGGAATTTCCATTGACTATTTGATTAGCCGATAAGGGGTGGGGCAGGGTGCTCATTATCCCAGCTGTGCCTCCCCTCTCCCCCATGGAGATGTTGCTGGAGGAAATCAGTTTTTAAGCTGGCTCCTCCCAGCATCTGCTCCTGCTTCTTCCCTCCCTCCAGAGGCAGCAAAGGGGAGGGAAGCGACTAGTCAGTTACAGCACTAGTCCCTTCCCGTTTTGTTATTCTATGTCTGTGTGTCATCCTTCAGAGTGACATAAACAGATTTAAAATATGTGATTATATGCCTGTTTTATTATTTCCAGAGCTAGATGGCTTTATTCTGATCTAATAACCAAAATATCACACACACACACTATATGAGAGAACAGTTACAGAAAAGTGAGCTCAAATTACAATTTTTCCTATTCACTCCCAGGTACCCTGTTAAAAAGACATAATTCTCTAAGCTTTACTTCGTCTTACTCAGAGTATTTACTGAGTATACTGAAATAACTGGGTTTGCAAACTGAGCAAAGGATGATAAACACATCAGTTTCCTCTTTTATTACTTCGAGTTAAACATCTGCTTCACACACACAATTGATAAAAATGCAAACTGATTTTAAGAGAAATATGTATTCATTTCTGTACTGTATTTTGTGTTAAATATTACTGGCACTGTATTCCAATCTGAGGATTCTTCTGACACTCATTTTTTTGAATCAAGAATACATAAGAATTTTGTATTGCTCACTTAGAACATATACAAGTGACTTAACTGCACACTTATGGCATGTGTACAACTCATGTAATGAATTACAAGGCAACAAGAAAAAAAAAGATCTTGGCACATGATCTATCGAAAATAAAAAGTTAAACAGCTCTCTCTTACATTGCATGGATTTCAAATTAACAGATGTGCTTCCTGTTATTTTGGTCAGGGGAACTTAACTAAATTTTGATTTAGAGCACTGAGACAAAAATGTTTAAAGTTCCCAGAAGGTTTGCCAAAAAGAAAGATCTAGAGTAACAGCCAAGACTATCCCATTTATATGCAAAGTGTTTACAAGAAAGCCTGTTTAAAAAAAATGCAGTAATCTAGTCCTAAAATGACAAAGAGATAAAGGAACATTTCACAATCCCATTAGGAGAGAAATAAACGCAAATTAAATGTTGGGGACAGACATATAAATGATTAGTTATCTTTTTAATCTCTCAAATAAGAACATCACAGTTAACAGAACAACTAGTTTTTAATATAGCGGCAAGACTAATCAAGTCACCATCTATAAAATATTTGGCTGCAAAAAAAAAAAAAAAAAAGCTATAAGTATTATTTTCATCTGTTCAGGAGAGAGTTTGAGAAAATTCATTTAGAGTACTTGATGAAGTACAGCACAAGAACTTATGATCCTTACATTGGACCATACTTTATGAGAACCCCACCCAGGGAAGGGGAGGAGAGGCAGTTCCCCAACAGTCGGTGTGCACAGGGAGTTAGCTTTTAAATCAGCTCCCCGCACTCACCAGGAGCCTGCATGTAACCAGGAAGGTTAACCAATGAGCCTCATCGGTTAACTGCGTACATGGTTACACTTCCACATCCCTAGGAACAACCACCCCCATCCCTGTCCACACAACGTCCATTCTATGTTGAAGTGCATCCTAGAATACTCAAGGAGCTGATAGAGGAGATAGCTGAGCCTCTAGCTATCATCTTTGGAAAATCATGGGAGACAGGAGAGATTCCAGAAGACTGGAAAAGGGCAAACATAGTGCCCATTTATAAAAAGGGAAATTCGAACAACCCAGGAAACTACAGACCAGTTAGTTTAACTTCTGTGCCAGGGAAGATAGTGGAGCAAGTAATTAAATAAATAATCTGTAAACACATGAAGGTGGCAAGGGGATAGGGAACAGCCAGCATGGATTTGTAAAGAACAAATCATGTCAAACCAATCTGATAGCTTTCGTTGATAGGATAACGAGTCGTGTGGATAAGGGAGAAGCGGTGGATGTGGTATATCTAGACTTTAGTAAGGCATTTGATACGGTCTCACATGATATTCTTATCAATAAACTAGGCAAATACAACTTAGATGGGGCTACTATAAGGCGGGTACATAACTGGCTGGATAATCGTACTCAGAGAGTAGTTATTAATGGTTCACAATCCTGCTGGAAAGGTATAACAAGTGGGGTTCTGCAGGGGTCTGTTTTGGGACCGGCTCTGTTCAATATCTTCATCAATGATTCAGATATTGGCATAGAAAGTACGCTTATTAAGTTTGCAGATGATACCAAACTGGGAGGAGTTGTGACTGCTCTGGAGGACAGAGTCATAATTCAAAATGATGTGGACAAATTGAAGAAATGGTCTGAGGTAAACAGGATGAAGACAAATGCAAAGTGCTCCACTTAGGAAGGAACAATCAGTTTCATACTTACAGAATGGGAAGCGACTATCTAGGAAGGAGTACAGCAGAAAGGGATCTAGGGGTTATAGTCGACCACAAGCTGAATATGAGTCAAGCAGTGTGATGCTGTTGCAAAAAAAACCAAACATGATTCTGGGATGCATTAACAGATGTGTTGTGTGCAAGACACGAGAAGTCATTCTACCGCTCTACTCTGCGATAGTTAGGCCTCAGTTGGAGTATTGTGTTCAGTTCTGGGCACCGCATTTCAAGAAAGATGTGGAGAAACTGGAGAGGGTCCAGAGAAGAGCAACAAGAATGATTAAAGGTCTAGAGAACATGAGCTATGAAGGAAGGCTGAAAGAATTGTGTTTGTTTAGTTTAGAAAAGAGAAGATTGAGGGGGGACATGATAGCAGTTTTCAGATATCTAAAAGGGTCATAAGGAGGAAGAAAACTTGTTCATCTTGGCCCCTGAGGATAGAACAAGAAGCAATGTGTTTAAACTGCAGCAAGGGAGGTTTAGGTTGGACATTAGGAAAAAGTTCCTAACTGTCAGGGTAGTCAAACACTGGAATAAATTGCCCAGGGGGGTTGTGGAATCCCCATCTCTGGAGATACGTAAGAGCAGGTTAGATAAATGTCTATCAGGGATGGTCTAGACAGTATTTGGTCCTGCCATGAGGGCAGGAGACTGGACTCCATGACCTCTCGAGATCCCTTCCAGTCCTAGTATTCTATGATTCTATCAGCAGGACATATCCACAGTTGTTGCTCTAGCATCAACAGAGAGAACAGTACACTTTGGGTAGCTTCCCACTGTGATACTCCTCATCTCCTGCAACTAGGAGTTGTGGGAAGGAAGAGTGGATTCCAGTACTTCATAGGTGCGGGCTCAACTTCCCATGATTCAGTTCTTTCTGTCCCAACATTTCATGACATTTTTCAAGACTCCCTATTCAGTATAAGCTTTCATGGGCAAAGACCCACAATGCATCTGACCAAGTGGGTCTTTGCCCACAAAAGCTTATGCTCCAACACTTCGGTTAGTCTATAAGGTGCCACAAGACTCCTCGCCGCTTTTGCAGATTCAGACTAACACAGCTACCCCTCTGATACTATTCAGTATGTGTCCGTCCATCTCTGAAAAGATGGATCCGGCACTGCTCTCTACATGAGCAACGAGGGAGGGCTGAAGGAATTGGGCTTGTTCTGTTTGGAAAAGAGAAGACTGAGAGGGGACATGATAGTGGTTTTCAAGTATCTAAAAGGGTGTCACAGGGAGGAAAGGGGGAAATTGTTCTCGTTGGCCTCCGAGTATAGGACAAAAAGCAATGGGGCTGAAATTGCAGCAAGAGTGGTTTAGGTTGGACATTAAGAAAAACTTCCTATCTGTCAGGGTGGTCAAACACTGGAATAAATTGCCTGGGAAGGTTGTGGAATCTCCATCCCTGGAGATATTTAAGAGCAGGTTGGACAGACATCTGTCTGGGATGGCCTAGACAGTACTGGATCCTGCCATGAGGGCAGGGGACTGGACTTGATGACCTCTCTAGGTCCCTTCCAGTTCTAGTGCTTTGTGATTCTATCACTGTGGACACAGTTTATGAACATCCAGCAGCTGGTCACACAGCACGAGCACCCAATCTGAACAGCAAATTATTTTAGGCATTCAGGCAGCAGCAGAACATGGTGGAATATCACTGGTGGGCTTGGGAAACAAGGCCTGAATGGTGAGGTTATATTGTAGTGCAGGTCTGGAATGACTAGCGATGGCTGCAGAACTTCCAAATGTGGAAAGCCACCTTCCTGGAACTGTGTGTGAAGATTGCCCCAGCGCTGCGATGAGTGCTGAATGAGAGCTGCTCGCTCAGTGGAGAAGCACACAGGGACTGCTCTCAGTTGGTCACAACTCAGTTTGGAGCTGGAAAGTCCACTGGGACTGTGCAGGGCCATTAACTGCATCCTGCTATAAAGAACAGATAATGTACATCAAATATGAGATGGCTTTGCAGCAATGGAATTCCCTAACTGTGCCAAGCCATTGATAGAACACACATTCCAATTTTGACTCTGGACCACTTTGTGACAGAGGACATCAATACAAAGTGGAACTTCTCAATTTCATTGCAGATGCTTGAGAGTCACCACAGGCACTCGCTGACATCGACACAGGGTGCCCAGGGAAGGTGCATGGCACATGCATCTTCAGGAACACTAGCCTATGCCAAGAACACCAAGCGGAGACTTCCATTTCAGACCAGAAGAGCCCAGTGGGGAATGTTGAAGTGCCAACAGAGATCCTCAAAGACCCAACCTACCCCTTAACTGCCATGGTTCCCTTAACACAAGAAACCCGTACAGCAGCAAGGAACGCTTAAACAATAGCAGAGCAGGTAAAGGAAAAAAAAACCAAACAGATTCTGCATTTATGGCAGATTAGACCTAAACAAGGAAGATGCTCCTCTGACCATAGGAAACTGATGAGCACTAGGGATGTGACCAATTAGTTGACTATCCGATAAGCAAATGCTTATCGGATAGTTGACAGGCTAGCCGCTTCCCTTTGCTTGCTGCCTCTATCAGAAATAGGCAACAAGGTGGTGGGAAGAGGATGGGGTGCTTCAAAGCAGCAGCTGCATGTGGCATTTCAAGTGGAAGGTCGGAGTAAGCTGGGGACTTCATGAGGCACTGCCGCTTTGAAACCATGGGGAGCACGGGGCCAGCCGCGGTCTACTTGAGTTCCCCCCCTGCTGGCCCCATGCTCCCTGCAGTGCAACAGCCCTAGGAGTGTTGCTACACTTTAAAGGTGGATGTGCCCTTATCAATTAATTGAATAGTTGACGTAGACTGCATCTGTCAGAGAAAAAACTGCCCCCCTCCCCAGTAAAAAGTTTGGCCAGGCCACTTTTGCTATAGTGGGCTGCAGTACTCCT
This sequence comes from Pelodiscus sinensis, assembly GCF_049634645.1. Classification (NCBI taxonomy): domain Eukaryota; kingdom Metazoa; phylum Chordata; order Testudines; family Trionychidae; genus Pelodiscus; species Pelodiscus sinensis. The sequence continues at coordinate 55,147,420 of NC_134720.1, forward strand.
TGGGAGAAACCGGCCTGCATACCATTGCCTTTAGAAAAAAGGGAAGGTGTGAAAAAGGGGAAAATAGCCTCAGACTGTCCGACCCGTCACCTTGGCGTGAGAACTGCGGGGCTTACCTGGTCGCATGAAACCTGCTCAGTTTCGGCCCAACCCCTGGGACACAGACCCACCTCCACTCGGTGACCATTGGGCCATATATGGTAATATGCAAGCGTGGGAAAGCGATGTGCAGATTTGGGAATAAATACCTAACACAGAGTTCACTCGAGGAGGTCTTCGCAACACACATACCACCGTGCATGTGCCTTCCCATATACTCCAAAGCACTGCCGGCCTGATCAACCGACCAGCCACCTCCCCCGACTCTCAGGCGTAACCAAGGCCTTCGCAACTGAACCGATATCTTTGAAATGTTCTGTGTGTTGTGTACGTTGGTATGTATGATTTGATTTTCTTCGTTGTATAAGCTTAGTGTTGTAGTTGTTTTGGGTAGTACATAGAGTTTGTAGCTATCACTTATTTAATTAGTGTAGCTGGATATTTTTAGAATAGAGACTATTCCCCTTGCCATTCCCATCCTTATATCTCTGACATGTTTAACTAGAAATCGTAGAATAAATATAATAAATACTGTAAATTCATTATTAACACAGTCTATTAAAAATCTTAGAATAAATACTATACATTCATCACTGTCATAAATAAATATCTTTAATTTACTAAAACGGTCCACCTAGTTCTGTCCTTCCCCCCTTGGGCATACATCAGCCCTGTGGTTCTTGCGACACATCAACTATTCGATGAGTCGATTAATCTAAATGTAAGAGCCCTAAAGTGAGCACAGACTCTCCCAGCAGTGTGGGGTAAGTCAGAGCTAGGAGAACCTGGGAGGGGAAATAACTTGTGTTAATTGTCTGCTTCAAATGCTGTTTGGATTTTAGCCAAACTGTTCTAGTTCACTTTCTCAGTCAGTGGGATTCTTCAGCTCCTCTGTAAACGTATCAATGCGGAAAGAGTCGTTTCTGTTTTGTTAGCCTCAGTGTTTGTATTTTCTTGTAACAGGGTTTTCTTTAAGCCTGTTCACTTGGGAGCTAACTGACTAGTTAATCAGTGAGCTGGCTGCCTAGCAGTGATCCACAGCAGAGAAAGAGTCTGCCTGGCCTCCAACTGATGATCCCCTACAAGCAAGTGGAGAGAGAATTCAGATTCAGCGTATGGTGCAGAGGTACAAACTGAGACTCTGGTGAACTAAACCTAAGCTCTTGGGACCGCTCAGTCTTTTCTTCCTGTGTTTGTGCAGACTGAACGGTTCAGATTTCACTTTTAGTTTTCTCTTTACTTGTGTTTACTGGAACTATGGGCACTATTTGTGGGTTATAAAATAGCCGTGTTCTGTTGTAAGAATTAGATTGTTTGTTTCTTCATAAGATTTTATCAAGTTATTTAATTAAATTTGTTTCTTTAGTTTCTTTTGGAACTTGAATGCAGGGAGGCTGACACGGGGCAATCCTGGCTGAAATTCCTTACAGACTGGACTCTGGGTACCCAGCACTGCTGGAGGAGTGGAGGTTTCTTTTAGACACTGGAGAAGGGCAGTGAAGTCTAGCCCACCCAAGGTTACATTACATAGGTTTTGCTTGGAGCACATGTAGGGAATTCCACGTATGTGTTTGCTCCCCATCACTTATGAGCACCTCACTCTCCTTTCTCTCCTGCCTTTCTATTTTTATTTTCCTTCAGCCTCTCTGCTCCCTGTGTTTTGGTTTTTTGGTTGTTGGTTTGTTGTTTTTTTGGGGGCGGGGAGGGGGGGGGCAGATTAGGCCCTCTGAGGATTGGAGCACTTCTCGGAACATGTTCTCCTTGCTCCACTTTGGTTACTTCCTTATCTAGCCAAGGTGCTCGCCTGTATGTAGGGGGTTCCCCAAAGACCACATCTGCAGAAGCACAACAAACAATACATGGATGCGTGATTGTTAACTCATGCACAACACTGAATCAAATCATTAACTAGTTAACATACAAATCACTTTCTCTCTGTCACTTGGCAAGCTCACATCTGTCAGCCCATAGGTGAAGGTTCCGTGATCAACAGGCAGCAAATGAGTCTAGAGGGCTTGGAAGGAGATCACTGCAGACGATTAAGGAAAATATAAATCATGCCACCATTTTTCCACAGGTGGCGAGGGGGGGAGAAGATGCATTAAGTTGGCATGTTACTCCTAAGGGTAAGCAACGGTGCATCTCCAATTTATAAATACATAGATCACTTAGATCAGTGGTCCCCAACCTTTCGTGGCTGCCGGGCGCCCAGGAGCAGGGCTGCTCACGAGCCGGGCATCTGGAGGCGGGGCTGCTCACGTGCTGGGTGTCCGGGGGTGGGGCCATGCATGTGCCCGGGGGTGGGGGCCACCCACGCACCCTGAGCCCAGGGCCGGTACCGCACAAGTGCCGCGCACCTGTGGCAGGGGCCACCCATGCGCCCTGTGCCGGCACTGCACATGTGCAGTGCCCTGGGCCGGCACCACGCCCACACGCCCTGGGCCGGCACCACGCGTGTGCCAAGCGCCCGGGGCAAGGGCTGCCCATGCACCCCGTGCCAGCACCACGCATGTGCCAGGCACCGGGGTGGGGCCAGCCCAGATGTTTCGACAGGCTCACATAAATGCCCCAGCGGGCGCCATGGCACCTGCGGGCATCGCGTTGGGGACCACTGACTTAGATTGAGACATTCATCACAGACAAGGATTAATGCAGTATCGAAAACTATATATAAACAGTCCAATGAACACCAAGTAACAGGTCATTTTATATACTATAGAAACAGCCATCCAAGGTCAGACCAATCTAGCCCAGTATTCTGTCTTCTAACAGCAGCCAATGCCAGGTACCCCAGAGGGAACGAACAGAACAAGTAAACCTCAAGCGATCCATACCGCCACCCATTCCCAGCTTTTGGCACACAGAGACTAGGGACATCCATCCATGCCCATTCTGGCTAATAACCACTGATGGACCTAACCTCCATGAATCTATCTAGTTCCTTTTTGAACCCTATTAAATTCTTGGCCTTCACATCATGCTATGGCAAGGTGTTCCACAGGTTGAATGTGCATTGTGTGAAGCAGTACTTCCTTTTCATACAATCAAAAGTACTAGAACTGGAAGGGACCTTGAGAAGCTATCAAGTCCAGGCCCCTGTCTTCATGGCAGGACCAAATACCATCTTCTAATCCACCCCTGACAAATGTCTATCGAACCTGCTCTTAAATATCTCCAGAGATGGAGATTCCACAACCTTCCTGAGCAATTTATTCCAGTGTTTGACTACCCTGACAGCTAGGAAGCTTTTACTAATGTCCAATCAAAACCTCCCTTGCCACAGTTTAAGCCCGTTGCTTCTTGTTCTATGCTCAGAAGCCAAGGAGAACAATTTTTCTCCCTCCTCCCTGTAACACCCTTTTAGATACCTGAAAACCGCTCTCGTGTCCCTTCTCAGTCTTCTCTTTTCTAAACTAAACAACGCCAATTCTTTCAGTCTTCCTTCAAGGCTCTAGGCTTTTAATCATTCTTGTTACTCTTCTCTGGACCCTCTCCAATTTCTCCACATTTCTCGAAATGCGGTGCCCAGAACAGGACAACACTCCAATTGAGGACTAATCAGCACACAGTGGAGCAGAATGATGACTTCTTGTGTCTTGCTCACAAGATTCCTGTTAATGCAGCCCAGAACCATGTTTGCTTTTTTTTTGCAACAGCGTCACACTGTTAACTCATATTTAGCTTGTGGTCCACTATGACCGCTAGATTCCTTTCTGCAGTACTCCTTCTCAGCTAGTTGCTTTCCACTCTGTATGTGTGAAGCTGATTGTTCTTTCCTATGTGAAGTACTTTGCATTTGTCCTTATTAACCTTTATCCTATTTACCTCAGATCATTTCTCCAGTTTGTCCAGATCATTTTGAATTATGACCCTATCCTCCAAAGTACTTGCAAGCCCTCCCAGCTTGGGATCATGTGCAGACTTAATAAGCGTACTCTATGCCAGTATCTAAATTGTTGAAAAAGATATTGCATAGAACCAGTCCCACAACAGACCCCTGCGGAACCCCACTTGTTATGCTCTTCCAGCATGATCGTGAACCGTTAATAACTATTCTGAGAACTGTTATCCACATGGTTATGCACCCACCTTACAGTAGCCCCATCTAAGTTGTATTTGCCTAGTTTATTGATTAAAAAGGTCATGCCTTACTAAAATCTAGATATACCACGTCCACCGCTTCTCCCTTATCCAGAAGGCTTGTTATCCTATCAAAGAAAGCTAGCAGATTGGTTTGACATGATTTGTTCTTTACAAATCCATGCTGGCTGTTACCGATCATCTTATTTTCTTCCAGATATTTGCAGATGATTTCCTTAATTACTTGCTCCATTATCTTCCCTGGCACAGAAGTTAAACTGACTGTCTGTAGTTTCCCATATTGTTCTTATTTCCCTTTTTAGAGAGGAGCGCTAGATTTGCCCTTTTCCAGTCTTCTGGAATCTCTCGTCTTCCATGATTTTTCAAAGATGATAGCTAAAGGCTCAGATAACTCCTCTATCAGCTCCTTATGTATTCTAGGATGCATTTCATCAGGCCCTGGTGACTTGCCAAAATCAACCTTTTCTAAGTGATTTTTAACTTGTACTTTCATTTTATCTTCTAAACCTACCCCCTTCCCACTAGCATTCACTAGCATCCCTTCATCATCAGACTTCTTGGTGAAAACCGAAACAAAGAAGTCATTAAACACCTCTGCCATTTCCAAGTTTCCTGTTGTTTCTCCCTCCTCACTGAGCAGTGGGCCTACCCTGTCCCTGGTCTTCCTCTTGTTTCTAATATATTTATAGAAAGTCTTCTTGTTACCCTTGATGTCTCTAGCTTGTTTGAGCTCATTTTGTGCCTTTGCCTTTTTAATCTTACCCCTACATACCCAAATCCTTTGTACTTTAACCTAGTTTCCACTTTTTATACAAATCCTTTTTAATTTTGAGATCATGCAAGATCTCCCAGTTAAGCCAAGGCGGTCTCTTGTCATACTTTTGATCTTTCCTACGCAGGGGAATAGCTTGCTTTTGGGCCCTTCAAACTGCCAACTCTCTTCAACTGTTTTGCGCCTTAGTCTTGCTTCCCATGGGATCTTCCTACCAGCTCTTGAGTAAACTAAAATCTGCCTTCCTGAAATCCATTGTCTCTATTCTGTTCTCCCTTCTACCATTCCTTAGGATCATGATCTGTGATTTAATGATCACTTTCACCCAAGCTGCCTTCCTCTTTCAAATTCTCAACCAGCTTCTCCCTATTGGTTAAAATAAAACCCAGCACAGATTCTAGCCCAAAGCCCATGGGTAAGTGAAGAACATGGAGACTTGGGAGATGGGTCGGAAATGGGAGGAAGTGTGGGCTATAATAGCAGAGAGAAAGAAGGGATCAGGCAGAACTGGGAGGCAAGATCAAATCAGTATCTTAGATGCGTATATACAAATGCAAGAAGTATGGGTAATAAGCAGGAAGAACTGGAAGTGCTAATAAATAAATACAACCATGACATTTTATTATCCCACCAAGTCTCTGTGATGCCAACACATGATTGGAATATTGGTATAGAAGGGTACAGCTTACTCAAAAAGGACAGGCAGGGAAAAAAGGGAGGAGGTGTTGCCTTATATATTAAAAATGTACACACTTGCACTGAGGTGGGGATAGACATAGGAGACGGACGTGTTGAGAGTCTCTGGGTTATGCTAAAAGGAGTAAAAAAACAAGGGTGATGAGGTGGATGAGGCTTTTTTTAAACAACAAAATCATCCAAAGCACAGGATTTGGTGGTGAAGGGGGACTTCAACTATCCAGATACAGTAAAACCCCGATGGTCCGGCATCTGATGGTCCGGCATCTGATGGTCCGGCATCATCAGGAACTCAGAAGTGCTCCGGGCAGCTGGACTGTTGGAGCTGCTCTGCCCCCAGTTTCCCCGATTCAGCCGCTGCTAAAACTGACCAGCGGCTGAATCGGGGAAGCCAGGGGCAGAGCAGCTGGAATGCTACCAGGTAGGACCTGTAGCGCTGCCCCTCGGAGATGCGGGATCAACCGGGCAGCACCCCAGCTGTCCCCAATTCAGCCACTGCTGAAACTGATCAGCAGCTGACTCCAGGAAGCCCGAGGCAGAGCTGCTTTTCCCTGGCTTCCTGGAATCAGCCCCTGATCAGTTTCAGGCTGACCTGGGTACACCTGGGGCAGAGCAGCTGGGGTGCTGCCGGGTTGGTCCCGGTAGCGCCAAGGAGTGGCGCTGCAGGGACCAACCCAGCAGCGCCCCAGCTGCTCTATCCCAAGCATCCTGATTCAGCCAATGTTGAAACTGACCGGCGGCTGACTCCAGGAAGCCCGGGGCAAAGCAGCTCTGCCTCGGGCTTCCTGGAGTCAGCCACTGATCAGTTTCAGCAGCGGCTGACTTGGGGACACCTGAGGCAGAGCAGCTGGGGTGCTGCCCGGTTGGTCCAGTAGCGCCGAGGAGTGGCGCTGCGGGATCAACCCGGCAGCGTCCCAGGCGTCCCCAAGAGCAGCTGGGGTGCTGACGGGTTGGTCTCGCGGCGCCAAGGGTCGGCGCTACCCGACCAACCCAGTAGAACTCCAGCTGCTCTGCTGCAGGCATCCCAGATTCAGCCGCTGCTGAAACTGACCAGCAGCAGCTGAATCAGGGATGCCTAGGGCAGAGCCGGACTATCGGAAGGGGGGGCTATGAGGGGTCTGGGGTGGCATCCGCCTTGGCTTAACCAGGAGATCTTGCATGATCTAAAAATAAAAAAGGAGTCATAAAACATGGAAACTAGGACAAATTACAAAGGATTAATATAGGCAAACAATATAGGAATGCAGAGGCAGGATTAGAAAGACAAAGGCACAAAATGAGCTCAAACTAGCTACAGGCATAAAGGGAAACAAGACGACATTCTATAAATACATTAGAAGCAAGAGGAAGACCAAGGACAAGGTAGGCCCATTGCTCAGTGAGAAGGGAGAAACAGTAACAGGAAACTTGGAAATGGCAGAGATGCTTAATGACTTCTTTGTTTCAGTCTTCACCAAGAAGTCTGATGAAGGAATGCCTGACAGTGAATGATAGTGGGAAGAGGTTAGGTTTAGAAGGTAAAATTAAAAAAAGAACAAGTTAAAAATCACTTAGAAATGTTAGATATCTGCAAGTCACCAGGGCCTGATGAAATGCATCCCAGGATACTCAAGGAGCTGATAGAGGAGGTATCTGAGCCTTTAGCTATCATCTTTGGAAAATCATAGAAGACAGGAGAGATTCCAGAAGACTGGAAACGGGCAAATATAGTGCCCATCTCTAAAAAGGGAAACAACAACAACCCGGGAAATAAGAACAACCCAGGAAACTACAGACCAGTCAGTTTAACTTCTGTCTCAGGAAATATAATGGAGCAAGTAATTAAGGAAATCATCTGCAAAGACCTGGAAGATAATAAGGTGCCAGGGAACAGCCAGCATGGATTTGTAAAGAACAAATCATGTCAAACCAATCTGATAGCTTTCTTTGATAAGATAATGAGTCTTGTCCACGTTTGTTGACCCCCTCAAAGAACTCTACCAGACATCTGACGAAGTGGGTCTTTGCCCACGAAAGCTTATGCTCCTACACTTCAGTTAGTCTATAAGGTGCCACAGGACTCCTCGTCGCTTTTGCAGATTCAGACTAACACGGCTACCCCTCTGATACTGTCTACCAGATTAAGTAAGGCATGATTTCCTTTTACAGAAACCATGTTGACTTTACCCCAACAAATTATGTTTACCTATGTGTCTGACAATTTTATTCTTTACAACAGTTTCAACTAATTTGCCCGATACTGACGTTAGACTTACTGGTCTGTAATTACCAGGATCGCGTCTGGAGACCTTTTTAAATATTGGCATCACATTAGCTATCTTCCAGTCATTAGGTACAGGAGCAGATTTAAAGGATAGGTTACAAACCACCATTTGAGTTCTTTCAGAACTCTTGGGTGAATGGTCCCCATGATATCACACACAGAGACAGATGGCAATAGGATATTCTTAGACACAATCTATTTCTTGCATAATGATTCCCAAGCTTTTTTTACTGCCATTACCCAGTGACTGGATGTTTTCAGAGAACCATCCACAATGATTTCAAGAGGAATTATTTCAAGTGATAACAGCCAATTTGGTTCCCATTATTTTATACATATAGGTGGGATGTTTTCCAATATGCATTTATCAATAATGAATTTCATCTGCCATTTTGTTGCCCAGTCTGAACTACTATACAGTAGTTCAGAAACGGCAGAGTCCCCATGCTATTCTATTCAATAGAGCTGGAAAATAAATTCACAACAGCAGTGATCGACTTGAACACTTTTGCCACCGCGTTTGAACTCTTGCAACAAGTTCATTTTATTCAGGTTTCCTGGAAGAGATCTACAGTTACATCAGACCCCATGGGCAGACGTTTTTTATTTGACTATTCGCTAATAACTACTGCTCAGGGCGGATACACGTCCAGCTGTTTTAAACATGCTGCTACTTTTTAAACCCAGCAGTGGTCTGTGGTCGGGCTGCAAGGGACGAGCCAAACCGGTCCCACCGCCGGCTCAGTTCAGCCAGCCCCTGACACCGCAGCAGCTGCCCCCGCGACGCGCCTTGTCCCGGCCCCTCCCCAGCGCCGCTTCCCCCTTCGGGCTCACCAGGCAGAGCGGGGCAAGACAGGGACTCGGGCCGCGGGGGAAAGGGGGTCGCAGGGATCCAGGCCGGGAGCGGCGGGGGGGCCGCGGGGGGGTCGCAGGGACCCGGGCCGGGAGCGGCGGGGGGGGGGGGGGGGCCGCGGGGGAAAGGGGGTCACAGGGATCCAGGCCGGGAGCGGCGGGGGGGCCGCGGGGGGGTCGCAGGGACCCGGGCAGGGAGCGGGGAGGGTCGCAGGGACCCGGGCCGGGAGCGGGGGGGGTGCGGGGGGGGTCGCAGGGACCCGGGCCGGGAGCGGGGGGGGTGCGGGGGGGTCGCAGGGACCCGGGCCGGGAGCGGGGGGAGGACGCAGGGACCCGGGCCGGGAGCGGGGGGGGGGGGCGCGGGGGGGGGCCGCAGGGACCCGGGCCGGGAGCGGGGGGGGGGGGCGCGGGGGGGGCCGCAGGGACCCGGGCCGGGAGCGGGGGGGGCCGCAGGGACCCGGGCCGGGAGCGGGGGGGGCCGCAGGGACCCGGGCCGGGAGCGGGGGGGGGTCGCAGGGACCCGGGCCGGGAGCGGGGGGGGGGGGGTCGCAGGGACCCGGGCCGGGAGCGGGGGGGGGGGGTCGCAGGGACCCGGGCCGGGAGCGGGGGGGGGGGGGTCGCAGGGACCCGGGCCGGGAGCGGGGGGGGGGGGGGTCGCAGGGACCCGGGCCGGGAGCGGGGGGGGTGCGGGGGGGTCGCAGGGACCCGGGCCGGGAGCGGGGGGGGTGCGGGGGGTCGCAGGGACCCGGGCCGGGAGCGGGGGGGGTGCGGGGGGGTCGCAGGGACCCGGGCCGGGAGCGGGGGGGGGACGCAGGGACTCGGGCCGGGAGCGAGGGGGGGTGCGGGGGGGGTCGCAGGGACCCGGGCCGGGAGCGAGGGGGGGCGCGGGGGGGGTCGCAGGGACCCGGGCCGGGAGCGAGGGGGGGCGCGGGGGGGGTCGCAGGGACCCGGGCCGGGAGCGAGGGGGGGCGCGGGGGGGGTCGCAGGGACCCGGGCCGGGAGCGAGGGGGGGCGCGGGGGGGGTCGCAGGGACCCGGGCCGGGAGCGAGGGGGGGCGCGGGGGGGGTCGCAGGGACCCGGGCCGGGAGCGAGGAGGGGCGCGGGGGGGGTCGCAGGGACCCGGGCCGGGAGCGGGGGGGGGCGCGGGGGGGTCGCAGGGACCCGGGCCGGGAGCGGGGGGGGCGCGGGGGGGGCCGCAGGGACCCGGGCCGGGAGCGGGGGGGGGCGCGGGGGGGCCGCAGGGACCCGGGCCGGGAGCGGGGGGGGGCGCGGGGGGGCCGCAGGGACCCGGGCCGGGAGCGGGGGGGGGCGCGGGGGGGCCGCAGGGACCCGGGCCGGGAGCGGGGGGGGGCGCGGGGGGGCCGCAGGGACCCGGGCCGGGAGCGGGGGGGGGTCGCAGGGACCCGGGCCGGGAGCGGGGGGGGGGCGCGGGGGGGGCCGCAGGGACCCGGGCCGGGAGCGGGGGGGGGGCGCGGGGGGGGCCGCAGGGACCCGGGCCGGGAGCGGGGGGGGGGTCGCAGGGACCCGGGCCGGGAGCGGGGGGGGGGGGTCGCAGGGAGCCGGGCCGGGAGCGGGGGGGGAGCGGGGGGGTCGCAGGGACCCGGGCCGGGAGCGAGGGGGGGCGCGGGGGGGGTCGCAGGGACCCGGGCCGGGAGCGAGGGGGGGTGCGGGGGGGGTCGCAGGGACTCGGGCCGGGAGCGAGGGGGGGCGCGGGGGGGGTCGCAGGGACCCGGGCCGGGAGCGGGGGGGGGACGCAGGGACTCGGGCCGGGAGCGAGGGGGGGCGCGGGGGGGGTCGCAGGGACCCGGGCCGGGAGCGAGGGGGGGTGCGGGGGGGGTCGCAGGGACTCGGGCCGGGAGCGAGGGGGGGCGCGGGGGGGGTCGCAGGGACCCGGGCCGGGAGCGAGGGGGGGCGCGGGGGGGGTCGCAGGGACCCGGGCCGGGAGCGGGGGGGGCGCGGGGGGGTCGCAGGGACCCGGGCGGGGAGCGGGGGGGGAGCGGGGGGGGTCGCAGGGACCCGGGCCGGGAGCGGGGGGGCCCAGCCCCGCGGAATACGGGCCCGCAGGCGCCCCCCCCTCACCTGAAGCGGGGCGAGTCCTTCAGACACTCCTCGAAGTCCACGGCCACCTTCATGGTGGGGCGAGGGGCAGGGCGGGGCGGGGCGCCGGGGGCGGTGCCGATCGATCGCCGCCTGTCCCATTGCAGAGACTGACAAGCACAGGCAGCCAATCGGAAAGCAGAATGCATACGCTTGGCCAATTCTGGCTTCTGTAGGCGGGCTTTCCTGCGGCTCGCGTGCCGGGGTGACGGACAACGAAAGTATCCAATCAAGTCAGGAGACTGGAGGCGCCTGTGCAATCACCACTAGGAGAGCTAACCAATCGCAGAACGCGACAGGCCGCTACTTCCTTATGGCGCCTTTTCTCCATGATTGATATCCAAGCAAGCCAATGGTCATAGGGGAAAGCCGCAACGTCACAGCTTTTACCCCGCTTGCCGGCTTTCACTGCTGACTGGCAGTGAGTTCGACCAATCAGAGAGGGAAAAGCTGGGGGCGGGCTTTGCAGCCGCCGAGAAAGGTAGCGAGGGCGTTGCCGGGCTGCTAGGCATAGGGCGGGGCTGGCTCGGCCCCAGAGGCCCCACGCACGGCGGGCGGGACCGTTGAGGAAACAGGGGGATGAGGGGCCGCCCCGCTGCCACTTCCCGGGGCAGGGCGGGTCCCTCCAGCCCCACGTGCACGGGGCGGCCCCGCGGGCCACGAGAGGAGCGAGGCTCCCGGCCGCAGGGCACGTGTCCCCGGGCTCAGAAGCGCGCTGCCCCGGCCGGCTTGTGAAACGCCCCCCCGCTCGGTCTCGCAGCCCCGGCCCTGTAATCGAGCCTTCAGCTCAGCCACAACAGCCAGGTGCCCGCGCCCAGCGGAATGTCTCAGTGCCGTGGCTGCCCTCGCTCTTACACCCGGGGATGCCCAGCGGCTACCCTCTGCCCAGCAAAACTAGTGATCCTGGTTCATTAGTAAACACGCATGTTAACTGGCATTGCTCGTGTCATTAAGGAAGGGCTGCGGCACTGCAGGGGCTTAGGAATATGGGGGGCTGGGATGCGTAGAAATAAGGGGCGCAGAAGGCTGTCCAATCCACAGGGCTGCCTGGTGCAACAGGGTGGGTAGTGCCTAGCCAGCAGCTCGCCAGCATGGGAACCTTACCTACATATAGCAACATGCAAAGTCCCACTCCTAGACAGCCACTCTTACCAGTGCACCCGGTCCCCTGTGTTCTTTCTGCAGTATAACAGTCCTTGCAAGCGTTTTATGAGAAATAATCCTAAACCCTGTGACTTTCATGAAAAATAATCGGATTCCATGCAAATCTCATTGTCCTGGCACAAAACCCCTGAACTTGCTTTAAGTTACAATAAGAGGAAGGTGCATATCAAATGTAGCGATCCTTGCTCTTACCTTTTTTGAGTTGTTCTTGGACAGACTGACCAGACACACAAACTCTCTCATATATACAAAAGTACAAACCAGATGTAAGTGGTTGTAAGTAATAGCACTCAGAACAAAGTAAGTTTCTAAGCAAAATAAACATTCCAGCTAAGCTCAGTACACTAAGAAACTGTCTACAGGGAATCTCTCACCTTCATTCTGAAAAGCTTCTTTCATAAACTGGACAGCCTCCCAGTCTGGGCTTTATCCTTCCCCCGTTCAGTCTTAGAGGTTTCCAGCAGTCATCTTGGGGCACAAGCAGTGGTGTCCTGACAACTGGCCCCCATAACTTTAAGGGCTCCTCTCTGAAATGGGTTGTGCAGAAGGTGGGAAGGCTTTGTTTGCTGGCAAGCCTCCCTCCATGTGAAAAAATACTACATTGAAGATGGACACCCCTATCAAATGACATAATACACATGTTCCTGTGGGGACTTTCAGCTCCACCTATGGACAGGCCCACTTACAGATCAATGACCTTATTAGCCATCACATTTCTGAATACCCTTAATGGCCCTCACTCATCATTCATACCTATATTAGTAATACAGGTTTATACGTCATATTTCTAACTTCCAACACAGGAATGATACATGCATACAAGCGGGAAAATCATATTCAGTAAATTACCATTATTCAAATGACACCTTACACAAAGTATTTTGTATGAAACAGTTTCCAGTTGTGCATACTGATAAGCATGCACATGGATAGAGCAAACCAGTCAGATGAAAAGCTCATACTGTTAAACAGAGGCAGGCGTGTAAGTGAATGAGAGAGAGACAGAGATTGCCCTGCAAAGAGGGGCTGAGATGTCAAGGTTCCCCCTCCCACTGCCTCAGAAGGGGTTGTTTCCTTCCCCTGTCCAAACTTACAAGATAGCACGCTGACATCCCCAAAACTGTCTCCCCCCACCACACACACACACACACTCTCTCTCTCTCTCTCTCTCTCACTTCTGCTGTAAAAGCGCTCTCTCTCTCTCACTTCTGTGGTAAAAGCAGCCATCACAAGAAGCACAGTGTGGGGACACAACAGCAAATTTCCCTGCGTCACTCTGGGAGCAGCACTGCAACTGCAAGCACTTTACACCTGCCAGTGTAGACATGGCCAACGAATGGCAGAGTGGCCAATACTGCCTGGTAAAATGGGCCCATTCAAACAAAATGAGTTTTAGTATAGCAAAAAGTGAAAGGTTATACATCTAGGACCAAGAAATGCAGGTAATCACTGCAGAACACAGGTCTGGAACACAATGATTCTGGAAAGGATTCAGGGGTCACAGCAGACAAGCAATTGAATATCAACTGCCAGCGTCATGCTATGGCAAAAAGGATTCATGCAATTCTTGGATGCACACAAACATGGGGGTGGTATTTGCTTGGAAGAAGGCATTGCGGACACACTGGAATGCTGCATGCAGTTCCGGTGTCTGTGTTTTAGAAAAGACATTGAAAAACCGGAGAAGGTACAGAAGAGAGCCACTAAAATGATTCCAGAATGAAGAAAATGCCTTCCAGGGAAAGATTTGAAACAGAACTCCATCTGGTCAGTTCATCAGCGATCGAGAGGTGACAACTTTTACAGGGAAAAGTCTGAGTATTGAGAGTTCTTTAATCTAGCATAGTAAGTCATAACAAGAACCAAGGGCTGGAAACTGGAGCCAAATTGCAATGAGAAATACAACAGAGTGACAGTGACTAACCATTGGAACAAAACAAGCATGGAAAAGGTTGGATTCTTCATCTCTAGCTGTCTTCAAATCAGGACCAGATGCCTTTCTGAAACAGGCTTTAGCTAAACAAGTTATGGGCTCAACACGGCAATGTGTGGGTGAAATGGAATGACCTGGGCTGTATGCAGGTCAGATGAGATTTCCTAAAGCAGCCCTCAGGCAGGCCAGGAGCTGGTTTCAGGGGGTTCCTGAGCCCCAGTGCCCCCACCTGAGGAGCCCAGGGGCAGAGTTAGGAGGGCATGAGCGGACACTGCCTCCCCAAACTGCAGTGCCATAATGAGAGTGGGGCAGTCCCACAGGAGGCTACCACCTCAGGTCCTGCTCCCGGGCCAGGTTAAAGGACAGGAAGTGCGGGGCAGCTACTGCTCTGGCTGGTGTCCAGGAGCAGAAAGTCATAGCATTCCCCCATCTCCTCCTTCAGCTGCTGGTGCCCAAGCATCACTTCTTCTCAGAATCACTTCCTCCCCATGGCGCACGTGTATGCTGGGTGTATGCGCATGTATCAGACCCTCCAGAAGCTTCTGCGGCCATGCCGTGTGACAAGGGGGACTGACCCACATGGGACAAACTATTCTGCCACATGCTTTACCCCACAAGTACCAAGGATGAGGGATTAGCCTAAGGCAGCGGCTCCAGGCCACGGCAGTTCTGGGGGCTGCAACTGGGGTACACCGCTCTCACCATGGCTGTTGGGAGAGGCGTGTCCTGCCTCGCTTCTCAGCCAAACAGCACTGGTCAGGGGCTGGGTCTTCCCCCAGGCACAGAAGAGCGCTTCTCTGCACTCTGGAGGATGAGCTAGCAGTGGGGCAGGGGGCGCTATGGATGCCAAGAGAGTGCTGGGTACAGGGTTAATACAGGGGGCTGGCACTGGGGGAGGTTCTGGGGGGAGGTTGGGTGCAGTCGGGCTCTGGAAACAGGAGGCTCGTGGTAGTGGGAGGTGATGGAGAACTCGAAGGGGTGGAGGGCTGGCACTGAAGGGGTTGGATGCAGTGGGGCACTGGAAACAAGGGGCTCATACGGGGGTCTGGTGGTGAAGGACGTCAGGCATTTGGGATGGGCGGCTGGCACTGGGTAGCTCAGAGTGGGAGGCTGGCACTAGGGGGCTTGGGTGCAGGGGACTCTGCAGTCAGGGCTGGCGCTGGGGAGCAGTGGAAGGGTGGGGGGCTCTGGAGTTAGGACTGGCACTGGGGGTTGAGCTTTTGGTGGACCAGTAATATTTTATTTGCATATGCATCATTTATATAATGAATATGCAAATACAATTATACCAGCCCACTGAAAGTTTGTGACTGGATTTGCTGGTCCCCAGTATCAAAAAGGTTGAGAACCACTGGCCTAAGGACAGAATCCAATATGGCAGTAGAAGGGCACAATCCGTCACGCTGGCAGCAGCAGTTACAGGATAACCAAGCAGATCCCACACCTGCTCCTAGATGGCTATAGAGTAGCATGGCAGATGCAGCTGTACGTATATATGCTCCCATGCTGTTGGGATGGCAGAGAAGCTGCCATACAGAGCATAACTCCACCAGGTTTGGTATCACACTGTGCCACACCGTATCAATAGAGGGTTTTTTAATATGATGCTACCAAGCTATTATAAAGCAGGACTCAGTAACCCCTCATTTGTAGAGCGGGGGGAGCGCTAACACTAACTTCAGTAGCCAGTTGTGATATAAAACTGCCTATTTCCCCTTTTAAAAAACCTTTGAAGTCAGAATCTGATAAGAAAAGACAGTAAATCTGTGAAATTACTATCAAATAGCAACTATAAAAACCACCTGAGAATATTTTGAGGAAGAGATCAAAAATCAACTAATTCAACACAAGATAATGGGCTATGTTAAGAAATTTAGTTTTCAATACACAATTCCATCAGGACATTAAACTCACAAGAATTTTCTTAATGAACAATTTAAATGATACTATTTGCAAATGAGAGTATAATATAAACTTTATTTACAAAAACTTATTTCTCCAGTAAGCAACATCATCTTGTATTCGTTTTACAAACAAAAGGCTTAAGAGACAAATGTAGTAAAAAACTTACCATGCACAGTTTGCAGAACAGATTCTTAGGAACTCAATTCCCAAATTTCTAAGGAAACAGTGGTAGCAGTCTACCTCCATTTTTATACATCACATTCAGTACTCAGCATCTGATAACCATCATGCTATTACAAGCCCATAAGCAATCTTACTACCTTCTTCCTACTAGATGAGCCAGAGACTTTTATTCCTGTTCCTCTCCTTTTCCCCAAAAGGTGGACTATTTTTCAATATGGCACACTTACAAAGTACAGGTGGCACCTTGTACAGTTTTTTTAAAAAACTATATACTGCACTGTAATAATCCCAAGCTTTGAAACAAACATATCTAACTTTAGAATGTCTAGAGGTAGTGGTGAGGACAAAGTGAACTAATCCCAGCTTCCATATTGAAATGACTTTTAACGTGCATCATGTTATGCCAAAAGCAAAATAAATGAACCAACCACCATCAATAAATAACAAAGATGCACACAATAATATTGTTATAGTGATGACAAGGGCTAAAGATGATCCTCTATCTTCTATTTTCTTTACCAATTAAAACCCACTTAAGAAAAAGATATTTATAGTCCAGTTGTATTTAATGCATCTCTAACGAGGTATCAGGAAGATCACGCATAGCATGCAGGGCCAATGGACTCAAAAACAACAAATTGCTCATAGTTGATGGAAGCTAGAGGTTCTCCATGAACTTGAGACGGCTCCTTCGTCCAGGTCGTACAACTCAACCTAACTTGGTGTTTTGTGATTTGCAATTCAAAACATTCTTTTTAAAATTATCTTCATTTACTGAAAAACAACAGTGTCTTTACATAAATAAAATCCTTCCCAGGTAGCACTAGGGATACTAACAGCAGCACCTCCTTGGAGCACTGGCTGTAAATCAGATTATGTACAAATTAAAAGAGGAAAGGAGGTGGCAAAAAGAGATCCAAGTGGGTTAAACTGCTCGCTCTTTGGCCCAAGTTAGTCTACAGAAATTGCTATGTTTGGCACTGAATGACAGCACATGCAAGATTGAAACTGGAGCTTTACTGCGATGGAGTGGGTCAACACCATTCGGCAGATGTTTAGCTCTTGCCTTGTAACTGGACAGTTTATTTGTAAGTAATGTCAACCCATCCAAAGAGCAGCCCTGAGTATTTAACAAACCAGCAAAATAAATTTGAAAATGTAAGACAAGCACAGCAAAGAACTCCAATACACACATGCTGGCTCCTGTTTTGGCAGGGGGAGGAAAGAGGAGGAAGAAATGCCATCCTTCAGACAGGTACAGATGTGTAGCAACTCCTATTTTCTCTTTCTCTGTCAAGAAAACCAGACAGGGTCTAATCCTTGAGTGCTATGTACACTACAGCTCCAGTAATTAATCAAGCCAATGGATGTCAGCTCCCATTAATTGCCTCACCTCTCATGGGAGCCCAGCATCTTTCAGGACACAGCCAAAAGTGACCAGAATCAAGTTTCAATCAATATTTTTGCAATTCTAACATCTTGACTGGAAAAATAGCAGGAAATAAAGCACTTATTTTTCATATAATCAAGCAAAAAGAGATGCATTGTACAATCTCTCCTTCCAATTAATGGATAAAAGAATTTTAGTCAGAAATAAAATCAGGCCTCCACCAAAATTATGAGATCATGTTTTCCTTTTGATGTTTAAGTCTTTAGAATTCACATTACAAGTTTTTACTCCACAATCTTGAGGGTCAGACTTTTTTTTTAATTAATCAATGAAGTTGAGATTCCCGCTAATCACACAAATCCAGGACCTGGGACTAAGAAACTCTAAATACTACAAGACCTGGAAACACCTCTATCTACAAAATGGGAAACTAACCAAAGACTGAGGAATCCACACACTAACTGGTGCGGCTCACCCCCACACTTCTGGCAAAAGACTGTCTCCTGAAACACTCTGTGACATTATTCTTCCAGGGACAAACATGGCATTCTGGTGTTTCAAAAAGCTCACACATGAGTTCAAAATAATTGTAAAATAACTTCTTCATTATTTTATTCAGACTTCACAAATACAGTGGACAGGAAGTCATTTTAAAATAGGACCGCATAATTATAAGACTTATGCAACCATTCAAATGTAGTTCAAATTTAAGAGAGAAACAGACATAATTGAATACAAAATATTCCATGACCAAACCCCAGCTTAAAGTGTACTTCATTTGCAGAATAAAACCAAGTGCTATCCTGAACACTGTTACATTCACACCATAGTTAAGATCTTTTGAGAGGGAGGTTGTTTAGTCATCTGCAGGTTCAGTGCTCTCCTCCATCGCAGCTACAGAACCACACTGTTAACAGCACATAAATTATACATTAGATGCAATCTCCCTTTTAGTCTTCCAAATAGCTTTCATCTTACAAATGCAGTTGCTGCACATTATACTGGACCAGAAAACTTCTATACGAGTGGTTTTCAATACACGGATTACACCTGGCCAGAGGAGAAGGCCGGCATGATACAGAGCTATACCATTCACTCTCCTCAGCACTGAAGTAGATTTGCTCAGACAACTACTTATCCTCAGATGCTAGCAGCATGAGTTCATATCACAGCAAGTCAGAAGGTGCAAAGGATTCTAAGGTAGGTCTTAAGGGAATCAGCTGAAAGTGATGGATGGGGGGGCCTGAAGTGGAAAAAAATGGGAGAAACTTATTTGTTCAGATCTTAAAAGTTAAGGGAAGTTCCCAAAGCAATCCATCCCCAAGGGAAGAGATTATCAAAATTCGATGTGAACTTTAGGTCTGCACATCTCTAATGTATAAATATCCCACCAGGTGTCAGTGGTGTCTCAGTCAGGAACTAGTAACCAAATCCAAACAGATTTATTTTTAAACCACAAAAATAATACCGTTCTTCTCTTATAAAGATTGAGAAAATAGGAATCATGACATACTGACATCCATCATGTCAGAAAAAATTTACAAGTTACACTACTAAAATAATCCCTTTTTCAACTGCTAAATTTACCTGATAGTAGCATCAACCTGTTTGCTATTCTGTTTGGCTCTTTAATTCCAAAACCCTTCTACTTCAAGAAATACCACATCTAGAACAGTGTCAAATAAATAATCAACAAACCCAAAGATACTGTTTTTTTGTATGTTTTAAAGCATTAGTGTGACAATATGCTATGCAAGTTAATGTGTCTCGTATATACAGGGAATGCCTTTCTGGCTGGATGGATTATGAAGCCGTACTCTCCATGAAATTCTAGGCACAAGAATAACCAGGCTAGGCAGCTTTTCTGCCTAATATAGGAGTCTCTAAAGTTATTAACATTCTTGGCAATACATCACTATAACTGATATGCTTCTCAATACTTAAAAGTCGCAAAACCATGTAGCACTGGATAAGTTTTTATCTTTGACAAGCAGTTACAGTTCTGGACAAATCTCTTCCACGCTGTGCACTCTGTTCTCCAGCTGGTCACTAGTAGTATGTGCTGTGTAACAGAAAAAAAGAGAGATTAGGAAACTGTTTGAATATTCATGGCTTGAATCACACGCATTCACAAGTCCTCCCTTTGTTGCCTCAAAGACCTGAAGTAACATCTGGCAACCCTGAGGCACACTTGACTCAGGGTATTTCTACACTGCAATGTAAGACCAGAGTCAGACTCAGCCCATCACGTTTTAGCTCAATGTTTAATCCTGGGTGCACCCACTACAACACAGGGTTTTGCAACAAAGTAGCACAGTGCTATGGTGAAAGGTCACATAAGTATAGTTAGTTATATTCAACACATGCTCTCAATTGCTACTTCAGCCTCAACATGCTACCTGAATTAAAGAAACTAGCACATCACCCTTCACATCCAAAATTTTCCTTAAAAGAATTCAGAATCAGACACACAACCTTCAGGTCCATACAATATTACAGAAGAAACTTTTACCTTAAACACACACAATGCAATAAAAGAAAGATGTTATGCCAATCCCAAAAAACAATGCTTCTCACTTACCAACTTGGCAGAATGCAGTCCTATGTAAGTATTAATTGGTTCAAGATTAACTGTCTAATGGCCAGAATAAACAAGGAAACTTAGAACCAAGAGTAAGGACTCGTGTCTTCGATAGCTGATTTGAAGAACCCTATTTAAAAGGTATTGGGACACTGTTAACTGCCTCCAAATGCCAAAGGAGTCTGAGATACAAGGGTAAAGACTTGTATGATCAAATTAGGGAGTGATATCATCCTCCATCCATTAGTGGAGCAGATATGACTTCAAAAAGAAAGGCTCCCATCCCCGACCCCTTACTATAAGGCAGGGCTACTCCACCTGTGGCCCATGGCCTATTTGTTTGCTGCCCACGGTGTGATTTCGGTTTACGTGGGGCTCAACACGCAGCCCGCAGGTGGGATCCTTTGAACATGACCTCTACTGGGAACAAGTTCCACAGCGGCGAGGCGGCTCCCAGGCTGGGTGAGCACTGAAAGACGCAAGTGGACGGGCTGGCTGGAACAGACAGGTACAGGGTGTCCGCGTTTCTAGCCCCCAGGGAGGAGGTGCCAGGAGCACCGGGGCATTGTGGGAAGTGCTGGCTGCTTAGCCTTGAGGGCAGAGCCTGAGAGGTGCTGACTGGCTCACACTGGCCACGTTTGGCACCACGGCTTAAGGCTTAATCTTGGTATTCATGCTTGTAAGCGTGAAAGCAGCTATTTGCATATATATTCACATGTATATGCAACCACACTTCAGTTGTGGCCCTCCAACATGTGCGGTGAGTATCATTGTGGCCCCTGGACTTCCAAAGTTAAGTAGCCCTGCTACAAGGCAAAGTTCGGTAGTCAGACAATTTTCATGAATAGTGCTGACAAAATAAAGAACAGTCATTTACTTATTTCTAAAACACGAGAACTAGGAGTCAAAGGAAATTAATGGGTAGCAAGTTTAAAACAAACAAAAAGAAGTATTTCTTCATGCAACACAGTCAACCTGTGGAACTCCTTGCCAGAGGACGTTATGAAGACCAGGACTTTAATAGAGTTCAAAAAATAACTTTATACATTCATAGAGGATAAGTCCATCAATGGCTATTAGCAGGGCTCGCCAGCCACACTGTACGGCGATTTGTGCATGCGCAGATCGTTCTGCATATGCGCAGATCACCCAAGCCCAGCTCTTCCGGGTTACAATCTACTCACCGGTGGCGAGTAGATTGTACTATTTGTCGAGCTTTTAGCCAGGAGGGGTAGGAATGACGTCCCTAGCCTCTGTTTCTCAGAAGCTGGGAATGGGTGCTGGATCACTTGGAGATTACCTGTTCAGTACATTCTTTCTGAAGCACCTGGCATTGGCCACTGTCGAATAGGACACTGGGCTAGATGGATCTTTGATCTGACCCAGTCTGGCTGCTCTTATGTTCTTACTAATACTTCCCCTAAAGAGAGTGGGGAGAGGGAGAATCAAGACTGAGCTCAGTTGCAGTATAAGATGGATGCAACAGAAGAATCTTAACAGAATAATGGGAAATAGGACAAAGGCAATAATGTATGTTTTATACCCTCTCTAATTATAACCTGAGAGGAGAAAGTGACCATGACCTGGCTCAGTTAGCACCTTCTGTATGAAGAATCTAAGGCAGTTGTTACAATGAATCAGTATTCCCCTTTCCAGCTGGAAAACTGGTCTCCTTGGAACATCTTTTACTGATAATTATGGGGAGGGATAAGACCCATTTTGGATGAGAATTACACAAAAACATGCCCCCACTGGATTCTGCGCATACTTAACATTTCCCTCAGTAGGAACTATCAGAGCCTCACAAAAGGATAAAAAACCTTCAGCAGCAGCGTCCTGATGAGAACCCAAACAAGCATTAAAAGTGACCATCTATAAACCACTCTGTGGGTAACAGTCCATGCGGCAGACACTCTCTCCCACAGAAGGGATTTGTCTCTGGAAGCAGACACAAGTCTACTGAGATCCACAAACACTTACCTCGTCTGAGGACCTTAATCGGCAAACAGAAATACTGAGTAAATAGGGCAATTCAGAAGGAACTGAAGCAATGCAGTATATAACCCGGAGATAAGACTACACGACAACTTTAATACCAGGGTTTTCACTTAAAAACCTTGAGAAGGGTAATCAGATACCGGACGCAAAGCAAGCTCACCTGAGGCCAGAACGGAAATATTTTATCAACAGTTGCCCCACAAATGCACAGCGAAGAACAGAATGGGAAGGCACAAATGCACATTAGGTGGTCTGGCTGCTACTGAACTAGAGTGACTACCTTCACCTCTGCCAAACAGTGCATGAGCCCTCACACTGCTTGTAACTGACAAGAGACACTCTTCACTAAGCAGGATGGGGACGGAGCTTGGGTCTGGCAATATACTTTCCTCACCTTCTGGCAATGCAGATAAAAATAACGCACATTATTGTCCGGATAAAACAGAAAGGCAGGTAGCTGTAGGCATAAGCAAGCTGTTGTCCACAAACGGGATTTACGATTTCCAGGCAGACACTATGGACTGAACCTTGACCTCACAAGATAAGCTATGGAGGCTGGAGTGTGAAGGACTGCTCTGGGCTGATTGCAACGTTGTCTACATTCAAGTTCTGGCCTACACAAGAAAGCAGTTGTCTCATGACCAGTATGCGCTACTGAGCATGCACATAATTCATGTGCAGTGCATTTTCCCCCTGCAGAAAATAACTTCTGCTAGAAATTGCTGCCCACCAGCAGCCACTGTGGCACTGACCAGAGTAGCTATCTTGAGCAGGAACAGGCCAAGCTCCTGACAGAGAAGAGAAGTCGAACCTTCCCGCTGCACCCTGCTGGTTTGGGCTAGGTCAAGAGAGGAAGTAGCGAGGCTCAGACTGCAGTGGAGGCAAACTGGGGGCTAATTTGGCTACGACAACTCAGGAAAGAGATCTTGGAGTTATCGTGGACAGTTCTCTGAGAACTTCCACACAGTGTGCAGCGGTGGTCAAAAAGCCAAATTATTAGGAAAGGGATAGAAAATAAGACCCAGAATATCTTACTGCCCCTGTATAAAACTATGGTACGCCCACATCTTGAATACTGTGTACGGATGTAGTCTCCTCACCTCAAAAAAGATATTTTGGCCTTGGAAAGGGTTCAGAAAAGGGCAACTAAAATGATTAAAGGTTTGGAACGGGTCCTATATAAGGAGAGGTTAAAGCGACTGTGACTTTTCAGTTTAGAAAAGAGGAGACTGAGGGGGGGATATGATAGAAGTATATAAAATCATGAGTGGTGTGGAGAGGGCGGATAAAGAAAAGTTATTTATTAGTTCCCTAAATAGAAGAACTAGAGGACACCAAATGAAATTAATGGGTAGCAGGTTTAAAACTAATAAAAGAAAGTTCTTCTTCACACAGCGCGTAGTCAACCTGTGGAACTCCTTGCCAGAGGAGGCTGTGAAGGCTAGGACTATAATAGAGTTTAAAGAGAAGCTAGATAATTTCATGGAGGTTAGGTCCATAAAAGGTTATTAGCCAGGGGATAAAATGGTGTCCTTGGCCTCTGTCAGAGGCTGGAGAGGGATGGCAGGAGACAAATCGCTTGATCACTGTCTTCGGTCCACCCTCTCTGGGGCACCTGGTGCTGGCCACTGTCGGCAGACAGGATACTGAGCTAGATGGACCTTTGGTCTGACCCAGCACGGCCGTTCTTATGTTCCTATGTAAAGGGGATAGCTGGATGGGAGCTTAGACACAAGACAGGGGAAGCATCTGAATGGTGTCTCACAGATACCTGGATGATGCAAAGAGGGGGCTCAGTGCAAACACAAACACAGGGATGAAGGAGGGGTACAGGGCCACGGGGGAAGGCAGTGGCTCAGATACACATTGGGATGGGGGAGGGAGTGCAGGGACACGTGAAATGGGGGGGGAGGTGTAAGAGTGGGGGTGAAGGGACACATGGGGATAGGGCAGATGTGCCTGATTGAATATGAGAGGCTAGGGGGCAGCCTGGGTCTGCGTGGGGAATGCTTCATAAGAACCCTTCCCTGCTCCTCCCCCGGAAACCTGTTCAGTATTTCTCACCCACGCCCAACAGCCTTCAGGTACGCTCCCAGGCTCCTTCCCTCTCCCTCCGCTCCTCCAATACCCTGGACTCCCCCAAGCCTTTGCATGGCTTGCGAGCCGGTGGGGGGAGGAGGAGGAAGAGGGCAGGAAATACGGTTCTGTATTGCCGTTTCAATAGAGTACTCAAAGCTCTGTATTAATATGCTTAGTAAGGAATCTATTTATCAAACAACATTCCCTGAATCTTTCTCCGTGTCGGTATTACTACAGGCAGAATGTTGGAAGGTGTTGGCCAGGCCCAGCAAGGCTTCATGAATGGAAAGGGTGGCCCCTCTCTGGGCACAGGTGTCAATTATCTTGTGCTAGCTCTGCCTGCACTCCCAGAGATGTGGCCACCCTTCTCACAAGGGTTTGGAACACTAACATCCCCCAGAAAAGAAGCAGATGTTGATTCCTGGGCGACAGCCTCACCTGGAGAAGATAAAATATTTGGAGCAGGAATAGATCAGCTAGGTTCCTTCATTATTGCTCTCTCTTCTGTAGACTACAACAAGGGAAGCAGCCATGGGCCCATAGAAGGGGCTTCCTTAAGGGTCCCTGGTATGAACGAAAGCAACCTCCTAGACCCTATAGCACTAGTTCGAGATGCCCAGTAAGGTTACTCCCTTGGAGATATTCCACTCTTCATATGGCCCAAAGTGGTGTGTGCCACCCGGGGCCTCCTTGAAAAAAGCCCATCATAACTTTTAGTTTTGGTATCCCTGAAGAGAAAAGAAATAGCTCTCCTCAGTAGATAGAACAGCAGTCCTAGCTAGTGTTCATGAAGATCTTAGGTGTCACCCTAATGACTGACAAGAGGAAATGCCCAAGGGAGCTCACAGAAGTGAGCGAGGCACCTGAAATGTAGTCAGGTATACTGGTGTCAGTGGTGCTGACAGAAAACGAAGAAGCCAGTGCAAGAGATGGAGCCATGCTGATGATGCATGTTGATTGTGCAGACATGGACACCACTGGTGATGGATGCTGTAACAAGGAAGAGTGGTACCTGCAAACATAAGAGGGTCCACCACTGCAATGAAGGACCCCAAAGTTGACTGCACCAGAGGTAACTGTTCAGCCATGTGGGCCAACAACATCAGAGTCAATGACAATAGTGGAGATACCAATCTTGATGGTTCCGGTGAACATTGGTGTCAGCAGCCAGATTCCAACTCACCAGAGGATTTACTGGAAGCCCTTTTCTGAGGCAAATAGAGTGGGACTTTGAACATCCCTGAGACCCAGATGACAGAAGCTTAGAGTACTTGGAGGAAATCACTGTGGACAAGGAGTGGCATGTCTGTCTGTCTCAAAGTCAGGGCACTTTTTGTAGCTGGAGAGTCCGTCCTCTTGTGGTCAAGGTCCAATTCAGAAAACCACCTGTTTCTTTGTTGTGATACTGAAGAAGATACACACTAAATGCCTCTCAGGTCCCCACCTAAATAAATTAAGCAGATTTTGTGCTACCTGTGACAGGGGTCACAGTCTGGCATGTGGCACACTGCTTAAACCCTGGGTATTTCTTAATATTAAATCCATCAATTCTCGTAACAACATACAATCTAACTCTCCTAAACTATATGAAAATTAAGTGGAACTCTAGACAGTGAGAAAACTCTTTAGAGAAGCTGGTGAACCAAAGCTGAATAGTGCAGGGAGCTCCAACTCTCACCACAGGCAGTAAGAGGGAACCAAGAGAAGTGGTGACAATGCTCTTCTATGTCCTCAGCTCAACACAAGAAGAGAGTTTGGGCACCTGCACCACCGCACGGCACTGCTGGAAAAGTCACCAACTCAAATACAGTGAGTGTTTACTGTCAGTTGAATGTATATGTGCACAATCACCTGAAGAACCACCAACAGTTGTTGCCCACCTATTGGCCTATTACATCTGTAAGCCTCACTGAGGGCTATCCGTTCTCTTAGCATTAGCCTAATTGCAGATGACGTTCCGAAGGATGGTAGGAATTGAAGATATGGACAAGACGTTTACTAATGCAGGTTTGCTTAAAGTTCATTCCCCTTTTATCATTCCTGGCCCCAAACACTGTATGTATAATCAATTGCTCAAAGAAGAGCTTTCAGTCCACCAGTGAAGATAAAACTGGAGAGTTATTGGATTTTCAAAAGAAAAATAAATTAGGCAAATGGAGCAAAAGTGAACCAGATAGTCACCTATTACTTAGAGATTAAAAGGTGGTGAACTATTTCACCAATTAGGCCAAGTGATACAAATGAAAAAATTAACAGCAGGACGTTAAGCAACAAGTCCACTAAAAGGAATCCGTTAGGTTGGGAAAACTCAAGCTGAACTAATTAGGAGAGTTACTGGGACTGGTGGACTGGTAAATAAAGCGTTAGAAAAATGTACAATCAGTCGGGCATGAGCAGTCACTCAAGAATGGATAATTACCGGGTGCAGCTCAGAAGTCGGACTATGAAGCAGAATGAAGTGACGTCAAACAGCAGAGATGTAAAAATGCTGCAAAGGTGTGCTCTTCTTTCCCTGGGAGAATGCAGCTGGGGAGCGGAGCCGTCTCCCTGCTCTATAGCAGGGAGCAGAAAGGTGGTGCTATCTTGAAGCCATGCAGAAAGGCCGCAAAGATGCCTACTGGAGTCGTCCTTTCCCCTAGAGAGTGAAGCTCTAGTAAATGCCATTATATGGCTTAGGATTATGTATTACCATCGAAAGCTAAACAAACAGTGGGTCTGGGAAAGATATAAGACGACTCCGCAGGAGCAATTATTGTGAGCGTTAGCCTCCACCCCCCCGCCCTCCGGTAATACCCACTGTATTCAATTCTATACACGATATTTGAAAATTCTGCAAAATTCTCTATTTTGTCAAAACAACACAATATAAATCATGCCAGTTTCAATTATTTCAAAATATCTTTCAGGAAGGGTGTCTATAACTATACAGATCCAAAAAATAAAGATCCTGGTACTGTTTTTGACAACCTAGAATTCTTTCCTAGGCATATTAATACAGAACGTTGAGTAATTTGTTTAAATCATGATACAGAATTGTATTTCCTGCACCTGTCAGAAGCAGTGAAAAGCTTGGGAGACTTAGGGATAACAAAAAAGCCTGCGTGATCCTGGAAGCCATTGGTCTGGATGGGGGAGTAGACTGGTCGGAAGTTGGGAAGTCTCCCCCATGAAACTCTGGCTGACCCCAAGATTCTCCCAGTCAGGCTCATCTGCCCCTGTCCCCACAGTTCCCACATGCCCATGGGTCCTGAAGCCTTTCTCCATCAACGCCAGGCTCAAAGTTACCGCCCCAGTAGCTCCTGAGAGCACATTCCAGTCCATGCCCCCCACTAGCCATTTTGAATCCCAATCTGTGACCCCACAGGAGTCCTGTGTGGCCCATTCTGGCCTAACAGTCCCTGAACAGGATGTTATGATAAACTTCTACTCCTGGAATTCTGCAGCACTGAGCATGCACAGAATTTTCTTTTTCCTGAGTAAAATATATTCTTGCCCAAGGTGCAGCAGTTCTGCTTTTTGCTCACAGTTGGCTATTTTGGTGCTATAGCAGCCTCTAGTGGGCAAAACGTGGAACTGCAGTACTTGGCCACAAGGATTTTTCTGTCATCAAAATAGGAAGCTATGCTGGGCAGATGAATTCTGTGCACCCTGGGATGCGGATAATAGCAGCACCAAGTCTGTGATTTATAGCCAAGAACTGAAAATAGCAGCTGGGAGCCTAGACCATTTCCATAGAATTTCTCATTTTACACAAGACTCTAGTTCATACGCGGGGTGTTAGCGACTAGTCAGCTATCAGATAGTCACTTCCCTCCCTCCTTGCTGCTTCTATCAGACAGAGGCTGCAAGGGGCGGGGAGCAAGAGCAGGTGTTAAAGCCAGTTCCCCCCAGCACCAACTCTGCAGGGGGCAGGGGAGGCAGAGGCACAGCGGGGAAATGGTGCAAGCAGGGACTGTTCAGTCCCCCTTGGGCGTTTCTGCTTTGGAAACATACAAAAGCCCTCTGGGGATCTTGTACATTTCAGAAGCAGAAGCGCTGCAGGGAGCATGGGACAAGCGAGGACTCAAGCAATCCTCGCTCACCCCGTGCTCTCTGCGGGGGCACCCACCCCCCCTTCCCCGCTGCCTTTATAAGAGACTGGAGGAAGATGGGAGAGAGACAGGAACTGGTGCTGGGGCGAGCCAGTTTAAAAGCCTGTCTCCGCCGGCTCCCCCCCCCCGCACAGCACTATCTCCAGGGTGTCGCCTGCCTATCAGAGGCAGCAGAGCAGGGATAGGGGACACTGCTGCGAAGCAGCCCCTGTCTGTAGGGGTCCCAGCGGCAAGCCCCCCCCCCCCCGTGGATAGAGGCTGTTGCCACAAAGCAACCCCTGTTTGTGGTGGCCAGGACTGTCCGCTGAGAAAAGGAGCTGCTCGATTCAGTGTGAGCCAGGACCGAGCAGTCATGGCAAGCGCTGATTGCTGCATTTTTGCATTTTAAATGTAGTAAGAGTCCTGCGGTTCTAAGTTACTACATTTAAAATACAGAGCCACAGCACAGTGGCGGTTCCAGAGCTGGCACGGGCCAGGACAGTTCATTCCTGACTAAAGTCGGCTCCAGGAGCTACCCCCCCTGCGACTCTGCACAGTGGCACTTATCGACTGATCATACAGTCGATACTAATTGTATTGACTAAATGATTAGGCAGATAATCCCATTTTAACACCCTTAGTCTCTACAGCTGTGAAGAAAAACTTCCAAATATGAACTAGATGTAAACATAGGATCTTCTAGTCTGTAAGCTGCTCGGATATTTCTGCTACAGCTTGCCAAGCAGCAGCAGCTCAGCAACATTAAGATTTCAGAGTCATGGCTACTACAGTCTTGTTCATTTTTCTTAATGTCAGTGGTGCTCTCACATCAATTTCATGATGCCTACAAGTGTTTCAAAGAGCTAAGCTTCAGCAGAAGTAGACAATCATTCTTAATAGGGAGGACACCCCAAATACAACTTGGGGAAGGAACAGAAGAGTACAGTATTGCAGACAAGAAGCGTAGAGATGGAAAGAGAAAACATGCGCTCTCTCTCACCCCAGCAGCTTGAGGTGGTATGAAATTTCACATTTATAGAAAATTGCTAGCGAGAAGCTGATACAAAGACTGGAGACTTGAAACAGATTCCATGAACAACCACCAACTAGAAATCACAGCACTCTTCCAGCAGGTGAGATGGCAAGGAGGCTGGGCTCCTCAGTGCAGATACAAAACAGCTACAAGTTTTGTTTGTCTCTAGGCACTGGACAACTACTTGCTACAGACTAATACACCTGCCCCTCAGACAGAAACACGCCATTTTATAAAATAAAGACACAGACCAATGTCCTAGCAGCTTAGCTGAACAGTTGCACAACTGTAAGTGGAAGATTTTGGCTCTGCTCTGCCACCCTATAGCATTTATGCGGGGTGGCTCCAGGCCACAAGGCGGTATGGCAGCAGAGTGGCAAACAAGCACAGAGGCACTCCTGCATGCTGTGTTTATTTCAGGTATCACTACAGGGCTTGCTCTCACCTCAATAAAAGTTCTGGCATCTGCTGCAACAAGATTCTGTTTATTCAGTGGAAGTATGACTGGTGAGAGAGAACTTCTGAAGTCTTTGAAAGACAGGGGTTTCCTTATCCATTGCGTCATCACGAAGCAGAACCGCTGGGTATGGGCCAACACTACCAATGTGGTGCATTTCCAAAGCTAAGAAATGAGTAGCCCCGTGGCAACTAAGGGCATGTCCACACTGCTGGCTAAAGTAGAGTTAATCTACACAACTTCAGCTATGTTAACTGCATAGCTGATGTCGAAGTAGCTTAACTCAGCTTTTGACGCTGTCTACACAGCAGGAAGTCGAAGGAGGAACACTCTTCCTTTGACTTCCCTTATTCCTCATGAAATCAGGGTTACAGAAGTCGAAGTAAAAAGCCTCATTTCAAAACAACAGGCTTGCTATGTAGACCCACACTCTATTTCGAAATAACATAAGTTACTACTTGTTTTTAAAGTTACAGAATGACACGGCTATCCCTCTGACACGTCCAAAGCTAAGAACTAGATGTCAAGGTGATGCCTAGACACAACAATGATGAATGCTATTTAAATTCAACATAGGGAAAGGGATACTCTCTGCCTTTGGGGCTACATAAGGAGTGGGAGAGAAAGATAAACTGCTTTGCTTTTTAGCACTTTTATCAGTTCAAAGAACCACCATGTTTAAACATGCCTTTGACCAATAGCTGCTTACCAGGTTCAGGGGTTTCTGTATTCATGTTTTCTACTTCTACAGCATCATGCATCTCCTCATCTTCATCATCCTCATCTTCCGCCTCACCATGTAGTTCTTTTGCCATTAGCTGCCTTGCCAATTTAATATTTCGTCCTTCATTGTAGTGCATTTTTCTCTTCATTTCAAACTGCTTCCTTTTTTCTGTAGAAAGAGTGGGAAAAACCATGTTCAACACACAGATTAGGGATGTTAAATATCAAGTAACTGACTATCAAATAGCTGAAGCATTGTGCATCGACTATTCGATTAGTCGATAGGGCGCTTCCGCCTTTGAGGTGTAGCCCTAAGGCTGTTGTTACACTTTAAATGTGAAAGCACAGCATGGAGCCCAGGGTCAGCTGGGGACTGACCCTAGGCTCTGTGTGGCGCTGTCACTTCTAAACGCTATGGGGAGCCCAACGTCAGGTTTCAAACGTTTCAAAGCGTCAGCACCGCACAGAGCCCGGAGTCAGCAGGGGAGTCCCCAGTTGATCTCGGGCTCCACGTGGCGCTGCCGCTTTGAAATGCTGTGTGCAGCCTGGGGACAACCCAGCTAGCTCTGGGCTGCATGCGGTGTTTCAAAGTGGTAGTGCTGCATGCAGCCCGGAGCCTGACCCCAGGCTCCACATGGTGCTGCCACTTTGAAGTACCCCTTCCTCTTCCCCCAGAAACTCTTTCTGATAGAGGCAGGAAGGGGGGGGGGGGGGGGGAGAGAGGAACTAGTCAACTAGCCTGTCGACTATCCGATGAGCATTTGCTTATCTTATAGTTGACTAGTCCTTCACATCCCTTACACAGATATATTTTTACATTAGTTCTTTGGAATGATTCCAACATTGCACTGTTTGCGAGATAGGAGTTGCCTCTCCTGGAGCGGATGCAATCTTTGTGTCATGTAAGTTATTGTATGTTTTGCTTTAAGTAATTAGTTTAAAGTACTTTATGGAAGGATGCTATCAAACTGACAATTAATAAGGTATCCATAAAATTTTTCCAAGTGAAAATAAATCTCAGAGGAGTGGGGCACAACTTACTCCTCACATACCTTTGCTAGGGGATCATCTGTTTTGGGAAGATTTAGAGATACAGCACCAGGACACATGGGGAAAACAATTTAAGAATTAGATTTGTTGCTACTTAATTATCTGTAAACACTTATGTTTGGTAGAGGTGATACTAATAAGGAAGAAGGAAAAGAAGGAAATCTGACTGTATTGAGGGTATTTTATAAGACTGAGTTGTGCTCACCAAACACATGTGACTTGACATGGACCAAATAAAAACATATGGGAATGTTTCATTCAGTGAATTAAAAGGCGTAGTGCCTTCTTGTTCAGCAATTTAAGACTAGCCTCATCTTAGTCCTATGGACAACTTGAACAAATCACTGCAGAGTCTAGCAGATCAAGCCCTACAGCTGGCTTAACTTGCTTGCCTGCTAACTGCCAAGAGTCAGCCACCAGGAACCGTTTTACCAAATGGAGAAGAAAAGCTCTTTCCACACACCCACCTAAGATCCTAGCCCCAGAAACTCACATCCTACATTTTTCCTATAAAATAGATATTGGCTTAGGTTATGGCAATTCACCACAATCATATTAATCTTTACTTCTTGACAGTCTCATGCACAGCTTCAATTTCCTTGTTAGAATCTGAACGTTAAGTTTCATTTTTGGACATGCAGTGTGGAACCAGAAAAAACAAGAAACAGCAGTACAGGTTGACCCTCTGTGGTCCGGGACACTCTGGTCCAGCAACATCTGTGGTCTAACAGGACCAGAGAGCCCCAGCCAGCGAGGTTGCCAGCAGCTGGCAGCCCACAGGGTCAGTGGGTCCAGAAAAGAGACCCGCCAGCCAGGAGACGGGCCGGCAGCCCAGAGAGGAGCCTCACCAGTAGGCTGGGAGCAATGCACTGGCCAGGGCCACAGCCAGGAGGAGAGCCCCTGGAGAGTCCAAGGCCTAACTTCCCCTGTCCAGCAAACTCCCTTGTTGGGACCAGGGAAGCCCAACCTGTATCTCTCTACAATCAACACCCGGGTTTGTACCCCAAGATGTTTCATTGCTTTACTATTTTGTTAAAATGCTATAAGCCAAATTAATTCAGAGTAGTGTCTGCTTTGAAGCTGTACTGAGAGATCCTATTTAGGGATCACTATGAATAGCCTGCTAGCTCCTCTCCCAGCTGATTCATAGAATTACATTGGCTAGAAAGTATAGGTGCTTTTCCTGCCCATTAAGAGGCAGAAGTGATACACAGCTAGCAAGAGACAGTTATTTGTAATTCAGTGTAGGGCTGTAAACCACAGTTGAACTAACCAAACTTGATTAATAAGCTTTAATTACAAATATCTGTAATGAAAAATAAGTGAGCTCTGTACGCATTGTATTGTAACAGAAATATCTTAAAAATGTGAAAAACATCCACAAATATTTAAATAAATGGTATTCTATTATTAACAGTGTGATTAATCACAAACTTTTAATGTTGAGATTAATCACTTTTTTTAATCACTTGACAAGCCCTAACAAAGTCCAACTGAAAGGTGTGCTGATTAAGTGGTAACCTTCTAAAACAGAACCATCTGTGGCTCAATAAACAAGCACTTTTGGAAACTACTCCCATGGACTCATCCTACAATAAGAGCTCCTTTGAAACAAGAGAGTCTCATCCTTATGAACTTGCTCTCAGACTAGTATAATGGATGCAATTCAATCTAACCAAACTTGGAAGTATCAAAGGCAATAAGGAATCCAAGTCACCTCTAGAAAGACTGTTTCTCCAGTTTTAGATCACAGCATCCTTCTAACTACTCAGAATTTAGCAGAAAAAATAAAACCTACCCCGTTCTTCAGGTGTTAACTCTTCATCATCATCCTCATCCTCGCTGTACACTTCTTGAGCTAGAATCCTGGGTCCTTTACCTTCAGCTGCCACTGCTAACCTAACCAAAAGGCACAGGAAGAAGTGCTGAAGCAGCATATCAATGGCTCACAATTAAGTACTTAGCCTGTATATATTGTGATGCCGTCAGGCTGGCTACAAGGAAGTAACAGAAAGCAGGGTATATTAAACAAGCCCCCGTCTCCTTGGTAACCAAACAAGGTACTTCATGGTAATTAAAATACCTGGAGGCCATCAACAATCTGCTAGAAGGAGTTGGGACAGGTTTATTGGGACACCTGGAGCCAATCAAGGACTGGCTAAAAGCATGCCCCTTCAGTCAGTTCAAGAGTTGTGGGAGGAGGGCATGGTGCAGGAGAGCAGAAATAGTAAAGATACTGTCACATACCAGGAGGAACCTCTACAGGTACAGACAAAGGGCAAGAAAAGCCCTGCCCAGGAAAAAGCCTTTTCAGGCCCCAAAAGTTTGAGGGAAGTAAACCCCTGATAGAAGGGGAAAGACTGAGTTAAGAAATTCAGTGTGATTGCCTCCATATCCAGAGAGAACACCAGAGACAAAGAGATTGTTTCCTTCCCCTTGGTATGTCCCTGAGGCTATGTCTAGACTGCAAGCCTCTTTCGAAAGATAGCGTCTAGACTGCACGCGGAATTTCGAAAAAGCAAGCCGCTTTTTCGAAAGAAAGCACCCAGTGAGTCTGGATGCTCTCTTTCTAAAAAGCCTGTTTGCTTTCAAGAACGCCTTCTTTCGAAAGAAAGCGTTCTTCCTCGTGGAATTAGGTTTACCACCGTCGAAAGAAAAGCCGCATTCTTTCGATTTAATTTCGAAAGAACGTGGCTGTAGTCTAGACGCAGGTGAAGTTTTTTCGAAAAAAGGCTACTTTTTTCAAAAAAAAACCCTGAGTCTGGACACAGCCTGAGAGTAGCTAAATCGGACTGTGGCTTGCCCCTGAAGTAAAGGGGGTTAGGAAACTGTAGTGAGCCATTGAGGCGAGCAATTAGACAGGGAGTTGCTGTTTTCCCCAGACAGGGAGAGGTGCTTCCCTGGAAGCACAGGACCAATTGTGAGGAATTAGGAATTTTGTCACAGTATACCTAAAAAACCCTCCTGGTATATATAATAAAGATATTTAGCACTAGTATCTCATGTTACAATTGAGCTAGTGAACATGTACCCGTGCACACGGTTAACCTTCACAGTTACAAAAGCAGAAGGGGAACTGTGTGTATCAGAGGCAGCAGGGGAGGGGGGGGGAGTAAACTGGAGTGCACCTAGAGTCGGATTTTAAGCCACTGCCTCCTCAGAGGCAGCAGCAGCAGGGGGCTTTGAACAAGGTGGGAGCTCGTGTGTGAAGTGCAAATGCTGAAAATTTCAGCAGTTACACGTTTACAAAAACAAATGCATTTTAACATCTCTAGCTGAGTAAGTTTGTTTTCACTAGTGCTACTCACATTAGATGCTGCTACTAATCATGAGTATTCATGGAAACTTCTGGCTCTTACAGAAAACAGTAACATCTACCAGAAACCAAGAAGGTACTGTAAAGACGGACAATCTTCAAATTTCGTTAACATTCTGCTGCAACCATCACTTACTTTTTAGCTAACACATCTGCTGTTATGGGTTCATTCAATTCTGAATCACTCACTGCATCTTCATCATCCTCTCCTACCATACTAGAAAGACAAAAGTGCACAAGAATTAATTCTAAAAGATCACTACTAAGCTATATTATCAGAAATTATTTTAGTTCAACTATTTCTTTAATACTTGATTCCAGGTTTTTTCTTTTTCTGGTTTAAATATTTTGATGCAAATAGTAGTGTTTCCTGTTACACACAGTTTAAAGCTGTAATCTTTAGACAGAATTACAAAAAAACTGTAAAGCTTAAAACATTCAAAGCTTCTCAAAATCAATTTATTCCTATTAAAAATAGTACAAACTATTCAGCATAAGCCAGCGATTCCCTAACTTTTTGGCCTGTGGCCCACCCAGCTCAACGCAAACCTTTCTATGGCTCACTAGCTGTTAATGGAAACTTGACATTAATTATGTAATTACATCTGAGCCATTTTGCTAGTGCTGAAATAGGGATGTTAAATTTAGTTTAATCAACTAATCAATTAGCCATTAAGCGGAGGAGCTGCAGCAGGGTTAACTGCTGGCCAAGGAATTAACTCCACTGCAGCTCTTCTTTTTAAATGTATTAAGAGCCTGTTGGCTCTTAATACATTTAAAAGGCTAAAGCACAGCAGTGGGGACCCAGTATGAGCCAGGAATCAGATGTCACCGTTTGCCTCGGACCTCTCCTCCCTCCGCTGCATTTCTGATTTTTAAATGTATTAAGAGCCAGTAGGCTCTTAATACATTCAAAAAGCAGAGGTGCAGCATCTGGGACTGGGCACAAGCCGGGAATCAGCTGATTCCAGGCTCATGCCCAGTCCCTGCTACTTCCCTGTTTTCCCTACCCCCCATGGAGACAGTGCTGGGGGCATTTTTAAGCTGGCTCCCTCCAGCACCAGCTCCTGCTCCCCTCCCACCCTTGCTGCCTCTGCTTTTCCTTATTGGATAGTCAACTAGTTGCCTGCATCTCTATACTGCAGCTAGGGAAAATGGTTTAATTTAAATAGTAAGAAAGGAAATATTAATCAAAATGATTAAACAGACGAAGCACTTTAACTTTCTCATGTTAGTTTACCAAACTTTATTTTAAATAAAGTAAAATATTAATTTATGTACAACACAAAATCTTTCAACTTTGTCTTTATTTATGGCAGGGGTGGGGAACCTTTTTTGGGTCAGGATCTACTGACCACAGAAAAATCAGTTGGGGGCACTGCAAGTGAAGCAAAAATAACCCCTCCAAAAAAAACCAACCCTCACTGATGTAGCCCCCAACTGAGAGACCCCACTCCTCCCTGTCCCTCTACCCATGGGGCTGGAGTGCCAGAGGACTGAGGTTCAGGGCTTCCCATAGGCCAAATTAACTCTTTTTGGGGTTCCGAGGTGAGTGGATTTTATAGCCCCCCCCAGGCTCTTGGGTGGGGTCAGTAATAAGGGGTTCAGTGTGTAGAACAGGGAGAGAGATATGGATGGGGATGTAGGATCTGGGTGGGAGGTGGAGTGCAGGAGCAGGCTGAGAGTAGGGTGTCTGGCCAGGGAGTGGGAGCAGGAGCAAGGGAGGGCACAGAGTCTGGCCAGAAGGGAGGGTGCAGGAGCAGGCCTGGGGGTGCAAGGTCTTGGTGTGTGTGTTTGAGAGAGGGAGACACTTACTTGCTTTTGCACCCTGCACTGCTCCCAGGGCTCCCTGTCCCAGGCACAGCATCCTGACACTCTCACTGGCCAGATTCCAGACAATGGGAGTAGAGGAGAAAGCCTCCAGGGAGTGCGCCCATGCACTGCTGTTCTCCCAGCAGCACACAGAGCCACTTCTGGCCCCACTTCTTCCACATAAGCCGGATCCAGCAGGGAGACTCGGGACTTTCTATGCCCATCCCCATCAGGAAGCCGGTGCTGGTGCTCCAACCTTATGAGGGGGCATGAGGCTGGAGCAACAGTGCAGGCTCCCCACTGCAGGGGGAGAGAGGAGCCGAGCTGGAGCCACAGCCCACCTGCAAGGCATCCAGGGACCACTAGTGCTCCATGGACCCCAATGTAAGAACCACTGACATAAGCCTGCATTTAAAGCATGGAGTGTACTTCCAAAAGTACCCCTACAGTTCTCCCATCTAAAATTGCATAAGCCCATCACTTAAAGGTTCAGATGGACTATACAAAGCCTGTCATGCCACCAGCTACCATGCTAGTGGATCAAGTGGCATTTACAAGCTGACATATGCTGCTAGGCCATTCAGGAAAAACCAAGTATTCTGTTATACTCAGGTCATTAAAGAAAAGACGTTTAAGTGGGTTTACCTATGGTAGGGAGTGCTTGGTTCATCTATTTTCATTAAACCATAGTCCTTGCCTGCTGGATGGTACGTAGCTAGGATATTCATTTCATCCCACTTCTGGGACTTTTTACTGAAATGAGAAAAAGAACGTCTCACCATATGCTAAAAGACGTTTTATTCTGTTTTGACAAGGAAGCAGAACGTGCAGGTCCTCCTTCAGTTTCCATTCCCTGATCTGTACAAATAGTGAAAGGCCACGACAGATGTGTGTTCCCACTCAAACACAGAGTCCTCGAGCAGCTCTATAGAGCTAAACTCCAATCATATTCACGTTTAAAAAACCCCACTGTAAATGCACTAATTGA
Organism: Pelodiscus sinensis; assembly: GCF_049634645.1. Lineage (NCBI taxonomy): Eukaryota > Metazoa > Chordata > Testudines > Trionychidae > Pelodiscus > Pelodiscus sinensis. The sequence continues at coordinate 55,184,982 of NC_134720.1, forward strand.
ATCATAGAATCCAAGAGCTGGAGGAGACCTCAGGAGTCATCGAGTCCAGCCTCCTGCCCAAAGCAGGACCAACCCAACTCAATCAACCCAGCCAGGACTTGGTCAATGCAGTTGCATAATATAAATCACCAGCCTGCCTTTTTACTCATGCTCCAAACTAGGGTTGTAAATGGGCAGGGCTCAACAAACCGCTGATTCTACTCGCCTGTGGCGAATAGATTTCAGCCAGTCGCTCTGTGCGCCCCATTCACCAATTTGGCCCAGGCACGGTGCAGGGCTGGCGAGTAGCTCTCACCCCTGTTTGTCAAGCCCTGTAAATGGGGGTAACCAATTACCCAGTAACCATCACACTCACCGGCTGATGCTTACTAGTAATCAGTTAACTGGCGGCGGCGGGGGGGTTGGAGACACCAGCAGCCACACCCAGAGGTTATTTGTGTAATTGACAAGATTTTGATCAGTTACACAGTTAATTTTTTTTTTAAACATTTTTTAACATCTCTACCACAAACACAACCAAGTTTGGCCAAGTGAGTTACCCCTGCAATTCTGTCTCCCTAGACTAAGGAGCCTATCATTCCTCTATTCAAGCATTGTCTTGTTAATAACCAATCCACATGATAGAATTCTTGGAAACCTATTCTTTCATCTACTCTTCATTTTCTTAATAAAGTACTGCTCACAACAGTTACAGACACCTGTTTTCACTCACCTCTTCACCTACACAGGGAGCTGCCATCAGACTCTGTTGCAGATCCATTATTAGTAATCTATCCACCCGGCAGAAACCTGCCTACCAAGTCAAACAGCACCCTGGTTAATGTTTCTTTCACCAACCTAAGGAGTAGGAATTCCAGCTAGGGTTGCCCAAGGATTCATATAGTCATTAGTCCAGCAAAGATTAACATGTAGTCAACATCAAGCCTTCAAACTATTCTGGTAAGAATTTTCACAGTGTACAAGAGCATACTTTCTGTACCTGCTTAGCCACACAAGCACCAGAAAGACAGGAAAGGGGAAGTGATACCAGGTGGCAGACTTAAAAAAAAGATGACTCTTTTAGGACTTGTCTATGCATCGAAGTTTCCTAACAGAACTATAGTATAACTCTACATGTAGACACTATCAGAAAGATAGAACAGGTCGTGCTAGTGGGGGAGTGGCACTATATGTAAAAGAAAATGTAGAATCAAATGAAGTAAAAATCTTAAATGAAACAATGTCCCACAGAATCTCTATGGATAGCAATTCCTTTCTCTAATAAGAATATACCAGTATGGATTTATTATCAACCACCTAACCAGGACAGTGATAGTGATTTAAGTATTTCCAAGGGAGATTAGAGAAGCTATAAATATAAAAAACTCAATAATTATTTAGTGGGGGATTTCAATTATCCCCATATTGACTGGCTACAGATCACCTCAACACGGGATGCAGAGATAAAATTTCTTGACACCTCAAATGATTGTTTCTTGGCGCAGCCAGTTCTGGAACCCACAAGGGGAGAGGCTATTCTTGATTTAATCCTAAATGGAGCACAAGATCTGGTCCAAGAGGTAAACATAACTGGACCGCTTGGAAATAGCAACCATAATGTAATAAAATTTAACATCCCTGTGCTGAAAAAAACACCACAGAGGCCCAACATTGTGGCATTTAATTTCAGAAAGGGGAATTACACAAAAATGAGAATAGTTAAACAGAAATTAAAAGGTACAATGACAAAAGTAAAATCCCTGCAAGCTGCATGGAAACTTTTCAAAGACACCATAATAGAAGCCCAATAGAAATGTATATCCCAAAATAAAATATCCAGTAAGAGAACAAAAAAAATGCCACCATGGCTTAACAACCAAGTAAAAGAAGCAGTGAGAGGTAAAAAAAAGTGGAAGTTAAATCCTAGTCAGGAAAATAAAAAGGAGCATAAACTCTGTCAAATTAAATGTAAAAATATAAGGAAAGCCAAAAAGGAGCCTGAAGAATAGCTAGCCAAAAACTCAAAAAGTAATAGCAAAATGTTTTCAAGAATACCAGAAGGAGAAAGCCTGATACACAGAGGGACCACAGGATGATCAAGATGCTAAAGGAGCACTCAAAGATGATAAGGTCATTGCGGAGAAACAATGAATTTTTGCTTCAGTCTTCATGGCAGAGGATGCTAGGGAGCTTCCCAAACCTGAGTCATTCTTTTTAGGTGACAAATCAGAGGACTTGTCCCAGATTGAGGTGTCAGAAGAGTTTTTGGAACAAATTGATAAACTTAACAGTTACAAGTCACCAGGACCAGATGGCTTTCACCCAAGAGTTCTGAAAGAACCCAAATGAGAAATAGTGGAACTATTAACTATGGTTTGTAACCTATTCTTTAAATTAGCTTCTGTACATAATGACTGAAAGATAGCTAATATGATGCCAATCTTTAAAAAGGGCTCTAGAGGTGATCCTGGCAATTACAGTCTAGTAAATCTGATGTCATTACCGGGCAAATTAGTTGAAACTAAAGTAAAGAATAGAATTGTCAGACAAACAGATTGGGGTGGGAAACCTTTTTTGGGTCAGGGGCCGCAGACTCACAGAAAAATCAGTCGGGGCTACACACAAGTGAGAAGCCAGAAAACCCCCAAAACCCAACCTAACTGACATGACCCCTGACTGAGAAGGAGAAAGACACTCCCCATATTCCCCTTGCACACCACAGCCTAAAGGGGCCCAAGCTAGTAGCTTTTGTGTGCTCCAGTCCCACAGAAAGCTCAGACTCACCAATGCTAGGTGGGGGAGCCCTGAGCTTCGGCCAGATCCAGGCAAGCTGGGGCCTGAGGTTCACCACCCCTGAGGTAGATTAACATAATTTGATGGTTCCTATAAAGGGAAATCATGCCTTACTAGTGCTTTTTGAGGGGGTCAAAAGCATGTGGACAAGGGGGATCCTGCGGTCACAGTGTACTTAGATTTCCAGAAAGCTTTTGACAAGGTCCCTCACCAAAGGCTCTTAAGTAAATTGTCATGAGAGAAGAGGGAAGGGCCTCTCATGGACTGATAACTGATTAAAGACAGAAAACAAAGGGAAGGAAAAATGGTCAGTTTTCAGAATGGAGAGAGGTAACTAGTGGTTTTCCCCAAGAGTCCACTGGGACCAATCCTATTCAATCTATTCATAAATGATCTGGAGAAAGGGGTAAACAGTGAGGTGGCAAAAATAGCAGATGATACAAAACTGCTCAATATAGTTAAGAACAAAGCAGACTGTGAAGAGCTTCAAAATGACCTCACAAAACTAGGTGATTGGGCAACAAAATGGCAAACTAATTTTCATCATAGAATCATAAAATACTAGAACCTGAAGGGATCTCGAGAGATCATCCAATCCAGTCCCCTGCTCTCACTGCAGGACCAAGCACCATCCAAGGTGCCTATCCAACCTGCTCTTAAATAGCTCCAGTGATGGAAATTCCACAACCTCCTAAGTCTAGTTACACCACGTCCACCACTTCTCCGTTATCCACAAGGCGTGATGGCCTATCAAAGAAAGCCAATGTTGATAAATGCAAAGTAATGCATATTGGGAAAAATAATCCCAACTAGGGATGTAAGCTAGTAACCGACTATCCAACAAGCATAAGCTTATCGGACAGTTGAGTAGTGACTCGACTAGTCGCTTCCCCCCCTTTCTGCCTATTAGAGAGAGACAGCATGGGGGGGAGCAGAAGCCAGTGCTGGGGGGAGCTGGCTTAAAATCAGAGGCAGCAGGGGGAGGGATAGGGAAGGCTGCTGCAAAGCAGACCCTGTCCACAGGGGTCCCAGCAAGGAGCTGCCCCCCTACGGCTAGGGGCTATTGCTGGACTCAGCACAAGTCAGTACCGAGCAGTCCCAGGTCATGCTGGTCCACGATACTGCGCTTCTGCATTTTAAAGAGCCTAGTGGCTCTTGCTACATTTAAAATGCAGAGCTGCTATGCAGGTAGTGTCCCCGGAACCATCATGAGCTGGAACTGCTCAGTCCCCGCTTGAGCCAGCTCCTAAAGCTATCCCACTGGGCTCTGCAGAGCAGGCCTGTCGACTAATTATATAGTTGATACAACTTGCATTGACTATAGGCAGGGCTCGACAAATAATGCAATCTACTCACCTGTGGCGAGTAGATTGCAACCCAGAAGAGCCCAGCATGCGCAGATCGCCGGACAGTGCGGCTGGTGAGTGGGGCTCGCCGCGGTTCGGCGAGCCCTGACTATAGGATTAGCTAGGTAACCACAATTTAACATCCTTAATCCCAACTATTCATACAAAATTATAGGGACTAATTTAGCTATTACCAGTGAAGAGAGAGAACTTGGGAGTTACGATAAGAGTTCTTTGAAAACATCCACTCAATATGCAGCAGCAGTCAAAAAAGCAAACAACATTAGGAATCATTTAAAAAGGAATAGCAAAGAGAGACTATCTTATTGACTCTGTACAAGGCCATGGTATGCCCACATCTTGAATACTGCATACAGATGTGATTCCCTCATCTCAAAAAACTACACTGGCATTGGAAAAGGTTCAAAAAAGGGAAACAAAAATTATTAGGGGTTTGGAATGGGTACCATATGAAGACAGATTAAAAATACTGGGACTTTTTATCTTAGACACGAGAAGACTAGGGGGTGATATGATAGAGGTCTATAAAATCTTGATAAGCATGGAGAAAGTGAATAAGGAAGTTATTTACCTGTTCCTATAAGATAAGAACTAAGAGTCATCAAATGAAATTAACAGGTATCAGATTTAAAACAAATAAAAAGGAAGTATTTTTTCCACACAGTGCACAGTCAACACATGGAACTCCTTGTCAGAGGATGTTGTGAAGACCAGGACTTTAGCACAGTTCAAAAAAGAACTAGATAAATTCATGGAGGTGAGATCCATCAATGGCTATTAGCCAGGATGAGTAGGAATGGCATCCCTAGCCTCTTTTTGCCAGAGGCTGGAAATGGAAGACAGGAGATGGATCGTTTGATTCCCTGTTCTGTTCACTCCCTCCAGGGCATCCGGCACTGGCCACTGTTGGAAGACAAGATACTGGGCTAGACAGACCTTTGGTCTGACCCAGTATGGCCAATCTTATAATTCAGGGGTGGCCAATCCATTTAACAGAAAGAGCCAAAACAGCAGCAGAAAAAATGCGAAGAGCTGCACCAGAATTGTAAAGAAAAGAAAAAAGCCTCCCAGAACAGAATTGTCGAGCAAAAACAAAAACAAAATTTTTAAATTTTTAAAGGAGACTGCCCCTTTAAGATGACCACTATCTTGGGCGCTATTTTTAAAACCCCGCAGTTCCAACCCAGTAAGTGCAGGGAAGCCAAGGGAGAGCTGGCGGGGGCCATTCGGGATGGGATGGGATGGGGTGTGCGCAGGAGCAGCTTTGTGCAGGTTGGCCATGGCCGTTACAATTGCTAATAGCTCATATCTCCTTAGTCAGCTACTTGAGTATTCCAGGATGCATTTCATCAGGTCTTGATGACCTGAAGACATTCAACTCATAATTTTTAACTTGTTCATTCCCTATTTTAACCTCTGAACTGACCTTTCATTTTCAGTGGCTTCATTAAGTTAGCTGTCTGATTGCAATTAAACTTGTAGTTGAAAACTGAAACAAAAAAAATCATAAAAACATCAGTCCTGGCTTGCGATGGTCCAAGTCTGACCCCTGCTGTGGCTCTCCGTTTAAAGTGTACTAGGAGCCTGGCAGGCAGACAGCCCAGCTCAGTTCCAGTTTGCCCCAGGTCTGGGAGCTCAGACCACTGCCACCCCACACTGCTGCCTCTATCAGAAGCAACAGCACAAGGTGACAAGCAGCCGGTCTGCAAGGAGAGCTGGTTTTTAAACTGGCTCCTCTCACAGCATGGCATCACACACAGAGGCAGCAGCATGGAGTGTCAGGTGGCTCCTTGGGAGTGAGGTGCACTGGCTGCTGGCTCCACTCCCGGGGACTACAAAATAATCGACTAACCGATAAGAATTCATGAGGTTACTCGACTATTCAATTAACTGATATTTACCATTCCTAGTTTGAACCTATTGTCTCTTATCCTGCCTTCTGTGGCAAGAGAGAAAAACTTTTCTCCATTATTTTTACAGCAGATTTCAAATATTTGAAGACGGCTGCCATGTGCCTCCCTTAAACTCTTTTCCAACTACACTCACCAAGTTCCTTCAACCTATGCTCATATGGCTTGCATTCCATCCTTTGATCATCTTTGTTGCTTGCCTCTGAATCCTTTCCAATTTCTCTACTTCCTTGCTATACAGCAGGGAACAAATTGGATATAGCACTGCAGCTAAGGCCTAACCAAGCAAATAAAGCAGTACTATCTCCTCCAGTAACTTGCATGCCATACTTCTAATGCAGTACAAAACAGCATAGCATGATCCAGCACAGCTCCCAGATCCTTCTTCGCGGTACTGCTGCCAAGCCAGTTATTCCTCAGTCTGTGTTTATGCATTTAGTTTTTTCCCCAAAATGTAGCACCTGTCATTTGCCTTTGTTAACTTCATTTTGTTGTCTATAGCCCAGCTCCCCAAATTATCAAGCTCCCTTGAAATTTTAGCTGTATCCTACAAAGTATTGGCTAGGGATGTCAATGTGTAGACAACTACATGATTAACTGATAAGCCTGAGCGGCTCTTAATATATTTAAAAAGCAGAGATGCAGCATCTGGAACCGGGCACGAGTCAGGAATCAATTGACTGTCCCAGCTCACATATGGTCCCCCACTACACCTCTGCCCCCGCCCTGCCTCCCACAGAGATGGCTCAGGAGAGAAACCAGCTTTTAAGCCATCTCCCCACAGCACCAGCTCCTGCTCCCCCCCCTCTCTCTCTGATAGAGGCAGAAAGATAATCTCATGTTTATCAGATAGTCAACTAGTCGCTTACATCCCTAGTTATATCCCCAGTTGAGATAAATTTTGTCAACAAAACTTGGTAGCACAGACAAGGCCTGAATGTCCTAATAGGAAATATAATCTGGGCAGAGGAGGAGGAGATTATTTTTCCTTCTAACTCAGCACTACAGCTAAACAGCAGCTGAAACTGCATGTCACAAAAAAAAGCTGAAGTGTAGAAGTGAGCTCACTAAAATCTCAGCTATCTGAGAGACAGAATAAAGATAAGGCAACAAAAGCACCAGTAAAACAAAGCATTTGCCAAGGCAATGTTAAAATGTGTTAAAAATGACACCCCAATAGACAAAAGTGTTGCCAAAAAAGTGCTGGTGTGAACAGCAACTCAAGCATGAGCATTCTCCTGCCAACAAAGCTAAAGCCCCTAAAGGGGTGGGGGTGGGAGTAGGAGAGTATTTTGTCAACAGCTGACAAACAGCAGCTACACTGCCTAACTTTTTGCAGCATATCTGCACAGCTATACTGCTGGAGCTGTATAGTGTAAACAGAGCCTAAAATACAGCAATGAACAGAACCCAAGCAAAAACTCTCTCTTGTGAAAAACACACTAAAAAGTTACAAGGCAATAAATAAAAGCAGTTTTAAAAAAAACAAAAAAACATTAAACAGACTCTCAAACATAGATGTTTAGTTGGAAAAAAAATTGCAACTTCCTGGGTCAAGCACCACCAATAATCTATAAGGTAACATAGCAAAGAAAAACAATTTTTAGATGATTTTTTTAAAATTTATCAGCTTCATCTTAGGCACATGAATGGCTAAAGGTGAGATTTACAGGTTCTGGTTAGCTCAGATAGAGCAGTGCCAGTCAATTGGGAGGGGCTGGTGCCTCCCACCCACCTCTCCAGTTAATCAATTAAATAGAATTTTACATCCCTAATTCAGCTTAATAGTAAAGCCGCACAAAACTATTTTAAAAAGTAATAATCATAAACTAAGAAGAAAAATGTTTAAAAGAAAATGCAATAAAGGTATAATTAAATGTCCTAGCATCTTAAACGCTTTATAAGCCTTAGTTAAACAATGATGTATGTAAAAGGTATGTAGAACAAGTTGGTTTTGGAAAAAATCCCACTAAAAACTATTTGCCTTAATAGTCAAAAAGTTCAATTCTGTGTTAATTTCAAACGTGTAATTATAAAAATCAAATAAATTAACAAGATTAACAAATACAGGATGCAAGTGATTCATTCCATAAATTGCTTCTGTACATTTAAATGGGACTTCTGGGTAATTTCTCATTCACAGTTGCATTGCTGACAGACACTTTGGCTACGTCTACACTGGCCCCTTTTCCGGAAGGGGCATGTAAATTTCACTAGTCGTCGTAGGGAAATCCGCGGGGGATTTAAATATCCCCCGCGGCATTTAAATAAAAATGTCCGCCGCTTTTTTCCGGCTTTTAAAAAAGCCGGAAAAGAGCGTCTAGACTGGCCCCGATCCTCCGGAAAAAAGCGGCGGACATTTTTATTTAAATGCCGCGGGGGATATTTAAATCCCCCGCGGATTTCCCTACGACGACTAGTGAAATTTACATGCCCCTTCCGGAAAAGGGGCCAGTGTAGACGTAGCCTTTCTGAGCAGCAGCCCACATTTCCTGGCAGTCTCTTCTAAATTCTTTTCTTCTCTCCCCTCCCGCAAGATAAACATTTAACCTAGCTGAGCTAGGGGCAGCCAGAACCAGAGTCAGGAAGAAATCCTGGAGCCTTTTTCAATAATCACAGAATCTCAGAAGTGTAGGACTGAAAGTGACCTCAACAGGCCATCTCAGCCAGTCTCCTGCACTCAAGTGGGACAACATAATAAGCAGAGTTCCTGGGAAGTATTTGTCATTGGAGGTTTTAAAGAAAAGATTCAACAAAGATTCCATAACCTTCTTAGGTAATCTGTTCCAGTGTTAACTATCCTGACAGGTAGTTCCCTAATGTCTAGCCTAAATTTCCCTTGCTGCGGTTTTAGTCCATTGCTTCATGTCCTATTCTCAGAGGTTAACAAGACAATTTTTCATTCTCCTCCTTGTAGGAATATTTCATGTACTTGAAAACTGTTGTCACTCCAGAAGGTCCTCTCTTCTCCAGACTAAAAGCCGTTTTTCCTCACAGGACATGTTTTTAGATCTTTAATGCACAAGCAAGCAAAAGAGCTGTGGGAAGGGACTGAAAAGTTGAAGGGATCATGTATTTCTGGAGTGATACAGAGTTGAGGGCACACAAGAGAGGCTCTTGGTAATCAGATGGTCACTTTAATAGTATGTGGAAACTGTAAGTACAACCAGTTCCACTTCATGTGAGAACTGATAACGCTAAAATCATGTCCTGGCAAATAAAAACTGGAAGCAAAACTATGGAAGGAGTTTTCCCATATATTCCCATAGAAGGTGCACTGTATCCAGTAAAAGAAAAAAGCAATGTAATCCAGGGATGCTGCTTAATTAAAATTCCGCAAGGACTCCTAAGAGGGGCCACAACAGATTACGTTTTCTTTTCCAGACGACCATGCACTTTGGCAGCAAAAACCAAAGAAAAATCACTGAAAATAAGAAACGGAGTTTGCAGCCATGGCTCGCTTCTGACAAAGTCCACACACACACCTTGGTCAATTCAGTCTGTAGTACAGGGACTATTTTTTAATTCCCTGCTGACATAGCACTCTCACATTCCAACATCCATAAGTAATGCTTAATAACATCTGGGACCCATGCTTTCCATCCTATCCTGGCAGATGAAGATAGCTTCAGTAATTCACAGCTTTTATCACTTCTCATCTGGACTACAGCAATGGAATATATCAGAACACAAAACCCTTAGGCTGCGTCTAGACTGGCATGATTTTGCGCAAATACTTTTAACGGAAGAGTTTTTCCATTAAAAGTATTTGTGCAAGACAGCATCTACACTGGCAAGGATGCTTTTGCTCAAAAGACATCTTTTGCACAAAAGCACCCATGCCAGTGTAGATGCTCTCTTGCACAAGAAAGCTCCAATTGCTGTTTTAGCCATCGGGCTGTCTTGTGCAAGAAATTAACTAGTCTGTCTACACTGGCCCTCTTGTGCAAGAATACTTGTGCAAGAGGGCTTATCCCTGAGCAGGAGTGTCAGAGTATTTGCGCAAGAACCACTGATTTTGTATAGTACAAAGTCAGTGTTCTTGTGCAAATACTTGTGGCCAGTGTAGACAAGTGGCAAGATTTTGTGCAAAAGTAGTCACTTTTGTGCAAAATCTTGCCAGTCTAGATGCAGTCTTAGTACTTAGGAAAATATTACAAACAGTTGCAGCACATCTCAACAACAACACAGAATACCATCACACCTGTCATCTGCTCTCTCCACTGGCTTCTCACTGAATTTTAAATCAAGTTCAAGGTGTCAGTCCTCCTCTTCAAAGCAATGTATAGCTTGGACCCAGCATACTTAAAAGACCATGTAATGATTTGAGACAAAGACCACGGTGAACAAGCTCACTCCTGTGGCACAACTGAATTCCTTTCTGCGTGTGGTCCAGGACTGGAATGCGCTATTTCAGAAACCAAGGGCTAACAGCTCCGACGTCCCTGCTCTAGCAGGTGCACAAAGAGGCGGTGCCTTGCCGCACTGCCAGCTGCGAACGGCAGGAGCGTGCTACAGAGACCGACCTAGAACACGCGGTGCCGGTGCGGACACGCCCCTCGAGTCCGCGCGCAGCGACGATGCTGCCGGCTCGAGCCCAGCCGGACACGCCGCGCTAGGCCCCGCCGTGCGGCCGAGTCTCGCTCCCCGCCCAGCGCTCCCGCACGCGCGGGCCCGGGCCGCGCGGGGCCCCCCCCCGGCTAAGCCCCGCGCGGGGCCCCCCCCCGGCTAAGCCCCGCGCGGGGCCCCCCCCAGGCTAAGCCCCGCGCGGGGCCCCCCCCAGGCTAAGCCCCGCGCGGGCCCCCCCCGGCACTGCCCCCCCCCGGCTAAGCCCCGCGCGGGGCCCCCCCCGGCACTGCCCCCCCCCGGCTAAGCCCCGCGCGGGGCCCCCCCCGGCACTGCCCCCCCCCAGGCTAAGCCCCGCGCGGGGCGGGGGAGGCGCTTTCTGCCCGGGCCCCCCCGCTCACCCCTGCTCGTCCTCGGCGGGCCCGGGGCTGGGGCGCCGCGGGGGCGGTGCCGGCGGGGGGGCGGCGCCGCTGGAGCCGCGGTTCTTGAGGATGCCCTTGATGGTCCTGCGCCCCGCCGCGCCCGACGTGGAGGGGGCCGGGGCCGCCATGGCCGCTCGCGCAGGCCCCGCTTCGCTCACTCACGGCCCCGCCAGGCCGCACGCCAACCGCCAGCGCGCATGCGCCCAGTCCAGGCCTGCGCAGCAGGGCGCGCGCCGCCGCTCCGGCTCCGTCACAGTCGGCGGGGGGCGGGGCCACGCGTGCGCCGCGCGCCCCGATTGGCGGCTGTTCTCTGCGCGAGCCCGCGCGCCAGCCTCGCCTCGGCTGCCGGGGCGGTGCCTCGGAGGGCGGGGCGTTCCCCCCCCCACAAACCCCGCCCCCCCCTCGGAACGAGCCGCCCCCCCACCACGCACTGCCCCCCCCGGAACGAGCCGCCCCCCCCACACGCTGCCCCCTCCTCGGAACGAGCCGCCCCTCCACAAGCTGCCCCCCCCCCTCGGAACGAGCCGCCCCCCCACAAGCTGCCCCCCCTCGGAACGAGCCGCCCCCCCCCACCACGCGCTGCCCCCCCTCGGAACGAGCCGCCCCCCCACAAGCTGCCCCCCTCGGAACGAGCCGCCCCCCCACACACTGCCCCCCCTCGGAACGAGCCCCCCCACCACACGCTGCCCCCCCTCGGAACGAGCCGCCCCCCCCACCACACGCTGCCCCCCCTCGGAAGGAGCCGCCCCCCCCCCCACCATGCGCTGCCCCCCCTCGGAACGAGCCGCCCCCCCACCACACGCTGCCCCCCCCTCGGAACGAGCCGCCCCCCCACACACTGCCCCCCCTCGGAACGAGCCCCCCCCACCACACGCTGCCCCCCCTCGGAACGAGCTGCCCCCCCCCACCTGCATCAAATGTCCCCCAGCCACCACACTCCGCCCCTCAGCTACTCAGCGGGAGCCCACCGCCAGCCCTGCCACAGGACCTGCCACCTCGGGCTCATTCCCGGCGCCGGCCGTGCCCTCCGCCGCACACGCTGGCAAACTGCACTGTGGTGCCAAAGCACAAATGGGCGCAAGCCCGGCATCAGGAACTGGCCCCCGCAACTGCAGGGAACGTTTTAACTTTTCTGTCAAGTATCAGAGGGGTAGCCGTGTTAGTCTGAATCTGCAAAAGCGACGAGGAGTCCTGTGGCACCTTATAGACTAACTGAAGTGTAGGAGCATAAGCTTTCGTGGGCAAAGACCCACTTCGTCAGATGCATGTAGTGGAAATTTCCAGAGGCAGGAATAAATATGCAGGCCAGGATCAGGCTGGAGATGATGAGGTGATCCAATCAAGGAGGATGAGGCCCACTTCTAGCAGCTGATCTGGAGGTGTGAATTCCAAGGGTACAGAAGCTGCTTTTGTAGTTCGCAAGCAATTCACAGTCTTTGTTTAATCCAGAGTTGATTGTGTCAAACTTAAAGATGAACTGTAGCTCAGCAGTTTCTCTTTGAAGTCTGGTCCTGAAGTTTTTTTGCTGCAGGATGGCTACTTTTAGATCTGCAATTGTGTGTCCAGGAAGATTGAAGTGTTCCCCTACAGGTTTTGTATGTTGCCATTCCTAATATCAGATTTGTGTCCATTGATTCTTTTACGTAGGGACTGTCCTGTTTGGCCGATGTATATAGCAGTGGGGCATTGTTGGCACATGATGGCATATATTACGTTGGTGGATGTGCAGGAGAATGTACCAGTGACAGTATGGCTGATCTGGTTAGGTCCTGTGATGGTGTTGCTGGTGTAAATATGTGGGCAGAGTTGGCACCGAGGTTTGTTGCAAGGATTGGTTCCTGAGTTCAAGTTATTATGGTGCGGTGTGTAGTTGCTGGTGAGAATATGCTTCAGGTTGGCGGGTTGTCTGTGGGCAAGGACCGGCCTACCTCCCAAGGCCTGTGAAAGCGAGGGATCATTGTCCAGGATGGGTTGAAGATCACTAATGATGCGTTGGAGAGGTTTTAGCTGGGGACTGTAGGTGATGGCCAGTGGTGTTCTGTTGGTTTCTTTCTTGGGCTTGTCCTGTAGCAGGAGGCTTCTGGGTACATGTCTGGCTCTCTCAATCTGTCTCCTCACTTCCTCGTGTGGGTATCGCAGTTTACAGAATGCTTGTTGAAGATCTTGTAGGTGTAGGTCTCTGTCTGAGGGGTTGGAGCATATGCGGTTGTACCTCAGTGCTTGGCTGTAAACAATGGATCGTGTGGTGTGTCCGGGATGGAAACTGGAGGCATGCAGGTAAGTATAGCGGTCGGTAGGTTTTCGGTATAGGGTGGTATTGATATGACCGTCACTTAATTGTATCGTGGTGTCCAGGAAATGGACCTCCCGTGTAGATTGGTCCATGCTGAGGTTGATGGTGGGGTGGAAGCTGTTGAAATCATGGTGAAATTCTTCCAGAGTCTCCTTCCCATGGGTCCAGATGATGAAGATGTCATCGATGTAGCGTAGGTAGAGAAGGGGTGTAAGTGGACGAGAGCTGAGGAAGCGTTGTTCCAGGTCAGCCATAAAAATGTTGGCGTATTGTGGGGCCATGCGGGTGCCCATAGCAGTGCCACTGGTCTGGAGGTATATGTTGTCACCAAATCTGAAATAGTTGCGTGTGAGGATAAATTCACAGAGTTCAGCCACCAGTTGTGCTGTGGCATCATCAGGAATACTGTTCCTGACAGCTTGTACTCCATCTGCATGTGGGATGTTTTAACTTAACTTTTCTGGACACCTAACAGTAGCCCTCCTGCTGCAAAAGAATTTCCCCACCCAGTTACAGAGTGAGGCTGCTGAACTGGGGTTCCCTTTCAAATTTGATACTGCTATCCTGGGCTTTAATAAAAACAATTACTGGTTAATGCAGTACAAAGCCACTTTCCCTTGCCTTTGACAGTCAGTTTTGAATGGGACACATCCAGCCCATTTAATTAGCTTCATTAACACAGGTCTTACAATTGATGTGTAACTACTTTTGCTGTTATAGGCATCTCTTGGATACTGTTATTTCTGTTCTGAAGCACATGATGAAGTGAGTTTTAATCTAGTCAATACTCTGTGAAAGCATCTCTTTAAACGTCCAAAAGCATACTCTCCCACCATTCTGCACTTGCTCAGCCTGTAGTGGAACTGCTCCTTACTGCTGTCCAAGGTGTTTGTGTATGGCTTCATGAGCCCTGGGAGCAAGGGGTAGGCTGGGGCTCCAGGGCTATCTCTACATTGGCACCCTTTTCCGTAAAAGGGATGCTAATGAGACACTTCGGAATTGCAAATGCCGCGGGGGATTTAAATATCCCCTGCGGCATTTGCATGAACATGGCTGCCGCTTTTTTCCGGCTCCTGGGATGAGGTTTACCTGGGTGGTCGACAAATACCTTTGATGTCGACACCCGCGCGTCCAGACTATCGCGCTGAGCCAACAAACAGCTGATCAGCTGTTTGTCGGCTCAGAACGGCAGCCATGTAAATTTAAATGAAGCAGCGATTATTTAAATCACCGCTTCATTTTCCTATGTCTGGTACCCTAATCTACATGCCTCTGGCAACAGAGACATGTAGTCTAGACATACCCTTAGTTACAGATAGGAGAGGGCACATTTTCAGAGGGGGTTGTTGTCACATTACCGAATTGGGGGGAAGCAGCCATCTCACTGCTGCACCCCTAGGTGGGGGTACTGGCCCCAGAAATTGGTATAAAAGGGAGCCATGTGGGGTATTGAATGGGAGCTTGCTGTTTTCTGATCCTGTGTACACTGTTTATGTGAGTATATAATGTCTATGTGTGTAGGTAGGAATCTGTAATCTGTGTGGAAGCTGAATATTTCTGTGAATGTGGTTAAGCATTGCTATGGACAGGCTGAGTAGCGAAGCCCTGTGGGACAATGGCTCTCAATAGGCTATGGACACACCCAAAGAATGGGGTTTGTCACCTGAGGGCAGCCAGCAGGGAACATAGAGATTGGCCTCTGACCAGGTGACTTGCTGCATACAAGAAGAGGCCAGGAAGGAGGTATAAAGAGGCCATGCGGTCGATGCCATTTTGTTCTCAGCTCAGCACTTCATCCCAGAGGCAGCACTGCAGGGATTGAAGAGCCCGGAAGACCCGTGAACCCATCCTGATCGTAGGATGTGCAATAAGAACTTTTAAACCAGCAGCTGTAACATCTCTGCTAGAGCCTGCATCGAGAACTGGGAGATTCGGTGCATGTAACGTACTGTACTTTAATAACCTTACTCTCAGGCTTTTCTTTCTTGTAATAATAAACCTTTAGATATAGATTCTAAAGGATTGGCCCAGCGTGATTTGTGGGCAAGGTCCAGAGGGTAAATTGACCAGGGATCTGTGGCTGGTTTCTTGGAACCGGACAGAACTTGTTCGGGGTAGGTGGGATTGGGTGCTAGGACCCCCCACCTGTGTTTAGGCCCGGGGCCATCTGGGGCACGGATATTGCTGGGGTGTTGGAGGGGTTTTGCTCGGGAGGCTTCAGGCAGGCAGCTGAAGTGCTCTGTGGGACTGGTTTGTGGCCTGTGTGGAAAGGTCACCAGTCGGGGGCTGTAAGAAGCCCCGGATTTGAGCAATTTGCCCTGAGCGGACGCCCTCAGCTGTGCCCAGACACGGCCCGGTCCGTCACAGTTGTGGCATGGCCTATTGGTGCAAAGCCTCTGGGCTGTCTGTATCAATATGTGTTTTGGACATACAAGGTCTGATCCAAACCCAAACCCAGTGAAATCATTGAAGAGTTCTGCAGCTTTCACAGCAGCTTATGCCCATGCGGCCATGCTGACAAGGCCATTGCATCCTTCAACTACAAATATATATTATAGATCAAAATCCTCACTGGAGAGCTGCCAGTGTAAACAATGGACAAAATTGGCTTCCAAATCCTGGCCCCCTAAGAACCTCTCTCATGTCAGCAGGGTCCTGCTAGAGAGAGAGCTGACTGAGCAGTGTGCTGACAACAGGCCTATAAGAAAAGGCATGACAAGTGTGAAGAAAGAAGCCTGCTGGATGCCATGAGCACAGTCTTCCCTAGGATGGGGTCTGCAGCCTTTGTAAACACGAGATCACTTTGAATGTAAATGCAATCCAAGATCTACCTCAGACCCAAATCCCCTGGCCCCGCCTCCTTCCCGCTCACTCCACCCTCTCTCCCTCCTCCTTCACCTTCACCAGGCTGGGGCAGCGGGATGGGGTGCAGAAGGAGGTTCATGACAGGGCAGGGTTTCGGGATGTGGGCTCCAGCTGGGCCCTGCTTACCTCAGGTGAGTCCTGCGATGCAGTGGGGCAGAGCCAGGCTCACCGCTGCCCTGGCCCTGCACCACTCCCAAAAGCAGACAGAAAATCCTTCCATCCCAAGCCCTGTGCTCTGTGGAGATAGGACACAGGGTGGGAGAGGAGGCACCTTGACATCAGCACTCCCTCCGCCTCCCCGGACAGCTCCAAGGGTATGTCTAAACTACATGGCTCCGTCGACGGAGCCATGTAGATTTGTTGTTTTGGCAAAGTCAAATGAAGCCGCGATTTAAATGATCGCAGCTTCATTTAAATTTACATGGCTGCCGCGCTGAGCCGACAAACAGCTGATCAGCTGTTTGTCTGCTCAGCGCGCTAGTCTGGATGCTCCCCTGCCGACATCAAAGCCCTTTGTTGGCAGCTCCGGTAAACCTCATTCCACGAGGAATAACGGTGCTGCCGACAAAGGGCTTTGATGTCGGCAGGGGAGCATCCAGACTAGCGCGCTGAGCGGACAAACAGCTGATCAGCTGTTTGTCGGCTCAGCGCGGCAGCCATGTAAATTTAAATGAAGCCGCGATCATTTAAATCATGGCTTCATTTGACTTTGCCTACGTGTCTAATCTACATGCCTCTGATGACAAAGGCATGTAGTCTAGACACAGCCCAAGGCAGAGGGCAGGGGGGTTCCAGAGAGGCTGGCGAGAGGCTGTTCTCAGTGGCGATGGCAGAACAAGGAGCAATGGGCTCATGCTGCAGTGCGGGAGGTCTAGGTTGGAGATTAGGAAAAACTATTTCCCTAGGCAGGTGAGAAAGCGCTGGGAAGAGTTACGCAGGGAGGTGGTGAATCTCTATCTCTAGAGGCTTTAAGTCCTGGCTTAACATAGCTCTGGGCTGGGTTCCCTAGGGAGGGGGTGGAATCTCCATCCCTAGAGGTTTCTAAGTCCCAGCTTGACAAAGTCCCGGCTGGAATGGTTGAGTTGGGATTGGACCTGTTTTGGGCAGGGGGCTGGACTTGATGACCTCCTGAGGTCTCTTCCAGCCCTAGGATTCTAGGACTCTATGTGCAGCAGGCTGTGGGAGAGGGGGATGTAGCTGAAGTGATGGGCTTGATAACCTCTTGGCTAAAACAGTCAGGATCCCCTGTCAGAGACTCAAAGATCGACCAGTAGACTCTGACTGACTGGCTGGTGACCACTGCCCTACGGGATATTTGCATGCTACAGCCTACATCCTCCTGCATCCAATCTTGAGAATTGTGTTGGCTGCAAAACTTCAGAATCAGCCTCAAAGATTTCACCTCTTCATCCAGCTGTTCACTGTTTGCCAAAGCCTCTCTTACTCTGTAATAACAGGAAGGGTCAAAAGAGCGTTGACAGAATTTACTCAGGCATCTCCAAATACATGACAGAGGTTGCACAGACAGCGTACCGACATTCCTTAACTGCTGTCACTTGCAGGAATTACAGGCAGGGTTTACAATCTAGCATTAGCAACAGGGCTTGTTATTCTCAATTAAGAAACCAACACTAAGAAAGCAAAAGAGTTCAGAACTAGCCTGGTCTTGTTCTCTTAAACAGTAGAAGCTACTTCTCAGGAGGACAGTTCATTTGAACAGCTGGCTTCATTGTCTCAGTGTTAATATTGTAGGAGCGGAGAAGGCCCTTCAGACGTTCCACAGTTTCTGGCTGCAGCTGGCGAGTTCTTGACAGAATCCAGGCATACTCAACGTGGAAGAACGAGATAAAATTAGTGCAGGAATACACCACACTGTAGTTTCCATAGTCAGTGGAGAGGACCCAGTAAGGGGCAGATGGCATGACTAGAAAAACAGCAGGGACATCGTTAGCAAACATGACTAACCAACAGGGCTAAGTTAAGCAGTTAGAGCAGGGACCAGAAGACACCTGGGTTCTTTCCCCAGTTTTACTAGTGACTTGCTGTGTGACCTATGAAAGTTTAGGAAGTTACTACGTAGGGCTTTCATGTTACACCTGATGGATTCAAGAAAGCCAATAGAGTTTTGTACTAAAGCCTCGTTATTCCCCGAGGCTCTGGCTGGCAGGCTTGATTCTGCTTTCCATTAGACTGGTGACTTAAATGGAATTGGAATTAGGTCAGGCTGTGAGTCGTCTGACGGAGCGGGGCTTGGCCCAGCAGGGTGTACGTGTTACAGGCAGGGGCAGATGACTGTTTTGTGGGGCCCCGGGCAGCATAACTCCGTGGGGCCCCCCCTTTGCCACGGTGGTGCCACGGTGCATGCGCGGGGCTTTTTTAAGCGCGGGGCCCGGGACGGCCGCCCCGTTCGCCCTGCCCTATATCCGCCCCTGGTTACAGGGTTCATTCCCTGATCCAGGCCTGTTTCTCCACTGCCTTGTACCAACTAGCACAGGAGCATGTCTCGTTCACACCGTGTGCACGTGGCGTGGTGCAGGGCAGCACAGAATGAGGCCTTTCCCGGATTACCTTTTGTGAATAAGAATTGTCTCCCTCCCCACTCCATGCACACAGGAGACATTCGAACAGCCATCAAATCTCTGCCAAGCCAGCAGGCAGGTGCAAGGATGGAGAGGGAAGGGGGACAAAAGCAATACTTTCTAAATCGGTACTGCCAATGGGGAGAAGCAGGCATGGAACAGTGATGGCAGGAGCCTTGATGGCATGATAACAAGAAAAGAAACGAGCCGCATAATTCAATTAAAATAAAAACCATTGTTCAGCTTTCCTGTGGCCACAGAAACATTTATCCTGACCCATGGGCCTAGCTCTCCTCTCGCTTAAACCAGGTTTACTCTGACACTCCTCTGATCTATATCAGCGTGAAAGCAGAATCAGGACCCAGCTCTGAGCAGAATTCATGGTGCTACTCAAGTCAATAGCAAGGCCCTAGCAGCAGGATTTGGCCAGATGCAGGGAACGAGCATTTAAACAACACACTTACATTGGGAAAATCTGACTTTCAGCTTGGCTGGCTCGTCATCTGCCTGGGTAGCCTCCCCCGCAATTTGATGAATTGTCCCATCAGAGCTAAGTGGAGAACAAGAGATTTGGAAATTAAAAGTTTGGAATCACAGTTATGCAGTTATTTCCAGTAACCGCTCTCCCGAGGTGGTGCTCTACCCACAGTTGGCTAACAGCCAGAGCAAAGCCTCACATAATGTGCATTCCAGTTGAGAACAGCTTCCCGAGAAGCACAGAAGCAACTGTGAGATGACATTTCGACTTTCAGTACCAGTACAATCTGGATGCAATGCCATGCAGGGCAATCTAGGTGCCTGGGGATTGCCACACTGGATCCGAACAGGGGGCCACTTAGCCCAGCACAACCAGCTGCCTCTTGGATGTATTTCCCTGCTTTGTGTAGTGCTGTACTATGGCTACATCTAGACTGCAAGCCTCTTTCGAAAGATACTTTTGAAAAAGAGCGTCTAGATGACAACCAGTACTTTGGGAAAAGCAAGTCGCTATTTCGAAAGAGAGCGCCCAGGCAGTCTGGATGCTGTCTTTCGAAAAAGCAGTTTTCATTACATAACACCTTTTTTCAAAAGAGCGCTTTTGAAAAAAGGCGTTATTCCTCGTAAAACAAGGTTTTCCACGGTCGAAAAAACTGCTGCGTTCTTTCGATTTACTTTAGAAAGAACACGGCAGCAGTCTAGATGCAGGGGAAGTTTTTTTGAAAAAAGGCCACTTTTTTGGAAAAAACCCTGTAGTCTAGACACACCCTGGCTACGTCTACACTGCAGGCTTCTTGTGTAAAAACAGTTTTGCGCAAGAGTTCTTGTGCAAAAGTTCTTGCACAAGAGAGTGTCCACACTGCCATGTGCTTTTGCGCAAGAGCGTCCATGGCAGTGTGGACGCTCTCTTGCGCAAGAAAGCTCCGATGGCCATTTTAGCCATAGGGCTCTCTTGCGCAAGAAACCCCTGTTGCCTCTCTACATGCCTTCTTGTGGAAGAGCTTTTGCACAAGAGGGCTTATTCCTCGTGGGGAAAGGAATAACTCTTGTGCAAGAAGCCCTGTTTTCTGACGCTTTACTGTAAATTTACTTGTGCAAGAACGCACGTGCAGTGTAGATGCTCTGCAAGTTTTTGTGCAAGAACAGCTGTTCTTGTGCAAAAAGCCTGCAGTGGAGATGTAGCCCCTGAGCGTCAGTGTACTGCAAATATAAACCCATAGCCCAGCATGCATGCAATGTATCATATACAGCAAAGAAGGAAAGTCCCCCAACTGTTGTGCAAGAGAGGAAGAGAGAAAAAACCCAGCCATGTGACAGACATTTGCCATGGAGCTTATGACTCTGCTGGGAAGCTCTCCGATACCCAGCGAGGAGGGCAAGATCTCGAAGGGCAGAGATTGCCTTCTTTCTGGCATTTGTATAATGGCCAGCCCCATGGGCTCTGGCTCCAGCAAAATGCAAACACCCCCACCAAGAATCAGAAGGAGATGTGCTTTCGGGAAGGAAAGGTGTTACTTGTTTGTCACTCGTCCAATTGCACAGCTCTGTGGGTGCTCACATTGTGCAGGGACTCTCACTGACACCATTTCCAGCCATTTCTCCTTTCTCTCTGAAACGAGAGCCAGCCCCACGCATGCCCAGGTCTGCTTAAAACTTAGAAAATGTATATTGTTCTTCCACCATGCTTCAGCTTCCCCTGTCCTGCTCTCCTTACAAAGGGAGCTCCCAAGAAAACGGCCTCCAGGGGCCTGATCCTCCATTCGCTGGGGACCAATTCTCTCCTTTCCCACACTTTGGGTAGAGACTTACACGTGTGTGCAAAGCTACGGGCCAGGAGTGTTCAGATCTGACAGCACTTTGCATGGGTAGAAGAGAGGCAGCACTAGGGAGTGACTATGGAGTACCCCATGCAATGGAGCCGCATGGCGTAAGATCTGTGTCAGTGAAAGGAGAATCAGGGCCTGCAGAGGCTACATAATGAAGCTGACTGAAGTCACGTTGATGTACAGCCACAACACTAATGACATTGGTTTTGCATGGCCTTCCTAGCTCTGTCTGTTGTCAGCACATGGCCCCCGCAGGGCGCTGGCACCGACTGACCTGTCAGCCCCGGGGGCAGGGCGCCGGCTGTCAGCTTGCAGGGGCTGACGGCCGGAACGCTGACAGGAGCACTGATGCTGTGCTGGCACTGAGTGCGGTGCCTTAGTGCTACACCTCACGCGGGGGTGGAGTTGTTGGGTCCACGTACTGGGCGACTTACGCAGGCAGGAGCCACCCTGGAGTGAGTAGGCGCTTCCAGAGCTAAGCCAAGGCGAGCGCACGTACCCACACCATGCGCCAGGCAGAGGGGCTCAGGCCTCTGCTGTGTAAGGACAGGAGTTCCCGACACCCACAGAGCTTGCCCAGCTTCGAGAGGCGTGCAGCGTGCACGCCCGTCTAACTGCCTGTGCCCTACTTAGATTAAAGCACATTATCCCCAGGCCAACTGCACGTCCCACTTTGACACAGGAAGATTTGTTTAATGAAACAGTCTGAGCTGCCATCCCAACACCTCCACGCAACAGCAACAACCCTCTCAACAGGAGCTGCCCAACCCTGGGACTGGGAAGGAGAGTCACATGGTCTGGGCTTAGGAGGCCAGAGAGCCTGAGTGCTACTACTTGTTCTGCCACTGATCACTGTGGCCTTGGGCAAGTCATTTTGCCTCTTTGCTTCAGTTTCCCCCATCTGTAAAAAGAAGACTGTGGTAGTATGTGCCAAGAGGTCAGCCCAGTGCTCTGAGCATACACAACGCTGTGTTCTCTGCTAGGGCTGTTGCCTTGCCCCTCCAAGAGCAGAAGGACCGGAAGGGGGTGAAGTGTGTGTGAGCGCTAAGAACGCAGCAAAAACAGTCCTGGCTCTCTCTCGTGGGAGTCCCCTCCAGCCAGCACTGCGGCCGGGCTGTCTGCACAGGAGCCGGGGGTGGCGAACAAACTGGCCCGAGGATCCCACCAGGGGATGGAAAGTATATGGAGGAAGGGCCACGGATGCTCATGAAATGAGGGCTGCGGTGTGGGAGGAGGGGAGGGCTCTGAGAGGCTTGGGCTGTGTGCTGGAGCTGAGGGGTTTAGAGAGAAGGAGGGGAAGGGGGGGTTCAGGGGTGCAGCAGGCTCTGGGCTGTGCTTACTGCCTTAAGCAGCCCCCAGAAGCAGCAGCATGTCCCCCTTCCAGCTCCGACATGGAGGCATGGCCAGGCAGCTCTGTGCATTTCCCCCATCCGCAGGTGCAGCCCAGCAAATGGGAGCTGCAGGGGCAGCGCGTGGGGGGGCAGAGCATGGATCCCCCTGGCTGCCCCATGTGTAGGAGCTGGGGGGAACATGCCAGTGCTTCTGGGAGCTGCACGGAGCCACAGCCCCTGCAGAGCAGGGTAAAACTTCCGACCTGCGCCCCAGTGGCCGGGAGCTTAAGGGCCCGATTCCAATGGCTGATGGGCCACATGTGGCCCACGGAATGTAGTCTGCCCCCCTGAGCTAGGGTCCCGAAGGGGGGGCAGTCGTTACACAGACAGTCAGTCCCACCACAACCAGTTCCACACAGACCCAGTGACCTAGGGGCAGAGCCGCCGGGCACCGCTCATTAGCCGAGCACAAAGGATGCCTGCGATTTTGGTGGCAAGCAGCACAACAAAGGCCTCCAGAGACTGTGAAGAGCAACTTTCCTTCATTCCTTCACAAGCGACTCCTGCGAAAGCTGAGACTATTGACAGCTCAGCAGAACAATGCGCAGCCCCGTCGCAAGAGCTGTGTGGGCTCGCCAGCCCCCAGGAAAACACTCCAAGCAAGCCATGCAATGACAGTGCTCCTTGCGACTGCGTGACATGGGCTGTGCTCCTGGCACACAGGGCATGGCAGTTACTGAGAGGGACGCGCGTCCTGCAGAGACAGACAGACAGATCCCGGCTTCACGAGAAGTGGCCAAGAGGTATTGGTTGCATTTGTGGGCCCTTAATTGATTCTCTGGTGAGGCTCCTCCTAGCCACCCGTGAGGTGCACGGGTCTTGTGCTGCCTCTGCACAGGGATGAATGACAACCTGTGACTGGCCCCCAGCCTGCCCAGCACAGCCCGCACGACGTGCTGGCATCTGGCTTTCCAACCAAGCAAGGACACATGGGGTTATGCCAGAGAGGGCTGGGGGCCAGGCAGAAAGTAATACTCAGCATGACGTATTTTACAGTTTTCTGTGTCCATCGACCTCTTCCTATTCGCTGGTCGCTGTGCAGCGTGGCCAGACGTGCTAACGCTCAACGGATACGAGACAGAACCTGGAGACCCAAGTAAAAGCGCTGGGACGGGATATGGGACGGGATATGGTGCGGCCGGGCCGCATGCTACCTCTGACTTGTCCTGCCAGCTGAGTGACTGCACCAGGAGGTGAGTTTCCTCCTTGCACGATGCTCTCGGGATGTGAGAGGAGGCTGTGGCGGCCGATACGGAAAAAGCCAATATCAGCCAGCGAGAGCAAGTCAAGGGACACTCTGCTCACTGCAAGAAAACTCAAGGCTCACTGGGACCCGGCTGCAGCAGGAACACAGGCCTGGGGAACGGGACTTACCGCAGCTCTTGATTCTGCACTTTAATCTTCCCATTGTCCATCAGTGCGTAGTTGGTCTGGATGCAGATTCCCTTCTCAAAGGACGCAGGCAGCTTTTCGATCTCATACCATTTCCCCACATACTGGAAAAGAAAACCCAGTTACTGGCCTCAGCTGCATGCAGGTTCAATGGGTGTGACCAACAGGCTGCGGAGCGGTGCGGATCATTCATTAACATTGTCCCTACTCTGCTCGAGTCAGAAAACTTTTCTATGACTTGATCTAGAAAGCCGAGCTCTGTGGTAGGAGAGGCTGTATCAGAGAGCCGCATGAACTGAGTCCTAGACCTGCATTCTGGACACTTGAATTCTCAGCCACTAGCCTGTGCACTCTTGTGCCTCACTTTCCCCATTTGTCTCTACCCAAAGGGAATAATGGCCCTTGCCTCCTTGGGAAAGCGCTTTGAGGCCTGCCGCCGAACAGCAGTATAGCAGAGCGCGGGATAGCGCAATTGGACTCAGCCTGTGTGGGGTGGGCACAGGCATGGCGCTGTCGCAGGGAGTTACAGCCCCACAAAAGTGGCTCCACTGCTCAGCTGCTGCTCTTTACCCGCCCTCTTTGCCTTGCTTGCTTTGAGCCAGCGTGACCTGAGATCTCTTCCCACCTTGGAAACATCAAAGTTCTCCTGGACGGGGGCTTCCGGGCATCGCCCCAAGCGAAACGTTTGCCCCTCAGAGGTGCGGAGGAGCCCGAACAGGACTGAAAGCAGCACCACAGTCGCTGGCATGGCCACGTGTGGTCACAAATGGGAACTGGACCTAAAAAGAAATAAAACAGAGTATAGGTCAGGCACGGAGGGTGGAGGGGATGTATCAGTGACCGGCGTCGCGGGGCTGTGGCGAGTCTCGTCCTGCGGGGGGGGGGCTGGTGTCGAGGGGCTGTGGCGAGTCTCGTCCTGCGTGGGGGGGCTGGTGTCGAGGGGTTGTGGCGAGTCTCGTCCTGCGCGTGGGGGGGGGGGCTGGTGTCGAGGGGCTGTGGCGAGTCTCGTCCTGCGCGTGGGGGGGGGGGGCTGGTGTCGAGGGGCTGTGGCGAGTCTCGTCCTGCACGTGGGGGTGGCTGTGGCGAGTCTCGTCCTGCGCGAGGGGGGGGGCTGGCGTCGCGGGGCTGTGGCGAATCTCATCCTGCGCGGGGGGGGGGGCTGGTGTCGAGGGGCTGTGGCGAGTCTCGTCCTGCGCGAGGGGGGGGGCTGGCGTCGCGGGGCTGTGGCGAATCTCATCCTGCGCGGGGGGGGGGGCTGGTGTCGAGGGGCTGTGGCGAGTCTCGTCCTGCGCGAGGGGGGGGGCTGGTGTCGAGGGGCTGTGGCGAGTCTCGTCCTGCGCGGGGGGGGGGGCTGTGGCGAGTCTCGTCCTGCGCGTGGGGGGGGGCTGGTGTCGAGGGGCTGTGGTGAGTCTCATCCTGCGCGGGGGGGGGGGGCTGTGGCGAGTCTCGTCCTGCACGGGGGGGGGGTGTGGCGAGTCTCGTCCTGCACGTGGGGGTGGCTGTGGCGAGTCTCGTCCTGCGCGGGGGGGGGTGTGGCGAGTCTCGTCCTGCGCGTGGGGGGGGGGCTGGTGTCGAGGGGCTGTGGCGAGTCTCGTCCTGCGCGGGGGGGGGGGTGTGGCGAGTCTCGTCCTGCGCGTGGGGGTGGCTGTGGCGAGTCTCGTCCTGCGCGTGGGGGGGGGGGGGGCTGGTGTCGAGGGGCTGTGGCGAGTCTCGTCCTGCGGGGCAGGGGCTGGTGTCAAGGGGCTGTGGCGAGTCTCGTCCTGCGCGGGGGGGGGGGCTGTGTCGAGTCTCGTCCTGCGCTGGTGGGGGAGGGCTGTGGCGAGTCTCGGCCTGTGCGTGGGGGGGGTTGTGGCGAGTCTCGGCCTGTGCGTGGGGGGGGCTGTGGCGAGTCTCGGCCTGTGCGTGGGGGGGGCTGTGGCGAGTCTCGTCCTGCGCGTGGGGGGGGTTGTGGCGAGTCTCGTCCTGCGCGTGGGGGGGGGGCTGTGGCGAGTCTCGTCCTGTGCGTGGGGGGGGGCTGTGGCGAGTCTCGTCCTGTGCGTGGGGGGGGGGCTGTGGCGAGTCTCGTCCTGTGCGGGGGGGGGGCTGTGGCGAGTCTCGTCCTGCGCGGGGGGGGGCTGTGGCGAGTCTCGTCCTGCGCGTGGGGGGGGGGGCTGTGGCGAGTCTCGTCCTGCGCGGGGGGGGGGGGCTGTGGCGAGTCTCGTCCTGCGCGTGGGGGGGCTGTGGCGAGTCTCGTCCTGCGCGGGGGGGGGGTTGTGGCGAGTCTCGTCCTGCGCGTGGGGGGGGGCTGTGGCGAGTCTCGTCCTGTGCGTGGGGGGGGCTGTGGCGAGTCTCGTCCTGTGCGTGGGGGGGGCTGTGGCGAGTCTCGTCCTGCGCGGGGCTGTACGTAGGGAGGAAGCGTTGCTATCTGCGGCTGGGCCGTTCGGGATGGAAGCAAGCGGCAGCAGAGCTCGGGAGAGAGCCAGGGCAGTGAGCTCCATGGCTGAATGCGGCCGTCTAGTGCCACATTTCTGGTGTTTCCCCTCCTGTTGGCTCTGTCCTCCCTTCCCGGGTGGGCACCCACAGGGGCGGCAGGCCGTGGGCTCTGAGGTATTTCTCTTTGCTCCTTTGAACAGATGAGCCCCGCTGCCAGGGGTGAGTCTCACTGGCACCCAGACAGAGGAAAAGCATTAACTCTCGGCCCACGGTCCCCGGCCAGGCAGCCGGCCCTGGGCCTGTCCGGACCGTCCCAACAAAAGCAGCGTGGCTCGTGGGCAGGGGCGCACATGCAGACCCCCGTCCATGGGCTCTTCAGCCTCCTGCACTTAAAACCAGCCTCGGGCCAGCTCTGGCATCCCACCCCCATTTGTAAGGCAAGCTGGATCGCTCCCCTGCCCCCGAGAGCCATCAAGGACTCCTGAGAACCAGGGATGCCCAGAGGCGCTGGACCAGTGTGTGGAGTGGGGGTGTGAGAGCTAATGAACCGAACTGCAAACCCTGCGTATGATGGAAACTGCTTCCGGACGGGGTGGCAGCCCCCAGCAGCGCCAGATCCAGCCCCATTCCCTCTGGAGAACAAGCTCAGGCGCTGCAGAAAGCAGCAAGAAATCCCGCTGGGGAACGGCGGGGCGTCCTGCTAAGGAGTAAATACCAGGAGTGGCCCCGGTCTTTGGAGCAGTGTCAGACCCCTCCCGGCCGGGACGCGGCAGCCCCTCTCCGACCGAACTGAACCCTCCCCCACGTGTCTGGCAACGTACCTGAGCTCCCAAGGAGACGCGAAGCGCTCGGCGGTGGCTGGCCCTGGGCTCTGAGGCACAGCTAGCTGGGGAGCTGCCTCCCTTCCTTTATAAGCATGCCGGGGTCATCGTTACTTAACAGGAGCTCAGGCCACGCCCGATTCCTGACACGCAAGTTTGTTTGGAAGGCAGCTTGGGTGGCTTCACTCTGCACTCAGTGCAGCGCCGCGGAGCCCGTGTCTGCCAGCGCCGCCCGAGGCAACCACGGGACGTGTGCCTCTGTGGCAGGGCCCCGGCCGCGCTCCCGCAGGTGGGGCTGCTCCAGCCCAGCCAGAGACCAGAGAGCAGGGCCAGCGTGTGGCCTCAGGCACGCCTGGACACTGGAGTAACTGCTGCTGGTGCTGAGACCACTGCCTGTCCTGCTGGCCAAGAACGGCAGCAGCGTCCCCGTGTGCTGCTTCTCTCCCTCTCCATGACGGGGGCGGGGACAAGACCCTGGGGTCCTGGCCTCCAGGGCCAGGCAATACAGATCCATACCACTCAAGCCTGGCCCTGGGGCCCCTGTTGTCTGTAGGGAAAGGGGTGAATATGGCTCCATTTCATAGAGTCGTAGAATCCTAGAATCACAGGACACTAGAACGGGGAAGGGACCTCAAGAGTCATCGAGTCCTGTCCCCTGCCCTCATGGCACCATCTAGACCATGGGTTCCTAAACTGGGGGCCGTGTCCCCCCGGGGGGGGGGGCGTGAAGAAATTCTGGGGGGGGCGCGAGGCGACCCAGCCACATCCACCCCCATCAATCCCACCCCAAGTTTTGCTGCTATTTTGGGGGGGGGCATGAGGGTTTCTAAAAAATCAAAAAGGGGGCGTGATGCCGAAAAGTTTAGGAATCACTGATCTAAACCATCCCTGACAGTGTCTGTCCAACCTGCCCTTAAATATCTCCAGGGATGGGGATTCCACAACCTCCCTGGGCAATTTATTCCAGTGTTTAACCACCCCGACCGTTAGGAACTTTTTCCTAATGTCCAACCTAAACCTCCCTTGCTGCAGTTTAAGCCCTTTGCTTCTTGTCCTGTCCTCAGAGGCCACGGAGAACCATTTTCCCCCTTCTGCCTGTGACACCCTTTTAGATACTTGAAACCCACTATCACGTCCCCGCTCAGTTTTCTCTTTTCCAAACTAAACAAGCCCAATTCTTTCAGTCTTCCCTCTTAGCTCATGTTCTCTAAACCTTTAATCATTCTTGTTGCTCTTCTCTGGACACTCTCCAGTTTCTCCACATCTTTCTTGAAATGCGGTGCCCAGAACTGGACACAATCCTCCAACTGAGGCCTAACCAGCGCAGAGTAGAGTGGAAGAATGACTTCTCATGCCTTGCTCACCACACACCTGTTAATGCAGCCCAGAATCATGTTTCCTTTCTTTGCAGCAGCATCACACTGCTGATGCATATTTTGCTTGTGGTCCACTGTGATACCTAGATCCCTTTCTACAGGACGCCTTCCTAGACAGTCACTTCCCATTCTGTATGGGTGACACGTATTGTTCCTTTCTAAGGGTATGTCTACACTACCACCCTAGTTCGAACTAGGGTGGTAGTGTAGACATACCGTAAGTGGAGCACTTTGCCTGTGTCATTATTAAACTTCAACCTATTTACCTCAAATCATTTCTCCAGTTTGTCCAGATCAGTTTGAATTATGACCCTGTCCTCCAAAGCACTTGCAACCCCTCCCAGCTTGGTATCATCTGCAAACTTAATAAGCGTACTCTCTATGCCGATATCTAAATAGTTGATGAAGATAGGGTATGTCTACACTACCCCGCTAGTTCGCAGTAGGAGGGTAATGTAGGCATACCGCACTTGCAAATGAAGCCCAGGATTTGAATTTCCCGGGCTTCATTTGCATTAGTGGGGAGCCGCCATTTTTAAAACCCCGCTTGTTCGAACCCCGTGCAGCGCGGCTACACGGGGCTCAAACTAGGTAGTTCAGAATAGGAATCCTAGTCCGAACTAGGAGGGTAGTGTAGACATACCCATATTGAACAGAACCAGTCCCAAAACAGACCCCTGTGGAACCCCATTTGTTCTGCCCTTCCAGCAAGATTGTAAACCATTAATAACAACTCTCTGAGAATGGTTATCCAGCCAGTTATGCACCCACCTTAGAGTAGCCCCATCTAGGTTGAATTTCCCTAGTTTATTGATAAGAAGATCATGCAAGACTGTATCAAATGCCTTACTTAAGTCTAGATATACCACGTCCATCTCTTCTCCCTTATCCACAAGACTCTTTATCCTATCAAATAGACTACCAAAGAAAGCTATCAGACTGGTTTGACGTGATTTGTTCTTTTCAAATCCATGCTGGCTGTTCCCTATCACCTTGTTATCTTCCATGTGTTTGCAGACGATTTCCTTAATGACTTGCTCCATTATCTTCTCTGGCACAGAAGTCAAACTGACTGTAGTTTCCTGGGTTGTTGTTGTTTCCCTTTTGAGAGATGGGCCCCAGATTTGCCCTTTTCCAGTCCCTGGAATCTCTCCCGACTTCTGTGATCTTTCGAAGATGAGGGCTAAGGGCTCAGACAGCTCCTCTGTGGGCTCCTTGAGCGCTCTCTGGGAAAGACTGTGGGACACACAGAACAGCCCGCCCCGGAGCTCCTCTGGCCGCTCTGCAGGAGCCACGTTCCCACGGGCTGCGTCTCCCTTCCGCAGAGAGGCTGCACCGGGCAGAGTGGTCCCTTCGGTTCTGCCGCCGCCCCACCAGTGGTGCTGAGGCCCGTGCTGGCAGCTGGTGTAGGACAGACAGCAGCCCTGTGCGTACCCCGCCCTGTGCCGCAGGGCAGGGCTGAGGAACATGCCCAGGGCAGGGCCATGGCCGGAGCTGTGGGCTGAGGGGGGCAGAGCAGAGGGACACGCCCAGGGCAGGGCCATGGCCGGAGCAGAGGGCGGGAAGGGGAGGGGCAGAGGGACACGCCCAGGGCAGGGCCATGGCCGGAGCAGAGGACGGGAAGGGGAGGGGCAGAGGGACACGCCCAGGACAGGGCCATGGCCGGAGCAGAGGGCGGGAAGGGGAGGGGCAGAGGGACACGCCCAGGGCAGGGCCATGGCCGGAGCAGTGGGCGGGAAGGGGAGGGGCAGAGGGACACGCCCAGGGCAGGGACATGGCCGGAGCAGAGGGCGGGAAGGGGCAGGGAAGAGGGACACGCCCAGGGCAGGGGCATGGCCGGAGCAGAGGGCGGGAAGGGGCAGGGCAGAGGGACACGCCCAGGGCAGGGCCATGGCTGGAGCAGAGGGCGGGAAGGGAAGGGGCAGAGGGACACGCCCAGGGCAGGGCCATGGCCGGAGCAGAGGGCGGGAAGGGGAGGGGCAGAGGGACACGCTCAGGGCAGGGCCATGGCCGGAGCAGAGGGCGGGAAGGGGAGGGGCAGAGGGACACGCCCAGGGCAGGGCCATGGCGGGAGCAGAGGGCGGGAAGGGGAGGGGCAGAGGGACACGCCCAGGGCAGGGCCATGGCCGGAGCAGAGGGCGGGAAGGGGAGGGGCAGAGGGACACGCCCAGGGCAGGGGCATGGCCGGAGCAGAGGGCGGGAAGGGGCAGGGCAGAGGGACACGCCCAGGGCAGGGCCATGGCCGGAGCAGAGGGCGGAAAGGGGAGGGGCAGAGGGACACGCCCAGGGCAGGGCCATGGCCGGAGCAGAGGGTGGGAAGGGGCCGGGCAGAGGGACACGCCCAGGGCAGGCCCATGGCCGGAGCAGAGGGCGGGAAGGGGAGGGGCAGAGGGACACGCCCAGGGCAGGGGCATGGCCGGAGCAGAGGGCGGGAAGGGGCAGGGCAGAGGGACACGCCCAGGGCAGGGCCATGGCCGGAGCAGAGGGCGGGAAGGGGCAGGGGAGAGGGACACGCCCAGGACAGGGGCATGGCCGGAGCAGAGGGCGGGAAGGGGAGGGGCAGAGGGACACGCCCAGGGCAGGGGCATGGCCGGAGCAGTGGGCCGGAAGGGGAGGGGCAGAGAGACACGCCCAGGGCAGGGCCATGGCCAGAGCAGAGGGCGGGAAGGGGAGGGGCAGAGGGACACGCCCAGGACAGGGCCATGGCCAGAGCAGTGGGCGGGAAGGGGAGGGGCAGAGAGACACGCCCAGGGCAGGGCCATGGCCGGAGCAGAGGGTGGGAAGGGGCCGGGCAGAGGGACACGCCCAGGGCAGGGCCATGGCCGAGCAGAGGGTGGGAAGGGGCAGGGCAGAGGGACACGCCCAGGGCAGGGCCATGGCAGGAGCAGAGGGCGGAAGGGGAGGGGCAGAGAGACACGCCCAGGGCAGGGCCATGGCCGGAGCAGAGGGCTGGAAGGGGAGGGGCAGAGGGACACGCCCAGGACAGGGGCATGGCCGGAGCAGAAGGCGGGAAGGGGAGGTGCAGAGAGACACGCCCAGGGCAGGGCCATGGCCGGAGCAGAGGCTGGAAGGGGAGGGGCAGAGGGACACGCCCAGGACAGGGCCATGGCCGGAGCAGAGGGCTGGAAGGGGAGGGGCAGAGGGACACGCCCAGGACAGGGCCATGGCTGGAGCAGAGGGCGGGAAGGGGAGGGCAGAGGGACACGCCCAGGGCAGGGGCATGGCCAGAGCAGAGGGCGGGAAGGGGAGGGGCAGAGAGACACGCCCAGGGCAGGGACATGGCCGGAGCAGAGGGCTGGAAGGGGAGGGGCAGAGAGACACGCCCAGGGCAGGGACATGGCCGGAGCAGAGGGCTGGAAGGGGAGGGGCAGAGGGACACGCCCAGGACAGGGGCATAGCCGGAGCAGAGGGCGGGAAGGGGAGGGGCAGAGGGACACGCCCAGACAGGGCCATGGCCGGAGCAGAGGGCGGGAAGGGGAGGGGCAGAGGGACACGCCCAGGACAGGGCCATGGCCGGAGCAGAGGGCGGGAAGGGGAGGGGCAGAGGGACACACCCAGGACAGGGCCATGGCCGGAGCAGAGGGCTGGAAGGGGAGAGGCAGAGGGACACGCCCAGGACAGGGGCATGGCCGGAGCAGAGGGCGGGAAGGGGCAGGGCAGAGGGACACGCCCAGGGCAGGGCCATGGCCGGAGCAGAGGGCGGGAAGGGGCAGGGGAGAGGGACACGCCAGGACAGGGGCATGGCTGGAGCAGAGGGTGGGAAGGGGAGGGGCAGAGGGACATGCCCAGGGCAGGGCATGGCCGGAGCAGTGGGCGGGGAAGGGGAGGGGCAGAGGGACACGCCCAGGACAGGGCCATGGCCGGAGCAGAGGGCGGGAAGGGGAGGGGCAGAGGGACACGCCCAGGGCAGGGCCATGGCCGGAGCAGAGGGCAGGAAGGGGAGGGGCAGAGGGACACGCCCAGGGCAGGGCCATGGCCGGAGCAGAGGGCGGGAAGGGGAGGGGCAGAGGAACACGCCCAGGGCAGGGACATGGCCAGAGCAGAGGGCGAGAAGGGGCAGGGCAGAGGGACACGCCCAGGGCAGGGCCATGGCCGGAGCAGAGGGCGGGAAGGGGCAGGGCAGAGGGACATGCCCAGGGCAGGGCCATGGCCGGAGCAGAGGGCGGGAAGGGGAGGGGCAGAGGAATCGTGCTGGCCCCCAGCAGCAGGCCCAGCCCACGGTGGGGAGGGAAGTAGCTCAGGCTCTAACTCTCTCCACAGGCCCCTGTGGAAGCAGCCCAAGGAGCCGCCCATGAGGGAGGTGCCCAGACCCCCAGGCAACCCCCAACACTGGCAGGGTCAGGAACGCTCCGCCCGCTTGCTAGCACTGAGCCACGGGGAGCAGCTGCTTAGAGCTGGGCGTCTGTTTCTGACCAGTACTTCACAGTGCACAGACCAAGCAGTGGAGCGCCCCAGTGTCAGGGCAGGGCACCGTGGGGCTGGGGGTGCTGGGCTTCAGTCCCAGCTCTGCCACTGGGCTGTCGCGTGCCCTGGGTGAGTCACTTGGTGCCTCCTTCCCTGGCTCACCTTCCCTTGTCTGTTTGCAAGCTGTTGTGGGCAGAGGCTGCCTGTCAAGCAACGCGTGCAGCCCCTGCAGCAATGGGCCGGCCACAGGCTCGCCAGCAGCGCCATGGGAGGGGTGCGCGCCGCAAGGCCAGCACGAGAGACCCTGGCAAAGACAGGCGAGCGCTGCTCCGGGGCGCCAGTCACAATGACAATCGTCCAGTCCTGTCGGCAGGGGGGGGCTCAGAAGTGCTGCGGCTGCGGTTTGGGACGGGCTCGGCAGCCCCCCAGTCAGCTCCACGGGCGCCCAGCTGCTGGCTAATGGCACAGCCTACAGGAAAGGCTGGGAGGGAAGCGAGCTGCAGGGAGCTGCAGGCAGGGTGTGACCCAGACTTGGGCACTGGGGGAGGGGCTGGGGCAGGAGCAGAGAGAAGTGCCAAGGGCACGGAAAGTGGCCGAGCCGAGCTCAGTGGCCGGGCACCAGACACGGTGCTGGGCGGGTCCCCTCTGCGGTGGGGTGCCAGGTGTCCGGTATCTGCGCTCTGTCCGGTAAAACGGCCCAGAGAACACCGGACAGGTGCCAGGTGCCATGTGCCATGTCCGGCTGCGCACCAGACGGAAGCCTGGGGGGGGCGGGAGCAGGGAAGCAGCTGGGAGTCCCAGCTGGGGGGCGGGGCCGCGATTGCAGCCGGGAGCCCTCAGTCGGTTGAGTGTGAGGGGGAGGGGAAGCCTCCTCGCTCGTGCGTCGCCGGGAGCCTGCGCGGGACAGGCAGCGAGTGCCCAGCTCAGTCCCGCTCCCCGCCGGGCAATTTGCCCCCCCCCCCCGGCCGGCCAGTTCTCCCCCATCTCCCCTCCTGACCTTCACCCGCCAGCCCCCCTGCACCCCCCCAGCTCTGCTTCCCACCCCCTTCCTCTTCCTGATCTCCCCTGGCCAGTCCCCCTGAACCGCCCCAGCTCTGCTTCCCGCCCCCCTTCCTCTTCCTGATCTCCCCCAGCCAGTCCCCCTGCACCCCCCCCAGCTCTGCTTCCCACCCCCTTCCTCTTCCTGATCTCCCCCAGCCAGTCCCCCTGCACCCCCCCAGCTCTGCTTCCCACCCCCTTCCTCTTCCTGATCTCCCCCAGCCAGTCCCCCTGCACCCCCCCAGCTCTGCTTCCCGCCCCCCTTCCTCTTCCTGATCTCCCCCAGCCAGTCCCCTGCACCCCCCAGCTCTGCTTCCCGCCCCCCCTTCTTCCTGATCTCCCCCAGCCAGTCCCCTGCACCCCCCCAGCTCTGCTTCCCGCCCCCCCCTTCCTCTTCCTGATCTCCCCCAGCCAGTCCCCCTGCACCGCCCCAGCTCTGCTTCCCACCCCCCCTTCCTCTTCCTGATCTCCCCCAGCAAGTCCCCCTGCACCGCCCCAGCTCTGCTTCCCACCCCCCCTTCCTCTTCCTGATCTCCCCCAGCAAGTCCCCCTGAACCACCCCAGCTCTGCTTCCCGCCCCCCTTCCTCTTCCTGATCTCCCCCAGCCAGTCACCCTGCACCCCCCCCAGCTCTGCTTCCCACCCCCCCTTCCTCTTCCTGATCTCCCCCAGCCAGTCCCCCTGCACCGCCCCAGCTCTGCTTCCCACCCCCCCTTCCTCTTCCTGATCTCCCCCAGCAAGTCCCCCTGCACCGCCCCAGCTCTGCTTCCCACCCCCTTCCTCTTCCTGATCTCCCCCAGCCAGTCCCCCTGCACCCCCCCAGCTCTGCTTCCCGCCCCCCTTCCTCTTCCTGATCTCCCCCAGCCAGTCCCCTGCACCCCCCCAGCTCTGCTTCCCGCCCCCCCTTCTTCCTGATCTCCCCCAGCCAGTCCCCTGCACCGCCCCAGCTCTGCTTCCCACCCCCCCTTCTTCCTGATCTCCCCCAGCCAGTCCCCTGCACCCCCCCAGCTCTGCTTCCCGCCCCCCCTTCTTCCTGATCTCCCCCAGCCAGTCCCCTGCACCGCCCCAGCTCTGCTTCCCACCCCCCCTTCTTCCTGATCTCCCCCAGCCAGTCCCCTGCACCGCCCCAGCTCTGCTTCCCGCCCCCCTTCCTCTTCCTGATCTCCCCCAGCCAGTCACCCTGCACCGCCCCAGCTCTGCTTCCCGCCCCCCCTTCCTCTTCCTGATCTCCCCCAGCCAGTCCCCCTGCACCCCCCCAGCTCTGCTTCCCGCCCCCCCTTCCTCTTCCTGATCTCCCCCGGCCAGTCCCCCTGCACCCCCCCAGCTCTGCTTCCCGCCCCCCCTTCCTCTTCCTGATCTCCCCCAGCCAGTCACCCTGCACCCCCCCAGCTCTGCTTCCCGCCCCCCCTTCCTCTTCCTGATCTCCCCCAGCCAGTCACCCTGCACCCCCCCAGCTCTGCTTCCCGCCCCCCCTTCCTCTTCCTGATCTCCCCCGGCCAGTCACCCTGCACCGCCCCAGCTCTGCTTCCCACCCCCCCTTCCTCTTCCTGATCTCCCCCAGCCAGTCCCCCTGCACCGCCCCAGCTCTGCTTCCCGCCCCCCCTTCTTCTTCCTGATCTCCCCCAGCCAGTCCCCCTGCACCCCCCCAGCTCTGCTTCCCACCCCCCCTTCCTCTTCCTGATCTCCCCCAGCCAGTCCCCCTGCACCACCCCAGCTCTGCTTCCCACCCCCCCTTCCTCTTCCTGATCTCCCCCAGCCAGTCCCCCTGCACCCCCCCCAGCTCTGCTTCCCACCCCCCCTTCCTCTTCCTGATCTCCCCCAGCCAGTCCCCCTGCACCGCCCCAGCTCTGCTTCCCACCCCCCCTTCTTCCTGATCTCCCCCGGCCAGCCCCCTATATCCCCCCAGCTCTGCTTCCCGCCCCCCCTTCTTCCTGATCTCCCCCGGCCAGCCCCCTACATCCCCCCAGCTCTGCTTCCCGCCCCCCCTTCTTCCTGATCTCCCCCAGCCAGTCCCCCTGCACCGCCCCAGCTCTGCTTCCTGCCTGCCTGTTCTTCTTCCTTGTGTCCCCCCGCCAGCGCAGCTGCACCCCCCCCGCCAGCTCTGCTTCCCCCCCCCGGCCCCCCCACCTCACCCCCCCATCAGCTGTGCTTCCCGCTCCCCCTTCCTCCCGGCCAGCTCCGCCCCCTTCTGGCCAGTCCCTCCTCCCCCAATATCCTGTGGCCAGCCCTGTTCCTTCCGCCCCCCACCCCCACAACCAGCCCTGCTTCCCATTGGCCCCCCTTCTCTGCCACCCCCCCGTTAACAGTTTCTAGGCCCCCCCTTCCCAGTCCTCCTTCACTCCCCCCCCTTTTTTTTGCTCAACAACTTTGGTCTCCCCCCCCCCCCTTTTTTTTCCTGCAACAAAATTTTTTCCCGTTGGTTTTTGGGGGGGTGTTCAGTATTCTTCTTTCAGACATCTGGCAACCCTCCTCTATGGTGCAGCTTCTCCAGCCGTGTGTCCAGCAGCACAGGCCTTGCGCTTCCCCAGGGGCCATGTCCTGGGGGCACGTTCCCAACAAAAGCTGATGAAGGGCGAACGTGGGGCGCGTTAGAAAAGCTTTACACAGGGGGGCACCCCAGGCCTTGGACTGGGAGCTGCTGGGACTTTGGGCATTTTCCTTCCAGCATCTCTAGGGAAAGGTGCCCCGCAGCGTCTCCAATGAGCTGTCTCAAGGGCAGCAGTGCGGGGGTGGGGGGTCATGGGGAGCCGGGTGGCACAGAGGCAGCAGTGCCCCCACAGCCACAGGGCAGCACCCCGCAGTGTCACCGCAGCGTCACCACCAAGCCACCTGTGAGCAAAGCCCCGGGCCCCTTGCGATGTCTGCCCCACAGCCACAGGGCAGCACCCCGCAGTGTCACCACCAAGCCGTCCATGAGCAAAGCCCCAGGCCCCCTCGCGATGTCTGCCCCACAGCCACAGGGCAGCACCCCGCAGTGTCACCACCAAGCCACCTGTGAGCAAAGCCCCAGGCCCCTCGCGATGTCTGCCCCACAGCCACAGGGCAGCACCCCGCAGTGTCACCACCAAGCCGTCCATGAGCAAAGCCCCGGACCCCTCGCGATGTCTGCCCCACAGCCACAGGGCAGCACCCCGCAGTGTCACCACCAAGCCACCTGTGAGCAAAGCCCCGGGCCCCTCGCGATGTCTGCCCCACAGCCACAGGGCAGCACCCCGCAGTGTCACCACCAAGCCGTCCATGAGCAAAGCCCGGGGCCCCTCGCGATGTCTGCCCCACAGCCACAGGGCAGCACCCCGCAGTGTCACCACCAAGCCACCTGTGAGCAAAGCCCCGGGCCCCTCGCGATGTCTGCCCCACAGCCACAGGGCAGCACCCCGCAGTGTCACCACCAAGCCGTCCATGAGCAAAGCCCCGGGCCCCTCGCGATGTCTGCCCCACAGCCACAGGGCAGCACCCCGCAGTGTCACCACCAAGCCGTCCATGAGCAAAGCCCGGGGCCCCTCGCGATGTCTGCCCCACAGCCACAGGGCAGTGCCCCGCAGTGTCACCACCAAGCCGTCCATGAGCAAAGCCCCGGGCCCCTCGCGATGTCTGCCCCACAGCCACAGGGCAGCACCCCGCAGTGTCACCACCAAGCCATCCATGAGCAAAGCCCCGGGCCCCTCGCGATGTCTGCCCCACAGCCACAGGGCAGCACCCCGCAGTGTCACCACCAAGCCGTCCATGAGCAAAGCCCCAGGCCCCTTGCGATGTCTGCCCCACAGCCACAGGGCAGCACCCCGCAGTGTCACCACCAAGCCGTCCATGAGCAAAGCCCGGGGCCCCTCGCGATGTCTGCCCCACAGCCACAGGGCAGCACCCCGCAGTGTCACCACCAAGCCGTCCATGAGCAAAGCCCCAGGCCCCTCGCGATGTCTGCCCCACAGCCACAGGGCAGCACCCCGCAGTGTCACCACCAAGCCATCCATGAGCAAAGCCCCGGGCCCCTCGCGATGTCTGCCCCACAGCCACAGGGCAGTGCCCCGCAGTGTCACCACCAAGCCGTCCATGAGCAAAGCCCCGGGCCCCTCGCGATGTCTGCCCCACAGCCACAGGGCAGTGCCCTGCAGTGTCACCACCAAGCCGTCCATGAGCAAAGCCCCGGGCCCCTCGCGATGTCTGCCCCACAGCCACAGGGCAGCACCCCGCAGTGTCACCACCAAGCCGTCCATGAGCAAAGCCCCAGGCCCCTTGCGATGTCTGCCCCACAGCCACAGGGCAGCACCCCGCAGTGTCACCACCAAGCCGTCCATGAGCAAAGCCCCGGGCCCCTCGCGATGTCTGCCCCACAGCCACAGGGCAGTGCCCTGCAGTGTCACCACCAAGCCGTCCATGAGCAAAGCCCCGGGCCCCTCGCGATGTCTGCCCCACAGCCACAGGGCAGCACCCCGCAGTGTCACCACCAAGCCGTCCATGAGCAAAGCCCCAGGCCCCTTGCGATGTCTGCCCCACAGCCACAGGGCAGCACCCCGCAGTGTCACCACCAAGCCGTCCATGAGCAAAGCCCCAGGCCCCTTGCGATGTCTGCCCCACAGCCACTGGGCAGTGCCCCGGGGCCTGCAGGGACGTGCCCAGCGACCCTGGAGCAAGTGGCCTCCCAGAACGCCAGCCCCTTCCTTTCCTGCTCTCCGGCAGCCCCGGGCCCCTCAGCAGCCCAGAATTGAGGGACAAGGGCTGCTTGCCTCGACTGCCTGGCTCCCTTGACGCCAGCCCTGTCTCTGCATGAGCTGCAGCTGGCAAAGTCTCCCCAAGAGGCGGCCAGAGACGCCCCCAAAGCCATGGCTGTGCAGTCCCACACCAGATGCAGCCCTGGCTGGAGAAGGCCCCTGCCTGGACTCAGTCTCACGGCCAGATCCCAGCCCACCAAAGCCGAGCTCACCTCCCCTGGCGCTCACAACCCTGTGCCGGAGCCAGGAAAGCCTGCGGCCAAAGGCTGGGACAGAGCCACGCTCACTCAGCAGCACCTCCGGGCGGGTCCCCCGATGGGTGAGGCAGGAGAGCGGAGATGGCCAGGAGTCTGTGCGCACTGACTAGCCAGGGCCTCTCCCCTTCGCCCCGAGGGCCACGCACACTGCGGGAGCTGGCTCCGGGCACCTTGGGGAACCTCTATCCGCCAGCAAAAGGCTCAAAGGGACCCCTGGAGCAGGCTGGCAGGGTGCAGGCCAGGCAGTTAACGCCTGCCCTTAGCTGGAACCCATGTGGCCCAAATTCACCTCCTGGAGCAGGACGGAGGAGCAGGGCGGAGCAGGACGTGCTGCGGGTTCTCCGCGCGGCCCCGCTGCCACCCACGTGCCGCCACAGTCACGCTGGGGCACCATGTGAGCTTCTCAGACCCAGCTCTAGAAAACGCGCGGCATTTAATACTTCTCTCTACAGCAGGGCTTGTCAGCGGCTCGGTGGCAGGCCAAGCAGCATTTCTGCTCAGAAGCCCAGTGGGTGTGCGGCGAGGATCCCTTTGTTCTGCACAACAGCATTCGATATTTGCTTCATGTCAGCGAAGGCCTGGTTCCACGCGGAGGAGCCGACCGCCCGGAGGTTCTCTCTCACTCGCTCAAATGCCTGTGGTGGGCAAAGCAGCACAGCCACTTCCTTAGCGTTAAGCCTCCGGCTAACGGACGCGTGCGCTCAGCGCTAGCAGTGATTTCACACACAACGGGCCAGACTCTGCACTGGCTCCGTGCGCCGAGGGCAAGTCTGGTCAGAAACCCGCCACTCGCCAGGAGTCTCCGGAGATATCGGCCAGGGACTCTGCAATCACCTGGGAGGCCTTAGATCCGGCCCCTGGATTTCTGCACGTCCAGCTTTCTAGACAGTCCTGACCCTGTTCCTTGTCCGCCGAGGGTGCCTGCCTCCCCGCACTGCACGCCCAAGGCGGCCGTCTGGGAGCTGCCCTTGTCTGAGTCTCGGGGGCAGCCGTGTGAGTCTGGGAGGGCCCTAGCGACTAGCTGTCTGGTCAGGGCGGATCGTCACCACGGTGCTAAGGGCGACTCGCTGTCTTAGCCGCTGTGCAGACCAAAGCAAGACAAGCACCAAGAACTTCAGCTTTTCCCACTTCACTCTTGGGCCCGTTGTCCTCCGCTGTCTCTGGAACCCCCGGCCTCAGCTCTGCCCCTTCTCCCCCAGCTCAGACTGATTCATATCCACCCTTGCAGGAGGGAGCCCAGAGACTTGCATCGGGTTCAGTGTAAGGGCTCCCCTGGCCAGGGCAAGAAATCGCCATCTCAGCCACAGGCAGCCTCGGCGGGCGGCTGGGCCATGTGGGCCCCTTGGGTCAGCCGGGCTACGTTCCTCTGGCCCATCCCCAGCAGAAGGCGCAAAGTCCACGTGGAGATCCATGTGCCAGCATGGCCCAGCCAACGCCTGGCCTCCAGCCCGTGCCCACCCGGGGCATCGCAGCCCTTTACCCTGAGAGCCCAGTTCCCGCCTAGCAGGCGCCGAACGCTGCTGGCTGGGCACAGCTGAGGACAAAGGGCGACCCCTGGAATCCCACGTCCTGATGGGGGATCCCCTCATTCAGCTGCTCTTCCCCTGTGCACTTCAGATCCCCGAGGGCTCTGCCTGTCCCTGCTCTGCCCAGGTGCCGAGGGCTGGGGTCCACCTGGCTTGGCCCATCGTTGGCCAGGCGCGGGGCAAAGATCCCCTTGAAGTTAGCGGGGCAGGATCAGGGTGAGGGCCCCAGGTCTCCTCCTTCTGCCTGCCTGAGTCTTCTCCCCACACAGGCTAGGCAGACACTGCTACATAGCACCCAGACACAGCACATAACCCTTCTCAGCCACTGCCCTGCCCTGCCACACATCAGACCCGCACGTAACCACTGCCAGCCACTGCCCTGCCCTGCCACACATCAGCACCTCCTGTAACCACTGCCAGCCACTGCCCTGCCCTGCCACACATCAGCACCCCACGTAACCACTGCCAGCCACTGCCCTGCCCTGCCACACATCAGCACCCCACGTAACCACTGCCAGCCACTGCCCTGCCCTGCCACACATCAGCACCCCACGTAACCACTGCCAGCCACTGCCCTGCCCTGCCACACATCAGCACCTCCTGTAACCACTGCCAGCCACTGCCCTGCCCTGCCACACATCAGCACCCCACGTAACCACTGCCAGCCACTGCCCTGCCCTGCCACACATCAGCACCCCACGTAACCACTGCCGGCCACTGCCCTGCCCTGCCACACATCAGACCCGCATGTAACCACTGCCAGCCACTGCCCTGCCCTGCCACACATCAGCACCCCACGTAACCACTGCCAGCCACTGCCCTGCCCTGCCACGCATCAGCACCCCACGTAACCACTGCCAGCCACTGCCCTGCCCTGCCACACATCAGCACCCCACGTAACCACTGCCAGCCACTGCCCTGCCCTGCCACACATCAGCACCTCCTGTAACCACTGCCAGCTACTGCCCTGCCCTGCCACACATCAGCACCCCACGTAACCACTGCCAGCCACTGCCCTGCCCTGCCACACATCAGCACCCCACGTAACCACTGCCAGCCACTGCCCT
This sequence comes from Pelodiscus sinensis, assembly GCF_049634645.1. Taxonomy (NCBI): domain Eukaryota; kingdom Metazoa; phylum Chordata; order Testudines; family Trionychidae; genus Pelodiscus; species Pelodiscus sinensis. The sequence continues at coordinate 55,226,448 of NC_134720.1, forward strand.
GCCCTGCCACACATCAGCACCTCCTGTAACCACTGCCAGCCACTGCCCTGCCCTGCCACACATCAGCACCCCACGTAACCACTGCCAGCCACTGCCCTGCCCTGCCACACATCAGCACCTCCTGTAACCACTGCCAGCTACTGCCCTGCCCTGCCACACATCAGCACCCCACGTAACCACTGCCAGCCACTGCCCTGCCCTGCCACACATCAGCACCCCACGTAACCACTGCCAGCCACTGCCCTGCCCTGCCACACATCAGCACCCCACGTAACCACTGCCAGCCACTGCCCTGCCCTGCCACACATCAGCACCTCCTGTAACCACTGCCAGCCACTGCCCTGCCCTGCCACACATCAGCACCTCCTGTAACCACTGCCAGCCACTGCCCTGCCCTGCCACACATCAGCACCCCACGTAACCACTGCCAGCCACTGCCCTGCACATAACAACCGATTCATGAAATGAATCTGGCTGCCTCAGAAGCGCACCGCCGGGGCGACCGCTCTCGTCAGTGTTGCTAGTCCGTGGGCAGGGCCTTGCACGGAGCGGGAGGTTTCATGGGAAGCGCTGCCGAGGACCCCAGGTGAGTGGCCATGTGGAATCTCACAGTCACAGAGCACTCGTGCTGGCAGGACCTCGAGGGTATCGAGTCCAGTCCCCGGCCCTCATGGCAGGACCCAGCACTGCCTAGATCAGGGCTGGCCAGCCCAGGGCTCGCAAAGCTGCCCAATGCCCCTAAAGCCGCCCCCCGGTTCCCGGTTCCCTGCGCTCACTGTCCAGGGCAGAGAAGCACAATGGTGCCGACAAGATGGCACCGGCCGACGGGAGCCTGATGTGGCCAAAAAGCCACCAGGAGTTTTGTTTAAAGAGGTTTTTTTTTTTCCTCGACCAAATGTGGCTGGGGCTTTCCTTTTTCCTTTTCCCTCAGCCCTTTGCGCTTTCCCCCCAACTGTTGTGGCTCTGTGCCTTTAAGGGGTTGGCCACCCCTGATCTAGATTATCCCTGAGAGATACCTAACTGACCGGTTACCTATCTTCTTGTTATCTTCCAGATGTTTGCAGATGGCTTCCTTAATTACTTGCTCTATTATCGTCTCTGGCACAGAAGTTAAACTGACTGTCTGTAGTTTCCTGGGTTGTTATCACTTCCATTTTTATAGGTGGGCACTAGATTTGTCCTTTTCCAGTCTTTTGGAATCTCTCCTGACTTCCATGACTTTTCAAAGATGATAGCTAATGGCTCATATAACTCCTCTATCAGCTCCTTGAATATTTTAGGATGCATTTCATCAGGCCCTGATGACTCGAAGACATCTAACTTCTCTAAGTAATTTTTAACTTGTTCATTTTTTATTTTAACTGTAAACCTACCCCCTTCCCACTAGCATTCACTATGTCAGGCATTCCTTCATCTGACTCCTCGGTGAAAACTGAAATAAAGAAGTCATTAAGCATCTCTGCCATTTCCAAGTTTTTTGTTGTTTCTCCCTCCTCACTGAGCAATGGGCCTATCCTGTCCCTGGTCTTCCTCTTGCTTCTAATATATTTGTAGAATTTCTTCATTTCCCTTTATGTCTCTAGCCAGACTGAACTCGTATTGTGCTTTCTAATCTTACCCCTACATACTCATGTCCTTTGTACTTTGACCTAGTTTCCACTTTTTATACGACTCCATTTTTATTTTTAGATCATGCAAGATCTCCTGATTAAGCCCAAGGTGGGCTCTTGCCATACTTTCTATCTTTCCTATCTAGTGGAATAGGTTGTTTTTGGGCTCTTAATAATGTCCCTTTGAAAAACTGCCAACTCTCTTCAGTTGTTTTCCCATGGGACCTTTCCTACCATCTCTCTGAATTTACTGAAGTCTGCCTTCCTGAAATCCATTGTCTTTATTTTGCTGTTTTCCTTACTACCATTCCTTAGCATCATGAACTCTTATCATTTCATGATCACTTTCACATAAGCTGCCTTCCACTGTCTAATTCTCAACCAGTTCCTGCCTATTTGTTAAAATAAAATCCAGAACAGCTTCCCCCCAGTAGCTTTCTCAACCTTCTGAAATAAAAAATTGTCTCCAATGCAGTCCAGGAACTTGTTGGATAGTCTGTGCCCCACTGTGTTAGTTTCCCAACAGAGGTCTGGATAATTTAAGTCTCCCCCCCCCCCCCCCCCCCCCCCCCACCAAATCCTGCACTTTGCATACTTTTGTGAGTTGTTTAAAAAAAGCCCCATTCACCTCTTCTGCCTGGGTAGGTGGCCTGTAGTAGATCCCTAGAATGACATCACTCTTGGGTTTTTTACCTATTTTAAACTAACCCAGAGACTCTCAACAAATCTGTCTCCTACGTCCATCTCCACCTCAGTCCAAGCGTTTATATTTTTTAATATATAAGGCAACACCTCCTCCCTTTTTTCCCTGCCCATCCTTCCTGAGCAAGCTGTACCTTTCTATACCAATATTCCAATATAAAGTTGTAGCTATGAGGTTACTGTTTAAAACTCTTCCATAATGTATGTTACAATTGTTCTTGGGTGAAATTATTTAGTTTATGATGAAGTAGTTTTACTGTAAGTTTACTTGATGAAATTGTTATACTGTAAGATGATATGTGGATATTCTATATTGAGTTAGTAATGTTGGAGACTGCTTTGTTTTGTTCTGCCTTGTTAGAATTGTTCCATGTTGTTAGAAGTTTGCTTTCAAAACTATTGTGCTGGGGTTTTTTGTGTGTGTGAATGAGATGTGTGGCATGAGAGTAGATTAAAAAAAAAAGATACCAGCCAATTACAAAAGAGACTGAAGAAATAAAGGTGCCAGTATCGTCATCCTATCACCATAACATCTGAACAATGCAGACTGAATACCCTGAAGTGCAAAGGGCACCCGCCCTAAATCAAGAACAAGATATGAACCCAGGCAATTAAGTACAGTTGTGAAAACAACCAGCTTGAAAACTATCCAGAAGCTATTAACAAAGAACTGTGAAAACAACTGAGGAACAATCCAAGCATGACACAGCCAGTCCACAGACTTACATGAGGCTCTGTAGCTCTAAAAGAGGGCGAGAGCCAGGGGGCTTTGCGGTCATTCTGCAGTAACAACGGAGCATTGGAACGTGTCTCACGGAGGCCCGGCTTCCACTCATGTTTAGTCTAGCGGGTCACTAGGCTGCACACTCGCATACACCACCTTTAGTGCGGGGTTCCCATTTTAAATCAATGCGGCACGTTGCTTTGTACCCTGAAAATATCCCTTGAGTTTCTACACACATGACGTTTTTGGCAGAGACAAGAAGGCCTGCCTCATAGCGGGCTCCCCCCTCTTAAGAAGCGGCCCCACAAATAGCCCTTTCGCCCTAGGGGGCCGTGGGAGCTGGCAGCCGTGCTGAGCGGCTGCTGCGTGTTCATGCACACCACAGGCAGAGTTCTGGGAGTGGGGAAGGACGGGCATTGCCAGAAAAGCAAGCCTGAGGTGCGGGCAGCCTGAGTGCGCAATGCCAAGCGTTCTGCAGAGGGGACAGGAGAGGAGCAGCTCCGGGCTGCCCCCCAAGGCAGGGAGCCAGAAGGCTGTTTATCAACGGGCGACTGAGCTGTGCTGTGCAACCTGGGGAACTGCAGAAAGCAAGTAGCCTAAATGACAGAGGGTGTGTCTAGACTGCACCTCTCTGTCGACAGACAGATGTAGATTAGGCACCTCGAAATTGCTTATAAAATGAGGCTTACAGGCTCTTTCAGGCTTTCTTTTTCAAAAGATCCGCGTCTAGACTGCTGGGGGGGTTTCGAAAAAGCTCCATTTCGGAAAAAAGCGGTGGCCATGTTTATGCTAATGAAGCACGGGATATTTAAATCCCCGCTTCATTAGCAATTTTAACGTGCCTAATCTACATCTCTCTGTTGGCAGAGAGGTGGAGTCTAGACACACCCGGGGTATGTCTACACTACCCTCCTAGTTCGAACTCATTTCACGAGGAGTAACGGTAGTTCGAACTAGGAAACCTATTCCGAACTACCTAGTTCGAGCCCCGTGTAGCCGCGCTACACGGGGTTCGAAGCAGCGGGGATTTAAAAATGGCGGCTCCCCGCTTATGCAAATTAAGCCCGGGAAATTCAAATCCCGGGCTTCATTTGCAAGTGCGGTATGCCTACATTACCCCGCTAGTGCGAACTAGGAGGGTAGTGTAGACATACCCTAAGGCACTTCATATAGTTTAACATGAGAAATTATTAGTTAAATTCGAGAAGATGGGGATTAAACATGAGAACTGGCAGGGGATAAGGAACTGGGGAAAGGGAAGACGACAGCAGGTTACATTGAAAGGGGAACTCGCAGACTGGGGAAAGGTTACTAGTGGAATTCCTCAGGGATCAGTATTGGGACCAACCCTACTTAACATTTTTATTACTAACCATGGCACAAAAAGTGGGAGTGTGCTAATAAAATCGGTAGAGGACACAAAGTTGGGAGGCACTGCCAATACCGGGAGGATGGGAATAGCATACAGCAGGGGCAGGCAAGATATGGCCCATGGGCTGGATGCCACCCCCTAAGCCTTTTGATTTGGCCTGCACCCACCCCTGCGGCAGGGATCAGTGCCGCTCCAAGTGGCTACCTGCTTCCTGTGGCTCTCTGCGGTGCGGAGTGAGAAGGGAGGGAGAGTATTCAACACGCTCCCCACGCCCCCAGCAAAATCTCTCTACTCCTATTGGCCAGAAATCAGCCACTGGGAGCTGAAAGATTTTTCTGGGGGAGGGGCAATCACAGAACAATGTCTCAGCTCCTATTGGACGGTTTCTGGCCAATAGAAGCCGTGCACAGCCGGCCAGTGGTGTGTGCCTCCTGGGGGAAGCCTGCCTGAGAGGGCTGCTGGCGAGAACTGCTTAGGTAAGCACCTCCTGGCCAGAGCCTGCCTTTGGCACCCCGCCCCTTCCACTCTCCAGCCCCTCCCAGAGCCCGCACTCACGCTTACATCCCTCCCCCAGGACCCTCTGCACCCTCCTCCCTCCTGCCCAGGTCATAACTCCCCCCAGACGCTGCACCCACAATTACATCCCTCCCCCCAGCCAGAATTCTCTCCTGCACCCATTCCCCTTCCCAGGCCCTGCTCTTCAGTCCCTGCCTCAGATCACAACCCCCTCCCTCAGCAAACTCCTTCTCTGACCCCACATCTCTCCTGCACCCCAGTCGCCTACCCTGAGCTCCTGTCTGCACCCAATCTCCATCCCAGAGCCTGCACCCCCTCCATAGAAAAGTGCAGCCCTTGACTACTTACCAAAATCTTGGACTGACCCCCCATCAAAAATTATTGCCCACCCCGCCATACAAGAAGATCTGTGTGATCTTGTACACTAGAGTAATAGACATGGGATGATATTTATTAGTCCACAAGTCAAGACACCTGCCCACTCTCCCAGTGCGCAGCAGATGAGGGAGGGGTGGGCCCACGTCCTGGGGTGTGCGCTGGGGGCGGGCCCACGTCCTGGGGTGTGCGCTGGGCTCCGGCAGAAGGGGCCAGTCTTTCCCAAGGGTGCGTTCCCCAGGGCCACACGCCGGAGCGCAGGGCTCTCGCGCAGGGACTGGCGGGGAGCTGTCAGGCAGGGCTGACCCGATGAGCCTGCCACAGCCAGTGAACCAAACCCAGCGCAGCGCCTACCTCGTGGCTCCATGTTTGGCACAAGAGCTTCTCGTGCTCTGCGGTGGGATGTCCCAGAGACAGAGAGCGGCTGGCCCTGAGGAGACAAGACGGGGCGTGAGGGCGGCGCCAGAGGGCCAGGGACTTTGTGAGCACCGACAATGCCCTCGTCAGAACGGGCCTGAGCAGTCAGACGGAATGAGCCCAGCCGCCCGGCATCGTCCCAAGCACAGTCCTGGACTCCCTGCCGCCCTGGAGCCACGCAGGCAACGTGACACGTCCCACCCATAGCGGAGGGCTGGGCAGAGCGAGTGGGAGGCTGCCGGGAGCGGGGCCCCAAGCTCCTCACTGGCGGGGACGCGGTGTCTCACGCCTTCCTGTTTGGCTCCCCCGGCGCCCGAGGGATGAACAATTCGATATGCGAACTAGCTCGCCCAGACGCCCGTGCGCTGGCTCCTGCTGCAGGGACGAGTCTGCACGAGCAGCCAGCGCCCCCAGCTCCTTGCACAGCCCGAGGGGCAGCCCTCGCCCGGACGGGCGTCCCACGCTCACACCCGGCCCCGCCAGCAGCCACACGTACCTGGACAGCACCACGGCCATGGCATAGATGTCAATGGCAGCGTCGGCCACGCGCTTCAGGTGGAACTGTTGGTCTGGGAGAAGCAGCTGCGGTTAGAGGGGCCATGGGTGCACATGCCTGTGACACTAGTGACAACTGACACCATGGCTCAGCCAACGGCTTTCCCTGCACAGACACACTGGCAGAGCTACCTGGATGTCAGGGCAAAGCCGCCCACCGACCGCAGAGCCCGGGGGGGGGGTGATGCCACCAGAGCCTGGCACAGGGAGCTCCCCTGGCTACTTGGCTCTAGCACACAGCTGGGAGGGAGCCTTCTCCTGAGCCACCTGCTCAGCAGCACAGGGCTGCGTGTCCCCACCCCCAAGAATCCAGCGACCACGTCTGCACGCTCAGCTCCTCGTGGGGCCTGGGCACCCCAGGGCAGGATATGAATTGTTGCAGCTGCCCAGGGCTGCACTCTGCTGGGCGTTGGGCGGAGCAGGGCACAGCCCCCGACCTGCAGAGCTTTGGGAGAGCGGCGTGTGACCGCGAAGGGCTCCGAGGGGTCGGGCTGAGGCTGAAGGGGAGAGGAGAGAGTGCAGGCGCCGCAGGAGGAGACAGCCCAGCGCTGGCTTACAGGTTTCCCAGGGGCTGGGACACACGGCGCGCCGGGGCGGCTGGCTGGAAGCGGACGATGCTACCGCAGAGTCACCCACCTATCACCTTCTCGCCGTGCTTCAGCAGCAGGCTCTCGACAGCTTCCCCAAACAGGTCAATGGCCCTCGTCACCTGCACAGGCCACAGCAGAGCAAGTCATGTGGGCTGAGCCCGCGGGGCTGGGGCCAGTCGCGCTGTGCTCAGACCTCGGAGCCACTCAGCCCTTGGCAAGACCTTGGGCAGCCTCCAGGCCGCTCCACGTTATACCACAGCCTGGACGGTGGCCCGGGCATTACTCGCGTGCGACCGAGGAGCTGGGAGGAGCGACCGGGCAACGGCATCGGAACAGGGAAATGGACATTCGCTTTCAGTGACTCGGGGGTTGCGTTCAGCTAACACTTCACAGACACCGGCTTCCCGGTTCATTCCCCGCGGGAAGCCAGGCACATCCCTGCAGCAGACGTTAGGCGGATGCTGCAAATCGCAGAAACGTCGCCACTGCTGACTAGTCTCGACCAGGAAAACGATTTGTTTAAAATGCTCCCTGGAGCGCTGCAGGAGGCAGCAGCTTTATTCACGGCTCCCCCAGCGCCAGCGCCAGCGCCAGGCTCACAGCCGTCTGCCCCAACGAGCTCCCTTACCAGGTAGGCACTCTTGTCCAGGCCTGGGTGAACAACGCCCTCCAGAGACAAGCCCGTGGGGATCCCGACTTTCCTGCCAGGGGGAAAAGAGAGGAGCAAACAGGACAAAGGGTTTAGAACACAACTTGGCAGCCCCTTCAGCCGGGTGTAACTGCGCAGCACTCCCTGGGGGCTTCTGCACTCCAAGGTCCAGTCAGCACAGTGGTGATATCCCATCTCCTAGAGCTGGAAGGGACTCGAGAGGTCACCGAGTCCAGTCCCCGGCCCTCACAGCAAGACCAAGCACCATCCCTGGCAGGTTTGCCCCACATTCCCCCCCCCAAGAGCTGAACTCACAACCCTGGGGTCAGCAGGCCACTGCTCACACCACCGAGCTACCCCTTGTGCAAGGCAGCTAAGCCAGCCCGAGGCCTCGTGTAGCCAGCGCTACGAGAGGCCGACTCCTTGGCCAGCCTAGGTGCTGCCTCAGGGAAGAGCCCCTGGGGTCGCCGTATTGGGTCTGTGCTGTGCGCAGCGCTGACGCTGGCGTTCCTAGCACAGACTCAATCTGGCCAATGTCATTTCAGGAATCCAGCGCTAACGTTCCCGCCTACCGCGAGCGCTGGCGTTCAAAGGACGGCAGGTCAGCGCAGCTCTGCACCTTCTGCGCATGCCCCATGCCTGCCATTCCGTGCACGGGCACTGCTCGGAGGCCGGCCTCGCCCCAGTGCAGAGCTCCTGCGCAGGCAGCCGGGTGTGAACGCTTGCAGGGCCTCTTGGCCAGGCCACTGCGTCTCACACTCCACCTTTGGCAAAAAGTGCTACCAGGACTCAACCAGGACTGCTCAGGAGCTTGGTTTTACCGCGGGGCCCGAAGGAGGCGCTGTCAGCCTCGCAGCGCCCGCTGGTGCCAACCTGCAGGTCCAGGTCTCTACTAGGCATTGGCTCCTGCCTCCCCAGCATGCTTCTACCTACACAGGGTGCTGGAGGGCCCGGCGGGGTCCTGCGCTCCAGGCGGGAAGTGGTTCCAGCACAGACAGGGCTCACGTTTGGTTCAGTGGCTCTCTGCACCCCCATACACCCGGGTCCAGCACCGGGCTCGGGACCGGCCAGTGGGAGCAGCATGTTCTCTTGCCCCACTGGAGCAGCGAGGCACATGGTGGCCTGCGCCCAGGGCCACTTACCGCTTTGCTCTCATCCCGATCTCTTTCAGGATGACCTCTGTTTTCCCCGATGGATTCATGACCGTTGCTCGCAGGTTTTTTAACTGGACCCCTGCATACTGGAATGTTGGGAAATGATGAAAGGGGTTGAATTACTCTCAGTCCTAGGCCTACACCCGCACAGGGAAAGGTTCAATGCTCCACGGCGACACCGGGGATTTACAGCAGGTTTGCCTGTTGCCTCTGGACTAACAATACACTAGCAAAATGTGAAACTCGTGGCTTTATTTTCTGCAGCTAACCATATCTCAGGGCCCAGCTCTGTGACCCAGCCTGCTTGCATTCATGAAGGAACAGTTCATATTACACAGGACACAGATTTGGGTCCATCCGAGGAAGCATTTATATATACTGCACTCCCAGCAAGGGCTCCGTTCGCTGAGGAAGAGAGCAAAGCCTAGAGCGCTAACAGCTGGGAAGGGGAGGTGTCTATTGTCATGATTCTGAGGGTTAGCCAGCAGCCTGGAGTTTAAGGGGTTAACTACACCTAGCCAGGTGGAGTGACCACTAGGAATGTAGGTGGGACTTTCAAACTGGGACAAAGGAATTTGGGTTTTTTCCTTTCTCCTTTTGTCTCTCTGGGTGTGTCCTCTGCAGCTACAGAGAGGGACAAGCACGTCTCTCTCTCCCAAACACCATTCCTCATTTTCTGTAAGTAGGGTAAAGTTTAGGGAGTTTCGTTAGGTTTTATTGTTTAAGGGTTGGGTAGGGATCTGAGATCTGGCACTGCTTAAAAGGTGTTTTGGCTTTTCTTTGTAACTAAGTTCTAGGCCTATGGAGTTTCTCCATGAGTATATTTTGTTACTTTCCCATCTAGTCATTATGCCTGCAACAGGAATATTGTTGTAATAATAAAAGTCTTCTTTTTTCTTTTTATTAACCTGGCTTTGGTTACTTGTGTGTCCTGATTTTTATAATAGGGGTGAGATTTCCCAAATGATCTTTCCCCTGATTTCTTTATCAATATTAGGGTGGTGGCAGCGGAAGTTTGATTCCCAAGATCTAGGTTTTTAAGATTTTGGGGGAAGTTTTATACCAAAGCCTGGTAGATAAGGTTTTGGGGTACACTTGCTGGCTCCCACTTCTGCATTTATCATGCCAGAGTGGGGAAGGAGCCATGACATCTATGACAGGTGACAAATCTGCGGAACCGTCTCAGACTGAGGTGTCAACAGAGGAGGTTTAGAAACAAACTCATCAATTAAACAGTCACGACCCTCGACATTACAGGCCAGCGAGTCTCTCTTCAGTGCCAGGCAAACACACAAACTCTGGCAAAGAACACAATCGCCAGACACACAGATGTACAGAACTGGTTGGGGACGAGCCAACATGGCTTCTGTAAAGGGAAATGAGGCCTCGCCAACCTATTAGAGTTCTCTGAGAGGGTCAAGAAGCACAAGGACAAGAGGGAGCCAGTGGATCTAGCGCACCTGACCTTTCAGAAAGCCTTTGACAAGGTCGTAAGCAAACACTCTTAGGCAAAGTCAGGAGATCAGAGGGGAGGCCCTCTCGGAGACCAGTAGCTGATGAAAAGACAGGAAGCAAAGGGTAAGAACAAATGGTCAGTTTACACAGGGGAGAGGCCCCCCAGGGTTCTGCACCAGGACCAGTCCTAGGCAGCACATTGGTAAATGATCTGCAAAAGGGAGAGAGCAGCGAGGCAGCAAAGTTTGCATTTGATACTAAGTCCAAAGCCGACTGCGAGGAGTTCCAAAGGGATCTCACCAAACTGGGCGAGGGCACGACCCAATGGCAGATGAAAGTCAACGCTGATAAATGCGCCCCGGGAAAACACAGCCCCAAGGACACGTCCAAAATGACGGGGTCTCGCGTAGCTGGTTTCACGGGAGAGAGAGATGTTGGAGACATTGTGCATAGTAGGGCTGTAAAGTCCGGCGGCGTCAGTTAATTGGTTAAACGTTTAACTGGTCGACTGATTAAGTGGGATCCTGGGTGGGTTCCATTCCAGCCCAGCAGGAGCAGCCCCCGACCCACGGGACTCCTGCCCCCAGCCCTGCATGGGAATGGCTGCTGGCTCCCCGTCCCCGCTGCCAGCAGCATGGGGAAGGGCTGCTTCTGGGTAACTGGTTAACCGGTGTTGCTTACCAGGTAATGGTTAACCAGTTCCCCATTCACACCCGTAGGGGATAGTTCTCTGAAAACATCCGCTCAATGAGCAGCAGCCATCAAAAAAGCCAAGCGGAAGTTAGGCCCCATTAGGAAAGGGACCGAGAATAAGGAAGGGGCATTGTGGTATTTTCCATCTTTCCATGCCCACCCCCTTGACAACTGTGGGAAGGGCTGCTCGCCCCATCGCAAGAGAGATCGGTTAGAAGTGGGAAAGGGAGGAAGAAGGGCAGCAAAAGGCACTGGGGGCCGGAGGAGCCGCCATGTGAGGGGCAGGGGACAGAGGGGCCGTGGGGCTCGGACAGGGTGCGTGGAGACCATGAACAAGAACCTGTCCTTAGCCCTTCGCATGGGCAGAGCACAAGAGCTGGGCCCTCTCATGTCACTGGAGCCAATGGGGCTGACTGGGGAGAGCAGGATTGGGCCCATGCTTTCAGCAACGGGCTCTCGCCCCAAAACTCAGGTTCCCCCAGCCCCTGCCCAGGCCTCCAGTCACTGCTGGGGGGTGGGTGGCGGGCTTGGTTCTGCAACTTCATGCGACTCCCTCCCGCCATGCAGCATGGCTCTGGGGCTGGGCTGAGAGTCAGTCTCCCTGCTGGGCACTTTGGACTCAGGCCCACCCCTGCGACCCAGCTCTCCGCCTGCAGGGCTCTCAGCGCATGGATGGGGGCACGGAGGCAGCGCTGCCAACTCCACCAACATCCCTCCCCAGGGCTCCAGCGAACACGCTCGGCAGAGGATGCCCCACCGGCCATGGTGCGCTCCCTCCATCCCACCAGCCAGAGGGACCGCCCTCCCCCAGCAGCCTCCCCAACGCCCGGGGTTGTGGCTGGGGCAGGGACTCTGCTCTCAGGCCCGGGGCAGACTCCTGGCCCCTCGCCCAGCTGGGCAGTGCCAGCTGCAGCGCAGCTTCCCTCTGGGCTGGTGCTGGGAAATGGCAAGGCCTGATAGCACGGCCAGGCCCCTCACCTCAATGCCCGTCAGGGCCACAAACAAGCGGAGGATGTCATTGGTGCCCTCGAAAATGCGGAAGATCCTCAGGTCTCTCAGGACTCGTTCCACGCCCGTTTCCTGCAAACAGAGAACCCGGTAGCGCCCCCAGCAGGCGGGCGAGGGAGCCCGGCGAGCGCCTGCACTTGGCACTGCTCAGCCGCTGGCACCGAGCTCCTTTACCTTCATGTAGCCCATCCCGCCGAGGACCTGGATGCACTCGTCTGTCACGAGCCAGGCGGCCTCCTGCAATAAACGGGCACAGTGCAGGGGGCGGGCAGCTGCTACTCTGGGCAGCCCCGGGGCCTGCGCCTGCAACAGCGCGGTGACGGAAAGGGGTCCCGTCAGCTACCGGGGCTGGGCCTGCCCCTGCCCGGGGACCGTGCTGGCTCCCACAGCCGTGCAGCTCCTGAGCGGAAGGAGGCCTCTCGCATGGCCCAGTGCCCGGCCTGGGCTGCCTCTCACTGCTGAGAAGGGCGGCTCGGGCTGCCCTGCCGACCCAGGCTGGCGAGAGGGGCGCCCGCGGCTCCGCCCCTTTCCCCTCAGGGCACTGGGCAGAGCACTCGCTGGAGAAGGGCAGGGCTGATCTGTGGGTTGTGCCGCCGAGGCCCCGGGCAGCTCCAGCAGCAGGGGACAGCCTGGGCTGGACTGAAGCCAGCGCCAGGGGACCCTGCTCGGTCTCCCCTGCGTTGTCCAGCTGGCTGGGCAGAGGGATCTCCGGGGACAAGGGCTGGAAGCAGGACAGGCCGAGCACAGGCGGGGGGAGCTGCTCTCCAGCTGCAGGACGGGGGCCCAGCTGGGGTCCTGCTAGTGCAATCCCTGGGTTGGGGAGTGGCAAACACGTCCCTCCCTTCCGGGGACACCGAGAGCCAAGCCCTGAGCCCGCTACACTCAGCACCGCCCCAGGCCGACAAGCCTCCCTCTCCCGCCCCCCGTGGAGACGCGCCTGCGGGAATCAGACACTTACCGAGGCAAAGATCTTGCTGATGGCAGCTTCCAGCTTGTAATCCGGCACCTTCATGTCCATGTTGGCGCTCACCACGTAGGCCATCGACTGCAGGGAGCCACCATGGGCCTGTGGTGACCCTGAGCCAGACACCGTCCCGCCCCGCTACGCTCAGATCTGCTCCGTCTCCCCGCCCCAGCCCCCTCGCAAACCCAGCGCTTCCCTGCAGGGACAAGGCCCGCCCCGGCCGCCCCGAAGGGCACGGCCTTTCCTCCTCCCCCCGCCTCTGCATTTGCCAAGCCGGGCGGCCAGCGAGGGGCAGGCGGCTGCAGCCCTGGGCCCTTGTCATCATTAGCCTCCTTGCCCCGCTCCCCACCCAGGGGCGCTCCGCCGTGTGTCCTCCCTCACGCCGATTCGCCTGCTCGTGCTGGGCCGGGGCAGGGCTTGCCAAGTGCTCAGTCAGCACCACGCGCAGGGGCCGGGCCCAGGGCAGCTGGGCACTATGGCGACAGCCCCGGGCTGCTCCCAGCGGGTGCACGCAGGAGAGTTACCGGCCTGGCAGTGGAGCTGGCTGGCACCCGCGCACGCCAGAGCGCTGCCAGCGACCCTGCACCCGCTTGGCGCACCACGGCCCCGCCAGCCGTGGGAGTGCTGTGCCCACGTTCCAGTGGAACCGGGAGGCTGGCTGGGCGGGCGAGGGAGGTTCCCCCTCCTGCAGGGGCAGTCCCTGGGACTGTGGGACCCTGGACGGGCTGGCTGGCTGGGCGGGCGAGGGAGGTTCCCCCTCCTGCAGGGGCAGTCCCTGGGACTGTGGGACCCTGGACGGGCTGGCTGGCTGGGCGGGCGAGGGAGGTTCCCCCTCCTGCAGGGGCAGTCCCTGGGACTGTGGGACCCTGGACGGGCTGGCTGGCTGGGCGGGCGAGGGAGGTTCCCCCTCCTGCAGGGGCAGTCCCTGGGACTGTGGGACCCTGGACAGGCTGGCTGGCTGGGCGGGCGAGGGAGGTTCCCCCTCCTGCAGGGGCAGTCCCTGGGACTGTGGGACCCTGGACGGGCTGGCTGGCTGGGCGGGCGAGGGAGGTTCCCTCCTGCAGGGGCAGTCCCTGGGACTGTGGGACCCTGGACGGGCTGGCTGGCTGGGCGGGCGAGGGAGGTTCCCTCCTGCAGGGGCAGTCCCTGGGACTGTGGGACCCTAGACGGGCTGGCTGGCTGGGCGGGTGAGGGAGGTTCCCCCTCCTGCAGGGGCAGTCCCTGGGACTGTGGGACCCTGGACGGGCTGGCTGGCTGGGCGGGCGAGGGAGGTTCCCCCTCCTGCAGGGGCAGTCCCTGGGACTGTGGGACCCTGGACGGGCTGGCTGGCTGGGCGGGCGAGGGAGGTTCCCCCTCCTGCAGGGGCAGTCCCTGGGACTGTGGGACCCTGGACGGGCTGGCTGGCTGGGCGGGCGAGGGAGGTTCCCCCTCCTGCAGGGGCAGTCCCTGGGACTGTGGGACCCTGGACGGGCTGGCTGGCTGGGCGGGCGAGGGAGGTTCCCTCCTGCAGGGGCAGTCCCTGGGACTGTGGGACCCTGGACGGGCTGGCTGGCTGGGCGGGCGAGGGAGGTTCCCCCTCCTGCAGGGGCAGTCCCTGGGACTGTGGGACCCTGGACGGGCTGGCTGGCTGGGCGGGCGAGGGAGGTTCCCTCCTGCAGGGGCAGTCCCTGGGACTGTGGGACCCTGGACGGGCTGGCTGGCTGGGCGGGCGAGGGAGGTTCCCTCCTGCAGGGGCAGTCCCTGGGACTGTGGGACCCTGGACGGGCTGGCTGGCTGGGCGGGCGAGGGAGGTTCCCTCCTGCAGGGGCAGTCCCTGGGACTGTGGGACCCTGGACGGGCTGGCTGGCTGGGCGGGCGAGGGAGGTTCCCTCCTGCAGGGGCAGTCCCTGGGACTGTGGGACCCTGGACGGGCTGGCTGGGCGGGCGAGGGAGGTTCCCCCTCCTGCAGGGGCAGTCCCTGGGACTGTGGGACCCTGGACGGGCTGGCTGGCTGGCTGGCTGGGCGGGCGAGGGAGGTTCCCCCTCCTGCAGGGGCAGTCCCTGGGACTGTGGGACCCTGGACGGGCTGGCTGGCTGGGCGGGCGAGGGAGGTTCCCTCCTGCAGGGGCAGTCCCTGGGACTGTGGGACCCTGGACGGGCTGGCTGGCTGGGCGGGCGAGGGAGGTTCCCTCCTGCAGGGGCAGTCCCTGGGACTGTGGGACCCTGGACAGGCTGGCTGGCTGGGCGGGCGAGGGAGGTTCCCTCCTGCAGGGGCAGTCCCTGGGACTGTGGGACCCTAGACGGGCTGGCTGGCTGGGCGGGCGAGGGAGGTTCCCCCTCCTGCAGGGGCAATCCCTGGGACTGTGGGACCCTGGACGGGCTGGCTGGCTGGGCGGGCGAGGGAGGTTCCCCCTCCTGCAGGGGCAGTCCCTGGGACTGTGGGACCCTGGACGGGCTGGCTGGCTGGGCGGGCGAGGGAGGTTCCCCCTCCTGCAGGGGCAGTCCCTGGGACTGTGGGACCCTGGACGGGCTGGCTGGCTGGGCGGGCGAGGGAGGTTCCCTCCTGCAGGGGCAGTCCCTGGGACTGTGGGACCCTAGACGGGCTGGCTGGCTGGGCGGGCGAGGGAGGTTCCCTCCTGCAGGGGCAGTCCCTGGGACTGTGGGACCCTAGACGGGCTGGCTGGCTGGGCGGGCGAGGGAGGTTCCCTCCTGCAGGGGCAGTCCCTGGGACTGTGGGACCCTGGACGGGCTGGCTGGCTGGGCGGGCGAGGGAGGTTCCCCCTCCTGCAGGGGCAGTCCCTGGGACTGTGGGACCCTGGACGGGCTGGCTGGCTGGGCGGGCGAGGGAGGTTCCCTCCTGCAGGGGCAGTCCCTGGGACTGTGGGACCCTGGACGGGCTGGCTGGCTGGGCGGGCGAGGGAGGTTCCCCCTCCTGCAGGGGCAGTCCCTGGGACTGTGGGACCCTGGACGGGCTGGCTGGCTGGGCGGGCGAGGGAGGTTCCCTCCTGCAGGGGCAGTCCCTGGGACTGTGGGACCCTGGACGGGCTGGCTGGCTGGGCGGGCGAGGGAGGTTCCCTCCTGCAGGGGCAGTCCCTGGGACTGTGGGACCCTGGACGGGCTGGCTGGCTGGGCGGGCGAGGGAGGTTCCCCCTCCTGCAGGGGCAGTCCCTGGGACTGTGGGACCCTGGACGGGCTGGCTGGCTGGGCGGGCGAGGGAGGTTCCCTCCTGCAGGGGCAGTCCCTGGGACTGTGGGACCCTAGACGGGCTGGCTGGCTGGGCGGGCGAGGGAGGTTCCCCCTCCTGCAGGGGCAATCCCTGGGACTGTGGGACCCTGGACGGGCTGGCTGGCTGGGCGGGCGAGGGAGGTTCCCCCTCCTGCAGGGGCAGTCCCTGGGACTGTGGGACCCTGGACGGGCTGGCTGGCTGGGCGGGCGAGGGAGGTTCCCTCCTGCAGGGGCAGTCCCTGGGACTGTGGGACCCTGGACGGGCTGGCTGGCTGGGCGGGCGAGGGAGGTTCCCCCTCCTGCAGGGGCAGTCCCTGGGACTGTGGGACCCTGGACGGGCTGGCTGGCTGGGCGGGCGAGGGAGGTTCCCCCTCCTGCAGGGGCAGTCCCTGGGACTGTGGGACCCTGGACGGGCTGGCTGGCTGGGCGGGCGAGGGAGGTTCCCTCCTGCGGGGGCAGTCCCTGGGACTGTGGGACCCTGGACGGGCTGGCTGGCTGGGCGGGCGAGGGAGGTTCCCCCTCCTGCAGGGGCAGTCCCTGGGACTGTGGGACCCTGGACGGGCTGGCTGGCTGGGCGGGCGAGGGAGGTTCCCTCCTGCAGGGGCAGTCCCTGGGACTGTGGGACCCTGGACGGGCTGGCTGGCTGGGCGGGCGAGGGAGGTTCCCCCTCCTGCAGGGGCAGTCCCTGGGACTGTGGGACCCTGGACGGGCTGGCTGGCTGGGCGGGCGAGGGAGGTTCCCCCTCCTGCGGGGGCAGTCCCTGGGACTGTGGGACCCTGGACAGGCTGGCTGGCTGGGAAGGGGTTTTGCAGGGGGAGTTTGCTGGGGCTGTGAGTTTGGTGGATCCCAGGCTGCTTCCAACCTGGGGGACAGGAGGAATTGGACTAACGAGCTGGAATTTGGCCAGGGTCAGGGTAATGTGGCCCGAGCTGGTCTATGGGAGTGTTGCCATGCTCCTGTCCCCGTGCCACCCCAGGGCACTGCTGGGAGCCTGCTTCTTGCACAAGGGTTTCACGCGAGCCTTGGTGGCATCACTTCCACTTTGCACCAGTGTGCACAAGCACAGCATCAGTCCCAGAGAAATGAGGGCTGCCCAGTGCCGTGCCACCACCTGCTGGGCTCTCGTCCGATCATGGGGCCCAGCGGATCAAATCCGGTCTCTAGGATACTGGGGGTTGGCGCGCCGGAGCACCGGGCACACACGCAGTAAAGAACAGCGACTAGCCCCGGGGCTCACTTCTCTCTTCCACTCCCCGGGGAGAACCGGGTGGCAGGGGGCTGCTTTGCTTTTCACTCTGTCTGTTTGTGTGACCACACGGCTCTTAGCAGAGGAGGCAGGGCAGAGAATATGCCTGGGGCTTGGCGAAGAAGGGGGAGGTTTGGGTTTGTCCTTAGTCCATGGGGGATTCACTCCACACTGGGGCCAGCCCTCGAGAACGCCCCGTGCCCCCGACAGCTCTACCGTGCCCGCGCAATGGAGCTATTGACCATGGACATGCTCCTGCGATTAGGAATTTCTCACCTCCGTTACATAGTGCAGCATGGCCATGCGGGCGACTTTCTCCTGAATAGCCCCATAGTTGCTGATGGTGTCTCCGAACTGCTTACGATTAGCAGCATGGTCAACCTGGTGGTACAAAAGAGCCCGTGATCACAGCCGGAAGCTAATGCAGTCCAGATGGGAGCAATGTTTCTGTGTCCGAGCCGCAGGATTGGGCCAAACCTTTCCATTTTCAATAACATTAGGTTGGCTAACGATACTATAACTGTGTAGCCTGTGTCAGCAGAGCCTGCTGGTCACCCGGGGGCTCCGGCATCCCTCCCGCTCCCACAAACACCCTCTAGTTCAGGGACTCACTGCACCCCCACATTCGCACCCCGCCATGGGCTCATGTATCTTCCATTTCCCACTTGCAGGTTTTCCCATTTCCCCCAAAAGGAATCGGGTTCTGTCCAGAGATGCCGTTGGAAATGTGGACTCGCTGGACACAGTGTTCCAAAGGAATCACACTGCACCCAGCTAGAATGCCAACAAGCTGACTGTAAGCGTCTCGTGAGCTCAGCCATTAACTCAACTCCCGCCCCAGCGCCAGCCCAATCTCACCCCAGGACACAAAAAAGAGAGCAAGAAGAACTTCTGTCTCAGGCCAGGTCTGCATCCAAAGGCTGGCGTAAGGTCCACAGCTCCAGCTATGCAAATAATGCAGCTGGAGTCGACATACCTTCAGCCAAGCATGGTGCCCTCAGCGTTTGATTTAGCAGGTCTAGTTAAACCTCCGGTGTGTGGCAGAGATGTGGCCTCGCAGACTAACCAACCCGCGCGTCTAAACTAAGCTAAGGCCCCGAATCTGGAGAACCCCACTGAATCGTCAGCACCACATACGTGCTTCAGGTGAAACACAGACATTCCGCTGCAATTCTGCCTGTTTAAATGCGGGTCTTTGACCTGCCAGCTCTGCCAGCATCAGCTCCTGTCTCGCTGGACACCCGCCTAGAGCCTGCAAATCTGCAGGTGTGCTTTAGATCCCCGGGAGCCGCAGCCAGGGATGCCAATGCAGATAACCAGGGCTCATTTCTGCGGATACGGGAGTGGCTGCGGATACAGGGGGCTCTACGCATGGAACATGGGCTTCTAAGAGCAGGGAGCACAGCATGGTAGAAATGTTGGTGATGCCCAGGATGCCAGAGCCTGCACCCCTCCCCCACCCAAACTCCCTCCCAACTACCTGCGTAAGGCTGGGGGGGAGGGGGATTGGGCAGGGAAGGGGTGCAGGCTCGGGGGGGGCAGGAGGGAGTTTGGGGTGGAAGGACGGACAGGGCGGGAGGGCGGTGAGCGGGCACGGGGCAGAAACCCGACCCTCCCACAATAACAGCCGAGTCTCGCTGACTGCTGCGTTCTCGCGCCGGACGGGGGGCCTGCTGGAAGGACGTACAGCTTTGACGATCACTCCGCGCATGGTGCCCGACAGGGCGGAGGCCATCCCAAAGCGCCCGTTGTTCAGGATGTTCATGGCGACCATGAAGCCTTTTCCATGCTCCCCAAGCAGATTTTCCGCTGGCACCTTCACGTTGTCGAAGTGAACCTCAGCCGTGTTGGAGCACTTGATGCCCATCTTCTTCTCCGGGGGGCCGCTGGCAAAGCAGAACAGAGTCGCAGAGGAGCGCTGCCGTTGGGCACGCACACCTGCCTGCATGCGCACTGCTGCCTGCGTGTGTGCAGGCCACACGCACTCGCCCCTGCCCCAGGCCCTGGCCCTGCCAAGGGCCAATGTCCCCAGCGCACGGTCACGGGGACTTGGCTCCTGGTCGGGATCCAAGGTCCGTGGTGTACACGTGATACCGCCGGGAGTGCGCACAGACAGGTGTCGTGTACGTGCGGTGATCCTGCGTGCAGTAACACGCTAACACGGCGTCTGAGAGAAACAGGGACCAGCGGAAATAAAGTGAGTGACCACTGCCCATTTCTACATGCTCTGGGCCTCTTACTTTGTGCCCTGCACTGGACCATGGAGCTGCATGACCTCAAGCACCCTGCCACTCAGAATGCCAAGGCGTCCCGCCGTGTGCCTGTCCCGCTCTGCCCCGGGGAAGTTTCAAGGAGCCTGTGTATGGCCGATGGGCAGAACCGAACCTGGGACCTCAGTGCACGAGCCTCTACAGCATGAGCTACAAGCCAGCTGGGGCCCAGCTAAGGCTGCGAGCCTGTGAGTGGTCTGGGTGCGGCTAGCAGGGGCAGAGAGCCACCCCTGCAGGTGTGCGGGTTACACACAGGGGGTATGTCTACACTACCCTCCTAGTTCGAACTAGGAGGGTAATGTATGCATACCGCACTTGCTAATGAAGCCCGGGATTTGAATTTCCCGGGCTTCATTAGCATAAGCGGGGAGCCGCCATTTTTAAATCCCCGCTGCTTCGAACCCCGTGTAGCGCGGCTACACGGGGCTCGAACTAGGTAGTTCGGACTAGGGTGCTTATTCCGAACTACCGGTACTCCTCGTGAAACGAGGAGTGAAACGAGGTGTACCGGTAGTTCGGAATAGGCACCCTAGTCCGAACTACCTAGTTCGAGCCCCGTGTAGCCGCGCTACACGGGGTTCGAAGCAGCGGGGATTTAAAAATGGCGGCTCCCCGCTTATGCTAATGAAGCCCAGGAAATTCAAATCCCGGGCTTCATTAGCAAGTGCGGTATGCCTACATTACCCCGCTAGTTCGAACTAGCGGGGTAGTGTAGACATACCCTGACTGTGTTGTGGCACAAATGGAAAGTGAAAGTGGGGCGTGAGCAGACTGGTCCTGCCCCTCTTGTGGCTGGACGCTGGGAAAGTAGATGCAAGGACGTGGCACCTGGTGGCTGCAGGAGAATCATTACAGGCTCCTCAGGGCCCAGCCCCCCCACGAGCCACGTGGCATGTGGCACAGGGGCGAGGGGGGGCTTGTGCAGTTTCAGAGCAGGGATGTTAAGGACTAATCGACTAGCGACTCGTCGCTCCCCCCTTGCGCCTCTATCTGAGAGAGGCAGCAAGGCCAGGGGTGGGGGAGGGAGGGGTGCTTCACAGCGGCAGGACCGCATGGAGCCCGGGCTCTGCGCGACGCTGCCATTTTAAAACGCAGCGGCGGCATTTCAAAGGGGCGGCACCGCCCTATCGACTAATCGATGCGAAAATGCATCGACTATTCGATTAGTCAATTACACGACACTTCACATCCTTGTTTCACACAAGCTGCAATTCCAGGTCCCTGGGAGGCCCCCCACTGAATCGCCCTCCTGCTGCCGTCCCTCGTCCCATCTCTGCAGGCCTGCCAAGGTGCATCAGTCCAAGAGCTGCTCAGGGGGGAGCTGCCCCGAGCTCCAGGACTTCCACGTGCCCACAGACGTGAAATCCGCCCACGAAACCAGCCCCCGGAGAGAGCAGTTGCTCCGGTGTCGGCGAGCGAGCAATAAGCACTACCGCTTACAAGTCTGGACACTCCCGCCAGCGTGCACACGCCAGGCACTGACCCCGCCGCTGCCCGGAGGCTGGAAGTGTTGCTCTCGCCCTCGCACGGGCAGGGCAATCAAGGCGCACGGGTGCGGAGACGGGCTGCAGGTCAGTGCCTGGCTCTTAGTCCCAGGCTGAGCCATGTCAAGACAAGGACACAGGAGCCGGCGTCAGACCAAAGGTCTGTCCAGCCCAGTGTCCTGCCTGCCGACAGGTGTATCAGAGGGAAAGAACAGAACAGGCCCCAGGCCCGGCCTTTGGGCAAGGCGAGCAAGGTGGTAGTCATGGGCCTTGCGCAGTCAGGGCCCCGCGGCTCCGCGCAGTCAGGGCCCCGCGCTGCCCAGCTCCCGGCCCCACCCACCCGCCAGGAGCTGTGCGGCTCAGCGTGCTGCCTTGGGCCCTGCACACGCTTTGGCCAGGCCTGAAGGACCATTCCCCGAACGATCCCTGCCCCTCTACCCAGTTCCAGCCTCAGGCTCTCAGGCCTTTAGGGACACGCGTGCCACGGGGCTCCGACCCAGACCGTGGCGGCTAACAGCCATCGCTGGACCCAGTCTCCATGAGCTCAGCTAGTCCTTTTGGCCTCCCCAGCAAGGCCTGGCCAGGCATCCCACGGGTCAGCAGTGCGCGGTGCGAAGCAAACCTCCCTTTGGCGGTTGTAGCCTATTCGCTGCATGGCTGACTCTGGGTTTTGTGTTCTGCGAAGGGCTTCCCCATTCGCCGCCTCCACACCAGGCAGGCCTCTCCCACGCACCCCCTGGTGCCTCTTCTCAGCTGCCAGGCCCAGCCTGTCCAGTCTCCCTCACACCAGGCCTGGCCCCTTACCTGGTCACGCCCCCGAACGCTCTCTCCACAATGAAGGCTGAGATTTTGTCCTTCACTTCCCCCGTTGGCTGCTTGACTGGCGTCTTGGCGAACACGGTGAAGATCTCAGCTGTCCCTCCATTACTGGAACCAGAGCGGTGAGGACACAGTGAGCCCAGCTCCCACCACTCAGTCTCCGTCTAGGCTGCAGCTCTTTCCCGGGGGACCTGCAGTATCCCGGAAACGCAGAGACGCCTCCAAGGAACGCGTCCACTTTTCCAAACATTTCTTTGAAAAAGCAGACGCGCTCTTTTGCCATCCCTGTAACCCTCGTTCTACGAGGCATAAGGGGTGCGTCGAAAGAGGCTTTTTTCCGAAGTTTGGCACCGTGGAGATGCACCAAATTTCGGAAAAGCCTCTTTCAAAAGTAAATGGGAAAGAGACGCAATTTGCACACAGTCAGCGTTTCTTTTTCCAGTTTAACTCTGCAGTGTGGACGTAGCCCTAAGTGTCATTGGGTTCTTCCCTTTCCCGCCTGGGATTTCCCTTTTTCCATCGCGTCCCGGCACTGCCGTGAATCCTCCCAGCAGCTGCCCTGCTGCCGGCGACACAGGGATCCATCTTCCCCACCTCCTGGCTGGGAGGGACTCCGAGGCGGTTCAGCGGGGACGCGGGTGGTGGAGGAAATTACCCCCCTGGCTAACTAGTGTGTCCTGCACCCCGGCGCTTGCCTGCATACACAGGCGCGGGGCCGTCCCACTGCAGTCTAGTGACGGTGGAGCGAGGCCCCTGGGGCGGACGCTGGGGAAGAGGAACAGGCTGGAGCATGGAGCGGCCCCTTTACTCCGATATCCGGGTGCGCACCCGGGGCTGTGCCCGTGTGAACAATTTGGCAACAAGTCACAAAGTTATCCCAGGGCCCAGCCTGTGCGCCCCAGCCCACGGGGCAGGAGGGGAAGGGAGAGCTGAGCTCAGCTAACACGTTGTTTCACCTTCCTGCTAGCTGTCTCCCCCGGTGCACCCTGCTCGCCCAGCCCTGCACCCTGCGTGCTGCCACCACCCACCACGGGCAGGGCCAGTGAGGAAGGGGCTTCCCAGCTGAACAGGGAAGGGCAGGGGACAAATGCAGACCCCAAGCAGGGGTATCCCTAGGGGGCAGAGGCCTGGCACAATCTCCCCCCACCCCCACCCCAGGCCCCACCTCTGCTCCATCCCTGCCTGCCCCTGCTCACTGCTGTCCTGTCCATGGGTGGGGCCCAGGGCGACATGGGGGATTGCCTGGGGGCGGCAGCAGGGGTCGCCCCCTCCCTCTCTACAGCGGCAGAGCCCGGCAGCCAGTCCCAGTCCCAGCCCGCTGTGCTCGGCTTCCCCGCGGCAGCAGGAAGTGGAGAAGCCAGAACCAGCGCCCCACTGGGCACGGCCCTAGGGCAGCTGAGGTGGCTGCCGCAGGGTTCCCTAAAGCCTGGGGCCCGGGGAGCCGCCCTGAGCCATCCTATGGGCGGGGCGGGACGGGGCGGCTCTGAGGCTGCAGGATTCGTCCCCCCCTCCGTTGCCGAGGACCTGGGCTGGGCGCTGGAGCTCTGGGAGAGCCATTTCCCATCCTGCGGCACTGGGGCCTGTGGAACTCCCGGCTCCAGCGCCCACGCGAGAAACCCGCCTGGCCGCCCTCACCTGATCCAGATTTTCCCGCCGTTCAGCGTGTAGAACGTCCCGCACTCGCTGAGCTGGGCCCGGGTCTTAATGGAAGCGGCGTCGGAGCCACTGGAAGGCTCCGTCAAGCAGAAGGCGGCGACGGTCTCTCCTGCGGAAGGGAGCAAGAGGCTCACGCAACCCGCAGGCAGCCAGGGCTCAGCAGGGGGCCCAGGGCCTTGCAACAGGGCGAGCCCATGGTGGGGGGCACAGGAGGGGTAAGGATGGGGGGGGCCCGCGCACACCACTGCAACTAGCTGGCTGCGTGGAAACGGACGGCTACCGAAAGCTGCTCTGGGCACCCGCAGATCTGCTGAGGGCAGAGCCACTCGCCACCTGCCGCGCGGGCCGAGGCCGGGCTCCGGCGGGGCCGCGTGGGCCGAGGCCGGGCTCCGGCGGGGCCGCGTGGGGCGAGGCCGGGCTCCGACGGGGCCGCGTGGGCCGAGGCCGGGCTCCGGCGGGGCCGCGCGGGGCGAGGCCGGGCTCCGGCGGGGCCGCGCGGGGCGAGGCCGGGCTCCGGCGGGGCCGCGCGGGGCGAGGCCGGGCTCCGGCGGGGCCGCGTGGGCCGAGGCCAGGCTCCGGCGGGGCCGCGTGGGCCGAGGCCGGGCTCCGGCGGGGCCGCGTGGGCCGAGGCCGGGCTCCGGCGGGGCCGCGTGGGGCGAGGCCGGGCTCCGGCGGGGCCGCGTGGGGCGAGGCCGGGCTCCGGCGGGGCCGCGTGGGGCGAGGCCGGGCTCCGGCGGGGCAGAGGAGCTTACACAGAGCTTGCCTGAGCTGCATCTAGCTCCTGCCACTGCTGTGAGGCCCCGCTGCCACCCCCCACGGGCACACACGCAGAGACACACACAGACACATACACACACACCCGCTACAGACACACACACCGATGTACACACCCACAGACGCACACACACACACACACGTGCACACCCTCCCGGTACAGACACACACACAGACACCCCCCCATTACAGGTATAGACACACATACCCAGACGTGCGCACCCCCACTCTAGAGACACACAGACCGAGATGCATGCATCCCCACTACAGACACACAGACACCCCCCACTACAGACACACACACACCCGCTACAGAGACACACACAGGCATGCGCACTCCCCCGCTACAGACACACACACACACACACACACACACACACACACTTACACCCCCCCTACAGACACACACACATGCACACACACATGCCTGCTACAGACACACACACACCCGCTACAGAGACACACACAGGCATACGCACTCCCCCACTACAGACACACACACACACTTACACCCCCCGCTACAGACACACACACACGCACACAGAGCCTGCCAGCAGTGAGCTGAGCCTGGCTCAGAGCTGTGTCTGGGGGCCCGGAGGCTGGGGCAGGCCTGCATTCTACCTTCCCGGGGGCGCCAGGGCGTGCAGGAAACATTCCTACCGGAGGCCAGCTTGGGCAGGTATTTCTCCTTCTGACGCTGGGTCCCAAAGAGCAGGATCCCCTTAAAGCCGATGGACTGGTGAGCGCCGAGGCTTATGCCCACGCCAAGGTCGTGCACGCCAACCACCTCCACCACGCGAGCGTACTGGTGGGAGAGCATAGCGCCGGGGGGTTAATGTGGAACCGCTGCCCCGGGACCTGCAGCCGCAGCAGCTCCTGGGGACCAGCAAACACTCCACCTCAACGCCAACATTAGCTCTCAGTCCGGCTCCCGCCGCGGCTCTCTGCGCCTACTCGCCCTGCCGGGGCCAACGGGGGCCCAGCCTGGTCACCCGGAGCCATCAGACGCCGGGTCTCGTTCAGTGCAATGCGCAGGCGGTGGGGGAGGTTGGGTAGAGCGTTTACAAAGAGAGAACAGAAACCCCCCCCAGAGATGCTACCGACAATGGCCTGCCTGTCACTGTGTGCGTCTCGGGTGCTCACACTTGGGTGCCCAGCCAAGCAGCACCCAGCCGTGCAGCGACAGCGCATTCAATGGGACCGTTTCCAGGTGGACTTGCTAGGAAGCTAGACCAGACCACTGTGCTACAGCCAGAGGGCACCGGGCTGGGGACAGAGCCTCCACATGGCCTCCCTTGAGCTAGCCAGCGATACTGTCCCTGCCTCTCTGGCTACAGGGGCGCAGGGAGGGATGTGGGTGAGACTTACCGGTTCCGGTTAACTGGTAGCTGCGGGCTGACAGCTGCTGTAGCCCCATGGGACCCTCCAGAGGCAGGGGCTGCTCCGACTGACTAGAGCAACCCGTGCCCATGGTGGGGGCGCTCCAGCCTGCCCCCTCAGTCACCCCCGTTAACCCATTAAACGGGACTCTGCACCCTGTGGGGAGCTCGGCACAGCGGCTGGCGGCTGCCCGGCGACTGTGGGGCTAGTGACCAGCCCTGCTGCGTGGTGCAGGCAGGCGACACGGCTTCAGCGCGAGGCCCGGTGGGTGCAAACTGGCTACTGTGCCGCCTGTGCCGGTTGCAGTGCAGGCCGGGCAGCGGGAAGGCGAACACGCTGGCACATGCTGGCACGCAGAGGCAGGGCTCGGAAGCCGCCTGCACAGGACCCGTCAGGGGAGGCGCCGCAAGCAGCGAGGAGAGAACGTGCCCACAGCCCGTGGCCTGGACAGCTCCGAGCCGGACCCGGGGAGGCAGGATCTGCGTCCCAAGCCTGGCCCCACCCATCGCTGGCCTGCGCCTGCCACCTACCTGCACCCTCTGGCTCTGACTTACCTGGGTGTTCGTCAGCCCAACGCCTCCCAGCTCCTCAGGCACCTGCAGCCCAAAGGCTCCCATCTCCTTCAGCCCGGCCAGGGTGGCCTCCTCAACGTGCTCCAGCTTCTCGTTTTCCGCAGCATCATTGACCTCCTGCAGCAGAGCGGGGCGAGTGAGAGGGGCAAGTGCCCAGCCACCGCTGCCGGCCTTTGTGGGCAGGGCGGAAGGGCTGGGACGGGCCACGTTTGGCACCACCTTGGACGGACCAGCCGGGCGCTGGCGTGTTAGTGCCAGTCGCTGCTGTCAGTCAGCCTGATAGTCGGGGGTCGGGGTGTGATCTGTGCCCCAGGCTTTCCTCCCTCTGCCCCACCCCGCGCCCCCAGCCTGGCCTGGCTCTCTGGGGAGGGCTGGGCCTGGCAGAGGCCCAGCTTCAAATATCCTACTTGAACTGCGGCTCCGCAAACAGTCCAGCCCTTCCTCAGGCCGAGCCCACCCCTCAGCCTGATGGATGGGGCGCTTGGCAGGAGACGTGGGCTCTCGGGAAACCGCAATCCTTAGGGGCGTGTGCATCCTCCGGCTTCCGAAAGAGGGGTCTTAAATGGTGGCGAGAAGGGTGTCACTGTCCGAGGAAGACAGAGTCCGTGTGTCTGAAACAAACACCGGGCTCATCCACTGTCGGATCGGCCACTGACCTCGAAGAAGCGGGTGCAGGGATCCACCAGGGCTTGCAGGAACTGCGTCTGCTCCTCGGACAGCACTAAGGGGCACAACGCTGGATTAGCAGGGTGCATCTAACCCAGTGGTTCTTAAACGTTTTAAGACCGAGGAACACCAAACAATTTTTTTTTATGAGAAACACCAAAGATTTTTTGTTGAGCAAAAAGGGAGGGGTCGGGGGGAAAGTTATTGAAAAAAAAAAGGTCGCCTGCCCCTTTAAGGGCGGCCATTTTGAACTCTGTTTGTCTCTGCGGCACGGAACACGGCTTAAGAAATACTGATCTAACCCTTGTCGCTTTATTACATGATTTGCCAGCATGTGAGGCGCCTGCTGAGCCGGGATGTTTGTCCTGAGTTCGGCTCTCGCTCAGACGGGGATTCTCCCAGGGACGGCCCATGGGCTATGTTATGCAGGGAGTCACATGAGCTTTGCTTCTCAGACTTCAGGCACCCGGGAGCGGCTTGCTTCCTTCCCAAAGGGCGTCAGGGGGCTCTCAGGGACTGATGCCGGCCTATGGACTAGTCCGTGAGGAACACTGGACTAGAGGGTCACAGCGGCCTTAGGCTCTATCAATCTGCCTGCTGGGGAAGCTCTAGCTCCGCAAATGGCCACAGGTGCTGGCTAGTGCTTCTCCCTTCCAGGCTGCTGGTTTGAATCCTGCCCCGGCACACGGGCCTCGGAATCATCTCAGCCCACCGGTGTCCCCACCACAAGCGTCACCAGCGGGGTTGGCCCCGTGGCTGCAGACTGAGCCAAGAGGCCAGGATTCCACTGAACTAGCCTCTGGCGGGGGTGGGGAGCTATGTGGCCTGAGGGGGATGACGTCGGTGGCTTTGCACCCCAAGGCCAGTGCGCCAGGGTCACTCCGAGTGCGAAATCTGCAAGGAAACGATAACGAAAAACCACCTACCTGAGGGGAAGGGGAAAACGTTGTCAGGTACGAGCTGCCCGTTGAACAGGTTCATGACAAAGGAGGTGGATCCCTGGAGGAGGAGACAGGGCTCAGGAGAGCACGTACACAGAGGGGCCCTGCAGAGCCAAGCGGTGCTAGGCGGGGGAAGCTCAGGGTTGGCTTTGGCCCAGCTCGGAGCAGGGTGCTCAGGAGAACGGCCCCTGGAGTGGCTGTAGATCCAGGCACCTGCCGGACATGCTGAGATGCACACTGCCGGGTACTGTGATGGCGGGGGGGGGGGGGGATTTTCGCCCTCGCAGACGTCTCAGGACTCTGGTGCATCCAATGCCCACAGAAGGCTCCATAGAGCTCGGGTCACTCACCACTGGCCTGGGTGTGTCATGCTTCCACCTGGCGTTTCATTGGCTGAGCCTATTGTCACTCTGCTGTGGAGCCTGTGGGGAGAGCTGCCTGCAGTGGCTGCCAGGACACCCCTTTATTCTCAGGGTGCAGCACTCGGGCCCTGCCTGCACTGGCATTTACACAGCAAAGCCTTTGTCCTCCAGAGTGAAACGCCTTGTCACGGCAAGTCCCAGTGTGGACAGCACGCTGTTGGCAGGAGGACACTGCTCACTGGGGGGTGAGAGTGTCTCGTTGGAAAAAAAGCCGACAAACAGCAGCTGCACTGCCCGACTCTGAGCCACGTGGCTGCGTCAGCGCGGCCGTGCTGCTGAGAGCTGCCCGACTCTGAGTCACGTGGCTATCAGCGCGGCCGTGCTGCTGAGAGCTGCCCGACTCTGAGCCGCTGTCAGCGCGGCCGTGCTGCTGAGAGCTGCCCGACTCTGAGTCACGTGGCTGTGTCAGCGCGGCCGTGCTGCTGAGAGCTGCCCGACTCTGAGCCGCTGTCAGCGCGGCCGTGCTGCTGAGAGCTGCCCGACTCTGAGCCACGTGGCTGCGTCAGTGCGGCCGTGCTGCTGAGAGCTGCCCGACTCTGAGTCACGTGGCTATCAGCACAGCCGTACTGCTGAGAGCTGCCCGACTCTGAGCCGCTGTCAGCGCGGCCGTACTGCTGAGAGCTGCCCGACTCTGAGCCACGTGGCTATCAGCGCGGCCGTACTGCTGAGAGCTGCCCGACTCTGAGCCACGTGGCTATCAGCGCGGCCGTGCTGCTGAGAGCTGCCCGACTCTGAGCCACGTGGCTGTCAGCGCGGCCGTGCTGCTGAGAGCTGCCTGACTCTGAGTCACGTGGCTATCAGCACGGCCATACTGCTGAGAGCTGCCCGACTCTGAGCCACGTGGCTATCAGCGCGGCCGTACTGCTGAGAGCTGCCTGACTCTGAGCCACGTGGCTATCAGCGCGGCCGTGCTGCTGAGAGCTGCCTGACTCTGAGTCACGTGGCTATCAGCGCGGCCGTGCTGCTGAGAGCTGCCCGACTCTGAGCCACGTGGCTGAGTCAGCGCGGCTGTGCTGCTGAGAGCTGCCTGACTCTGAGTCACGTGGCTGTGTCAGCGTGGCCGTGCTGCTGAGAGCTGCCCGACTCTGAGCCACGTGGCTATCAGTGCGGCCGTGCTGCTGAGAGCTGCCCGACTCTGAGCCACGTGGCTGAGTCAGCGCGTCCGTGCTGCTGAGAGCTGCCTGACTCTGAGCCAGGTGGCTGCGTCAGCGCGGCCGTGCTGCTGAGAGCTGCCCGACTCTGAGCCACGTGGCTGAGTCAGCGTGGCCGTGCTGCTGAGAGCTGCCCGACTGAGTCACGTGGCTATCAGCACAGCCATACTGCTGAGAGCTGCCCGACTCTGAGCCACGTGGCTATCAGTGTGGCCGTGCTGCTGAGAGCTGCCCGACTCTGAGCCACGTGGCTGAGTCAGCGCGGCCGTGCTGCTGAGAGCTGCCCGACTCTGAGCCACGTGGCTATCAGCGTGGCCGTGCTGCTGAGAGCTGCCTGACTCAGTCACATGGCTGCATCAGTGTGGCCGTGCTGCTGAGAGCTGCCTGACTCCAAGCCACATGGCTGTGTCCGTGTGGCCATGCTGCTGAGAGCTGCGTCCTGGAGATGCTGTTAAGCTCTCTTTCACACTTCCTGCCCAATTCTAGGTCACACTCATGCCTCAAACACAGCACAGGTCCTGTGGATCAGGAGGCCATGTGTTCATGAATGGGGCATAACCCCTGTTCTAGACGGGGTTACTCTCCCCCTGAAGGAACAGGTATGCAGCTTGGGAGTCCTCCTGGACCCTTGTTTAACATTTGAAAATCAGATTCTTTCAGTGGTCAGGAGGGCCTCTGGGCAGCTGCGTTTGATCTGCCAGCTGCGACCCTTCCTGAACAAACATGACGTGGCCACAGTGATCCATGCGCTTGCTACATCCCGACTGGATTACTGTCATGCACTTTATGTGGGGCTGCCTCTAAAGAGCCTTCAGAAACTTCAGCTGGTCCAGAATGCGGCTGCTCGAGTTTTAAGCAACACTAGTTATACGGAGCACATTATGCCAGGGCTTCGGCAGCTGCCCTGGCTTCCGGTATGTTTCCGGGCACTATGTAAGGTTTTAGTTATGACCTATGAAGCCTTAAATGAGTTGGGTCCAGGGTATCTGAAGGACCGTCCTCTCCCATATGAACCTGCCCGGGGATTGAGGTCAGCGGGGGAGGCTTTGCTTCGTGTTCCCCCACTTGTGGAGATAAGATTAACATCTACACGGAACAGGGAGTTCTCAGCTTTTGCTCCCAGGCTGTGGAATTTTCTTCCTTAGGATAGTCGCATGGCACCAATGCTAGCGTTGTTCCGGCGTCAGGTGAAAGCCACCCTTTTTACTTGCGCTTTTATTAACGTTTGAGTCTCTATGTGTGTGTTCCTCCTCTCTGTTTTCAGCTGGTTATGTCCCTCTGGGGTCTCGTATTTTAAAATGTTTATATATATTTGTATTTTTTGTTTCTTCTTGTAAGCCGCCTTGAATATTTTAAATAGAAAGGTGGGGTACAAATGTTTAAATAAAGAAATACATACATAAATATTAGGCAGAAGGCTGCCACACTGGTGTATTCGTAGGCACCAGCACAGTAGCACACTCCCGTTACCAGCAGGAGAGGCATCGGGCATCACTTTAGTTTCTTTGTTTCTTACATGCTGAGGCCTCAGAGGGGGAGCTGGGATGGCTGCTATGCCCCGCTCAAGACGAGGGGAGCGAAGGGAGGCTGGCACCACAGGCCCTAGCAGTCTCCCCTGGGGATAGCAGCAGTCCCCACATTAGCCGTTTCACACAGATCAGGACAAAGCACAGACCGGCAGCCGCTCCCCAAGGTGCCCCACGCAACACCAGACAGGCCCTCGGACTCACCTTGTTCGCTTGACTCGAGTAGCTCCCTCTGTGGTGTGTTATGTAGTATGGAGGCGACGGCAGCCTGGGGAAAGGAACCACACCCATGTGACAACGGGCAAGTGCATCTGCACCATCGGTCACAAGCAAGACCTCGGGGGCCTGGCAGCCGAGGAAGAGACGTGTCTGCTGATCACTTTAACGAGAGCCCAAGAGCACCTGGGAAGCTCTGAAAGGAACCTGCGCCAAGCTCCACCTCCACTACTAGGGGGTTTTGCACAGAAGTAGGACCCTAGGTTCTTTCGCCAGCTGGTACTTTATGGGGAAAGAGGCAGATGGGAGTTTATTCGATACGCGTCACTACTCAGCTCTCCAAGCCGTGTGGATCGCTCAGGAGGTGGCTTTTGAGGGGATATCTTCTCTGGAAAAAAAAGAGTGTCCTTAACTCAGATTGGGTACCTGGGCCAAAACAGCAATGAAGACCCAACAATTTGGCTGACATGGGATAGCTGCTGGAGGTACAGCCCATAAGGGAGCTGGGGTTGACTCGAGCTGCTAAATTGTGTTAAAAATAGAGTTGCCGTCTCTTCACGGCTTATTGAAATGCGAGTGAGCAAACGTGAGCTAAGCACAGGAGGCTTTTAGAGGGCGGGGGTGGTGCCAGGCAGACGCGATTCTGGAAGCTGACTCCATCTGCCTTGCATAGTGTTCTGGTGCTGAGCACACTCACAGCGCAGTAGTAGCCTCTCCACAGCTAAGACTAGAGACAGCTCCCTGGTCAGCCCAGTCCCTCCTCCTCTCCTCTCCTCTCCATCCATCCCTGCCCAGCACTGCTGGGAAGCGCAAGAGGGGTGAGGAATCCCAGAGCTGCCGCCATGGCCAGCCGGAGGGACAAGCCATCCCAGACAAAGTGAGTTCCTGCCTTTTAGCTGTGACACAAGCACGGAGCCGACCCCTCAGAGACTCGCAGGCCACAGAACCTCACCCACCGCCTCCTTCTGGCAAGTCACTGGCCTGCTCGCGTCATGGTTCAAAGCCGCCCGCTGGTCTGCCTGCTTGGGCTCCGTTTACTCTACCTGAAGTGTGGCATTGCCCGGGCTTGTGCCCAAAGTTGCCTCCACCAGTTGGCACTCAGCCTGGTCCGGAGCAAACGAAGCATTCTCTGTGGGTGCCGCTCAGCTCACGTCCTCTGTGGGAGAAGGCGGAGGGTGAGCACAAGCCAGGGCATACACAGCCATTTAGCTCTGAATCGGAACCAGCTCCAGTCGAGACCATCACCAGGGGACCCGTGGCCCTTGTAAACAGCCTTCCCGGACCCCTCCTTTCGGGGCCTGATCGCAAACAGCCCCTACTTTCCCGCCTCCGTTCTACGGCTTGTATCGCCGATACGGGATCGTCACTCGCTCCCTTCCCCAAACTCGCCCAAATCCCGTAGTGGGCTTGGGACTTACCCCTAGACAGCCCCTGGGAAGGACACCTTGCCGAGGAGGCTGGCTCAGAGCCTCTTTGCTGCGGAATCTTGGTAAAGAAATGGTCACTCCTACAATGTGACATCATTGCATCAGGGGTGACATCACTCAGGGCATTATGATGTCACCATTTGTCCTGTGTATTTTCCAAAACCATCCCGGGGACCCAACCAAGGATCAAGGCCCCATTGGCTGGGCGCGGCACAGGCGGGCAGGGCAGCCTCGATAGCCAGACACGTAGATGAGAGAAACGAGGGGAAATCCAGTAACAGCTACGCCAGCAAGACGGTCTCAGCAATAAGCAGCAGCCTCACCGCATCACCTGCCTACTCACCGCAGGGAGAGGGGTAAGGAAGAGGACATTGCCGTGGCTCATCTCACTCCACCAACAACTCGGCCAGCTGCTCGGGGCACATTCGATGGCGGCGGGGGTCTGTCCGTCAGGGAGAGCCTGCGCCTTCTCTCCGCGATGCTCCTCGAGCTGCGACGCGCAACCCAGGCTCGTGCGTGGGCTGCATGCGTGGCCCCTGACCCGTAGCATGCGTGGCCCCTGACCCGTAGCAGCCCTGTGGTTGGATGCTGAGGGGGCGCACGGCTCTCCCGGTCCGTGCTGGGTGCGACCACACGCACCTCACTCCACGTGCCCGGGCTCCACCCGTGTCACTTTGGCGATACCCGTAGAAAAAACCTACCGAGAGGGGAGCAGCAGAATCTGGCTACTCTGCACAGGGGCAACAGTAACGAAAGGTCTGTGAGCCACACACAGAACCTGCGAGGCCGCAGGCTGCCCATCACTGCCCTAGAGCAACTCCCCTGGGAACAACTGGCTGACAGTTCTGTAGTAACCGTCTAGGCTGGGCAACAACTGGGCCTGTGAGCCCTGGTCTCAGCAGACAGTTCATGTTTCTGGCCCACAGTCAGGCAGGGTAGCAGGCGTTAGGCCCTCTAATTTTTCTGTGCATGTGCGGAATACCTGTTGTTATGGGCACCGACACATGTGCTGTTGTGCACCACCAGTAGAATCAAAACCTCTAGATATAATACAGACTTTTAAAAAGTTCCCAAATGGATAATCACTCCAGCCAGGACAGGTTAGGCCTTGTAGAGCTCGCTACCCAAAGAACTCCACTGAAGCGTAGGAGAAATGCATCAACCAGCCAAAATACCACAGTAACACACTTTGAAAGAATAAAATTACAGCGAGTACATGTGCATGGCAGGAAGGACCAGACAGTAACAACGAGAACAACGCAAATTGATGATGGGAGGTGTGTGGGAAAGAGAGTGTGTGTGACACAGCGATGGTGTGTGTACGACAGACAGACTGAGTGTATGTGTGCACGCCAGCTGCTCCTGGGTAAGTTTCTGAGAAACCCCCTACAACACTGCAAGCTGTCCCGGCCCTGTGGTCTGCGCTCCCCGCTCTGCGGAGCTGGGGCATGGGGGGAGGAAGGGAGCGCGCCAGCTGTGAGCTGCACTCAGAGACAGAGCATGGCCCCTGTAGGAAAGGCAAGCGGTCACCCACTGCTCCCACTGCAGCAGCTCAGAGCTCTCCTGAGCCAGGCTGTGTCTCCCGCACCCCTGCCCTGCGGCGACGGGGTACAGGGGCGGGGCAGAGGAACACCCTGACAGCCCCCACACTCTGCACTGCAGGCGGGCGGGTCCCCCTGCAGCTGCTGGAGGGAGCAAGACGAGGGTGGGGCAGCTGAGCACATGCTGCTGGCGCAGCTTGCAGGTGATGCGGGTAGGGCTGCCAGGTGTTGGGTTGGGAACCGGACAGGCCAGTATTTGAGCTTCCTGTCCGGGACACAAAGGGAGACAATGGAACGGAGACAATGGAACGGAGACAATGGAACTGCCCGGTGTTTTCTATGCAAGATGGAATGTCGATTGGGATGGAATGCCAAGGGTGTCCGGGATTTTGGTTGAAACCACCTGGCCGCCCTCGGTCACGCGGGAGGCAGCAAGTCTGTAGGCCCCAGGCCCTCGCTCGGGCCGGGGCCGCACTGGGCCAGGCTGGGGCCTGCAGCCGGCTGAGCTGAAGTACGTGTGCCTGCCCAGACCAGGCCGTGGCCTTCGTCAGGAACAGCTACGCGCAGCCGGGGGCAGGGATTAGCTCCCTGGCAAGAGGCAGGGCCCTGGGCCACACGGTGGGCAGGCTGCAGCCCCAGGGCAGAGACGCAGGCCCACCCACTCCACGTGGGGCCCTAGCCGTGGAGGGTGATCTGCCTCTGGCCCGCAGGGAAATCCGGTCCCAGCATGCTGCCCAGCTTCCCTGGGCTCCTTCCACACCCCTGCCAGGGGCCCTGGGCTGGCTGCAGCTCACCTGGCTGGGCAGGCGGCTCGTGTCCGGGCCCCTGGCAGCGGAGCAGCCTCCTTCCGGCCTGGGCCCCACCAGCAGCAGGAGCCGTCCTGCTCCTCTGAACTATAAGGCCGGTTCCTGTCCTGCCCCCCTACCCCGGCGGGGCGGGCACAGGTACCCGGCTCTACTCACCAGGGGGAGGTGGCGGGTCTCTCCCCTTCCGTCGGTGAGGGAGCCTGGCCCAGGCCCTCTCATCGCAGTGCCCCACTGCACACCCCCTCGCTGCGCAACCAAGGCCCGAACTCCCCAGACATTGTGTGCGACGAACAGCCCACCGAATGGGGGTTGAGAACAAGCCCAATGAGGGTGGTCAGCACTGCAGGGCTTTTCTCGAAATAAGCGATGCAAATCGAGCTATGTCATTTGCGAATCTTATTTCGAAATAGGGAGCGTCTGCACAGCACTCATTTCGAAGTGGAGCGCTCTTCCTCCGACTGCCCTTCCTCCTCGTACAACGAGCGTTACAGGAGTCGGAGTAAGGAGTCCTCCAGCTTGACAGTATTCTGACACCATTTCGAAATAACGGCCTGCTGCGTAGACACGGGTTAAGCTTTTTCAGAATGGCGCTAGTTATTTTGGAATAGTGTGGCAGTGTAGACGTACCCTGATCGTACCAGTCCAGGACGGGTGTGAGAAATGAGCCCCAGCTGGTTTGCTCTGCAGGTGGATTATTCCCTCTGAGGATGCGCATATTCCTGCGCATCCAGAAATATAATCTATGCTATCATGTGCTGAAAGTGTCCGTCTGCTATGTACATTGGACAAACGTCTCAGACACTTCGCCAAAGGATCAATGCCCACAAAACAGATATTAGACAGGATCACAAAGAAAAAACAGTTTCTTGCCATTTCAACCAGCAAGGACATTGTTTCAACGACTTGATTACCTGCATCCTGCTTCAACGGCCTTTTCAGACCACACTTGAAAGAGAATCCTCTGAACTGTCATTCATGCTTAAATTCGACACTTTACACTTAAGTTTGAATAAAGACTCTAATTATCTGACCCATTACAAAGAGAGCTTCCCCAATTGTCACCTCTAATATCATTAGCTCACAGACATTTACCTCCCCCCCATCCCCCTTCTGTTCTGAGATTTGATTTGTCCTTTTCATATGTGTTCATTTTTTTAAATTGTATCCTTTGGTATATATGGTTGTGACTATTTTCTTCCTCTATTTGATCTGAGGAAGTGGGTCTGGCCCACGAAAGCTCATCACCTTATAAACCATCTTGTTAGTCTTTAAAGTGCTACATAGTCCTGGTTTTTGTTTCACAAGGGAAGGCACCGAATCTTGGGGAAAGAGAGAAGGGATACAGCGAATACCGTAAAATCTCGAGTATAATGCGCACTTTTTTCCGATTTTTTCTGGGTCAAAGTCGGGGTGCGCATTATACATAGCAGTTATTTTTGGCTCCCGGACAAGGCGAAGAGCTGGTGGCGCCACCAGGCTGCAGTGCCCTGACTCCTTCAGGCTGCGCCCGGGGGCCCCCGCAGCAGTCTGGGAGTAGAGAGCGAGCCGCAGAGTGCACCGCCCCCTGGGCGCAGCAGGGCACAAGAGGAGAAGGCAGCAAAGCACTCTTCCGAGGGCCCAGCATGTCCTGGCCCGGGGTGTCCTGGCTGGGCCGTCCCCCTATTCTCAGCTGCAGCTGCCGATGATGGCCAGGTCCAGGCTGTGGGTCTGGCGGAGCTGCCACTTGGAGGGGCTCTTGGAGGAGGTAGCTGTGCCCGGACCCCCCGCGGCAGGCGCGAACTTGGCGCGGCGCACGGACAGCCTGGGGCCGGCTCCAGGAAGCGGGCAAGGCTGGGCTTGGTGCTGGTGGACCTGTTGGCAGGAGGGTAGATATATAGGTGTGCATTATATATAGGAGTTCAGTTTTTTCCATGATTCTGACATTGAAAAGGTAGGGTGTGCATTATACTCGCGATTTTACGGTATATGGTGGCCTTGGTTATCAGTGTGTACCGCTCAAATTCACTGATATGAAATTCACTCATATCACTCAATTAAAAACAAAAAGTTAGAAGACCCAAAAAATGTCATCAAGACAGAGTAAAAGAGGAGGCGAAAGGCAAAAAGGCATCTTTAAAACATCGGAAGTCAGGTCCTACTGAGGAAAATAGAACAGAGCTTAAATTCCTGCAACTCAAATGGACAAGTACAATAAGACAGGCCAAGAAAGAATCGGGAGGGCAACTGTCTAAGGACACAAAAAATAACAGCAAATTGGTTAAATCCATCAAAGCAGGAAGCCTGCCAGTTAGCAGGGCCACTGGCTGAAAAAGATGCTAAAGGAGCACTCCAGGAAGACAAAGCCCATGCAGAGATGCTAAATGAATTCTTCGCATCAGTCTTCATTGCAGAGGATGTGGGGGAGATTCCAACACCAAGTCATTCTTTTTAGGAGACAAATGTGCGGAACTGGCTCAGAGGGAGATGTTCATGGAAGAGGTTTTGGAACAAATTAGTAAAGGAAATAGTAGTAAGTCACTAGGAGCAGATAGTATTCACCCAAGAGTTCTGAAGGAGTCAAATATTAAACTGCAGAACAACGAATTGCAGTATGTTCCCAAGGGATAGTCATTTTAATCTGTCTCAGTAAAAACAGCGAGAAGTCCTCTGGCACCTTAAAGACCAGCAAATGTATTTTGTTAATTTTGAAGGCGCCGCAGGACTCCTTGGGTTTTCTACATTGTAGTAAGTAACCCACACTTAAATCTGCCTCTCTGTCAGGTGACTGGGGGGAAGCTAATGTAATGCCTACTGTTAAAGAGGAAATCCTGCCAACACAGGTCACTGAGCCTCACTGTGGCAGGTCTCCCACCAAAGGCTCTGAAGCAGAGTCGCTGTCATGGGGTAAGAGGGAAGATCCTCTCCTGGATCAGTGACTGGTTCAAAGACAGGAAACAAAGGATACGAATGGTCCGTTTTCAGAATGGGAGAGATAAATAGTGGTGCCCACGAGCTCTGTACAGCCCCCGGTACTATTCAACATATTCATAAACGATCTGGAAGAAGCAGTAAGCAGTGTGGATAGGAAAGAAAACAAAGGGTAGGAATAAATGTTCAGCTTTTACTATGAAGAAAGGGTATATACCCCTGATCATTATGCAAGAGCCAGGAGTCACACAATGAAATGAATAGGCAGCAGGTTTAAGACAACAAAATGAAGTATTGCTTCACATAACACCCAGTGCACCTGTGGAACTCCTTGCCAGGGGAGATTGTGAAGGCCAAAAATATAACTGGGTTCAAAAAAAGAATTAGATAGCTTCCTGGAGGACAAGGATATGGCAGGGATATGACCTCATGCTCCAGGTTTCCCTAAACCTACAGCTGGTGGAAGATGGGACTGGATGACAGGATGGATCACTCAGAGTTGCCTTGTTTTGTTCATTCCCCATGAAACACCTGGCAGTGGCCCAACAGATACAGGCACTGGGATAGGTAGGCCCCTGGTGTGACCCAGTGGGGCTGTTCAGATGTCTCTAAAAAAGAAGATGAGATCTGGTTGTCCTTGTGGAAGGGAGGAGTATAATAAAATAATAGTAATAATAATAATAATAATAATAATAATAATAATAATGCAGCATAAATGCACCCGTCCCTAAGGCACAGCAAGAGGTGCTGAGCTAGATGTTTCCTCATCTAGAAGAGTCAGGACCAGACCCTGGAGATGGGGCAAGAGCTGGGCTATTAAATGCTGTGGTGTTTGCAGGTTTCCAGAGAGCCCTAGCTCCTGGAGCCCAGGCATTAGGTAAGTATCTCAGCTTGCATTTTTAAACAGGATGTTTCTAGCTCTGGTGATCGCATCAAAAAGTTGAACTCCCTTCTACAGACACCTGGCTCAGAAAGGTGGGACTGCATGATTTACAATGGGGGAGAGAAAAAGGGTCAAAATCCAGAAAGCAAATCCAAAACTCCTGACATCCCTCAGTTAAACAATGTCAGGCTGCAAAGCCAGCCATGCTGTTTGGGTCTGTCCTGAACCCTGAAACAAATGACCCAACACATGGCCACGGCTGGCCCAGATTAGTGGACCCAGGCTCAAAGCATTGTGGGTGTCCATGGATGTGTAATGTTGGCAGTGTTGTCTTCAAGTCGTCATTGTCAAGTCCAAGTCGAGTCTCAAGTCACTACAGGTCAAGTCTCAAGTCGAGTCTCGAGTCCCTAAAGTCATTTTCGAGCCAAGTCCCAAGTTCAGTCTCAAGTCTTAATTTAAAAAATGTCAAGTCACTTTTGTACAAGCCATCAATGTCGGCATTTTCGGACAATTTTTTCACCAAGTCGATTTAACAAAATTAGCAAGTCTCAAGTCGAGTCTCAAGTCACAAACAATGAACCCGAGTCGAGTCTCAAGTCGAGTCACCGAGGAGACTTACGTCGGACTCGAGTTCAAGTCGTGGGACTCGAGTCAACAGCTCTGAATGTTGGGGCGTGGGCTGGTAATGTTCGACTCTCGTGGGGTCTCAGAGCTTGGACTCAGGTGTCTACACAGACATTTTACAGCCCCGCAGACCGAGCCCATGACAGCTAAGGAGACACACTCTGTGAGCTTGGCTGGCAGCGCTGCACCCCGCTGAACCCAGCCAAAAGCACCAGCTCTGTGCGCAGGCGCTCTGACGTGGCATGGAGCCCGCTGACGGGCTCTGACAGCAGACGCACTCTGTGGTGCAGGGAGTGTCAAAGCGGGGGCACCATGCAGAGTCTCAGCCCTGTTGCAGCACCCCCAGATGGCTCTGAGCACAGCCAAGGGGCTGGCTCTGACCAGCACTGCTGGGCCCACCTCACACATGCTCTAGGCACCAGTATTTGGGCTCCGGCCCATAGTCTCTTGGCATCTATTGCTCATGAGCCAGCCCCACTGAATTGTAATGGAGCCGCCAGTAGAGGGGGTACCACTTCAGCAATTCACACTGCAAGGCCTGAGGCCAGCTGAGCTGGGCTAATGACATCCCCTTCAGTCTGTGCGCTCTGCTGTCCTTGACACCCCCCGGCAGCCCCGGAGTAACTGCACTGACTTACCCAAGGGCCTCTTGAGATGCACCCAGCAAAGCAGCCCCGAACCTGCGCCCCGCAGCCCCATCCCGCTGGGCTCTGCGCCATCCCAGGTAGCTGAGCTACAAAGACACATCACGTGGATTTACTGGTTTTGATCTTACCAGCCCTTTCCAGAAGAACCGTTTCTACGGGGAGCTTTAAAGTCTGGCTTCAATGGGGCTATTTATGGGCTTACAATTAGCCAGGCACTTAGGGTCACCCCGAGTGGTCAACATGTTGCAGGAGCAAGCCCGAAGTCCGTTCCCTGCCTAGGAAGGGTGCGTATGGATCTTCGGCCTGCTGTCCAAGAATGCAGTGAGGTGTCCAACAGCTCTCTTGGGAGCCCCCACCAGCCAGAGACCCCACATCTTAGCGAGCGCTAAGTGGGGCTTCTCTTATTTGGTCCATCACACCATCTCCTGCCCCCTTGCTTCCCCCATTCTCCTTCCAAAGAGCGTTTGCTCCCTTCGCCACAGAGAGATGTACATTACACCCCCCAGCGGCAGGGCACAGTCCGTCCTTTTAAACTTTCCTCACACATCTGTCTCGTTCCAATTTTTGCTGCTCTTTCTGATGTGCTGCCGTCAGCCAAGGAAGAGGCTGTTGTCTAACTGCAGGCACTGGCCCAGAGCTACCAGAAGCTCTAATGCTCCCCAGCTACGCGAGATCTCCGACCAGTAGGCTGGGCTCTCCGGTGTAAGGGATGGCCCAGGGGTCTGTGCAGCCCAGGGAAGCAGGACATGTGGTCCCTGGCACAGGCTGGCTCTGCCATGGGCAGGAGTCTCCCTCGCCCGAGACACGTGCTGCTGCCTGCACGCCCAATGGGGCCAGATGCTCAGCCAGTGAGTCCGGCTCCCTGCCAGCTCTCTGGCCAGCCCACCCTGCAGCAGCTGGCTGTGAACAGAGGTGCCCAAGTGGCTCATTTCAACCCCATGTAACTTGCGCAGAAGGGACGGTGCCAATATCCACAGCTTGGAGCCGATGCTCATTTGAGC
The DNA here is from genome assembly GCF_049634645.1 of Pelodiscus sinensis. NCBI lineage: Eukaryota > Metazoa > Chordata > Testudines > Trionychidae > Pelodiscus > Pelodiscus sinensis. Next base: position 55,267,395 of record NC_134720.1, read on the forward strand.
ACCGCGGCTGCCTGCATTTCTGGCCTGTGCTGGAGCTGCCGCATCCAATAGTTACCCAAAGCGGGTGCAGGGAAAAGGGGATGTCGCCCTGCTGGGCAGCAAGCATGGCGGGGTCAGAGAGCAGAGCGCTCCAGGCAGCCTGCAGGGGGCAGGATTTGACAGTTGACACAAACGCACAGTGCTGCTCTCCATGCCGGACCGGGCTGCAGCAGGGCAAGTGTCCCAGGGTGTCCCAGGCTAGAGTCATCGGTGCCCAAGAGTGCTGCTGCTAAAAGCAGGCACCTCCCAAGCCTCTCCCCCAGCTGTGCTAGCGAGCCAAGGCGCAGGACGTGATAAACTGTGCGGTGCGAATCTCAGAAACCAAACCCAGAGAGAGCATTCCTGTGCATGCCAGGGTGTCCGTTATGGTAATAGGCACACAGATGGGTAACAAACCTCACTGAGCCAGAACAATAGAGATTCCACCAGCCTATAACTGTAACTCACAAATGTTGCCTTTTATTGAGAGCTCAGTGACCTGGAAGCTCTCTAGACACAGAAGAACTTGCTACAGGCACCACTGTGTTTTGTTTGCTTGCACACGTATAACCTGCAGTCACGCAAGAACAATTCAAAGACACAAACTCAAAACAGGGAACTACTGTGATTGGCTAAATGTTCGGCGTCCAAGAGAAGAGCATCACAGCTGACAATAAGCATTTCTCCAAGTTCTAATCCCTACATGTTAAAATAGGTATAAGACATATGGCACTGCCTTAACATCACTTTCAAGCGATTCCAAATAACCTTATGCTATTTACATCAGTATTGTACGTTCACCACTGCCCTAATTCATAGACTCAGAAGATTAGGCTTGGAGGAGACCTCAGGAGGTCATTGAGTCCAACCCCTTGCTCAGAGCAGAAACAACCGCATCTAAATCATCCCAGCCAGGGCTTTGTCCGGTCAGGCCTTAAAACCTCTAAGGATGGAGATTCCACCCCCTCCCTAGGGAACCCAGCCCAGCGCTTCCCCAGCCCCCTCAGGAAATAGCTTTCCCTAATATCCAACCTAGACCTCCCCCACTGCAACTTGAGACCATTGCTCCTTGTTCTGCCATCTGCCCCCACTGAGAACAGCCTCTCTCCAGCCTCTCTGGAACCCCCTGCAGGGAGTTGCAGGCTGCTCTCAAATCCCCCCTCGCTCTTCTCTTCTGCAGACTAAACAGACCCAACTCCCTCAGCCTCTGCTCATAGGTCATGTGCTCCAGCCCCTGAATCATTTTGGCTGCCTCTGCTGGCCCCTCTCCAATGCGTCCACATCCTTTCTGTAGCGGGGGGCCCAGAACTGGACACAATACTCCAGATGTGGCCTCGCCAGAGCCGCACAGAGGGAAATAATCACTTCTCTAGATTATTCTGGCAATTCTCTAGACCTGCTGGCAAAGCTCGGCCTAATGCAACAATGCTCCTACTGATGCAAAATTCTCACTTCAAAAATGAAAGTACGCTGCGAAACCAGAGACAAGGAGCAACCGCAGCAACTGCCTGTCTGCTGTCTCGCTCAGTGCCTTGATGCTGGTTCATAGAGCCATCTGCCCGTCACAGACCACTTCCTTTGCAGTTCCTGACACCTAGAAAAGCCTCCCACGTTCACGCTCTTCCTTCATGTCTCGTCCGAACACGCTTCCCTCCCTTGTGCAGTTGGGATCCTGTCCCTGGGGTTACTTGTTATCTCCCTCTGGGAAGGGCTGGAGCCAAGGTTGGAATCACTGCTGGGGGCGGGGGGGAGAGGAGTTGGGACATGCTTGGAGTTTTAACAGTGCATCAGGCCAGCTGGCCAGCCAGACCCTGCTCCCTGTGACAGCTTCTGGGAGGCCTTCCCTGCACTGAGCAGAACTAGAGCAATCCCTAGCAGGAAATCTAGCCACGAAGAGCCCCATCAGTCCCCCAAGAGCTGTGCACAAATCCCGTCTCCCGGGCTGACAGGGGAGCTGGGGAATGTGCATTAGTCCTCCCCAGAGCTCTACAGACCCCTGGAAAATCTTGTTCCAGGGGCCCCTGTGCACTGGGAGGCTAGGACGCATCATGGGGAGTCTCTGGCAGCCCAGCTCCTTCATGGCTGTGCTACCCTGGGCCTGTGGGACTCCAGTGCCAGATGGGAGGCAAGGAGACTGCCTTCCTGCAGCAAGCTCGGAGAGATGTGCCGCTTGGCAGGAGCTCTGCAGGGAAACCTCAAGGAATTTTCCTTGCCTGGTCCCCTCAGGCTCTGCGTGAGTCGTTATTCCTGCTAGGTACAGAAACCAGGGCCCATCCCGCAGCCCTTGCTCCCGTGAGGAGTCGGGCCCTAAAACAGCAGAGAGCTGGGGGTGTGGGGATAAGAGACAACACCCCACAGAAGCCCCATCCTGCTCCCAACATGGCAGGATCGGCTTCCATGTGTGCTGTGGCAACTGCTAAAGAAACCCCTTTGATGGGTGCTACCCGGCGAGAGTTACCAGCACAGACGCCTGGTCAGTCTCAGACCGACGTGGGCTGTGCTCAGAGCTGCCCGCCGTGGCTCTGTTCCATGTGGTCGATGGGCAGAGCAGCCGACTGTGGAACTCTGAGCAGTTACATGTTTTAAAAAATACTGGCCTGGAAACCTAAGGAGAGCGGCCAGATCAGCCACAGGACACAGCCTGGTCCCCGCACGACAGCATCACAGAGAAACCAATGGCCCTGGTAGCACAGCCTGATCAGAGATGGCCCGAAATGACACATGGGGGGAGGGGGAATTGAGATGAACGAATGGATGAACAGTAGCAAATGCTGCCCCACAAGGCACCACGTCTCCAAGTGAAGCCGCATGTTCCTGTCTCACAGCTCGGGGTGATTTAGGAAAAGACAAAGCCTCAAGAGCGCAGCGGTGAGTATCCGGCCTCCAGCTGGGGAGTGCACAGCCAGCAGCTGCGCAATGGGAATTTGGCAAGACACTTGGGCCAACTCCCTCTGCTGCAAGATGTTTCATAGGCTCTTAGAACCACAGGCCACCGTGACCTCAGCTTTGTGCCTCATGGAAAAGAAACCTGATCATTTCAGGGATTTTTGCCCTCTGCCTACAAGAGCTTTCAGAGGAAGTCGCTTCCTTTTCACCCACTTTGTTTAGAAATTGGGAAAGGGCAGAAAGAAATTGCAGCTGTGCAAACAGCTCTCAAATGTCCTTACCAAACCAAGATGGATTACGAGCATTGCTGCCGAACAGGACGATCTCTTATTTGCAGACCAGTGCAGGTCTAACTAGCCTGCTCTGGCGAGGAACTGACAAAAGGCCAGTCAGCTCAACCCATCTGCTTTAAACCTTGAGTTCTCTGCAGGTGGGTTAAGTATTTTCTTATCTGGTATGAAAAGTTTCAGGTTGCAAATGCTCACAAGAGGCTGTAGGTATCTTTACAGCTGCAGTGATTTAAGCTGGTTCGGAATGAACTGTCTTTTACACTGTATTTGCATTTAGTGACTAGACTAAAACAAACGGCCAGAGACTGTAATTGCTCCATTTTCCATTAACCTTCAACAGATTTTCCATTTCCAGTGAGCTTCCATGTTCACATCAGCAGAGCTCTCTTTAGTGCAGTGGTTCTCAACCACTCCACACTCCTGTGCCCCTTCTAAGGGCCTGATTTGTCTTGTGTACCCCCACATTTCACCCCACTTACAAACCTCCCGAAATCAGGCATGACACAACAATGTCCCATCACACTAGGATGGAGCAATTCCAAGTGTCACACTTTTTACCAGATAGGATAACAGAGAAAGCAACTGGGAATATAAATTGATAAATTTCAGGGTATAGCACACAGGGCAGTATAAACAGGTCACTGTCCGTGAAATTTTAGTTTGGTCTGATTTCTCTAGCCTGTTGAAAAACTAGGCAAATAGCTAGCTGAGTTAATGTACCCCCTGGAAGACCTTGGGGTACGTGTTCCTCTGGCTGAGAACAACTGCTCTAGAATCTTTAGGTACCTTATAACTGATCCCATAAAAGCCACTACTCTTATGCCGCTGCTGTTATAAACACTCTGGTTTGCCATTGTTTTTCTACCCTGCTTTTCTCTTTCCAGTTCTCCAGATCTGACCAATCTATTCACATTTTACTTTTTCTTACAAAGTCAGTGTAAATTGCAAAAATCCTGTTAATTGGCATAAGGGATTCAGACCAGAAATACCAAACCTTGTGCTACTCAGATACTTTGCAGAAGAACAAAGAGTAGATTCAATCAGAACTAAAAAGGAGTTTTTGGCTTCCACGGCTTGGTTCCTGTCTCCCCTTGGTGACAAAGGTGAACAAGTCACCTTCTGGTGAATGCTGAAAAATAAAGGGATGGAGACAGACTTTCAAAGTGCAGCCCATCCACACCAAGAGAACATTTGCACAGGCTTACGGAAATGTCCAGTAAGCCCATAGATCTGGTGTTTATATGTACATGGGCCCAATTACATGTCCAAGCGCTCATGTGTGCACTACATGGGCAAGCTGGGTGCACAAATTGGGTATTTGTGCATGTAAGTTGAGTGACTATAACGGCATGTGCCTAGCTCAGCAACCGGCTTCTTCCCTCAGCATTTTTAATTTTAATGATTCACTTCCAGGTGATAGTAGCTTGTAAGCTCCTTATCGCCCCAGGACTGTCTGCACACCACTGCTGCACACTCGGGGAGAAGTCAGGCGCTGTCAGGCTACGTGAGGAGGGCAGCAATAAGACCGTCCGTAACAAGAACACAAGCTTAACGTCACAGCATGCGGTGACTACCAGCACGAACCTGGCATGGAAAGGACACTTGGACCAGTGTGGCTGCCCCCGCCTGCTCGCAGGGCAGGTCCCTCCCTCCCTTGCTAATACAGAAGGACGTATCCCACACGTGGTGGGAGTTTGTCTGCACAGCGCTGTCACCCCACCAACGAGGTGGGGGTGGGGCCTCACTTGGTGTCGCACAGCACCCATTGCAATAGGGCCCAGATCACAGCTATGGCCCTTGGGCACTAACCCAGCCAACAATGAACTGACATGGGGGCAGCCTGTGAACCACGGCCCCTGCTGCTGGAGGCTGAGCGGTTACGGCATAGGCAGCCATGCGGTGGGTGGGTCGAGAGTCTCAGTGGTGCTGGATCAGTGCAGGGAGCACATATGGGAGCTGATGAGCATGGTACCGCGCAGGTCGCATCCGTCTTCATCCTTCCCTCCCTATAGACACCGCGCAGGGCAGGTCTCCGTAAGTGACTGAGCGAGCATCTGACGATCAGCCCGTTACTCAGGGAAGTAAGTGGTGCAGGATCAAGCCTGTGATAGTCCCAGCAACAGCACAGAATCTAAACAACAGGATGGGAAGGAACCTCGAGAGCAGGGGTGAAAGTAACTGACATTTCCTACAGGTACCGTCCTATCGCAACCCTGCTGGGGGATCAGGGCAGGAACTGGGGGGGCTGCAAGGTAGTGTCCTAAGCATGGGATGGAGCTGGGGGAAGGTCACAGAAGGGATCTGGGTTATGGGGGGTGCAGGAGTCCAGGCAGGGGTGGATGGAGGGCTCAGGGCAGAGCTGTGGAGAGCATGGGGGTGCAGGAGTCAGATCAAAGGGTTGTGGGGTGTGGAGGGGGGGCTCAGGTCAGGGTGGTGTGAGCGGAGCTCGGGGCTGGGAACGTGGCCACCCTGCTACCCAGTTGCTGGTCCCCAGGTTGGCTGAAGCTGTGGGGAGTGTGCTGCTCTGGCTGCCTGAGCACTGGGACTGGCTGGTGGCAGGGACCATGCTGCCCAGGGTGCTGGCAGCATCCACGGCCTCACTCCCAGACGGCCAGTCTCTTGCCAGTGACTGACTCACTTTCACCTTTGCTCGAGAGGCATCGAGTCCAGTCCCCGGCCCTCATAGCAGGACCAGGCACCGTCTAGACCAGCCCTGGCAGGTGTCTGTCCAACCTGCTCTTACATATCTCCAGAGATGGAGACTCCGCAACCTCCCCAGGCAACTTATTCCAGTGTCTGACCACCCTGACAGGCAGGAAGCTTTCCCTTATGTCCAACCTAAACCTCCCTTGCTGCAGTGTGAGCCCACCCCCTGCCCTGGACTACCCTTATGAGGTGTGTGTGTCACTGTGGGCCACGGGGGAGGGAGCGCAAAGGCCTCCAGGAACAGGAACAGTGGGAGGCAAGTCACTGCGCTGTAACAAGTGTGGCCAGGCACACTGCTGAGAAAGGCTTGGAGATGCTGGGTCCAACTGGAGTCTCTGGCTAACCGACCAAGGGGTCAATAGCCTGCATCTCAAGTGACTCAGGGCCGGTGGCTGATCCAGCACATGGACAGGCCCTTCTGCCAAGGGAGGGACCCCACTCCCTCCTGGCCAGGGCTAGAGGCACTTGGCATACTCATGGGGACCTGTCCCTGGTGCGGGGCTCGAAGGGCTGATTCCCACCAGAGCCCATGCTGGGGTGACTGCTCACTGCTAAGCTGCCAGCACGGGTTGGCTCTTTCCAGTTTTCGTCCTGCAGGCAGCAGACAGGAGGATCGCTGAGGAATTCAGCGTAGGCAGGAAGCCGAGCAGCTCAGCGAGGAGAGACTTAAGTTTCTACCTCAAGAGGGGGCAGACAAGGAACCCCAGGTGTAACAAGATGGTTTTTCTGTAGCCATATTGGAAGGCCTAAACTAAAGCCTTCCTCTGCAGCCAGACTGAAGAGCAGCAGCCATGAGCTGTAAAGCCTGAGTCGCATCCTCATGTTCCATCCAAACTGCATTAAAATAGTGTCACGCTCGGCTCTGAGAAGAGCCCTGTCCTAACGGCCCCCACTGTCACCAGAGAAGAAACGGATCTCAAGATGGGTAGAGAAAACTCAGTTAACAGCGTTCTGTCTGGCAAGAAACTGCTTACCAATAGCTTCAGGGGGTACCAGGAAAAACTTCAACAACAACCAATGGTCTGGCAGCACTTTGAAGACTAATAAACATGTAGATGGGATCATGAGCTTTCGTGGGCACAGCCTGCTTGTGCAGATGACTGGAGTGTTGGAAGTCTAGAACCAAGAATAAATAAGGGAAGGCCGAAGGGGGAGGGGGGAGAAAGAGATAAAATGGGAGGGGAGGGGAAGAGGACATTGGGTAGCTGAGCCAGTCTGTAACAGGAAAAACTTAAAAAACAACAAATAGTCTAGTGGCATCCTAAAGACTAAATAGCTAAAAGAGGCCGATAAGAATCATTAGTTTGCACTAGGAAAGGAAGAGTGCTAACACCAGATTCTACACAGACATCACACACTCAAAAACCTGTTGGGGAACACTTGAACCTCCCTAGACACTCATTAAGGGATCTCCAAGTTGCTGTTTTGTTTCAGATCAATTCTACAAGCCAAATACACAGAGAAGGATTGGAACTCCACTTCATTCTCAAGTTTAACTCTCATGCAAATGGTCTAAACTGCAATATCGGATGGCTCACATATTATCAACCAACAAAGCAATGAAAGTGCCAGTGGTTCTTGATGTCTGCGTAGAATCAGGACTCCTCTGCACAACCGTGACGTGCAGCAGCTAAGATCCAGAGAGACTGAGGGTCTGTCTACACTACCCCCCTAATTCGAACTAGGGGGGGTAATGTAGTCATACGGAGTTGCAAATGAAGCCCGGGATTTGAATTTCCTAGGCTTCATTTGCATAAAGCCACCCGGCGCCATTTTTAAATGCCGGCCAGTTCAGACTGCGTGCCGCGCGGCTACACGCGGCATGGACTAGCTAGTTTGGATTAGGCTTCCTAATTTAAAAATGGCACTGGCCATTCAAATCCCGGGCTTCATTTGCAACTCCGTATGACTACATTACCCCCCCTAGTTCGAATTAGGGGGGTAGTGTAGACATACCCTCACCTTGCCTGGCCAACAGGGAAAGTCTGCCTGCCTTGATCAGGATTAGTGAGCATGACACTGTGCTTAGCATGTGTATTCTGCTTGCTTTGGGACTGTCAATAAATAGAGAATAAGATATTACTGTACTAGCCAATGAGCCTGCCATAAGACGGGATTTTCAGGTCTCTCCTCCATGTTGGTCTTCTCTCCGGAGCCTCCGGTCTCTCTCTCTCCTCCTCCTCCTGCCTCCCCGCCCCTCTCTCTTAGCTCTCCTCCGCCTCCCGCCTCTCTCTCTCTTGTTCTTCCCCTCCTGCCTCTCACTCGGGGGACCGCAGAGCCCAAACAGCCATGCTTCATGAAGAGCACGGAGCCCAAACGGTCGCTTGTGCCACTTGCTCCCACGCGGTGGCCTGGCTGAGGGGCGCAGAAGTCAGCTGAGTGCCATGGTGGGAGGCGAAGGGGGGCGGGGCGGTGACGTTCACAGCCAGGGGACGGGGCCTGGAGCTGCTGTCACGCCGCACGTCACCACTCTGCCCCCCTTCGCCTCCTACCATGGCACTCGGCTGACTTCTGCACTGCTCAGCCGGGCCCCCCAGAGGGAACAGCCAGCATTTCAGCAACAGCATCCCCAGAGGGAACAGCCAGCATTTCGGCAACAGCGCCCCCCAGAGGGAACAGCCAGCATTTCAGCAACAGCGCCCCCCCAGAGGGAACAGCCAGCATTTCGGCAACAGCGCCCCCCCCAGAGGGAACAGCCAGCATTTCGGCAACAGCGCCCCCCAGAGGGAACAGCCAGCATTTCGGCAACAGCGCCCCCCCCCAGAGGGAACAGCCAGCATTTCGGCAACAGCACCGCCCAGAGAGAACAGCCAGCATTTCAGCAACAGCACCGCCCAGAGAGAACAGCCAGCATTTCAACAACAGCGCCGCCCAGAGGGAACAGCCAGCATTTCAGCAACAGCACCGCCCAGAGGGAACAGCCAGCATTTCAGCAACAGCGCCCCCCAGAGGGAACAGCCAGCATTTCAGCAACAGCGCCCCCCAGAGGGAACAGCCGGCATTTCGGCAACTGCGCCCCCCCAGAGAGAACAGCCAGCATTTCAGCAACAGCGCCCCCCCAGAGAGAACAGCCAGCATTTCGGCGTTACAGACTCTTAGACACTGGGCTACTATATATATGATAAGGCTCTTTCAGTGGCAAAAGACCCTGCAAACCTTCAGGAAGTTACTCCCTGAGCCCTAGGAACTGGGCAAGGGTGGGTGTGTAAATTAACAGGGTTGCCCCTTGAGCCCTAGGAATTGGGTAAAGGTGTGTGTCTCTAAAGTGTGGAAGAGACAGAGAAATTTATGCGAGTAACACAGGAGCCTGAGAATGGCTGCTATGCTGGACTGGAGATGCCCTGACCTGGGCTAGAGCCCACAGAAGCAGAAAGAGAAAATGCAAAGACACAAGCATTGGAAACAACCACCTTCCCTAGGAATCTCCTTTATTTTTCCTTCTGTGTAATCAAGGGACACTCCATGTTCCCAGAACTTCTCGGTGCCGGTGACACTAAGGGCACAGAGGACGCAGCTGTGCAGTGCTTAACACGAGGTCTCTTATCTTTCGTAGTAACAGGCACCCTGCATCCCTGGCATTTTCTGTCCCCTTGTGATGTGCAGTGGAAAACAGCCCTACCGCCCACCCGGTGTTTCCATCTCTGATTTACAACACGTGCCCTCTGCACACATGCTCCATGGGATGCCTCCTTTATTGACATCCAACAGCATTTACAGTTGGATTCAGACGCCAGCCACAGGTACAGCCTATAAAACGCTGTACTCATACACTAGAGCCTGGTTGGATGATTGACAAGCAGGTTTAGAATTCACTCTTGTCTCACCTCGGTTTGCAAGCAGCAGCAGCAGGGGCGTGTGTGCTGCCTGCGCTGAAGCTGGACAATGGATCCCAACCTGGCCAGCAGTGCCGGGAGTGTGATCACGGTCGGATACGCAGTCACTCCAGAGCAGGGGCAATGCTGAACAACTAGCGCAGCAAAGAGAAAGCATCTGATGCCACATGCAGGCCCCATCCCTGTGCCACTAGCCCCAGCTACTCTCATAGCCGCAGAGCGATTGGGAAGGCTTTCTGAGGAGATGCTTATTAGCATTTCATTGTGAAATATCAATGACAGAGGAGAGAAATGGGGCCCCAGCAGCATCCACTCAGGGTGTGGTACTCAGAGGCCCAGGCGTTTCAGTGTCCTGTGGGGATGGCTCAGATTCAGTGTGGGTGTGCAGGGGCGGCTGAGAAGGCAGGGCCAAAGAGGGACCGGTTAGTGCTAGCCATGAGTCTGCTCTCTGTGCTCCAGACGCCCACCCACAGGGCTGGCCTGATCCCCCCTCATTCCCAGTGCTCGTGGCATCCCCTCCTCTGCGCCAGAGCGGGCCGGAGTCAGCATGGCCAGGAGGTGCTCATGGGAGGCCCTGGCTGAGCAGCAGCCATGTCCCTCTGGGCTCTGTGCACAGGGCTCTTGCTTAGCCGACAGAGTGGCCTGGCAGAGTCTGGCTCAGCCCTTCTCCACGTTACTGACCTTCACACCAGCCAGCCAGCCGAGCTCCCGGGAGCCCCGTCCTCCTCCAGAGCCACTGCCTGACCTGTGCTTCTGCCTCGGCTGCCCTGGCCCAGCTGCAGCGATTCACTCAGCCAGGGCCACAGCTGAGAGGCTCAAGCCTGAGAGGCATTATTAACCCATCAATCCCCACACTGCTGGCTAGCTCAGCACAGCTTTGCCCGTGGACTCTGTCACAACACGCAGGTGGGACAATGCCTGACCCATGCCTGGGGCGCCTCTGTGGGGGAGGGAAAGAGCAGCTGCACCAGAGCAGAGAAGCTGACCAGACAGCCCATTGTGGGTGGATCCCAAACCTGGGCCAGAAGTCAAGTGCCTGTCTGTGGCCAGAGGTGAAAGGGCCACTCAGACCCCTGGCTCGGGCTGGCGAAGCCCCGGCCACTCAGACCCACAGTGCCGGCTGGCGAAGCCCCGGCCACTCAGACCTACAGTGCCGGCTGGCGAAGCCCCGGCCACTCAGACCCACGGCGCGGGCTGGATAAGCCCCGGCCACTCAGACCCACGGCGCGGGCTGGCGAAGCCCCGGCCACTCAGACCCACGGCGCGGGCTGGATAAGCCCCGGCCACTCAGACCCACAGCGCGGGCTGGATAAGCCCCGGCCACTCAGACCCACGGCGCAGGCTGGCGAAGCCCCGGCCACTCAGACCCACAGCGCGGGCTGGATAAGCCCCGGCCACTCAGACCCACAGCGCGGGCTGGATAAGCCCCGGCTACTCAGACCCACAGCGGGCTGGCGAAGCCCCAGCCACTCAGACCCACAGCGTGGGCTGGATAAGCCCCGGCCACTCAGACCCACAGCGTGGGCTGGATAAGCCCCGGCCACTCAGACCCACAGCGGGCTGGCAAAGCCCCGGCCACTCAGACCCACAGCGGGCTGGCGAAGCCCTGGACTCCAGCAGCCAACCAGGGAGCCAGGGAAGGTGCAGCCCCTGTGGACGTGCTCCCACCCAGCCCACGTCTGGGCCTGCTCTTGCAGTGGCTTCCTGCTCAGGGCCACGTCGTGGACGGCCTCTCTCTGCTGCGGGTTCGCACTTGCAGGGCAGCCGGGTTCTCCGGAGCCTGGCTCTGCAGCATGAGTCATTTAGAGGTCGTGCGGCTGTTTCCCCTAGAGACGGCTGTGGAGTGTGTGACTCAGCAGGATCACGAGGCGGGGCGGAGGGAGACGGGCTGTGGCTGACCTATTTCTGATCGAATGGAAAGTGCGGCTTTTGTTTCCCATTTTAGCAGTTCTCTTTTCAGACCTCGACTCCATCACCTCAGCCGGCCTGCCCTTGGCAAGAGCCCGTCCGTGAGAGATCCAGCCCCGGGCTTCGTACTCCAGGATCAGATTTGTCTCCTTATAAACCTGCCCCCTCCACAGCCCAGTGGAAAATGCCCTTGGAAGAGCAGGGAGCATGACGGCGGAGGACTGGGAGGGGCCAGGCCCAGGCATTTCTCAGGGGTCACAACACAGACATGGGCCCCAGGCCTGGCTCGGTGCAACAGGCCTGGCAGAGACACGGGGCTCCAGAGCCATCCTGCCCTTAGCTACCGCTGAGCAGCTTTCAGCTCCAGCTACGAAGAGCCAGCGGATGCTGCCAGGCCAGCGATTTCAAGTGAGGCTCAGTAAATATCCAGCCAGTCAGCAAGCACGCGCCAGTAGGCCTCCGTGGGACTGTACCGGGGGTACGGGTACGTGGAAGCGAGTGCATCCGTGAGGGGACATGTCTCTCAGCTGCTGTTAATGAAGGACTTCAGCAGGGTGATCTGGCACGTGACATAGGGCTTCCCATAGTCTGCCTGGACTGCTTTGCTGGCTCCGCTCCACAGCTCCTCTGCCTGGGCTTCGATGCTGTCATGCATCAGGATGCCAGTGGCAGCTCCAAAGTTGCTGGGTTCGAAGAGGAGAACACACGCGCCCCAGCGGTGCATTTCTGGCTAGAGGCAGTCAGAGAAGGCTGCCACGCCAAAGCTGGAAAGGCAATAGGAGGAGCAGGATGGGCTGGCTATCCGGCCTAGCATGCTGGTGATGTTCACCACACGGCCTGGAGGGAACAGCCAAGGGAAAGGGGATCGCTAGCCTCTGTTCTGGGCTAGGCTGGGAGGGTGCATGAATAGATGGGTGACAGGATAACCCCTTCAGGGAGCAGTCTCCAGACAACATCACCTGGAGGGAGAGGGGCCCGTCACTCAGGACATGGCAGCAAGTCCCCTCCTTCAAGCCCCTTGCGACTCTCCCTCAGACCTAGATGGTGACTGGCTTCCAGCAGCAGGACTCCCCACCACAAACACAGCTAACTTCAGCAGCAGCCTCCTCAGTCTGCCCCTCTCCATTCTGTCCCTGGAAGGCTTTGCCCCTTTCCACCTCCACAGCAGGAATAACCCCGCTGGCACTCACTTGTATTTGCTGAGCTGGGTGTTAGCCACGGAGGAGCAGGGGGTAGAAGCAGAGGCAACCATGTTTATTGTGGGCACATGGATGGGCATTTCCCAGGGCCATCGCCACACCCTCCATGCCACAAACTCACCGAAGGGGCGCAGTGACTGTTTCTGGGTAATAACGAATATCGAGCAAAGCCTCAGACAGGGCTGGCTCAGGAGCATGGGGTCCCATGGCGGGGAGCCCCAGGACGCTGTGTGGCCTCCCATGCCAGTGAAGGGGAGATTTCTTGGCAGGACCATTCATGTGTCAGTCTGGGCCCAGAATGGGGGTGAGCACGTGGAGAGGAACGGCGCTGTCCTCAACAGCAGGAGAGGAAGCTGCCGTGGCTGTCAGAAGGGGAAACATCCTGAACCCCCAGGGCACCTCGCCACAGGCCTCTGCCAGCACAAAGGGGCTCATACTCCGAGGGGTTGGGGCAGGAGCAGAAAGTCTCCCCCTAGCACTTCATCCGGCTCCAGTGCACCGGGGCCTTCAGCCACATTCGCCGGCCTAGGCCTGAAAATCCTCTCAGGAGTTGTGTGGGCCAGGCGGTGGGGGGTTGAAACCGAGAGCCAGGCAGAGCAGAGCGGCACACCTGTACCTGCTCCATTGTCCACCCCCGGACGCGCGCCATGGCAACGGAACAGGTAGAGCCGCATGCAGACTTGACAGGGCAGGTTCTTATTCTAGGGCAGCTGGAGTATATTTATCAGCACAAGAATCACCCCAGGTTCCCACTGCAGGTGTGTCTCCCTTCCCAGAGTAGGAGGCTGGGCTTGCATCCGCCAATGGCCGCCTGCTTCCACGAGTCCCTCAGATTTCCTCATACTTATTGCCTGCCTGGCATGTTCGGCTGGGCGGGGACACATTTAAAATGGCTCTATGCACAGATATTGTTATAACCGCATTTATCAGCCTCCCTGTAGCTCGGGCCCCTCAGCGACAGGAGTTACACAAAGTGACTTCCTGTAGCTCTGTCAGGTGCTCCTATTGCAGGCCGACTCCTGCCTGTACAGCCTTGAGCTAGCGATGGTTTTCCCTGTTGTGTTGTGAAGCTTCTCCCTGCCTGCAGCCATGCCGATGCCCTCAGGACCTTTGTGGCTGTGAATGTGGGGCAGGAACACCTTGATCACTCGGACAGTTCCCCACAGGTTGACATCTTCCACCTCCTTGCTCGTGTGTGAGCTTGTGAATTCCACCTCCCTGAAGGCTGACATGCCAGTGTTCACTGAGCCCCACAGACCTGCCAATAAACAACAGAGTGTTTAAGGGGTAGAGGCCCTGCTTTCCCTGGGATTTACCTTCCCCTGGCAAAGCCTGGATGCTTTCGTCTAGGGCAGTAAAATACACTCAGAGAGGAGCCCCGGGACCAAGGTAACATGGAGTAACGGGAGGCAGAAGAGTATCCAGGGACTGGCTCAAAGCACCAGGGAAGTTGCTGAGGGACCCGCACCTGTCCTCACCCAGGAGAGATGCTGCTTGGGCCAGGCCATTGGTTCTCCTGAGGCGGGACGGACAGAGGGGCAGGTGGGGCTGTAGCTCCCCACTCCGCATGAGCCACACTTGCTGCTGCTGGACCGAACACACACACAAGGGAAGTCGGCAAGAGCTCCCCTAGAGCAGCGGCCTGCCCGGCAGCGGCACAGTGTCCCCCTCCAGCCAGAGAAGGTGAAGGCTCAGACTAGATTTGGGGGGCCCAACCCACGGGCTGATTTCCAGAGCATCCATGGATCCCACTGACCTCTGGGGGAATGAGTGTGCTCAGCACCTCTGAAAAGTCAGGCTCAAGAAGGGCATCAGAGGCCACTTTTGAAAGCCCCAACTTACCCACGGTGCCTCCGCAGGGCCCTGCCATCCACGTTCTTTCTCCTGCCCTTGCAGCAGCAACAGTGGCAGCGGCAGCAGCGGCTCAGAACCCGCCCAGCGACTGGGCCTCTTTCAGCAGAACCTCCCTAGCTGGCATTGATGGCAATGAGACCGACTGGCTTGCAATTAGGCCTCTGTCCTCATACGCCTCTGCAGAGCCCCTCGCACCCCGCTGAGCCGGCCCCAGAGCGGAGCCTCAGTGAAGAACGGAGGTCGGAGCCCAGGTGCCAGGCAGAGCGTTTACAGCCGTGAGGTGCGCCCAGCAGTGTCCGCAGGACAAAGCCCTTCCACTTTACGTGCTTCAGGGCAAGGACTCGGTTTCGCGAAGCCCTGTGTCTGCCTCTATGGTACTAGACAAGCCGTAACCAATGACAACGACAGAGCAAACAATAGGAAAACAAGGGTCAGACATTGCACGATTAGTTCTGACCACTTATTTAGTCATTTGATTATCACTAGTAGACTTACCCAGCGTTGCCCAGGTCCTTCAGGACAAGGCCTTGGGGACGCTCTTAGATGGAGCAGCCCCCAAATGCTCCTGTGCAGATGTCTATGGGCAGAGCCATGAGCAAGGGGCAGATACTCACTATCCTGACGTGGCGCATTCTGGTCTGAGACTGGTTAACTCCTGTATGGGTGGCAGTGCACTTGGACAGGCTCTGTGAATACAGCATTGCAGGCATAGTGTGATCCACCGTGGCCAAGAACCCTCTCAACCTCCCCAAAGCAGGCTCAGACTCAGAGGTGAGAGAGGGAGGGAAACAGGGAGGACCCACTTCAAGCTCCATTCCCCACTGCCAGCCCAGTTATCTGCAGTGCTGCAGAGTACTGACTGTATTCCAGTCAAGCTGGAGCCAGGCTGTTCATACTAAGCGGCTGTTTGCCAGCATGTCCTTGTGCTTCTGTCATGCAACAGGCCAGCTCCCCTCTATACCTTGCACAATGGGATGACAAAAACCCCAAACCAGGAAATGCCTTCCACGGAATACTCCCGGACACATTACTACATCACCTTATCTCTGCCCTGGGCGTAACTCCTCCTTAGCAAGGATTCATGGAAGTGAATTAAAAAGGCACCTGGCCTGAGAGAGTGTGCGCACGTGCACACCCACACCCACACCCCTGCCGCCTATAACACTGTCCTCAGTACCTTTCTCCGGCTCCTTCAGATTGTTCTTCACAAACTCCGCCGCCTGAGCCACTTCCTGGTCACTGCACACATTTAGCTGCAGCACTTTCATGTCATCTGATTTCTTGGCATCATCTCCAGTCTCTCTCTGCCCAAGAGAGAAAGGAGAGAGACACCTTGCTCAGACAGGCCAGCAGTAACCAGCCCTGTGCCAAGGACACAGGCTTGGGCTGTTGGGAAGGCGAATGAGAGGTGGCCCCTAGACGGCCCAGGCAATTACATAATGCAAGTCCTGCCTCTGGGAATTTACCTCCCTTTTCTGTCTCAGTTTCCCCACCCCAGACTGACGGTTTCTTCCTACGCACAGGAAGATTCCTGGTTCCTGTTTACCCCACACTCAAAGGGTGTAGAGAGCTACGTAAGTGCTGGCTGATATCTGTGCTTTTATCGATGCCGATGCTGTGCACAGTGGGTAACAGAGCCAACATTTTCAAAAGGATCACAGAGGGCCAGACTTCTGGGCTTTCGAATAAATGGCTTTTCAGGCAGTTGCTTAGAATAGCTCTCTAAAAATTCCTATCCACTCTACATAACGGTATTCTTTCCTTCTCTTTCAGATGCAAATGCAAAACGACAATGCCACTAGACAGTCCCTCCCTGGCTGAGTCTGGGAGCACACAAGAAGGTGCTATGAAACAGAAAAGGTCTAAAACTGTCAGGTGACAAAAAAGATTAGGCAGCACAGTAATGGAGGCAGTGGGGAGATGCAGCCATGTTTGGGGAGAGTGGCAGCCAGTCAGACACCTGGTTCACAGCAATATAGGAAGAGGAAATGCTGGGTCAGGACATCGGAACAAACAAGAAGAGACAGGTGGGTCAAAGCCACTTTTCTTTTTGACCAGTTTCTTGTCAGTTTTACTTTCAGGGTCTCGTGCAATAGCACAGGGCTGCAATACTTGGCTTGCAAATGGTGAAGCGAAAAGAGGGGGAAATGTTTTCCCTGGTGTTTTCAATAGAATAATGGAAACAATTCCAGAGGAGTGTAGCATTGCTGGGGTTATTTTTGGTTTTGTTGCTGTGTGGGTTTTTTAAACAAAACTTCTATTTGAGGCCAAATTCTACCTGGTCATTGCCAAGCAAAGCAGGCAGGATTTGGGACTTGGCTTTAGGGTCTTGTTCAGAGCAGGTAGGGGCGGAATGAAAAACAGAAACAAAAAACAGAAATCAATCTCCTCTATAAAGTGGAATTCAATGTGCTGTAGCTCAGCCCAAGGGCTCCAGGAAATCCTGGCGTCTCAGAGCAGGTATGTAGGTTACCCCCTCCTTCTTATCATCAGCTTTATCAGGGAGGAGACATTTGCATTGTGATGGGCTGCTATGAGTCATCGCTTCTGAATGATATGGCTTCTGTACTTTCCTACTGCCTTCCAAGCATTGTGGGCAAACAAGACAAGGCAAGTACAGTCTCATGCCATGTTACAGCAGGAGGGAGAGAGACAGTCTTACCCGACAGGTACCTGCCCAATTGCCTGTGCAGGCAGGCGGAAGTAAATATTCCCTATTTACTGAGTTGCTTTACTGGTGTTGCGGATTACCAGTCTTCTGTGGGTGCATAGTTCAAAGTGTCTGCCTATAGTCTCTTCAGCTAAGCTAAGCAAATGTCAGAATGGCTTTATTTCCCATCTCCGTCATACTGACCTAAAGGATCTGGTCCCACAACAACATTTCACCACGTCAATACTTCCAGCACCACAGAAACATGAGATGAAGCAGCAGGACCTCCTGTGTGACCGTCCATGGGACAGGACAGGACAGCACTTCTCATAGCTTTATATGTACACAAAAGGAAACCACCAGAAGCGTGACATTGGCATTTTGGTAGGCAGAGCATCAGCCTCAAAATATTGGGCTCCCTTTAAAACAAACCATGTATCCTTGGTACGCTGCTGCTCCCTGTATCTTGGGAAAATGTTGCTGAAACTTAGAGGTGGGTCATACAAAGGGCCTTTCAGCTGCTTCAGCTGGGAATGAAGTAGAGCCAATCCCCAGAGCACTAACAGAGCCCTATTATATCCACACTCGAGGCCCTGCAGAGTGCGAAGAACCATCGCTCCCCCCTCAGCCCCTTCTAAAATAAACAAGAAACATGTTTCCAATACTGCCGCCAAACAGCCATTGGTCAGTGACTTGAAAAAACTCATTAGTATTTTTCACATAAAATAGGCCCTTCTGAAGTGACTGCCCTAAAACTCCTGCAAATCACACAGTGTCAGAGTATATTGATTTGAAAGGTCTATTTTTATATCAAATAAGCACCAGAATAACGGTGGGTGTTGCCAAGTGGGTAATGATAACAGCATTTCAGATGCCACTTCATTATTTTCCATTCACACAAAATGATTTACTCTTTTGTCCAGGAAAACTCCAAACAGATTGAACAATTAAATATCTGGCTGACAGAAATGGACAATGCTGTTTTATTTTAATCCCATTCCAGAGGCTATAATTGCTTCAGTATATTGGCTTGTCAGATACTTGCACAGCATTTTTATAGGGTAGGTATGAGGTTTTTTGGCAGAGGCCCTTCCTGGCGCAGTTCCCGCAAGGGCAGACATCTGTGTGCAGAAAGTCAGGACTTTTATACTTCTTTTTCCCCTTCAACCACAGGTCAATTCCTGCTTGCCTTAGTCACAGGAATAGCCCCATGAAAGAATGTCAGAGAGGCAAATGCAAAGTAATGCACATTGGAAAAAATAATCTGAACTATACATACAAAATGATGGGGACTAATTCAGCTATTACCAGTCAAGAGAGAGATCTTGGAGTTATTGTGCATAGTTCTTTGAAAATACCCAGTGTGCAGCAGCAGTCAAAAAAGCAAACAGAATGTTAGGAATCTTGCAAAAAGGGATAGAGAGTAAGTCAGAGAACATCTTATTGCCTCTATATAAAACCATGGGATGCCCATATCTTGAATACTGCCTGCAGATGCAGCTGCCTCATTTCAAAAAAAGATCTCTTGGCATTGTAAAAGGTTCAGAAAAGGGCAACAGAAATGATTAGGGGTTTGGAACGGGTCCCATAAGAAGATAGAATAAAAAGACTGGCACTTTTCAGCTTAGAAAAGA
This sequence comes from Pelodiscus sinensis, assembly GCF_049634645.1. Classification (NCBI taxonomy): domain Eukaryota; kingdom Metazoa; phylum Chordata; order Testudines; family Trionychidae; genus Pelodiscus; species Pelodiscus sinensis. The sequence goes on from NC_134720.1 coordinate 55,286,373, forward strand.
GGTGACCAAGGGGAGATATGACAGAGGTCTATAAAATCATGACAGATATGAAGAAAGTGAATAAAGAAAAGTTATTTACTCATTTCCATAACATAAGAACTAGGCTCAACAAATTATATGAATAGCTAGCAGGTTCAAAACAAACAAACAGAAGTTTTTCTTCATGCAGCACACAAACCGTGGAACTCCTTGCCAGAGGATGTTGTGAAGACCAGGTCTTTAACAGAGTTCAAAAAAGAACTAGATAATTCATGAGGGACAGGCCCATTAACACTTATTAGCCAGGATGGGTAGGAATGGTGTCCGTAGCCTCTGTTTGTCAGAGGCTGGAAATGGGCGACAGAAACGGGATTACTTGATGATTACCTGTTTCTTTTCACTCCCTCTGGGGCACCTGGCATTGGTCGCTGTTGGCACACAGGATACTGAGTGAGATGGACCTTTGCTCTCACACAGTATGGCTATTCTTACCCTAAGAAGGCTAATGGCATATTAGGTGCATTAGGAGGAGCATTGTCAGCAGATCCAGAGAAGTGATTATTCCCCTTTATTCGGCTCTGGCGAGGCCACATCTGGAGTATTGTGTCCAGTTCTGGGCCCCCCACCACAGAAAGGATGTGGACGCATTGGAGAGGGGCCAGCAGAGGCAGCCAAAATGCTTCGGGGGCTGGAGCACATGACCTACAAGGAGCGACTGAGGGATTTGGGTTTGTTTAGTCTGAAGAACAGAAGAGTGAGGGGGGATTTGAGAGCAGCCTGCAACTACCTGAAGGGGGGTTCCAAAGAGGGTGGAGAAAGGCTGTTCTCAGTGGGGGCAGGTGGCAGAACAAGGAGCAATGGGCTCAAGTTACAGTGGGGGAGGTCCAGGTTGGATATTAGGAAAAACTATTTTACTAGGAGGGTAGTGAAGCATTGGAATGGGTTACCTAGGGAAGTGGTGGAGTCTCCACCCCTAGAGGTGTTTAAGTCTCGGCTTGACAAAGCCCTGGCCGGGTTGATTTAGTTGGATTGGTCCTGCCTTGGGCAGGGGGCTGGACTTGATGACTCCTGAGGTCTCTTCCAGCTCTATGGTTCTATGAGCAGAAACTCCAGCAGGGCAGAGTGTGGGTGAGAGGGGCCAGCCCCATGGTTCACATGCTGCCCACCAGCTGTGACGACATAAACGCCCCGGCACTCCGGTGAGGGAAACTTCCTAGGACTGGTGGGTCTCACCATATGATATCCCCCGGGAGGTTCTGCTCTGTGTCTCCTGAGTGCGGTTGTTATGGGCTGTGTCACTGACCCTCGCTGCTCCTAGCTGTGCACCATGATGTTGCTTCAGACCCTCAGGGGGAGGAGAGGCCGCCCAAGAGAATGTACATTGGGTACAAGCCAGGGAGGGGACCACGTAGACCTGGTGTTCCCAGTGTGCCATCTGCCTCCTCTTCTCCCTGGTGCATGGGGAGAACCATACGAGGGACTCATCCCTCCTGCAGACAGGGCCTGGTGCAAAATGAAACTGCCCACAGAACTGCACCCCAGTGCTGATTTAATCAGCAGGATCTGGGCCCAGCATCCAGATTCCAACAGCAGCAGCTTCATCACCCTGGGGACACCGCGTCTGCCTCTTGCCCTGCTCCTTGCCTTTCTCAGAGCTCAACAACTTTCCCCTGCAGTACCGGAACCTTTTTTTTTTTTTTTTTTTTTTTTTAAAAAAAAAGCACCAGATGTGACCGTCTGCCGGGAGTGGAAGGCACAAGCTTTCAAGTGTCTTAGAGCTCGTCTTCAGGTTGGGGGAAGGGTTAGTCACAAGTGGGCGCCCCATCGCCTCTGGGTGACACTGACAGGCTACACTTGATTGACAATGGAACTGTTGTGACTAGCATCTGCTTTGCCTCTGTCTGTGCGACTGGCGTAGCCGGGGGTCAGAAGATAAACAATGGAAGCTGCAGAATTGGGTCAAATGCGAAAGGTCCATGTGCGGGGAGAGCCTCAGGTTCAACTGACGATCCAGCTGTCTCAAGTGGATGGAGCGTTTTGCATGGCAGCTAAACACCACCTCGAAAGTGGAGAGGGGAGGGTTCGCTCATCTATATACTGGGGCAAGGAAGCGGAATGAAGCGTTCAGTGCCTTGGAGGAGGGGAGCCACAAGGACAATTCTTCTGGGAGACTGGCCAAGTTTGATGGGCATTTTATGCCTCAGCCTAATGTGGTTGACAAGCAAGTGTATTCCAGCAGCATGCCCGGACAGCGGGGAGGCTGTGGAATTGGTTATAGGAGAAGATAGTATGTCATGGTAGAAAACTATGGTTCTGAGGATAAAAGGAAGCAGAGACAGGAGTTGCCTTGCATGCTAGCAAAAGACAGAAACTGCAAATGAAGAGAGATGTTGAGATAATGCTAAGTCCAGCTATGAATGCAGGGGACTGGACGACCTCCTGAGGTCCCTTCCAGGCCTACGAGTCTGTGTAACCTTCACACAGCAAGAGAAATGGCAAGACAATCAAAGAGGATTAAAAGTAAAAACAGACAAGAGGCTGCCAGAAAGAGACCTAGAGAAAGTGACTTACAGAATGGCAACAGGAAATTAGCACAGTTGTAATAAATCTTGAAAGGCAATGTCTGGGGCTTCGCCAGACAGCATTTATTACACCTGCTGCACCTGGGGGCAAAGTCGCAATCCAAGAAGTGACTTCCCAGCCAAAGGAGCCAAAAGCCAGAAATGCACAAAAACTGGACATTCTCCCTACAGACAATCCCCTAACCTCAAGCCAAGTCTTTCCAGTCACTACGCAACACACCTCCATCATAATCACCCAGGAACCCACCCCTGCCAACACTGCCCACACATCTACACCAGCGATTTCATCACTGGACCCAACCACATCAGCCACTAAATCAGGGGCTCATTTAACTGCACATCCAGTAATATGATCTATGCCATCAAATGCCAGCAATGCCCCACTGCAAGGTAGACTAGCCAAACTGGAGAGTGTCTACAGGAAAGAATTAATGGACATAAATCAGATCTCCGAAAAGGCAACACACAAAAACCTATTGGAGAACACTTTAATCATCCTGGACACTCATTAATGGATCTCCAAAAACAAAAGGAAAAACTATGTAGCACTTTAAATAATAACAAGATAGTTTAATAGGTGATGAGCTTTCATGGGCCAGACCCACTTCCTCAGATCATATTCTGAGTCTCCAAGTCACTGTTTTGTTTCAGGCCAATTCCACAAACGAAATATACAGGGAAGGGTTGGAACTTAAATTCATTCACAAGTTTAATTCTTATGCAAATAGTATAAACCTGTATATCAGCTGGCTCACACATTATCTTCCACCTCTTAATGACCTAATCAACCAACCAAACAATGAAGGTGCTAATGGTTCTTATCCACCTCTTGTAACTATTTAGTCTTTAAGGTGCTATTGACTAGACTATTTGTTGTTTTTTAAGTTTTTCCTGTTACAGACTAACTTGGCTACCCCATGAAGCTTATCTACTCACCAGCTCTCTTTTTTTTCTTCCTCTCCTCCTTTTCTTTCTCCTTTTTTTCCTTGTCCCCCCTGCCTCCTTTCCTTATTTATTCTTGGATCTGGACTTCTAACACTCGTGTCATCTGAAGAAGTGGTCTGTACTCATGAAAGCTCATGGTACCATCTACCTGTTTTGTTAGTCTTTAAGGTGCTACTAGACTATTGGTTGTTTTTTAAATTTTTGACTGTAAGCTGAAGCATCACCCATCTCACAGAAACCCTGCACTAGACCACTTTGCATCCTGGACAATACCAGTTGGGGCAGATTTTAACTTGTGACCAAGAAGTGAAAGTTCCTTGCTTGTGAAAACTAGTCACACAGAGCTACGGCTGGCTGTGGGGTGAGCTAAGTTCATTTATTTGCCCTCAAACGCCCTCTCTGCTTTTCACTGATGTGCCAGTCTCCTGAAATAGCCCTCTCTGTAAGTACTCGACTCTATTCACTCCAGCCCCTCCACCTGCTGCTTCCATCTCACACCATGGCACAAGCTGCCGTAGCCGCGAAGGGCCAGCTCAAAGCACCAATGATGCTAGTACTGGAGGATTTACAGAGCCTTTGGGTGGAGATTTTCACACCATGGCAGCTGTCCAACAGGCCTTTCCTCTGCCAGGCTATGAAACGTGTCAGCTGAGTCTGGCCTGGCCAACTCTCCCAGCTGGTGCATGACGGAATGTGACCTTGGTTGATACGGGGCAGTCAGGTGGGTCACACTCAGCCGGGGCTGTGCGGGTTTCTGTGGCCGCCTGTACTGGATGATACTGGCCACCTGCCCTTGCAACACCTCCTAGCCAGCTTTACATTAGCTAAAGGGAACAGCAAAGTAAAACTGATATTAAGACCCCGGTAACTCGGGTTCATGTTGTTAGCAAAAACGTCCGTTAGTTACTGTATCAAACCCTGAATTGGCGTGGCCCACTTCGTTGCTCTTTTTATACATTTCCTCTCAGCTTGGCCCACGGAACCAGGCCTCGTTCCCTGCCCAGGCCTCCTGCCCTGGGGCTGCCTCGGGCACTGCTTGGTAGATGGAAAGAGTCCGCAAAGGCGCTGCCCCCTTTGTAGTGTGCCACACCCCGTAGGCACTGCCTGTGACCTGAGCATGCTTCTGAGAGACCCACCTCTGCCCAGGGGAGACCCCGCAGGGGCCGACCCCAAGCACCCACAGAAAAACAAACAGTGGGTGCTCAGCTACCTGCCACCCTCCTCTCCCACCAATTCGCTGTTTGGAGGCAAGCGGGAAGCCGTGGGGGATGGGGCGCAGTGGGGTGGGAAGAGGGCGGTGCAGGAGCGGCGATGGGCTGTGGGGAAGGGGCAGGCTGTGGATGGAGCTTAAGGAAGCTGGCAGCTGTGGATACCACTAGAGGTGCAATTGGTGGGCACTAACCACAGCCCGGGTTTATAGCTGGGGAGGAGGGTGGCCTGCTGGACACAGTTTGCCCTGAGGTCTCTTCCTGCCTGAATAGGCTAGACAGCCTCAGCGGTCACCAGAGCTATGGCTGTCTGAGAAGGGACATTGATACAGCCGAACAAGTGAGTGTCGCACAGGCAGACCTGGGTGAGCAGGGCAATGATAATATCGTCAGCTTCCCTCATCTGCCTTCAAATCCCTGCTCAGCAGCCTGCTTTGCTGGGGCACCTACAAAAGCCATGACACTGGTGAGGCTGCTGGCGTGCAGAGCTCACTGGCTGTCGTGCTGAGCAATAGCCTTTCCTAGTTTGCTTGCCCTCCCCCATCCGTCTGTATCCATCTGTCGCACCTTGTCTTAGACAGTAAGCTTCTTAGGGCAGGGACTGTTATTTGGTTGTGTTTTTACAGAGCCTCTAGGACTGTCAGGTGCTCTCGTAACATAAAAATAAATACACGGCAGACAACAGCAAAAGCCCCAAAGCAGCTCAGTGTGTGTCATTTTACAACATCACGAGGATTAAAAAGTCCAATTCCTGAGCAACAGCAACATGAAACGATCTTATCAGCATGCGTTTGACTTTGCCTTTGGCTCTCAGACGTTCCCCCCTCATCTTGTACAGGAAGGGACTGAGCTGGTGAGAGGAGAAAGCCCCATGAAGCTCCAGAGAGAAGACTGGTGCCTAAACACGCCCCGTCTGACGCCACTGTGGATCGATTGCCATCACGCTGGACTGTAGCCTTCAGGGAAAGATAAAGTCAGGCTGAGGAGGAGTAGGAGCCAATCCATCCTCTCTAGCCATTGCCAAAGGCCCCATCCGCTCACCAGTTCAGAGCCTTGGTCAGTTGTCAAGGCCACGTAGAGAGATTTTCCTGCAGTTCACCTGCACTTTTCTTGCCTTGCCTCACACTCAAGATCATGCTGATAGCTGATCTGGTGGCACGGAAGCCTCACTGACTCTCCGGCCATACGTGGTCAGCAAGAAGGTGCAGTCTTTTGAGAATTACCCACAAAACAACACTAATGAGAGAGATTCCTCAGCAGCTGCTGCAATCACTCCAGTCTCCTGGGGTTCTGTGTGACACCGCAGTGCTAGCTTCCTTCCTGTCCCTGGGTCCCGCCCCTGTCCTCAGGTGGGCATGCAAGACACTGTGCTTAAACACATCCACAGTCTGATGTGACAAGTTACCTCTGAGCCTGACTCATCCCTGCCAAGGAGGGCGAGGAGTCATCAGAAGCGATACACAGATCTGATAGGCCCCACACTATCCAACCAGAGTTCAGCCAATCAACAGGTGACAATCCACACAGCTGACCCCATCAGGTAGACAGGCTCTTCCAGGAAGCATCCCCTCTCCTCTGCTTGACTCCCCTACCTGTCTGGGAACACTCCCGTTGCCTAGTAGTTCTGGCAGGCTGCCGCTGCTCCCTCCAGCCCTTGATCTTGCCTTTGTCAGCTTCCCTACTAGCCAGCCCGTTCCAGCTCCTCCCTCAGCTAGCCTCCCCCACGTCTGACACCCATCCTCCTGTTTTCTGCACTTTAGATGGAATGCCATCTTTTCCTGTAGCCATTCCAGGTGCTAGGTGGTGACTGACTGTATAGACCCATCTACAGGTGGTTCGATATCCAGATCTTCAATAAGCTGAGGTCTCATGTAAAGCTGTTTCAGAAACAGTGGCTTGACATGAACAAAGTCCCTGGTAATGTTCCACCTGGCATTGCCTCTATTTGTGTTTGTCGGCGAGGTCTCCAAGAAGAGATTCGAGTGAGACAGTTTCCTTGGCTGAAGGCCTTATTGTTTTCTCATACATACCTCACGCATACAAAGGGCACCTCATACATACCTCTCGCATACAAAGGGCATCTCATACATACCTCTCGCATACAAAGGGCACCTCATACATACCTCACGCATACAAAGGGCACCTCATACATACCTCACGCATACAAAGGGCACCTCATACATACCTCTCGCATACAAAGGGCACCTCATACATACCTCTCGCATACAAAGGGCATCTCATACATACCTCTCGCATACAAAGGGCACCTCATACATACCTCACGCATACAAAGGGCACCTCATACATACCTCTCACATACAAAGGGCATCTCATACATACCTCACGCATACAAAGGGCACCTCATACATACCTCACGCATACAAAGGGCATCTCATACATACCTCTCGCATACAAAGGGCACCTCATACATACCTCTCGCATACAAAGGGCATCTCATACATACCTCTCGCATACAAAGGGCACCTCATACATACCTCTCGCATACAAAGGGCACCTCATACATACCTCTCACATACAAAGGGCACCTCATACATACCTCACGCATACAAAGGGCACCTCATACATACCTCACGCATACAAAGGGCACCTCATACATACCTCTCGCATACAAAGGGCACCTCATACATACCTCTCGCATACAAAGGACACCTCATACATACCTCTCGCATACAAAGGGCACCTCATACATACCTCACGCATACAAAGGGCACCTCATACATACCTCTCGCATACAAAGGGCACCTCATACATACCTCTCGCATACAAAGGGCATCTCATACATACCTCTTGCATACAAAGGGCACCTCATACATACCTCTTGCATACAAAGGGCACCTCATACATACCTCACGCATACAAAGGGCACCTCATACATACCTCTCACATACAAAGGGCACCTCATACATACCTCTCACATACAAAGGGCACCTCATACATACCTCACGCATACAAAGGGCACCTCATACATACCTCACGCATACAAAGGGCACCTCATACATACCTCACGCATACAAAGGGCACCTCATACATACCTCTCACATACAAAGGGCACCTCATACATACCTCACCTGTATCTTTTTGCACAGGCCACTCCAGTATGATCGAGCACCCTGGCGTTGTTTGTTGCCAAGCACTCTTGGCCACTCTGAGGCTAGCCTATCTCAGGAAAGGGCCCCGTTGTGGTGGAGAAATGCTGTGCCTGTTGCCTCAGAAACCAGAAGCTTTACGTATCCTGCAAACCACTCTGCTTTATCTTGTACAGTCTTTTTGCCAAAAGCTAAGGCTGTGGTTACATGGAGATGCATTCTGAGCATGTTGCATGCTGCATCCGCATGCAGGGGAAGTGCAGCCAGTGACTCAGCCTACTTCCCTGGGGGAAACGGTGACACCTCTCTTGGTCACTTTTCTTGTTGATAATACATGGGCAACAACTGTGTTTGGTAGGATGGCAATCATGCAGGTGTATGGTCTGTGTGTCAAACGGAGAGTCTGGAGCATATCCTGCAGGTGTTTTCTGGGAGCAACAATTAAATCTAGCTGATGCTGGTGTATGGCACTAAGGTGTCTTCATAAGACCCTCTTGGAAGCAGGTGCTGGTAATGCAGAGTCCTCGGTGGGTGCAAGCCAGATGCAAACGGATGGACATTATACCAAATGGACTGAAGGTGAAAAAGACTGTGAATGGCTTGCTAACTACAAAAGCAGCTTCTCCTCTCTTGGAATTCACACCTCCAGATCAGCTACTAGAAGTGGGCCTCATCCTCCTTGATTGGATCCACCTCGTCATCTCCAGCCTGATTCTGGCCTGCATATTTATACCTGCCTCTGGGAATTTCCACTACATGCATCTGACGAAGTGGGTCTTTGGCCAGGAAAGCTTATGCTCCAACACTTCAGTTAGTCTCTAAGGTGCCACAGGACTCCTCGCTGTCTCTACCCAGTGTCATTCATTGTTCCCACTCCACAGTGGCCACACCTTCTCATCGGAGCAGGCTCTAGTGTTGGCCTCTAGCAGGCAGAATCACTTCCCGATGACACTGCCGAGTTGCGGACAGGACAAGTTCTTCTGATCGGGAACAGAAGACAATGTCAGGGCATCTGTACTGGTGATGTTGGCGAAGGCATCTGTGGTGAATGGCTTTAGCAATGTAGCGTGTTCTGGGGTTGCAACAGGACATTCCACCATGGCTGCTAATGAGTTTTGTACTGCAAACCCCACCCTGTGTTCCCGGCAAGCGTGTTTGCCTTTTCCGTGCCAGAGGAACGTAAAATGCATCTTGTGCAGGGAGCCTGTGTCACTTCTTTTGCCTTCAGGGCAACATCCAAGTCAGGTTTTTCTAGCTCTCCTTCATCTATGCTCACTGACCTCCTCTAGACATGGAACATTGCCCTTCACATTCCCAGGCCCACAGGCAGGCTGGAAAAGGGCAGCAAGTGTTCTCAGCCCGTTGGCAGGTTCGTCTAGGCAGAAACAAAGGAGGCAGAGGCTTGCCTGGGGCCCAAAACCCTCCTCTGCAGAGGGCTAGCTGGGCCCCGGGCGTGGAAACCCTTGGAAACAGCAGAGCTGCAGGAGACGCCAGAGGGCAGAGCCGAGTGTCAGTGCCAAACCCCCGACATGCTCTGAGCTCTCGGTTTTCTCCTCTAGAGCATTGTTCAATCACAAGCTAACTGCAAGGCAGCGGAACGAATAATACACAATACGTACCGCTAGTACGTCCTTACTGCTCACAAATGGCTTAATGGGGCCAGAGTTCTCGATTTCCCCGATGCCCTGGGGTGAGGGGGCAGAAGAGATTCTAGATGTGCCTGTAATGAGGCCCAAGGCGTGGCGTGGAATCGGAGGAGAGTGCAATGGAGATGTCTGAGAAGGACACGGGAACAGAGGGTGGCGAGCCAGAGCCAGATTGATTAGCATTTCTGTGCCTGTTTGCAATAGCACCTAGAGAACTCAAACAGAAACCAAGCCCATGGCACCAGGCACTCCCAGGCTAGCTCAGGGGTTGGCAACCTTTTCAAAGCAAAGAGCCAAACTACACCAAAATTCAGAACAAGTGCTCAGCAAAGAGCCATATAAGAATGCCCATTCGCATGACTGAAAATATACAACTTCATATTATTGATGACTGACATAATGATTAACAACAGCGGAAAGGAAACATTGTTCTCACAGACTTTATTTAACGGGACTTCTGCTGCTGCACCTTTCCACACATTTCTTTGATGTTTACATCAATACTGGTCAAATCCAGCTTCAAGCATGCATTCAGGCTGTCTTCTGTCAGTCTTATGGCAGGGGTGTGGGCATGTGGGGTGCAGGAGTCAAGGCTGGGGTACATGAGGGGCTCAGGGCAGGGGGTTTGAGTGCATGATGGGCTCGGGGCACAGAGTTGAGGTGCAGGAGTGTTATGGCAGGCAGTTGGGGTGTGGGAGGTGCAGGAGGCAGGGTTGTGATGTATGAGGGGCTCAGGGTAGGAGGTTGGGGTGTGGGAGGTGCAGGAGGCAGAGTTGGGATGTCTGAAGAGCTAAGGGCAGGAGGTTAGGGTGTGGGAGGTGCAGGAGGAAGGGTTGGGATGTATGAGGGGCTCAAGGCAGGTGGTTGGGGTGTGGGAGGTGCAGGAGGCAGGGTTGGGATGTATGAGGGGCTCAGGGCAGGGGGTTGGGGTGTGGGAGGTGCAGGAGACAGGGTTGGGATGTATGAGGGGCTCAAGGCAGGGGGTTGGGGTGTAGGAGGTGCAGGAGGCAGAGTTGGGATGTCTGAGGAGCTAAGGGCAGGAGGTTAGGGTGTGGGAGGTGCAGGAGGAAGGGTTGAGATGTCTGAGGGGCTAAGGGCAGGAGATTAGGGTGTGGGAGGTGCAGGAGGAAGGGTTGGGATGTATGAGGGGCTCAGGGCAGGGGGTTGGGGCGTGGGAGGTGCAGGAGGCAGGTTTGGGATGTATGAGGGGCTCAGGGCAGGGGGTTGGGGTGTAGGAGGTGCAGGAGGCAGGGTTGGGATGTCTGAGGGGCTAAGGGCGGGAGGTTAGGGTGTGGGAGGTGCAGGAGGCAGGGTTGGGATGTCTGAGGGGCTAAGGGCGGGAGGTTAGGGTGTGGGAGGTGCAGGAGACAGGGTTGGGATGTATGAGGGGCTAAGGGTGGTAGGTTAGGGTGTGGGAGGTGCAGGAGACAGGGTTGGGATGTATGAGGGGCTCAGGGCAGGTGGTTGGGGTGTGGGAGGTGCAGGAGGCAGGATTGGGATGTATGAGGGGCTCAGGGCAGGGGGTTGGGGTGTAGGAGGTGCAGGAGGCAGGGTTGGGATGTCTGAGGGGCTCAGGGCAGGTGGTTAGGGTGCGGGAGGTGCAGGAGGAAGGGTTGGGATGTCTGAGGGGCTAAGGGTGGGAGGTTAGGGTGTGGGAGGTGCAGGAGGCAGGGTTGGGATGTCTGAGGGGCTAAGGGTGGTAGGTTAGGGTGTGGGAGGTGCAGGAGGCAGGGTTGGGATGTATGAGGGGCTCAGGGCAGGTGGTTGGGGTGTGGGAGGTGCAGGAGGAAGGGTTGGGATGTCTGAGGGGCTAAGGGCAGGAGGTTAGGGTGCGGGAGGTGCAGGAGGAAGGGTTGGGATGTCTGAGGGGCTAAGGGCGGGAGGTTAGGGTGTGGGAGGTGCAGGAGGCAGGGTTGGGATGTCTGAGGGGCTAAGGGTGGTAGGTTAGGGTGTGGGAGGTGCAGGAGACAGGGTTGGGATGTATGAGGGGCTCAGGGCAGGTGGTTGGGGTGTGGGAGGTGCAGGAGGAAGGGTTGGGATGTCTGAGGGGCTAAGGGCAGGAGGTTAGGGTGCGGGAGGTGCAGGAGGCAGGGTTGGGATGTCTGAGGGGCTAAGGGCGGGAGGTTAGGGTGTGGGAGGTGCAGGAGGCAGGGTTGGGATGTCTGAGGGGCTAAGGGTGGTAGGTTAGGGTGTGGGAGGTGCAGGAGGCAGGGTTGGGATGTATGAGGGGCTCAGGGCAGGTGGTTGGGGTGTGGGAGGTGCAGGAGGAAGGGTTGGGATGTCTGAGGGGCTAAGGGCAGGAGGTTAGGGTGCGGGAGGTGCAGGAGACAGGGTTGGGATGTCTGAGGGGCTCAGGGCAGGTGGTTGGGGTGTGGGAGGTGCAGGAGGAAGGGTTGGGATGTCTGAGGGGCTAAGGGTGGTAGGTTAGGGTGTGGGAGGTGCAGGAGACAGGGTTGGGATGTATGAGGGGCTCAGGGCAGGTGGTTGGGGTGTGGGAGGTGCAGGAGGCAGGGTTGGGATGTCTGAGGGGCTAAGGGCGGGAGGTTAGGGTGCGGGAGGTGCAGGAGGAAGGGTTGGGATGTCTGAGGCGCTAAGGGCGGTATAGGCATGAGGCACAGTAGGAAGGACAAGAGGGAAATGAGAGTGTAAATGCACGAGGCTCGATTCTGTTCCAAGTCAGCCCCAGTATGAATCACTCTATGGAAACTTGTCGTCGCCGTCTCTACTCACACCCAACAACAGGCGTCTCCCATCTCCCTCTCTGGTCTAAATGTCTCCCGCCCGCCCCCATGCTGGCTGTGTTCCAGAAAGTAGCGGCCCCACACAGAGGTGGCCAGTTCTTGTCACTTCTGGGGCAGCTGTGGTACCAAGCTAGAGGGAACAGAAAGAGCCCCAGTTAATCAGAATCTGGCATCCTATCAGCAAATCTTCCTGGGGCGCGGATCAGCGGAGGGACGCACACGAAGCTGTGCAGAAAGAGGGCTGCGCTGTGTCAGTCTGAGATTTGCCAGAGCGTCCGTTTTTAGAGCTGGGCAGCTCTTTGGCTGCCTCCAGTAACAATAAGCAAGACATGAAACCAAGCAAACGAAGCACTTTTACAAACCCTGATTAACTGTGTCGGCCTTTGGGGACAGTCTAGGGAAATAGCATATTACATTAGCTAGGAGCATTTCTATTAGCCTGCTTGCCAGGAACAAAGTGTTCGATAGCAGCAGCTGCAGAGCCAGCTCTCAGGAGCAGGCGGGTCCCAGTCAGGTGGATACCCTGTCACTCAGGGAGGAGCCAGTGATCTCATGAGCCAATCACTAGTTTTGTTATCCTCTGGCACGTGGCTGGTGGGTACAGTTGTGACCGGACATTCCATATTCCTTCTGGGAATAGGCTTATGACTATGATGTAACTGGAGTAGGCTTTGTGTGAGACACATCATGTGAGATCTCTTTGGGAAGGCTGCAAGCTACTGAATTCCATTATCTCATTTGTGTGCATCGATCATTCCTGCATTTGAAGTTAAACAATAAAGTCTAAACCTGTGTTACTAAGGGAGTCATGCTCAGTGAGGACCATCAGTAATGCTCAAGGAACTTACCGGCTTAATACTCAGGACAACAATCTATGAATAGACTTGTTTTCCTGTCAGCCGGGGGTGGGGGGGTCAATGGTGGGTCTTGCCAAGACATGTGGCCATGTCACCTGATGCTGGGATCCATCCTGGATGCTTCACAAGAGCAGAAGGAAAATGTAGGCGGAACACAAAGGAGTTCCACCTTCTGCTAAACCTATTTAAGGGTGGGGAGGGAGGGAGTCTTGGCTGTCAGTTCTCCGTGCTACCCATCCAGGATGACTGGATGCCGAAAAGGCCTAAGACTGAACAGGGGGAAGGCCTGGCCCCAGGCTGGGAGGCTGTCCAGTCTGTGAAAGAAGCTTATTAGAACAACTTTGAGGGTGAGCTATTCCGTGTAACCAGTTCTTAGGGCTCTAAGCTTAACTTGCAGGTTGTTTTATTTTGTGTAATAACCTATTCCGTCCCGTGTCCTGTTATCTACTTTATACCTGAGAGCATCCGTGCGTCTGTCTGTCGGTGTGTCCATCTGTGAGTCTGTGTTCAAGAACTCCTCCTAAACGGTAAGAGCTAGGAGCAGCAAATTCAGTAGCAGCTTCCTCTTCTCACAACTTACAGCAAGGGCAGGGTTTGGTTCTGCCAGAACAATGGGATGTGCCTGGAATAGGATTGTTTCTCATCAGATGGAGAGGGAGGGGTCTGGTAGGAGGAACAGCTCAGTGAAGTGAGGGGCTCTAGCTCACTAATCCATACATGCAGCACTACTCTATCTAGATGAGCGTTTTCACAAAGGGTAGTTATGTGTCTAAGTGCACTTAAACCTGCACTGACATCAAGACACTTAGGCTATGCTTACACTGGCACGATCTTGCGCCAGAGCTATGCAAATGAGGCCAAGCATGGAATAACGCCAAGCCTCATTTGCATATATGAGCCGCCATTTTGTGAAAGAGGCTCTTGTGCAAGAAGGAGCTGTCTATACTGCCCCGTCTTGCACAAGAAAAACCCTCTTGCGCAATGCCTCGACGCTGATTATTTTCAGGAATAACAGCATTGCGCAAGAGGGTTTTTCTTGCGCAAGAAGGGACAGTGTAGACGCTCCTTCTTGCGCAAGAGCCTCTTCCGCAAAATGGCGGCTCATTATATATGCAAATGAGGCTTGGCGATATTCCATGCTTAGCCTCATTTGCATAGCTCTGGCACAAGATCGCGCAAGTGTAGACATAGCCTTAGGGTACATCTAGATTACATGCCTCTGCCGACAGAGGCATGTAAAATAGGCTACCCGACATAGTCAACGAAGCGGGGATTTAAATATCCCTGGCTTCATTAAAATAAAAATGGCCGCCGCGCTGTGCCGGCTCAGCTGATCGTCGGCACAGCGTGCGAGTCAAGACGTGAATCAGTCAACAAGGGAAGCCTTTGTCAACTGCTCCTGTAAACCTTGTTTCACGAGGCATAAGGGAGCGGTCGACAAAGGCTTCCCTTGTCAACCGATCCGCGTCTTGACTCGCGCTGTGCTGACGATCAGCCGAGTCTGCACAGCGTGGTGGCCATTTTTATTTTAATGAAGCCAGGGATATTTAAATCCCCGCTTCATTGACTATGTGGGGTAGCCTATTTTACATGCCTCTGTTGGCAGAGGCATGTAATCTAGATGTACCCTTGCACTTTACTTATTTTTCTCAGAAAAGGGTCTGATTTTCTTAAAACTAAATTGTATAATTTCCACACATGGTCAAAATTAGACCCACTGATTGCAAAAGAGGCAAAGTTAAGCAAACTAGCTAGATAACCTCAGTGTGTCAAGATAAACTAAGAATATGTCTAGACTTTTTCCTAGTCCCTCTCCGGGTGTCATTTGTTTTTCCAGGACCAATCCCCTGTGAACCTGTCGTGGACCCCTTGTTATTAGCTGGTTCAAGGTGGATTAATTTTCAGTTCCAAACAAGCAGCCAACCTGCAACAGTGAACTTTGCCTGTTCCAGTAACACACCCTTCATTTCACAATGCTGCACTACTCTAACTTCCCAGAGAGGGTCCTGCCTTTGGCAGCATGGCCAGCACGCCTCTGCGGCGCGGGTTTTTCTAATGCTCTCAGCAGTCTGGCTGAGCCATAGCAGCGAGGTGCTGTTCGGAGCAGTGTCTGTGTATAAACGATCCCGTTTTGCGATAGGCTGCTTCCTCAGCAGGGGGTGGAACAAAGTGTAGAGTGGGGGTGCTGAGAGTCCTTGAACCAAACCGTAAACCCTGGCTGTGATGGAATCCACCTCAATCTGGGGTGCAGCGGCAGCCTGCGTCCCAGCCCCTATGTCCCTCCATAAGCTAAGCCAGAACCACTGATCACAGTGACACAAATCACATTGACCACGGCTAATAGCACATGGGCTGCACTCGCCTCCTGGGGACCTGGCACAAGCGGGAATGACGTGCACAAGCCCATGGGGCCAGATCTAATGCACCGGGTGCTGAGAGAGTTGGCTGAGGTGACTGCAGAGCCTTTGGCCATTACCTTTGAAAACTGGTGGCCATCAGGGGATTAGCTGGAAAAAGGCAAGTGCAGCACCCATCTCTAACAGGGAAGGAACCTCCAAGAAACTACAGCCTCACCTCACTCCCCAGAAAAATCCTGGAGGGAATCCTCAAGGAATCCATTCTGAAGCAGCTGGAATACAGAAAAGTGATCAGGAAGAGTCAACATGGATTGACCACGGGCAAGTCCTGCCTGACCAACCTGGTTGCCTTCTATCATGAGGTACCTGGCTCTGTGGACATGGGGAAGGCAGTGGATGCAATAGACCTTGACTTCAGCGTCTCCCACAGGATTCTTGCCATCAAATTAAAGCAGTATGGACTGGAGAAAGGACTGTCATGTGGATAGAAATCTAGCGAGATCACTGGGCTCCATGTCTGGCTGGCGGTTGTGCCCCGCGGATTGATTCTAGGACCGGTTTTGTTCAACGTCATTATCAATGGCCTGGCTGAGGGGATGGGTCGCACCATCAGCAAGTCTGTGCATGACACGGAGCTAGGGGGAGAGGTAGCTACGCTGGCGGGCAGGGAGAGGGGCCAGAGTGTCCTGGACAGATTAGAGGACTGGCCCAAA
This sequence comes from Pelodiscus sinensis, assembly GCF_049634645.1. NCBI lineage: Eukaryota > Metazoa > Chordata > Testudines > Trionychidae > Pelodiscus > Pelodiscus sinensis. The sequence goes on from NC_134720.1 coordinate 55,302,508, forward strand.
AGAAATCTGATGCGGTTCAACAAGGCCAAGTGCAGGGTCCTGCCCGTGGGAAGGAAGAATCCCCAGGACTGCTCCAGGTTTCAGAACAGTGCCCTTTGGAAGCTGGGCTCTTGTGCCGCCCTCAGGAGAAATCCCAGTGCTGCCCTGCTGATTAGCAGAGTGCCCACAGGTTTGTATTTCTATTGGTGGTGCACATTCACCCATGCCTCGGTGCACATAAAATGTAACAGGGCGCCCTTGTAGCCAAGAAGGCTAATGGCATATTAGGATGCATTAGGGGGAGCATTGCCAGCAGATCCAGAGATGTGATTATTCCCCTTTATTCGGCTCTGGTGAGGCCACTTCTGGAGTATCGTGTCCAGTTCTGGGCCCCCCACCACAGAAAGGATGTGGACGCATTGGAGAAAGTACAGCGGAGGGCGACCAAAATGATTCGGGGGCTGGAGCACATGACCTATGAGAAGAGGCTGAGGGAGTTGGGTCTGTTTAGTCTGCAGAAGAGCGAGGGGGGATTTGAGAGCAGCCTTCAACTTCCTGCAGGGGGTTCCAGAGAGGCTGGAGAGAGGCTGTTCTTGGTGGTGACAGATGGTAGAACAAGGAGCAATGGGCTCAGGTTTCAGCGGGGGAAGTCTAGGTTGGAGATGAGGAAAAACTCTTTCCCTAGGCGGGTGGGGAAGCCCTGGGCTGGGTTCCCTAGGGAGGGGGTGGAATCTCCATCCCTAGAGGTTTGTAAGGCCTGGCTTGGCAAAGCCCTGGCTGGGATGATTTGGTTGGGGTTGGTGTTACTGTCCAAGTGGGTTGAAGACAAGAACCAGACCCGCTGATGGGGGGGAGGGACAATTGCACAGGGGCCCAATGTTTGAAAGGGGCCCGGAGCTCCCATCTACCGCTGTTGCCACAACGCCACATAAGCACCCCTCCGTGGGGCTCTGGGGGGGGGGGAGGGCCCAGCGCCGCATTCTGGACAGCGCTATGGGCTGACTGCCCCTTCCACCTGAAGCTCTGCCCCTTGCGGGGCACCGAGCCAGCCTCCCCACACCTTGCCCACAGTGGCTTCCAGCTCCGCTGCAAAGAATCAAGTCATCAGGCACCAGGTAGAAGTGTGTTACTGTAACTGACAGATGGGCTGGTTCACATTAGCATCAACTCCACAGCCAGGGGGCAGATCTCCACTCCGTGGGATTTCACATCCCTCTTTCCGTGCGCAAGGTTCCTCTGCATCAACCGCTTCCTGAGCTAGCTGCTGGGACCGGTCCTTTCCTCCAGTGGAAATCACGAGAGCCGTACCAGCATGGTCCTCACTGAGCAGTGCAGAAAGCAGCATCCACTCTAGCTAGGAGAGTAGCATGTAAGGGAAGCTCTGTGGTCACTGCGCTAAGTCAGGTCCTTGTTGCAATGCTAATCCACTTGCAGCTAGTGACTAGCTGGAACTGGCTGGCTGGAGCTCTCGGACCCACAGTTGAGGCTTTGGAGCATATTTAGGTGACCAGTGGAGTAGCACCCCCTTACACTGTAGCTGAATTTGGCCTTGCATCTCTTCTCTCAACCTAGAACCACTGCATTGTCCCAGTCAAAGCAAACAGGGACACGGGAGCTCGTGCACTATCGAGA